>NC_054826.1:36458518-37063684 GCF_018345385.1 Vulpes lagopus | reverse complement strand
CTTCCTGCATGGAACCTGCTTCTCTCATTGCCTGTGTCTCTGCCTCTCTCTCTCTATCTCTCTGTGCGTCTCTCATGAATAAATAAATAAAATCTTAAAAAAAAAATAAGATAGATTAGTGTTGTATAGGCTGCTGCATTGGGGAGGGGAAAATCCAGAGGTAAGAAGATGAGTTAGGATTTTCGGCAAGAGGTAATGACAGCCAGAACTAGCTTTGTCAAAGTTGAGAAGGGAAGAATGGGTATGACAATAATTCTGTTGGAGCTGCAGTCATTAAAATGATTAGTTACTAACCTAAAATGTAAAACTCAAGCTTCATTTGTGTCCACATTCTGCAGATCTTCCCATGTTTATAAAGTTGTTGACTGCTTCCTCTTGACAGTGTTTCTGAATTCTTGTAACTTCCTGACCATTCTTTGAGTTTTTGCTATCATTCTTTAGACTTAAGTGTCCATAGGGTCCCGAATTTGTGTTTAATTTTCATCTTTTGTTCGTGTGATCTCAAATAGTTTCGGCTGCAAGTCTCTATTTCTGCTTTGCATTGCCTTTTTAACCCTGTAATCTGGGGTTGGTGTTCCTCCTCTATTATCCCACAGCCATCCAGTTATACCTCTGCCATAGCACTTATTCTGCTGCATTCTAAGGGTCCTAATGCTCACCTACCTTCGTAACAAGATTGTGAGCTCCTTTAAAGTAGGAATGGTATGGTCTGTAATCTCAGTATTTCCAGCACCTAGCTTGTGCCTGGTACTGAATGGATTTCTAATTACTGTTCAGCATCTCCACCTAAATATTCTGTACACACTTCAATTTGTGATTACTAAACTCATCTTTATCATTTTTAACTCAAACATCCTCCTCCTTCTGTGTTTCCTATCTTAATAGCAAAGTTGTCCTCTTGATTACTTCTCAAGCTAAAACATCAGACTCATCTTCACTTCCTTGTTCTCAACCACTCACCCATAGATAACCACTGAGACTTATTCAAATATGTATCTCATAGCTGATCCTGCCAACTCCATACCAAAGCTGCTGATTTATTCCAGGTCCTCATTTTTTCCCCCACTACTAAAATCACCTTTATTTTTTTTTATTTTTATTTTTTACAAGGATTTTATTTATTTATTCATGAGAGACACAGAGAAAGAGAGGCAGAGACATAGGCAGAGGGAGAAGCAGGCTCCATGCAGGGAGCCCGACGCGGGACTCGATCCTGGGTCTCCAGGATCAGGCCCTGGGCTGAAGGTGGTGCTAAACCGCTGAGCCACCCGAGCTGCCCTAAAATCACCTTTAAATAGCAGAAATTCTTGCATTTTGTTAGGAGCATTCATTAATGTTATTTTAGGTAGGTCATTATTTTTAAATACTGCTGGCCTTGCGTTTTAATTATAAATTACTGTTGGGTTAGCTTCATCATTATCAGTTGAGGTTGTTGAGGTTTGTTAGAATGAATAGTGATGCGTATTTGCATCAGCAATAGTTTTGGCTGGTGTTTTTCTTTTTTCGGCTTGTGTTTTTCAAATGATTAAATTATATGCATATTGTGGTTCAGTTCAAATAACTTATACTGTTTTGCTTTAGCAGTATTAATAATTCCTTAAGATTCTTCTTGTGTGGGGATCCCTGGGTGGCGCAGCAGTTCAGCGCCTGCCTTTGGCCCAGGGCGCGATCCTGGAGACCCGGGATCGAATCCCACGTCGGGCTCCCGGTGCATGGAGCCTGCTTCTCCCTCTGCCTATGTCTCTGCCTCTCTCTCTCTCTCTCTCTGTGTGACTATCATAAATAAATTTAAAAAATAAAAAAAAAAAGATTCTTCTTGTGTGATATATTTTATCAAAGTTACTTTTCCACTGGAATGTGAAAGAGGATATAGATGAGCCATAGGGTTTTTTGTTTTGTTTTTTTTGGCTTCTTACTTTAAGTATATCTAAAAGACTTGAGAACTGTTAGCACAGTCTAACCTCCTTATTATTATATATATTTATATTGAGGCATTAGTCACCAGATCTGTTGGTATCATCTGCCAGTACTTTTTTATTTACACCAAATTGTATTTTAGCCTACTAAGTTTATTGTTTCCCGAAAATGTCCTTTGGTTTTCATTCCTGCCATTCTCTTTTCCCAGATTGCTGCTGCTTTTTTCTTGGCCTGTGAAGATCCATTCACCCTTCTAGGTCCAGGTCAAACTTAATCATTTAACCAACCATAGCCCTTCTATTGGTTTATTACAGCACCAATATTGTATCATACTTTTGTCCATGTTTATTTTTTCACTAGACTGTGATTACTTTATTCTTGGGTCTTCCATGTCTAGGAATGCATATGGATCACACTTTACATGTAATAATCGGTTGAGTGACTGGATAATTGAAAGAATGAATGAAATCTGTATGTTCGGTCTAGAGGATTTGGCAGCTGTTTTATAAGATCTACACGAAAAGGGAAAGATAATACTTGGAAAGAGATATGATAGTTCATTAAAAGAATTTAAGGAGACGTTTCATGCAATAGATTGAATCCTTCAGCCACAAACACTAAACATGCTTGCTAAATAAACATCCCTTTAAATACAAAATACAAAATACAAAACCGCCACCCAAGGATCCCTAGAAAAATTATTTTAAGAAATTAAAAAAATAGAAATACTTCTCTCTGTTTTTGTTGGATTGTTCTTAAAGTTAGATGTGTGGGGAAATCTGAATTCTACCTCTTTAGTCCCTAGCATATTGCCCCTGTTTCTCTAGCTTTAAGTATGATTAATTCCTTAGCTTTAAGCCTGAGAGGTATTATTAGGGATATCCATGCCCTAATAAAGACTCATTAATAGAGTCTAGATTGGTGATGACATTAAAAAGATAACTTGGGTTTGAGTCAGAGTGAATGGGATTTAGGAGAAAGAGTGAGCTAGCCTGTTGAAGGAGGTGGTAGGAAGTTCAGTTTGTACACATGCATGAGAACATTTAAGTGGAATATATCTCTGGCATCATAAGGTAGGAGATGTCTGCTTAGAATAAGAAATGATTACTTTGTGTGTGTGTGTGTGTGTGTGTGTGTAGTAGGTAGGTTTTCAGTAACTTTATTGATAATATACATTTGGAATGGTATATTCTAAGCAACAGCATAAATTCTTTGAGAAACTTTATAGAGAGAAAAGCAATTATTCAGGGACTAGATTTCCTATGTTTATTTGAGAGAGTAAAAAGAAAGTGGAGATTTAGAGGAAATCCACAGAGCCAATTTTGAGTTTGGTTGCTTCAGGTGCAACCAGCCTCAAAAAGTTGTGCTGGCACAAGGATAAGCAGGATGTTTTGGATTTAACAAGTTGGCAGTGGTTGATTTCTGAGGTTCTTTAGAGTGGAAGGGTAAAGAGGGCTCATAGAGATTTTGTAGAGGATAAAGTGGGAATAGTGGATGGTTAGAAAACAGAAGCATTGGTAGAGGTAGTTTATAACATTTGTCAGTGGAATGAGAAAGGTAGGTAATAGAAAAAGGAAAAATCAGCACAAAGAGGTTTTTCTTCAAGATTAGAATAAGAGCCCTCTACATCCTTTGAAAAGAAAGGCGTGCACTGGTGTCAGGGAATGTTGAAAGATACAGGAGATAGAGGTTGTTCAGGAGTTGGAAAAATAAGATCTTGAGTCAAGTGGAAGAGGCAGCTTTAGAGAGGGACATTACGGACAGTTCTTCCTCTGGGACTAGAGAATGACAGAATTGATGTAGAACTAGTAAGTGGACATCAAGGAAAGGTAGGTAATGAGAGGAGTCCTGGTGTACCTTTGTGTGTTGTTTTGATTATAAAGTAGAAAAATCTACCAAGAGGGATCCCTGGGTGGCGTAGCGGTTTGGCGCCTGCCTTTGGCCCAGGGCGCGATCCTGGAGACCCGGGATCGAATCCCACATCGGGCTCCCAGTGCATGGAGCCTGCTTCTCCCTCTGCCTGTGTCTCTCTGCCTCTCTCTCTCTCTCTCTCTGTGACTATCATAAATAAATAAAAATTAAAAAAAAAAAAAAAAAAAAAGAAAAGAAAAATCTACCAAGAAAGTGAAAACTGCTTTCTTTTCAACAGAACATCTATACTGATTTATACTGTATTAAACTTATTTTGATAGTGAAGTAAAAAACCTCAAGGTTGTTGAAACCTAATTGGAAAGTAATTTACTTCAAATTCTTTTTATGTGTAATTATTTGGGAGACTGAATTAGAATCATTTTTTATTTATAATCTCTTTTTTTCTACTACAGGTTATATATTAAGTGTTGTGTTACTAACCTTGCCCAGGCAGCATCTGGTTCAACTTTACCTGTATTTTTTGACTGCCCTGCTCCTCTATGCTGGACATCAAATCTCTAGGTAAGAATGTGACCTTGCTTTCGAAATGTATGACTAAATTTGAAGTTTTTCAGTACTGATAAAATACTTTTCTTATGAACACTGTTAAGAAGCTGAGGCTTTGCTAAATATCCAAAACAGTTTTTTTGATATTTGTTTTCTAAGTAAATATTACTGTATAGAATTAATAGCTGGGGTTGTGCTTCAAATTTTATTTCCTGCTTTGAAAAACAATCCAAATATGAAATGGGCCCTAAGATTATGTTTACAGAGATACTTAGGAGCTTTTCTATATTACCTAAGAAAAGAATTTCTGAAGATAAGCCGTAGAACATTTAACAGTTATGGACTTGATTACTTTCATCATTTTACGAAGTCAGTTTATGCTGCATAAGAAACAGTGCAGCCATGTATATAGTGGATGATTTATATGATTTATTTGATGAGGTTCATGGTATAGCTCAGAATTCTGCATCTTTAGTAATACTGTGTTTGCATAGGTCTGCTAGTCCTAAATTTTAAGACTGTGATTTGCCAGTGAAAATGAACTTCCTACTTTGGAGCAAGAATGTTAAAATACTGGAGAACCAAAAGCCCACACAATAAATGTAATAGAGGTATAAATAGATTTGGGAGGTATAATTTTCTCTCTCTCTCTTTTTTTTTTTTTTTAGAGAGAGTGCAGGTGCAAGTTGGTGGGGGGCAGGGCCAGAAGGAGAGGGAGAGAATCTTAAGCAGACTCCACATCCAGCATGGAGTCCCATGCAGGACTTGATCTCATGACCCTAAGATCGTGGCCTGAGCCAAAATCAAGAGTTAGACATTTACCTGACTGAGTCACCCAGGCTCCTCTAATTTCTTTTGTCTTAACTGAAATGTATAACCATAATGAAATATACTCCCAATCCTAAAAAGAGTGATGGTTACTTTGCATGTATAAAAAGATGTAGCTTTCTATAGTTTTGAAAAACAGATTCTGGTATTGGCATTTAATGAATCTTAAAATTAATCTTAAAACAGCATTTTTATATTAGTAGAATTGAATTGACATAGAAACCTTTTCTACTCTCTGATTATAAAATAATACTGTTCGTTGTTGATGACTTTTGGGAAATAGAGAACATTTAAAGGCAGTAACAATCACCTGAAATTATGCTACTCAGAGATAAACCTATTAAAATTCTGGCATTTCCTCAATTTTTTTTAATACCTTCCAGTTTTCACCACTTTCATGGATACAAAAGAGTTTAAATAACAATAGTCACTGACTCTTGGCCCCTCTTGTTGAAGAAAGACTTTCATCCTCCGTAATACTTCATCCAGTTATTTCTTAAAGGCTCTATAGTATTCTGTAGAAACTCAGTCTTTTCATTTTCCACTCCTTTGTTCCTCTCTGATCAGTTTCCTCTTCTCAAAATGATGCCTGGAAGGTGGTGTTTTGCTCTCTAACTTTTGCTGTTTTGCCCAGGGCATGTCGCTGGGTGTCAAAGTTGGAAAATCTGGAGCTGCCAGAGTAGGGCTACATTTTTTATAATCGTAACAGTGCTTGAAACTGAACTGTTTTACTCTAAATTGAAGGCATGGGTTTTCTAATTTTGTATCACACAAGTGTGTCCCTGTGTCTTGGACTCTTTCATGGGAGCATGAAGTAGATTTGGAGCATCTTTCTCCACATAGTTTAAAATAGTTCAGGGACCAGTAATAACAGACAACATGGTTTCCTTCCTATTGCAGTACCACCAGTCCCAAACCCTGACACAGTCTGTTCCTGTGGCTTTGCCCAAGATACCTCTGAATCTGAGCTCAAGCTCAAGGTAGAGACATTTCTCTATCTTTATTCATTTTTAAGCAAAAATTCTATCTGTAGAGTATAATGCAGTAGAGTAGATAGGCTTTTTTTTTTTTTTAAAGGTTTTATTTATTTATTCTTAAGAGACACACAGAGAGAGAGGCAGAGACACAGGCAGAGGGAGAAGCAGGCTCCATCCACACAGGGAGCCTGATGTGGGACTTGATCCCGGGCCTCCAGGATCACGCCCTGGGCCAAAGGCGGGCGCCAAACCGCTGAGCCACCCAGGGATCCCAGTAGATAGGCTTCTGATTCATAATTTTTTTTGTGTAGATGAGTGCCTAGCCACCTAAGAGTGCCATATCTTTTGGATAAGTGCGTGGTGACTGGAGAATTTCGAATTCTGTGTTCCTTATTTACTACAATATAACCTTTGTGTCACTTATTAGA
The DNA here is from genome assembly GCF_018345385.1 of Vulpes lagopus. NCBI lineage: Eukaryota > Metazoa > Chordata > Mammalia > Carnivora > Canidae > Vulpes > Vulpes lagopus. The sequence continues at coordinate 37,057,116 of NC_054826.1, read as the reverse complement.
GAGATAGGTCTCCTTTTCCTTAATCTACAAAGTGGTAGTAATATCGTAAGGGACTATTGTAAAGATTCAGTAAGATAAAGGATATAAAGCTCTTAGAGTAGTTGAGTGTAGAGCTCAATGACTTTTTTCCTTTTTTTTTTTAAGTTTTAATTCCAATACAGTTAATATACAGTGTTATGTTAGTTTTAGGTATACAATATAGTGATTCAGCAATTCTATACACAGTACTCAGTACTCATCATGGTAAGTATACTGTTTAATACCCATCACTTATTTCACCCATCTTCCCTACCCCTGCCCAACTCCCCTCTGGTAACTTTCAGTTTATTCTCCATAGTTGACTCTGTCTTGATTTGTCTCTTTTTTCCCCCTTTGTTTTATTACTTAAATGCCACATATGAGTGAAACCATATGGTATCTGTATTTCTCTATTTTATTTATTATTATACTTGATAGCTCCATCCATGTAGTTGAGATGGCAAGATTTCTTTCTTTTTTTTTTTTTTGTGGCTGAATAATATTCTGGGTGTTGTGTTTGTGTTGTATGTATGTATGTGTATGCATGCACATACACCACATCTTCTTTATCCATTTATCCGTCAATGGACACTTGGGCTGCTTCCATAATTTGGCTGTTGTAAATAATGACACAGTAAACATAGGGGTGCATATATCCTTTTGAATTAGTGTCTTTGTATTCTACTGTAAATACCCAATAGTGGGATTACTGGATCATGGGGTAGTTCTATTTTTAATTTTTTGAGGAACCACCATAGTGTTTTCCAGAGTAGTTGCAACGGTTTGCATTCTGACCAACAGTGCAGGAGGGTTCCTTTTTCTCCACATTCCTGCCAACACTTGTTGTTTCTTGTGTTTTAATTTAGCCATTCTGACAGGCGTGAAGTGATATCTCTCTGTAGTTTTGATTTTTATTTCCCTGCTGATGAGTGATCTTGAACATCTTTTCATGTGCCTGTTGGCCATCTGTATATCTTTGGAGAAATGACTATTCATGTCTTCTGCCCATTTTTTTTTTTCTGCCCATTTTTTAATTGGATTGGTTTTTGGGTGTAGTGATCAGTGAATTTTTTTTTTTTAAAGAGAGAATAAGAGCTTGAGTGAGCAAATGGGTAAGGGAGAGCACAAGGGAAGGGAGAGGGACAAGCAGACTCCACATGGAGCATTTACCCCATGATGGGGTTTGATACCATGACCCAAACCAAAATCAAGAGTCAGATGATCAACTCATTAAGCCATCCAGGCCACCCCTCTGTTCAGTGAATTTTAACTAACATGTCTTTTTTATTATGTAGAAGTCTTTTATGAGCATTCTTTAAAAAATGACTTTAAATCAGAGTATTTTATGATAGAGCTATATAATGATAGCTTTTTAGAGTTGATGTAGTTTCTTCGATTATTTTTTAAAATTCTAAACTTGAAGGTAGGGTTATGAAAATTGTTGCTTTTATTAGTTATAATTCTGGGTGAGAAAACAATGATCCTGTACTTTCCTTCATGCTTTTTTGGTTTCTATGTGGTTTAGTGGTATAGTGATGGCCGAAGGCATGTAGCTCTGTTTTTATATGTATATATAGTATTACCATCCAGGCTTTTTCAGAGGTCAGAATTCTATTATGTAAGTATAAACAGAGCCCTGACATGTCAGAGCTGAATACAAACCTTTTTCTGACCATTTTTATGGTGGCAGTTTTAACTTTAGACGTTTAATTTATGGAAATGTTTTTTCTAATGTTTAAAGTTTGTTTTTATTGGGCAGCCTGGGTGGCTCAGCGGTTTAGCGCCCCATTCCGTCCAGGGCCTGATCCTGGGGACCCGGGATCGAGTCCCACGTTGGGCTCCCTGTGTGGAGCCTGCTTCTCCCTCTGCCTGTGTCTCTGCCTCTCTCTCTCTCTTTGTGTGTCTCATGAATAAATAAAATCTTAAAAAAAAAAAGTTTGTTTTTATTATTACAAAATCAAATGTACTTTAATCGCAGCTGTATTTAAATTTTAGAGTGTACAAATCATTTCCTATTTTTTATTTCATTTAGATCGTTTTTAATAATCCTTTCATATTTATAGAAGGAAAAACCAAAGTGGGCAAATAGCTGGGAGGAACAATCCCAGACTTTAACTTGATTGTAGATTTTTCTAATTGGTAGTTTATTCCCAGGGAGGCAGCATGGTTAGTGGAAAGAAAATAAATTCTAGAATTAGACTGAGTACGAACTAGTTTCCCTATGTTACCTTGGCAAGTTGCTTCTTTGAAAATGTAAAAGGAAGATAATGTCCATCTTAAGGTGTTAGTTTTGATATTAACCTAACAAATTTCAAGAAATGGTGTGTTGAGAATTTCTTTTCTTAGTATAATTTATACTAAATGATGCTGTCTTAGAAAAGGTTAGCAAAGATGTGTTACCCTTGAATTATTCATAATATGTCACATTTATAAATATTGAGGCTTGAATATTACATTTATAAAATTTTAAGGCTGAAGTTTTTTAGTTTTAGAAAACGTAATGGTTCAGATTTCATGTAGCAACCTTATAACTATCTTTTTCTTTAACAGCTTTATTGAGATAAAATTTACATACCTATTTAAAGGATATAGCTCAGTGGTTTTAGTACATTTACAGAATTATACAGACCATCACTATGATTGATTTTAGAACATTTTCATCACTCCAAAAAGAAACCCTGTACCCATCAGCAGTCACTCCCCATTTTCCATCGGTCCCTTTCCCCCCAAGCTTAGGCAACTGTCAGTCTATTTTCTGACTCTATGGATTGGCCTATTGTGGACATTTCATACAGATACATACAGTATGTGGTCCTTTGTGCCTGGCTTCTTTCACTTAGCATGTTTTCAAGGTTCGTCTATGGTGTAGCGTGTATTACTACTTTTTCTGTCCAAATCATATTCTATTGTACGAATATACCATGTTTTGTTCATCCATCTATTGATGAACATGGGTTCTTTCCACTTTTTGGCTATTATAAGTAGTGCTGTGAACATTATGGGTAGGTGTTGTGTGGGCATACTTTTTTCCTTGGGCATATGACTTTGGGGTGGAATTGCTGGATCATAAGATATTTGTGTTTAACCTTTTAAGGAACTGCCATAGTATTTTCCTTTTTAAAGATTTTATTTTTAAGTAATCTTTACACTACATGGGGCTCAAACCTACAACCCTGAGATCAAGAGTTGCATGCTGTACCCACTAAGCCAGCCACGCGCCCCTGCTGAACTCTTTTCTAAAGCAGCTATATTATTTTTACCAGCAATATATGAGGGTTCCAATTTCTCCACATCCTTGCCAATACTTATTGATAAGTCTTTGTTAGTATAGCTATCATAGTGAGTGTGATGTGATATTCCATCTGATTTTGATTTGCACTTCCCTGATGGCTGATGGTATTGAGCATCTTTTCATGTGTTCATTAACCATTTGTAAATCTTTTTTAGAAAAATGTTTATTCAGATTCTTTGCCAGGTGTTTAATTGGGTTGTCTTTTTTTTATTATTATTATTACTGGGTTGTAATACAACTCAATTCTAGATAGAAGTCTTTTATCAGTTACATGATTTACAAATATTTTTTACCATTCAGTCTAGTTATATTAAGGCAATGTGTAGTATGGTATTAAGGAGAATCAGTACTTGGATAATTTAATTAGTTCAGTACTTCAGAAATGGACTATATAAAAAGTCATTTGCAGTTACTAATTTCTTAAACTGAAAATTTCATAAGCTCTTGGGGTACCTGAGTGGCTTAGTCGATTGAGCAGCCGGCTGCCTTCTGCTCAGGTTATGATCCCAGGGTCCTGGGATACTGCTCTGCATAGGGCTCCCTTGCTCAGCAGAGAGCCTGCTTCTCCCCCTCCCTCTGCTGCTCCCCCTGCTTGTGCATTCTCTCATGCGTGCGTGTGCTGTTTCTCTCTCTCTGCCAAATGAATAAGTAAAGAAAATCTTAAAAAAAAAATTCATAAGCTCTTGAAAAGCTGGGTTTCTGTTTTCCCTTAAGACGTGTACTCAAATAGGGGTGTCTGGGTGGCTCAGTTGGTTAAGCATCTGCCTTTGGTTTAGATTATGATTTCTCGGGGTCCTGGGATTGAGCCCTACATCCACTCATTGGAGAGTCAGCTATTCCTTCTGTCCCTCCCCACCCTCCCTCTCTCTTTCTTTCTCTCAAATTAATATATAAAATCTTAAAAAAGACATGTACTCAAATAATGAAGCTGATTACCCTTAAATGAATAAAAACGTGTTTAGAAAAATAAACTTGTGTAGAATATGCTAGAATGGATATTGCTTATAGTTCATAGGAATTAAACTTTAGAAAATCCATGGTCTCAGGTCACATAGTATGGACATTTAATATTCTGTTTGAACTGATTAAAATTAGATAAATTTCAGGTTCTTGAACTCTTAAAAGTACTAAACTGTGTTTTTCATTTTGAGTAATATAAGGAATGTATTTTCCAGTTTCAATCCTGCTTTCAAATTGAGACTATCCAGAACTATAGGGGAAGATAGAAAAACTCTACAACTGATAGGACCATTCCTGCAAGGGTATGGTCTTGATTTACAACACAGTTGTGTGTTTTTCTCTAAAATTTTTAAATTCCAGTATTGAATTCCTTGTCTTACTGTTTGATTTATGAACCAACGTGTCCATTTTATGTGTGTATGAGTTGAATTAAGAGCCCATGGGTTTCACAATATTAAAAGTATACTCCTTTTTATCCTGCCTTGGTATGTAAGTAGGGTTTCAAATGTAAAATTTTACCAAGAATTATTTATATGTAAAATACAGATTATTGGCTACCCATTTTATGAAAGTTTGTCTCATTTAAGGTTTCTCTATTACAGGACTATTAGCATTTTAGGCCAGGTCATGCTTTGCTGTGGGGGCAATCTTGTGTGTATGTTACTGCCTCTGCCCTCTAGATCATATAGCACCCCATTTCTAGCAATTGTGAAACCAGAGTGTCCCTAATTGCCAAATGTGCTTTTCTGAGTAACAACATTCATTTCGTTCTTTTTCTTTTTCTCTTTTCTTTTCTTTTTCCTGGGTAACACAATTTAAATTTAACTGCTGTTAAATAAAGGAATTAATAAAATGAGTTTTGTCATTATATACTCTGCTTTTAATTTTGACAGGAATAAAATAGACCCATTTCAGTATTTGATAAATTTTCTTCTTTTGAACATTATCAGATCCAGGTACTAAATATTTCAGTGAGGGGTCAGAAAGAAGCTAAAGAGAGAAGCAGGGAGGCAGAGATGATTTAAATAATTGAGCCCAGGGTAAATGAACTATTCAGTTACTAGCACATTGTTTAGGGTATAGTAGGTACTCAAATACAGGTGCTAGAAAATCTGAGTATCTGGGATTCCTTAAATTGAGCAATGCCTTTTGTTTGCACACATTGCATAAGATAGCTTTGAGAGTTCACCACTTTATTCTCTGTAAAAGTAGATTAGGTTTCTTTAGAATTACAGTTTGAAAGCTTTAAGTGGCCGGAATGTACAAATTATACTAAGTCGTTCAGGCTCTTTAAGAGATGTTACCAGGTCAGTTGTGAATTGGTAAGCTTCTAGGTTTTGTTGTTATTTTTTGTAACTTGTATGCTTCTCTTTATAGCAAGAATTTTTCTAATTGCAAGCTATCCTTGAGGCTCTTTTCATATATCTCCTACATTCTTTTTTTTTTTTTTTTTTAAAGATTTTATTTATTTATTCATGACAGACACAGAGAGAGAGGCAGAGGGAGAAGCAGGCTCCATGCAGGGAGCCTGATGTGAGACTTGATCCTGGGTTTCAGGATCACACCCTGGGCCAAAGGCAGGTGCTAAACCGCTAAGCCACCCAGGGATCCAATCTTCTACATTCTTATGCCCCCAAACAGTTTCAATTGCTGTATAATAGGCTACCACAGGGGACAAGAGAAGTAGATTTTTTTTTTTTTAAATATTTTTTTAAATTTTTATTTATTTATGATAGTCACACAGAGAGAGAGAAAGATAGAGAGGCAGAGACATAGGCAGAGAGGGAAGCAGGCTCCATGCACTGGGAGCCCGACGTGGGATTCGATCCCGGGTCTCCAGGATCGCGCCCTGGGCCAAAGGCAGGCGCCAAACCGCTGCGCCACCCAGGGATCCCAAGAGAAGTAGATTTTCAAAGTGTTTAGTTTATTAGTGCTCAGGGTTGATCGTCAGTATTGTACAAATTGCACAAATGAAAAATGTTTAAGAAGGTAAAGATTTTATTCAGTTATAAGTAGACAGCAGGGATTCTTGCTTCTGACCAGCCTAATACATTTTACCATTTAAATCTTCTAAATTGAAAAAACAAATAGTACTTTTGAACATTTCATCTGATTCAGTCTTAAAATAGTTATTAAATTCTATTAAAAATTAGAATTTCATGACTCTTGCATCAGATTAATTTTTGGCTTAAAATGACTCATGGAATTTGGGTAATTCCTTGTCTGGAGCCTTCTTATTTGGTTTTACTGTCTTGTTTATTTATGTTGTGAATGACCCACTCTGTTGAGAGACTGAGTAATCAAGAGTTTTTATTGTCCAAGTAAGATGCCATGAAGTTGTTCATAACTTAGATATAGAGATCTTTGTTCAAACATTGATTCCTATTACAGTTCTTCTGTGTACTTTGGGATGCAATGTCTGGGTTCTTCTTTCAGAAGAGATAGCTCAGTAGAGGTTACTTGGTGAGACCAGTAGTTTAGCATTTAGTGAAGCCAATGCCCTGGCTCTGGCAAGCCAGGCTCAGCTGGCCCATAGAAGTACTACAGGCTTTCTTGGCATGGCCTTCTTTACTGAGGGGGGATTTACTGGTGAGTCAGCCAAACAGGGAAGATTCTGAAGGACTGTCTTGAGAGACAGGAGTTGAGCCAAAGGAGAAAGGGTCTAAGGTACCTAGAGAAGGTGTTAACTTCTTTGGTAGGATGATTGGACCAGTGGCTCAGGTCACACAGTAATGGGGGAGGTTGGAGCATTGAGGAGAGCTATTCTTATGGTCCTAGAGGAAAGCAGCACAGAGAGTTAGTGGGAGGAAATCGTGTAACACCATGTTGTTGTCATTAGGGCCTAAAGGATGATTCTTCTGGAAGGCAGTTCTCCCTTAGTATCCCATAATCTTGTCAAATCACAAAGTCATGAAATACAGAGACTGAAAAAGAAGTAAAAAGAAAATCATTCTCGATTTTTTAGAGCATTTATAAAATTGCAATGATTAGATTAAATAATTTGTTTAATGTGTGTTTCTCTTCCTGGTTTGTAAGCTCGTGCTAACATGTGTTTCTTGTGTGCTGTAGTATTCCCAAAGTTTAGCAGTGTGCTAGCAACATATTATGTATACAGTAAATTCTTTTTTTTAAAAAAAAACAGACTTTATTTTTTAAAAGATTTTATTTATTTGACAGGGAGAGCGAAAGAAAGAGAACACCGGCGGGGGTGGGGGGGAGCCGTAGAGGCATAAGGAAAAGCAGACCCCTACTGAGCAGGGAGCCTGACTGGGGGCTCCATCCCAGGACCCTGGGATCATGAACTGAGCCACCCAGGTGCCCCCAGTAAATTTTTGAGCTTAAAAGAAAAAGTATAGAGCTTGTTAATTTTCCTTACAAGTTTTGTTATGTGAAGTTAGAATTCTTAAAAGAAAGGCAAAGAAGCTATAAAAAAGAAGATAAACTAAGGTAGGCTAGGAAATAACACAAAGTAATTAAAAATATCTCAGCAATAAGAAATTTCTAGAGTAATGGTTTTGCTGAGTTATATATAAGATATCAGTAATAGGATTACAAAAGCAAACAAGGGAAAGGAAACATGTCAGGGAACCCAGCTCTGCAATCCTCCCACCCCCACCCCCTTAAGAGATCTGCTGGGGAAAAAAAAAATCTGGGGACTGAGCCCTCGGGGAGCAACTTTTTGGCTCTTCCAGGGAATAGTGCTCTTATAGGCGTCCCTACTCCCTTTTTATTGAATTCACATAAAACAAAAGTAACGTTTAAAGTGAATAATTCGGAGATCCCTGGGTGACTTAGCGGTTTGGTGCCTGCTTTCAGCCCAGGTCGTGATCCTGGAGTCCTGGGATTGGGTCCTGCATCGGGCTCCCTGCATGAAGCCTGCTTCTCCCTCTGCCTGTGTCTCTGCCTCTCTCTCTCTGTCTCATAGATAAATAAATAAAATCTTAAAAAAAATAAAAATAAAAAAATAAAGTGAATAATTCATTGGCATGTAGTACATTCATAATGTTATGCAACTATGACCCTTATCTAACTCCAGAACATTTTCATTACCCCACGGTAAAAACCAGTACCCATTATGTGTCCTTTCCATTTTCTCGCCTCCAGCCCCCAGCAAGCAGCAATCTGCACTTTGTCTTGGTGGGTTTTCCCTCTTTATAATTGGACCTATTGGAGAGGGATCTACTGTGTTCACAAGAAATTATGTGGCTTTTAGAGACCTAGGACTCAGAGCTCTTTCAAATATAAATTTATTTCTTACAGAAGTCATTTTCAAAGACTTCATATATGTTAAGTAGTATTTATATGTTTTCATTTTAAAGTTCATATTTCTCTTAATTCTTTAGTTTTCTGTCTTAAAGCTTTATAAAACATGATAATTTTACATTGATGGTTATGTAGTAATGTAGGCATCAGATATTTACATGTAATTTGCATGTGTAGCATTTATGCCTCTCACAGGGTTTCAACCACTGACCTCTGGACTGGCTAGTCCTTTGTTGTGGGTGCTATCCTATGCACAGTAGAACATTGTGGCAGCATGTTAGCCTAGGTCTTTTAGCAGGCCCAGCCCTTCTAATTTGTGACAACTAACAATGTCTCCAAACATTGCAAAATATCCCTTGGAGTTAAAATCACCCCTGGTTGACCACCACTGCTATAAAATCATTCTTTTTGAGAGTTTCAGTAAAAAGGACTGTTAACATATTATTTGTTAGAAATAGTTATCATAGAGTAATAGAGTAAAATTACTAAATCACCTATGAATCTAGGGCCATTATTGATTTTATAATTGTACCCCAAACTACTTCCATTCATAAAATGTATCGTAGTTTTTAATTTTGATTTTTTTGGCGGTACTCTCCTTGTGAATTATGTAAGAGTCATTTCTTGTTTGGCTATGCTACACTGAAGGATTTCAACTTGATTGCCTAATAGGAAGTAATTTCATGGAAAAAGTAAATACAGCCGTGGGTTTGTTCAGAAATACTAGAAACATTCAAACTGTTTTAAATACAGTGAATAAAGCATTCAGTAAGTGAAGAAAAGGAGGATTTTTTTTAACACAAATTTCCCTACTATGATGTCAAAAGAACTTAAGACAATAGTCTTCTAGTGTTATTATCTAGCTTACTGATAATAAATTCTCCCTTTCTGTGCTTCCTGGATGTGCACTCAAAGTTCTGTTTTCTTAGTTGTGTAAAGGTTTTTGTTACTTAAATCCTGTTACTTCTTAGTAATCACATGTTAAATAAATTTTAAAAGGAATATTTGATGTGATTTAAAATTTGTTTCAAAATAAATCTGTAGCTTGCTTACATATTATAACCCTAATTATAGATTCTTGAGAGTCAAAGTGACAGTTTTTAAGGATTGTCTTGCTGTGAGCCAGTTTTCTAGCTAGTTTGTGATTTACCTGTAACTGAGTACAATTGGGGATAAAACTGGGGAAAATAAGATAGGTGGGATGGTGGAAGAGAGCCCAAAGAGGGGAAATTTGTTGTAATATTATTGAGTATATCAGTTAAGTAGTAGGGTTGAGGAATGGCATATCAACTGTTCTTTTTTTACTGGAAATAATTTTTTATAAGGCCTTGGGAAGAAAGAAAATCCCATAGAGTGGAGCTTTGGCTGTCTTTTCTACGTAGTAAAATTCACCTTTAGTAAATCTGATCCAGTTCATGGAAGAAGGAAATGAAGTCCATCCTTATATAATTCTTTATACTTCACTTTTTCTTAGTATACGTGCGGAAAGAGGTGTTATTAACATAATATGCTTTTTATAAGAATACTGTGCTTTAACTACTTCTCTTTTCCATATGTGCTTGGAATGTATCTAATACATTCTTACCATTTTACTTATTCAGGGACTATGTCAGGAGTGAACTAGAGTCTGCCTATGAAGGACCAATGTACTTAGAACCTCTCTCCATGAATCGGTTTACCACAGCCTTAATAGGTAAGTATTATAAAAGAATTAAAAGTGTAGGTGGGGACCAGCCAGTCTTACCATTGTCTTTACATGCTTACAATCATACATAGCCTATAGTTGCTTGTGTTTTTTAATGATATTTTAATTATTTGGAAGGTTAATAAAGGCAATTATTACTATGCAATGTTTTAAAGTCGTCTATTGTTATTGAAAGTCATCACTGTAGTCCAAAATAAATTGCCAGAAACATCAAGAACTTGAGACATGACTGAAATATTTAGGTAGCAGAATGTTAAAAATAGGAGTGTTGGCTAAGACCCCAAAACAATATAACAATATAGGTATAGTCCCAAGTGACATACCAGACCCTACCTACTGTGACAGAATTTAAAAAGGGAAGTGAGAGAAGAAATGTGTGGGAAATATCAGAAAGGGAGACAGAACATAAAGACTCCTAACTCTGGGAAACGAACTAGGGGTGGTGGAAGGGGAGGAGGGCGGGGGTTGGGGGTGAATGGGTGACGGGCACTGAGGGGGGCACTTGATGGGATGAGCACTGGGTGTTATTCTGTATGTTGGTAAATTGAACACCAATAAAAAATAAATTTATTATTAAAAAGGGAAGTGAGAGAAAACATACTTTGCGATTCTTAAAGTCAGCATGTAGAGGCTGATAAAAGGTTGAATGTTGGTAATTAAGGAGGATTTCTACATAGAGCTGTTTTCTCTGAAATACCTCCCCATTTAGAGAATTCAGCCGTAGACCATTTGGAGAGTCACATGTCTTCTGTGGCTTAGTGGGGATACTATGAATGGGTGTCTGACCTATGCCTTCAAAATCTTAAGCTGCACCATCTAAAATTAGCTACATGTAGCTATTGAGCACTTGAATTGTGGCTGGTCCAAATTAAGATATGCTGTAAGTATAAAATACTAAGACGTAGTGCAAATATGGATGCAAAATGTCTTGCTAATTTTTTAATGTAGATTGAATGTTTATATGATGATATTTGGGGCATATTAGATTGAATAAAATAATATTGTTAATTTCACCTGTTTTTTTTTTTTTGTTTTTTTTTAAAAGGAAGCTCCTACAAGGTTAAAGATTACAAATGTGGCTCGTATTATAATTCTAATGAGGTTTCAAGGACAGCAGTGGGCTGACTGGCTGTTGAGTTTTCTGACTGCGGACATAGTGAAAATGTCTTGTGGAGTCCTCTTATATCTTCTAATCTGTGTAGGCAAAGGATGTTAGTTTCCTATGAACTATATAAGGGCCCCAAGAGTCAATGGTATTTTTTTAGGTCCTTCTAAGAGAGCCTTTAGAAGGATAAGACTCCAATGGGGATTGAACTTCCAGGAGTTAAGCAAAGAACCAAAAATAGCCAGAGAAGGGTATATAACAAGCACTAAGGTGGGAGAGCCACAGTGATGGTAACAATCTCAGAAGAACCCATAAAAATGCCCAGGAGAAAAGGCAAGGAGTTAAAAAAAAAAATTTTTTTTTTTTAAGGTGTAGGGCGGTGCATATGGGGAGGGAGGTGGAGGGGCACAGGGGGAGAGAATCTGAATCTTAAGCAGGCTCCACAACTAGCTCAGAGCCCAGTGGAAGGCTTAATCTCAGGATCCTGAGATCATGATTTGAGTAGAAATTAAGAGTCAGACACTCAACTGACTGAGCCACCCAGGCGCCCCAAGGGAATTTTTTATGCCCCAGCTTCAGGGTGCACCCACACCCTGTCATTTTAAGAGCATAGTTGAGTAACAATTTCCTACTTCCCTCTCGCCTTCCCTACATGCTTCAACCCTGGATAAGTCAAGAAGAGAGGGCGATGATGCTGGCAAAGAAGATGAAGCCTGCCACAACCTTTCCACCCCTCTCACAACTGCAGGTTTTCAATCTGTAGTCCTGTAGGAGGCCTGAGCTAGAGTAAGGGAAAAGCCTCAACTTCAAATCATTTTCAGAGTATTGGCTATTGTTCAATTGAGAGTGTGTAACCTAAACTAGATTAGAAAAGTTATAGGACTTACTTAGGGACAGGAGAACACTAATCTTCAGAGAGTGGATTTTAAAAGACGATAGGGGAAAAAATAATGTTTCTTTAGGACTGTATCCTAGGAGTTAGTGTATTTAATAGCTGTAACATTCAAATGTGAAAATACAGCTGACCCTTTAACCAACACGGTTTTGAACTGCGTGGGTCCACTTACAATCCAGTACTGTAAATGTATTTGCTTTTCCTTATGGTTTTCTTAATAACATTTTCTTTTCCATAGTTTACTTTATCGTAAGAGTATAGTATGTATTGCATATAAAATATAAAATGCGTATTAATTGACTATGTTATTGCTAAGAATGCCAGTCAACAATAGGCTGTTAGTAGTTAAGATTTTGGGGAGTCTAAAGTTCTGCAAGCATTTTCAACTGTGGGGTCTTGGCACCTGTAACCTTTGCGTTGTTTAGATGTCAACTATATTTGCTAGGTTAGAAAGCTTGTCAAGTATTATTTTACATTCTATAATTGGTGCAATATAGCATAAAATTGAAACATTTCCTTAAATTTTCCTATCAGTGGCTATGATATTCTGTTTATTCAGCTAAGATCCAGTTAATTGGAAATAAAATCCATAAACTACTAAATACTATGTTTTCATCCAATTTGGATGTTAAAGGTACTTTCTTATTTTCTTCCATTTCATTAATGAACTTTTAGTGAAAAACCAAGTGATAATAATATGCCATCATTTCTTAGAGTTGCAGACTTCTTGGAGCTATTTCTGATAGTGGAATCCTGACATCCAGAAATTACTTCGTGATTTTGATTTATTCAGAATTACTAATTGAAATAGGCACATCCAACTTAAACAACTTCCAGGTTTTTTGGGGGCTATAGGAAAGATTTCCACTCCTTTTCCACTCACCTAAATACAAGAAGTGGTCTTCTCTTAAAGAGAATTACAACATATGAGTCATATTCTTCTATGAAAGAAGATAAGTGAAGCCTATAACCCCAGAGTTGAGCACTGAATGTGCTGGCATAGACTTAGGGGAATTTTCAGAGTGTAGAGGAAGTTTACATCATGCTGAACAAGGAAATTTAAATATCACAGCTATGAGTACAGTGAAAGATAAGCCAGAATAAAAATTCCTAATCATTCCTAGTATTGAAGCATTTCCTCCAAGTACTTTCTTTTAGAGTTTCTGCTAATCCTTTCATCAAAAAAATACACTTATTTTTAAAAGTCAAGACCTACCACATCAGAGTTGTATGATGAAAATTGGCTCTCTCCTACATCACTTCTCTTCACATGCCTGTATCAATTCCCAGAGGCCTTTCTCCTTTTCAGTCACAATAATGTCTTCCCTGCTATTTTCTCTTTTGTTCTTCTCTGGAAATCTTATCAATTGGGTAATGTTCCTCCTACATTGACCTTTCTTACTGTTCTGTTTTCCTTTCTCTGTCTTTGTCTTTTGTTTCTGAGATTTCCCAACTTTATCTTCCAACTGTTTATTGTACCTTTTTTGTTTTATATTTTTAATAACCAGGAACTTGTTTCCATCAAATGCTTTTTACTATGATAGTCTTTATTTCTTAAATATATCATTTATCTCTTTGAAACTTTCTTTTGTTCCTTGAATTATCCATTTCCTCTGAGATCTTTTATTCTGTTTTGATCTTTGTCTGTCATGGGATAGTAGTGTTTCTCAAGCCTGGATTTGAAACACCTGGTTATATTAAAGATTTATAAGTACTGATGCCTAGGCCTCCTCTGAGGCTGTTTAAACAATAAGTTTTACTTAAATATCTGGGAGTCCTTGACTAATCATTTGTATTAAAGTAAGTTAAGTTGTTGATTGGAATCTCTTTAGGTTTACCAAATGGTGTGTTTCACAGTTGGTGTTCAAGTGGAATTGGCTGGTTTTGAGTATTTGTGTGTCTTTTCACTTGGACTTGATCATCTTCCCCAAGAAGGAAACTTCCTGTCCCCTGTAGGGGAGGCTATTATTAGTCACTAGAATGGGTGACAATAAACATGGCATCCATTCTTGCGTACGTAGAGAGATCTCATCTCTCAATATGTAAATTTTTGTTTTAATCCCCTCTTTTCATTTGGGCATCTTTACCTCTGCTCTGGTGTCCAAGAGCCTGTTTTGATCTCTGTAGAGAGCAGACTTTGGTTTTACTCCTGGGTGCGGAAAAGAGTAGTGGCTTGGCTAAGTTCCTTGCCTCCTATCTCTTCATTCTTTGTCCTTTAAAGTGTTCTCATTACACACTTGGTGGCCTCTCCTCCAGGTTTTCTGTTGTTGTTGTTGTTATTGTTTGTTTTAAGTATTATGAGTTTTCCTCCTTTTATGCTTTTATGAATATTTTTCACATTATTTAGATATCCATTCTTTAAAGGTTAAAATTAGTACTCTGTGGGAGAAAATACCACATGTTATAACATGGTAGATTGTTAACAAATGTTCAGCTTTGTTCAGAAATGGTTGCCATTTTTTTGTGTTCTTTTAACAATTGTATAGATTGAACACAAAGTAAAAATCTCAAAGTACTGTTTCGCTTTGGCAAGAAAGAAGAGAATTTGACTAAATGATTCCTATCTGGAAAATAACATGTTTAAGAATTTTCAAGAAATTCTAAAGGGAGCTAAGAGACGGGGCTTGTCCAGTCAGTAAAATGGGACAGTGTTGTATTGTCTTCAGAGTAGATAATTGAAAAAGAATAGCAAGGGGGCACCTGGGTGGCCCAGTCGATTGAGCATCTGACTTTGGCTCAGGTCATGATCTTGGGGACCTAGGATCCAGCCCCATGTCAGGCTCTCTGCTTTTCTGGGTGTCTGCTTGTCCTTCTCCCTCTCCTGCCATTCCCTGCTTGTACACTCTGTCTCAATAAAATCTTAAAAAAAAAAAATAGAAAGTTCTGATATAGATACAAATATATGAAAAATGTAAAAGTATATTAGAATGGCATTTCAAAATAATGAGAAAAGAATTAGATGGTTCTTTTTTTTTTTATTAAAGATTTTATTTATTTATTCATGAGAGACACAGAGAGAGGCAGAAACACAGGCAGAGGGAGAAGCAGACTCCTCGCAGGGAGCCCGATGTGGGACTCGATCCCAAAACTCTGGGATCATGCCCTGAGCTGAAAGCAGACACTAAACCACTGAGCCACTCAGGTGTCCTTGAATCGGATGGTTTGTTTGTTTGTTACTTACTTACTTACTTACTTACTTACTTACTTATTTATTTATTTATTTATTTATTTATTTATTTATTTATTTATGATAGTCACACACAGAGAGAGAGAGGCAGAGACATAGGCAGAGGGAGAAGCAGGCTCCATGCACCGGGAGCCCAACGTGGGATTCGATCCCGGGTCTCCAGGATCGCGCCCTGGGCCAAAGGCAGGCACTAAACCGCTATGCCACTCATTGCTAGTTTTAAGACAGCTGACTAAATATCTGGAAAAACCAACTTAGATCATTCTTACCTTATTCTAAAATAAATTCAAAATGTATTAATTTTTTTTAAGATTTATTTTAGAGAGAGCTAGCGTGAGTGAGGAGAGGAGCAGAGGAAGAGGGAGAGAGAGAATCTCAAGCAAGCTCCATGCCGAGCTGGACTTGATCCCATGACCCCAAGATCATGACCTGAGCCAAAATCAAGACTTGGAAGCTTAACTGACTGAGCCACTCAGACACCCCTCAAATGTGTTAATTTTTAAATTAAAGAATACTAAAAGAAAATGTAGGTCATTACTTGTATAATCTTGAATAAGTGAACTCATGATTTAATCATGGCATCAAAGGTAGAAACCAACAAGGAAAAATATTGATATCTTTGATTATTTACTGTAGAATATCCTGTAAGAGAAAAAAATTATTAAAAGATTCAAATCACACACTGGCAAAATATAATCACAAGACAAAGGAAAATGAGTATCTTAATCAGAGAATTCTAGAAGGCTATGTTCTCCAGTGGAAATGGCCAAAGACTGTGAACAAGCATTTCACCAAATAATTGCAGATTATTTTTGTAACTTATTTGTAATTGGTAATCAACAAATGTAAATCTGAAAAAGCTTAGAATATATTCATTGCTTTACCTTTTCTTAAATTATTTTTACTGCTGGCAAGTCAGTGGGAAAATGGGTGCCCTGTATATACACTGGGTACTTTTGTTTCTATGTGTCAAAAGCCTGACATGTTTCTTTGACTCAGTAATTCCACTTTTAGGAAATTAGTGTAGGAAGATACTAGGAAATGCACTCCAAGTAGTTTATACAAGGGTGTCATACATGTATAGGCTTATTTATAACAAGCATTTATAATTATGAACTATTTGAAAATAGCCAAGTGGTAGTACTGTGTCATATGTGTTCAGTGAAATATAACCATACAATTAAAAACAACTGTATGTATATATGAGTGTGTACACATATATACATACACACATACATACATTTTCTGATGAGACCCATGCATTGTATGTATTAACTAAAAAAACCTGGTTGTAAAATAGTATGTACACTATAATCTATAAAACATTTGTATATGTTCACATAGAATAAATCTGAAAAAGTGACAGTATGAATATGTAATTTAAAAAAAAGATTATTTGAGAGAGAGAACGTGCTTACATGAGCAGGAAGGGCAGAGGGAAAAAGGAAAGAGAATTTCAAGCTTACTCTGCACTGAGCTCGGAGTGGATGTGGGGGCTCGATCTCACAACCCTGATATCATGACCTGATCTGAAACCAAGAGTCAGACGCTTAGCTGCCTGTGTCACCCAGGTGCCTCTGAATACCTAGTTTTTACTGAGCATTTAACTAGGTTTCAGATACAATACTAAGGCTTTCTATGAAGTGCTTCATTTAATGGACCCAAGGTATTAATGGGCTATCTTTATGTGATAGGATTATAAGATACTGAGTTACTTCTCCTTTTTATTTCTCTGTATTTTCTAGCTTTTCTATAATGATCATGTATAATCCTCTGGGAAGAATTTGTTGCTTAAAACTTTTGGTGTTAACTTTCATTATTGAGTCATTTTGAAAGAAGGTTTGTATAGTCCTATAAATGCAATTAAAGCTTGAAAATCTCAGGATAAATTTTGTTACAGCATAATCTTAGAGAAGTAACTGTATCTCTGGGATTTTATGCTTTCACCTATAGACCAGAACAGTTAAATATTGAGGGCCTTTGTAAAAAGAGCTGTATATAAATAATAGTAGCTGAATAAATATAATATTGAATTAGACATTAAAAAAAACCTTTTTGAGTCATATATGTCATCTGAAATCTGAAGAGTATATTTGTGCTGCTTTTTTCAGATCAGTATCTAGGGAATTGGTGCTCAAAATTGACAGAACATGTAATAATTACAATGCATGTAATTACGGTCAGATGAGGTAAAAATTTGATTTAAAATATCATCTAAGAGATCTTAATTAGATATCTTCAAAAATTATGTCATCATTTTTATTGTCTTTTGTTTTTATTTTATGGATAGCAAATCTTAAATGCATTATGTTCTCCTCCCCATTTTAGGTCAGTTGGTGGTGTGTACTTTATGCTCCTGTGTCATGAAAACGAAGCAGATTTGGCTCTTTTCAGCTCACATGCTTCCCCTGCTAGCACGACTCTGCCTTGTCCCTCTGGAGACAATTGTTATCATCAACAAGTTTGCTATGATTTTTACTGGATTGGAAGTTCTCTATTTTCTTGGGTCTAATCTTTTAGTACCTTATAACCTTGCTAAGTCTGCATACAGAGAATTGGTTCAGGTAAGACTGACAACCACACCCAGGTCGATAAAGTTCCACACAGAAATTAGTTATATTAAAGATTTAGTTCATTATTTCACATTCATGGTCATGGTAACATTCTAAATAGCACCTGTTTTCTGCTAATTCGGAGCATCTGGGATTTTTTTCTGATGAAGTGTTCTGTAGAGAGGCAATGAAGTGAAGTGATTCTGTGGAAGCAGAGTGTCTGGGTTTTTACTCTGGCTCTACTGTTTATTAGCTGTGTAACCTGGACTTAGTCACTTAAGTTGGCTTATCTATAAAATGGAGCTAATAATAACAGTTATACTCAACTTGTAGGGTTGTTGTGAGATTTAAATGAGTTCAGTGTGGCAGACAGTATTCACTATGTGTTAACTATTATGATGAAGACAATACAGATTTGAAAACCTAGAAGTTAAAATCCTTATTTTTCTTCTGATTAAAGTCCTACAATTTTTTTCCACTGTATTTGCCTAAGTTATGTAAACTGAGAAGTTAAGTAGTTCTGGGTTATAATATGATAGATTTTGTCTAGATACATTGATTTTGCCAATGTCAATATGCTTCTATCTTATTTTTTTTAGCCTTTGCTCTAAAACAGATTATTCTCAGACAGAAACAATAGATACTTAAATATTTCGATTTGACTTGATGTTTCAGTATATAAAATAGATATTAAAACTGACATTGATATAAAAAGGGTGTTTTAATTAATTATCTTTTAAAGATTTTTATTTATTTATTCATGAGACACACACAGAGAGGCAGAGACATATGCAGGAGAAGCAGGCCCCATGCAGGGGGCCCAATGTGGGACTTGATCCCTGGACTCCAGGATTACACCCTGGGCCAAAGGCAGATGGTCAACAGCTGAGTCACCCAGGCGTCCCAAAAAAGAGAGTGTTAAAATAGGCATCCTTTTCTACCTTTTGGCTATGTGTATATGACCGTAAGGTACAAGAGGCCCTCAGATTGACTAAACTGAAATCACTAAGTGAAGTGGGATTTTTTTGTAGCCCCAGGGGCAGATTTCCCAAAAAAATTTCCCTGACCCTTGGCTTTAAGTTGATTCTACCTTCTTTGTTCATCGTATCTAATGATTAATTTGGGCAGTTTTCCCGAAAGTAGATCTTTCAGAGAAGAGGAAGTTCTTTTCATCCTCAGTGAAGAATTTTTTTCATGAGGAAGGGTTGTAGTTGTATACAGAGTAAGAATGAGTAAAATGTATTTTTTCTTTGAATTCTGTCTTGTGGAGCTACCTCAGTTTGTAGGAAACTGCAGATAATCAGTAAACATTATTTAATCATCATAAGGACAGAGCACTCATTTCTCAGTGTCATGTTCACCTTCTTGGTTGCCTTAAGATTCATGCATTACTAGATGTTGTAGTTGAAAATATAGGTTATGAAATCCGCAACCTGGAAAGAATTGGATAGGCAAGAAATGGAAACTCTCAGGCTTTTTAGTCATCTGTTGCTTGAATGGAAAGGAGGAAAAGTACTCTCTACCTCTCAATAATTAATTTGCTGCTAGTAATTTTGCTGCTAGTTGGACAGTCACTTTTTCTTTCAATATTTTCTAGTAGGGGAAAAAATGGAAGTTATTTTGACTGGATTTCAGAAAGCATTTGATTTACAGATAAATTTAGAATAATCTTAAATTTGAAGTCATTGCATTTTAACTTAAAAGATCTAGATCTTCCTAGGGATCGGTATTAATCAGAAATCAGGTGTGTATTTTAATTTAGTCTGTGTATTTTAATTTAAGAAATTTATAGTTTATTAAAACATTCTGGTAGCACATTGAGAGTTCCAGCGAGAGACCATTTTGCTGTGTAGGTTGGAGTTTGTAGCCTGCCTTGCAGAACTCTGTTGTGTTACCACGGTCTGGTCCCTGGCATAGTAACTCCAGAAACTTGGTTACATGTATGCTCTTAGGCTGAATCAGGTTATGATAATTGATTCCTCCTAATCAATCTCATAAGAGATTGTTTTACAAACTAGACAGCTAATTTGCTAATTAGTAGATTAATAAACTTGTTTTTAGTTGTACCTTTTTTCCTGGCGCTAATGCACTAGACAAATCAAATAAATTGAGAAATGTTGTTTGATAAATACACAGGAGGAGCAAGGGGAATCAATCTGTCTGGGGGAAAGACTTGCTAATAATTATCTTTGCTCTCCAGTAGAGTAAACTGTAGTTTTTATTCTGTCTTCCATCACACTGTTTCTCCCCTAAGACATTTCCTAAATAAACCCTGAAAAGTTCTTCCTGTTACATTGCTCCCTTTTCTAGCCATTCACACTATCACATCATTTATGGTAGTCCTGATCATTTTGATTTAGAGATGAGTAAGTTTACAAAGTCTTCTTAACCTGCCTTTGATACCTGCCTTTGATGTAGTTTTACTCTTGAAAGCAACTTTACTCTGAACCCTAAGGGCAGTTTATGATTGTCATTTGTGTTTTGTTTTTTTAAAGATTTTATTTATTTATTCATAAGAGAGGCAGAGGGAGAAGCAGGCTCCTCGCAGGGAGCCTGATGTGGGACTCGATCCCAGATCACACCCTGAGAGGAAGGCAGACACTCAACCACTGAGCCAGCCAGGCATCCCTGTGATTGTCATTTGATGAGTGTGTGTCAAGTGTTAATAACGCAAAATCAGTGAATTTTAGAAAATGTACTAACTCTCTGTGTAGGCTAATAACTTCAAAGCAATTTAGCTGAAACAATCCTACCATGAAAGAGAAGCGATTTAATTTTTCCTTTTAAGTACTTGAAATTCTTTTGTGTTTAAAAGTGTTTATTGAAGTGATACAAGATGTTGTCCTATCTTATGTTTTTATTTAGGTAGTAGAGGTATATGGCCTTCTAGCCTTGGGAATGTCTCTGTGGAATCAGCTTGTAGTCCCTGTGCTTTTCATGGTTTTCTGGCTCGTCTTATTTGCTCTTCAGATTTACTCCTATTTCAGTACTCGAGATCAGCCTGCATCACGTGAGAGGCTTCTTTTCCTTTTCCTGACAAGGTAATAAGAACATATGATACTGTACATAACCTTAGGAAAAGAAAACTTTTGTCTGGGAATAGCAAGTTTTGTAAATTTCCAGTTATATTAGAATACCCATATCTAATTAAGATAGGATTTTCATTCGGTGGATGCCTAGATTTGGCAGTGTAGGGAGGTGCTAAGCTAATAATGGTATATATTTGACTATAGCAAATGATTTGTGAAAAGGAACATAGCAAAATTTAAAAATACTTTTTCAATTTCAAGTTAAATTATTGGTTGAGTCAATAAAATGTTATTAGAAATAATTATCATTTACTAAGTATTTAATATGTATCAACTATGCTC
Source organism: Vulpes lagopus (assembly GCF_018345385.1). NCBI lineage: Eukaryota > Metazoa > Chordata > Mammalia > Carnivora > Canidae > Vulpes > Vulpes lagopus. Next base: position 37,035,768 of record NC_054826.1, on the reverse strand, counting down.
CTAAACACTTTTTCTTCACACTTAACCTTGACAGCAACCCTGAGAGATAGGTGCTTTTGTTATCATTTACTATTTTAATAGCCGAGCAGACTCTACCAAGAGTAACTTGCCCCAGGTGACACTGCTAAAAGAAACAGTGCTGATGTCGAACTCCATCTTGAGTTCAAACCCAGTGACTTACTTTGTGCTGTGCCCCCATTATTTTTAATGTTTTGCTTCATTATTCAGATATAGTCAAATAATTGGGGAAATGAGTATATTGTAATTTTTTGCTGTTTACCCCAAAGGAATTCTAAGACTTGTTTTTTAAGATTTAGTTTTTTTAAAAAAGGTTTTTAATCGTTGAAGTCCTTTCTATATACTAAAGTATCTGTATTGTGAGCTTATGCTATATCCGCATTTGTTATTTTCCCACTCTTGAGTTTAAATCTGAAGCCCTCAGAATCTAGCACATGGCTATATATCTTCATTCTCTGGCACATAAAGACAAGAATGAAACTCTGTCCTTTGGGAAAGTATGTATAGGCAGATAAAAGTGTTGAGTTTTAGTTAATAGAGCCATTATTTCTCAGCCAAGCAAGCGATGGAGCAGTGTGCATTAAGTGGTGTAGGGAAAATGTTACACAGTGCTAAGTATCAATAAAAATGTCATAGAACAGTACCTATTTTATTTTAGTAAATAAGCAGAATAAATTTATTGGCACTGAGTCAGATTTTGTACTTTCTAAAAATAACACTTTTAGTTGATAAATAGCTTATAAGCATGCAATAAATTGATATCAAATACATTTTAATAGCCAGTTCATTACTGATTAAATTTCACTGCTGTTGTTTTTTTATGTAAATATTATGGAAGTTTTATGAAGAATTTTAAAATGATCCAAAATAACTCAATTTAAAGAGAAAGAATCCTTTGGTTAGGACAGTAACTTAAGTGTGGCACTGGGATTGGTCATGTCTTTTTTTTGAGAGAGAGCATGAGCAGAGAGGGGAGGCAGAGGGAGAAGCAGACTCTGCTGAGCAGGGAACCCCATGTGGGGCTTGATCCTAGGCCCCTGAGATCATGACCTGAGCTGAAGGCAGATGCTTTTCTGGTGAGCCACCCGATGCCCCGGGATTGGTCATGTTTTAATGTTTTAAACTAGATTATTAGCCATTAAAAAGCACAGATCAAGTGTAGCATAGTGTAAGGCTTAACAAAGCTGTGAAAGCTGTGTAGTAAGCTGTGAATGAATTTGGACTTATTTACAATTTGGACATATTTACAAACTGAGAAAGTAATACTGAAATTTTTAGATGAGGTTTAGGTATCTTTCCAAAATAATTTTCTCTCTATTCCTTTTTTATACATAGGATAGATTACCCCCCTCTTCAAAATAGGAATGTTTTGCTTTTTGTGAGAAGTTCTCATATAGTTCTTCTGTTCATTTATATCTCTGTAAGCATTGTTTGTTGTCCTTGGTGCTCTTTTGTGCCAGGTTACATTTGTGTGTTGCCTTGGTAAAGAACAACTTATTTACAAAAGGAAGATTGCAAGTTTATCAGCATACTCTGACTAAACAAACCAACTAAAAGCACATGCAAACAAAGGGTTTGTTTTTGCAGCCAGAAAATAGAAACTAAAATCAATAAAACCTTTCACTGAAGAGAGGACGAAAAGTTCTATGAAGTTTTCCAAACTCTTTCAGTTCCCTCAAAGTTAGGTGGGAACTGAGAGGCTTTTGAAAAATAGCCTCTTGAAAATGTAATTAAATCATACTGCTTGGATATAAAAGATTTCTCTAAATATGGAGTCAAGAATAGAGAAAGAGTCTGGATAATCCGTAAAATTTTCAGACTCTTCCAGTGAGAATGAAGTAAAATTTGTAGTATATTATTAGCCATGATTATCACTTTTTTAAGTTACTAGACAGTTTGTTTAAACTTCATATATAGTGATTTCTCTGAGAAAAATGTCACATTTCAGAAATTAGATTTGTAAGAATGCCATAAAATCATTCCTTTAGGTTTCAACCACCATGACTCATAGATATTTTGGCTCCTAAAAGAAAACCAGACATTTTTTTCTTATTATAATGTACATTGGTTTATATAAAAGTAGATGTTTTCACTTAAAAACTTACTTATAAGCAATTAATTGTGTAGGAAGGATAACTATTTAGCAAAAGCATAGAGCTATGTATTAAAGGATAGGTATTGTTTGCCTGAATGAATTCCTTATGTATACAAATGAAATTCTTCACTGGAATTCTAAAACATCTCTGAACATTTGTTAAATGCTGTTTAAGTGCTAAGTCCAAATTATTATTACATAATATTAGATATGTTTGTAAAATAATTATTAATAAGTTTGTATCTAATATGTTCAGTGAAAGAATTGAATGTATTTCTGTAAAGTGTGAAAGTATTTCCAAACTTTAGTTAGTGTAAGGTCTTTCAGTTCTCCTTGTAAGTAGTATTCATAGCAAACTTTTATGTTAAAAACTGATATTAAAATAACTTTTGAATGGTCTTGAATTATATTCTTGGATATGCTTTTGAAATAACCCAGAAAAAAATTCAATTATATAAACCTAAATTAAAAAGTATCAATAGTATGGAAAATACTCTAGTATTGAGAGGAGTTAAGGGTTGCAAAGTCGATAATGGGCCTGGCCTGATAGCATTTGGTCAAATAAAGAGTTTTGATAAGTCATCAAATTAGCACAGATCGTTCATAGTTTGAACAGTTTGAATAGCCAACATTTTTCAGGGGGAACTGTGGGCAAGTATACGAGTCTCTTCAATATCAGCACATTAATTATATGTTTCTTAGGGTTTGAACAAAATTTAAGCCCTTACTGCATTTGAAAGAGGTGATAGAGTAAAAATACTTTATTTCAGATATGGTGCTCTATACTGAGTATTTGCCAAAGAGATTTTTAAAAATGTAAGTTAGGATAATAGGGATTTAAATTATTAGTGGAGAGGTTAGGTGAATTTACCTCAAATTTTGGTTTAGGGTTTTTGAATTGATGAGGATCAGATCAAGGTTGGTGATTATTTGAAGACTTAAGATGGTTTTATTTCAAATGGAAAATTTTTATCTGTCGATATTCCCCCTCCTCTTCTTTCTAGTATTGCTGAATGCTGCAGCACTCCTTACTCACTTTTGGGTTTGGTCTTCACGGTTTCCTTTGTTGCCTTGGGTGTTTTGACACTCTGCAAATTTTACTTGCAAGGTTATCGTGCTTTCATGAATGATCCTGCCATGAATCGGTAAGTTCTTGACTATGGTTGTCTCTAGACATTCAAATATTATATATAACTTGAAGAACTAATAATGAATTTCAGAGGAAATGGATTTTAAGATTTTTTTTTGAATGGTTGCAACTATTTGGATTTGAATACTATGAAAAATACAACTTTCCATATGTAAAAGGTGGATTTCCATATGTAAAAGATGGATTTTTAGTGTATGTGCATATCAGTATATATTGGACACTTGTAGATTTAAGAGATTTGGGGTGGGGGGAGAGGGAGAGAGAGAATCTTAAGCAGGCTGAATACCTAGCATGGAGCCCCATGCGGAGCTCGATCTCATAACCCCTGAGATCATGAGTCATGAGCCGAAATCAAGAGCTAGACACTTAAACAACTGAGTCCACCCAGGCACCCCAAGAGATTTTTGATAGCTTGCTTTTTCCCATTTGAAGTTTATGTGCAGCCCTATTAAAATCAAATTTCTATATTTGATACTTAAAAAATTTTTTTGTGTGTGGACAGAATTTTGATAATGAAGTTTCAAAGGATGCATTAATGAGAATGCAGAATAGTTAATCTAGTTATTAAATCAGTAAGATCAGATATTGGGAAACCTTATTTCTAGAACTTGTCATGATTTCGGTTTAACGTAGGAATTTTTAATGGTTTAATTTATATAAATTTATGTAATCTCTTAAAATCTTTATGGAATATTTCAGAATTAGTAGATGGTGAGTACCTTGTAAATTAGAGGAAACAAATTGTTTTGGGTGTACATTAGTTTTTTTAACGAGAAAAAAACCTATGCTTCATAATCTTTCTGCTAGTCTCAGCTAACACCTTTATAATGGCAAAAGAGGGAGGAGGACAAGAAAGAAAAATTTGTGTATAAACTCACAAAATTCTTACCATTCAGAAAATACGAAATGGGAAGTGAAACTCTTCCTCCGCCTGCTTTCCATTTCCTCTCCCCAAAGGTAACAGCTATAGACTGTTTATTTTAAAATTTCTTATGGGAAAAAGTGCACATATGTATATTTTTGCTATTGTTTTGGTTCATCTCCACATACTATACACAGTTCTACACCTTATTTTTTCACTTAAATATGTTTTAGATATTTTTTATGTCAACACAGAAACCTCATCATTCTTTTTGATAAAGACATAGTATTCCAAAATACAAATGTTTTTCTTTTTTTTACTATTAAACATGGTACTGTTGTAGGTTTTCTTTTTTTTTAAAACTCTTAATTAGGAAACTTTCAATTAGCAAAGTTGAGAGAATAGTAAAATGAACCTCCATACACCTGTCGCCCATTTCCAGTAATACGGCCAGTCTTCTGTCATGCGTGCGCCTATCTACTCCACTTACTTTGTCTCTGCCATAATCCCCAGCTGCATTTGTTTGGTGCAAATACTATTTCACCCATAAATATTTTAGTCTCATTTGAAAAAGCATAACTACAGTAGCCTATTCATTCTCAGTAAGAGAAGAATTCCTTGACCTCAAATTCCTAGTTGGTGTTCATATACTGCCCCCCTCTTTTCTTTAACATTTTGTTTGCTCAACTTCAGATCCATAAAGGCACATATTGCAGTTGGTTAATATTTTTTAAGTCTTTCTTTAATATTTAGGTCCCTGCTGTCTCTGTATTTTTTCCTTTTCATTTTATTTGTTGAAGACACCAGATTGTCCTATTTAGTTTTTCAGTCTGGATTTTGCCAATCGTATCCCTGTGATGCCACATAACATGTTCTATATTATTCACTATATTTTTTTTCTTACACTTACATTTTTTTGTATACATCCATAGGGTAAATTACTACTAATAAGATTATTGAGTTGAAGGGTATGTACATTTTAAATTTATTAGCAAGTTTTTCTCTAGAAATATTTTATCTGTTTTATCAACATCAGTCTCCCCATTTTTTCTCAAATTCCTTGTCAATGCTTGCCTCATCAAACTTTGAAATATTTGCTCATTTGTGGTTTTGAAAACTGGACTTATCCTTTGCTCAGTTATTTTTGAGAGTTCTTTATAAATCAAGTTAGTATGATTTTGTACATATTTTCCATATGGAAACTGAATTTCAAAAAAAAGTTTATGTCTTCTAGTTCTTATAGTCTGCTTAAAGAGATCTTTCCTACTGCAAGATTATGAAGACATTCACCTATGATTTTATTTTTTATAATCAAGATATAGCTCATGATATAAATGTATATAATTCAGTGGCTATCTAAGAATGGTAGAGTAGCTGGCTCATTAGCAAAACCTGGTTAGAACACTTCTTTTTGGGCAGCCCGGGTGGCTTAGCGGTTTAGCGCTGCCTTCAGCCCAGGGTATGATCCTGGGGTCCCGGGATCGAGTACCGTATCAGGCTCCCTGCATGGAGCCTGCTTCTCCCTCTGTCTGTGTCTCTGCCTCTCTCTCTCCCTCTCCCTCTCTCTCTCTCTCTCTCTCTCTCTTTCATGAATAAATGAGTGAAATCTTTAAAAACAAAAAACAAAAACATTTATTTATCTTAGAAGTTGCTTTTTTTCCTTCCTCATTGTATGCTAAAATAATAGATATTATGTTTTCCACATATATAATGGTATGATTATATATTACTATTACATCAGTGTTATATATGTTAATATTCTGATCAGATTTTTTTGTCTAAGTCAGAATAGATCACAAATACATAACCATCTACATCTTTGGATTATTTTCTCTTGGAATGAAATGAAATTCTGATTATTGTTTGTTTGTTTTTGAAAATGTATGCTTTTTTTTTTTTTAGGGGCATGACAGAAGGAGTTACGCTGTTAATCCTGGCAGTGCAGACTGGTCTGATAGAACTACAGGTTGTTCACCGGGCATTCCTGCTTAGTATTATCCTTTTCATTGTTGTAGCTTCTATTCTACAGTCTATGTTAGAGATTGCAGATCCTATTGTTTTGGCGCTGGGAGCATCTAGAGACAAGTAAGAAACTTCCTAAAGGAAATTTTTGTCATATTCTTTATATGAGTTTGTTGTCTGAAGATTAACATAATGTTTAGAGACAGAAAATGGATGAATAATTGGTATTAGTTTAAGGTAACAAGTTTCCTTTTTTTATTTTTTCTATGTGTTTAACTTTTCTGGTTTTTCTCTCAAGATTGTTATAGTTAGAAATCCTATCAAAGGCCATGTAATTACAAGTCAGCTTTTTCTTCAGAGACATTTAATTAATACTTTTTATATTTGTCCAGTTTTAAAATGAAGAATGGAAAGCATCAAATTTAGTCCAGGAAATATAGTAAATAATATAATTTTGTTCTGTGTAATACTAACACAGAGAAAGCATTGGGAGAAAGGAGAAAATCATTTGAAGGAAAGAGAAATAAAGGCTCTCAGGAAGTCATTAAGATAGGCATCTATGGGATAAGGCCTCATCTGTTGGCCTTTAGACAGTTGCAACTTAGGTTTTAATGGGGATTCTTGATACCTTATGGGACCAGTGAAATTAATAGCTGCATTCATGTTCATGCCATATTTCAGAAGTTTTCTTAAGAAGTAAAAGTCAGGTTATTATTTAGCTCTAAGATTGTACTTCTTTTTTTTTTTTTTTTTTAAATCTTTATTTATTTATGATAGTCACAGAGAGAGAGAGAGAGGCAGAGACATAGGCAGAGGGAGAAGCAGGCTCCATGCACCGGGAGCCCGATGTGGGATTCGATCCCGGGTCTCCAGGATCGCGCCCTGGGCCAAAGGCAGGCGCCAAACCGCTGCGCCACCCAGGGGTCCCTCTAAGATAGTACTTCTAATTCTATCTTAGAATTAGTACTAATTCTCAGAATTCTAATTCTAAGAATTAGAAGTACTAGTTACAGTATAAAATTAGTTTATACAGGACATTTTTATAAAGAATTACTAAAAATTCACCTGTTGACATTCTGGTGATTTTTGAAATACCTGAATTTATTGCTGCTTCGGTAGTGTTTTATGAGTAAGGGAACAGGCAATCTTTTGGGAGATAAAATTTCTACAGCAGATTTTTAAAACATTCCAAATTAACATTTTAATTACAGTTCAAAAGATTTATCTTTTTTATTTATCTTTTTTATTTATCTTTTTTCAGCAATGTTCATTGCTGAACATTCTGAAATTTTTCTCAAATGGTAGAATGGCTGCAAGAATCAATTTAAATAAGTTCAGAGCTCTTCGATTTGTTTCAGATAATTATAATTAATTATCGTTATTTGAGATTTGGCTTTGAGGTTTAAGGTATCTCCATGGAAGCATTTAAGATGTTGAACTCAGTGGTGAACTCGATTAAATGCTCATTTAAATGATTGAGTTGTTTTTGACCTAAGTACACTATTTTGTCATTTCTGGGGATATCATTTAGCAATATTAATTATACAAATTAATTTAGCATATACTGATAAGAGTAATATAATACTATAGAAAGTATTAGAAAAGAGAAAGAAAAAAAATATAATTCCACTGCCATAAGAACCAGTAAATCCAGTTCTGATTCCCTCCAGGATGTTGAAGTAGCCTCATTACTGACTTTTTCCTCCAACGTCAAATACAGAGGATAAAGGAGCAAAACCAAGAAGCCTTGTGTGTGGGTGTGGGGGGGTTATTTTGCATTGGTGTCAGTGTTCTTGCTGGCGTCTGCTGCAGCATTAGCCTTAAGCAAGAGGGGCTCTTAGCTGTCAAAGGATGAAATAGGGATGGATTGGGATCCCTGGGTGGCGCAGTGGTTTGGCGCTTGCCTTTGGCCCAGGGCGCGATCCTGGAGACCCGGGATCGAGTCCCACATCGGGCTCCCGGTGCATGGAGCCTGCTTCTCCCTCTGCCTGTGTCTCTGCCTCTCTCTCTCTCTCTCTCTCTGTGACTATCATAAATAAATAAAAAAAAAAAAAAAAAAAGAAAGAAATAGGGATGGATTGATTGTTAGGGTTAGGTTCTTGTCTCCTACCATCACCTGCGGTAATGAGAGAGTACTATCAACAGCTATATGCCAATACTTTTTAAAATAAAGGAAATGGAAGAGTATGAGAAAAATGTAACTTACTAGAACTGACTCAAGAATAATTTAAAACCTTGGATAGTTAGCTGTTAAAGAAGTGGAAGCAAATGGCAAACATCTCAACCCAGATGGTATTATAGTCAAAATTTTTTTTTTTTTTTTTTTTTTTTTTTTTAGTCTCTCCAATTTTATTATAGGACGAGTGGGGAGGGGAGGGGAGTACAGATGGGTAGCAGGAGGGGGCTGGAGGCCCTCCCCCACCATGAGCTTCAAGGCACAGTGGGGGACAGGAAAAGGTATGAGATGAAGATGAGAAAGCCAAAGCAATCAGTGCCTTACAAGGGACAAGGACTGCTCACTGTGGGGCGGGCCCTCCTGGACCTGCACAAGGGGAAGAGCCTGCTGGGCATCGAAGCAGAGTCTCTGCTGCCTCTGTGTGGCTCATGGGACTGGCTGTGGCCACCCATGCCTGGAAGCGCAGAGACAGACCTAGGTGCCCTCCCTCCAGTAAGGGGAGTGGAAGCACTCCCTGTATTGAAATCAGATAGACAACTTGAGAAAGATAGTTTTATTTCACTCATAGTAGTGGGTACCATGCAGCTTTTGTAATGCTGGCTTCAGTATATACACCTTGAGTGTTGGAGCAGAGAGCCCCAAACGACCCCATGTATGTTGAACTTTGGTACATGACAGAGGTATGTCCGATGAGTGGGGACAGGTGGTACTCTTCCATTAGGTTGCTAGAAAAAAATGGTTTCCACTTGGAAGAGGATGGAATGGGTTCCTATCTCACATCATAAACAAGAGGATCAACTCTGGAATGTTAGAGACCTAAAATGTCAACAAAAAACTAAAACTCACATAGCCTAATATACTTTGGACTTTTTTTTTTTTTTTAGGATTTTATTTATTTATTCATGAGAGACACAGAAAGAGGCAGAGACACAGGCAGAGGGAGAAGCAGGCTCCATGTAGGGAACCCAATGTGGGACTCAATCCTGGTACTCCAGGACCATGCCCTGAGCTGAAGGCAGATGCGCTTAACTGCTGAGCCACACAGGTGTCCCTATTTTGGACTTTCAAGTAGGAAACAGTTTCTTAAACTGATAGAACTGCTGTGGAAGACCAAGACTAAGAATTAAAAATGATTATGATTGTGAGAGGAAAGAGTGATAAAGTTAATGATTACATAATAACTTTTTAAACCTAAAGTTAACTTTACGAATTGAGAGAAGATATTCATAGTATTTATACTTGCCCAGGAATTGGTATCAATATATGAATAGCTCAAATGAGCGAGAAAAATGGATGAAATTAATTTTTATTTTTAGGCTTTTGGTGAAAGAGGAGGCACATTAATATGAAGAGAGGCTTGCTATCTTTAGTGATGAGAGAAATGTAAATCAAGACCACATTGAAGTGCTATTTTAAACCTGTGGAATTGGCAAGGAGTAAATAAAGTAAGGAAGAAGGGAGAGAGAAAGGAAAGGCAACTGATACCTAGAGTGGAAGAAGGTCTGGTTTCTGGTGGGTGCGTGTAAAGTGGTGTAATCACTTTGGAAACAGTGTGGCCATTATCTCCTATGTGTATACTCAAGACATTCTTGCACAAGTTCAGTAAGGATATGTAGAAGAATGTTCATAGCACAATTCACAGTAGCAAAAATCTGGCAACAACCCAAATGACAATCAGACAGCAAAGTGGGTGAGTGAATGTGATGATAGTCACTGTGGAATGTTAGAAATATGGTGACACAGAAAACACTATGTATGATTCATAGTGTTATACAGTTAAAAAGTAAATCCAAAAAGATGACAGTATAGAATGTTATTTTTATGTTAAAAACTAAAGATTTAACATATTTTTCAGAAATACATACAGATTAAACATAACTAGAAATAAGGAAAGCAAGAAAATAAAAAGAACACAGATTCAAGTTAGTGCTTTCAATGGGTGCAGGGAGTAAGGATGTGGAATAGGCATGCCTGCTATATGGTTAAATGTGGGTTATTGTCCATGTCCTCGCTTTTGTATAGAGGTGGGTTCGTTACAATATTAAAGATAGCTAATTAGATTACTAATTCAATAAAAGAGGGACACCCACAGACCAGTGGTGACAGTGTATTCTGAATCAAGGATTATGATTAATTCAATATTCTGGGGATTGAAAAAGGAAATGAAAAGTATCTTAATTCTCAAATTAGAGAAATAAGAATATCGACATTCGTATAAAACTGCTCTCTGTCATTAAAGAAATAATTATTAGGGGAAAAAATCCTCCTATGTCTTTGGAGTTGCTTGGACTAGAGAGAATGCCTAGTGTTTAACTTAAAAAGGTGTCTCAGTTTTAGCCATAGGGATAATTGTTGCCTTTATAAATTTAATTCTAGTTTTTAACAAGGAATTTTAGAGCAATGGTCTCTTTACTCAAATTATACAGATTTTTAAATGACAAACTTCTGAGAAAATGGATTGGGGTGAATATAAAATTTTAAAACTTTTTCTAGTTGAATAACCTATTAATAAGATTTCAGGGTCATTTTATGTTATTTAATCTGAAATTAGATTTTTGATTGAATTTTAACTACTTAAATAAGGATATATATATTTGTGTATCTAACATCACACCTGTGTTTGTGTATATGAATTTGCATGTTTGTATGTATACTCACTTATGCCAAAATTAAACATAATTTATAACTCTTGGCATAATGGTGTCTATGCTTTTCTGTGTATATATAAATACACATTTGTGCCTATATGTAAATATATACCTGTTTTATACAAATGGATCATTGCTTGATTTTGAAAATATATTTAAAGTTTTAAGGCAAATTACCCTATTAAAATAATTTATAATTAAACATCTAATAAAGTATAACAACTGTTATAGTAATCCCTTCCTGCCTTTCTTTAAAAAGAATAAAGCTTTAACCGCTGACAAGTTTGTCCCATAACTTTGGAAGGTAGAAATGTTTTCAAGAAAAGATGTAAACAGTTCTAAAGTACCTAGCTTTAATTTGTATCATAATAATTCACTTTCTTCTCTGAATTACTAATTATAGATAGTCCCACACAGTCTAGCATTTAACTTTGTGGTTATTTTTCCTTCCCACCTATATTATTATAGCTAAAGGTAGAAAGGATGTTTTATGCCCCCTTTTTTTTGTCTCCTTGAGACTCTATGGATTTGACATCACAGATGATTTTTAATTAAAACCGATTAATTTTTTTGCAGCCATGGACTAAAAACTATTTTGGTTGAAATCTACATTTCCTCATAATGATTTTATTTATTTTATTTTTAAAAAAGTTTTATTTATTCATGAGACAGAGAGAGAGAGAGAGAGAGAGAGAGGCAGAGACACAGGCAGAGGGAGAAGCAGGCTCCATGCAGGGAGCCCTCCGCGGAACTCCATCCTGAGTCTCCAGGATCACACCCCGGGACAAAGGTGGCGCTAAACCGCTGAGCCATCGGGGCTGCCCCTCATAATGATTTTAAATAAATGTTCATGTTTTATAGGAAATCACTAATAATTCTAAGTCTTGATGTTCAGTTTACATAGATTGTAATTTCAATTGAGTTTTATGTTTTAAGAGAGAGGAGAGCTGTTTTGGGTTCATGCTGATTTCTTTTTAGATTTGTAATCACTATGTTAAATTATTCCATCTTTGGCTTTTATTTACCCAGGAAATGGAAATAACTAATATCTTTTTTTTTTAATCCTTGTGATAGCCCTCTTACCATCAATTTGCTTGTAAATTGGATATATAAAGTAACTATAAGTAAACTTGCAGGGGATGGAAATCATCTTTTTTTCTATTGTATGAAAACATTTTTCAAAGTTCTGCTTAAGGCACTTGTTGGGGAGGGTTTTGTTTATGTATCTTTTAATTTTTTAATTTTTATTTTAAAAAATACTTTATTTATTCATGAGAGACACAGAGACACAGGCAGAGGGAGAAGCAGGCTCCATGCAGGGAGCCTGATCTGGAACTCCATCCCGGGACTCCAGGATCACGCCCTGGGCTGAAGGTGGCGCTAAACCGCTGAGCCACCTGGGCTGCCCTGTTTATGTATCTTTTAGAACTTGTATACAATCTGTCTTACATTGGAGTGAATTTAAGGGATGATTTATTAGAATATTCTGAGGTATAAAGAGGTACACAAAAGAAAAAATTACATTCCTTCTCTACAGGGCTCCTTTGTATCCTCCATGAGATAACTATGATAACTTTTGTCCTGGTTATATCATAGGACTTTGCATTTGGTGGATAGATAGGTTAAAACAAAAGTAGTAATCAGTGGAAAATAATTTGAAAAACACAAAGCAGAAATAACTTTCAAGTTTTATTTGCCACTTCAAACAAGCCTTTGAGCTTAGAAACTGAACTTTGCAAAGGAAGAATTATTATTTTTTTCAAGGAGTTTAAATTTGGGTGTTAAGACATTTTGTGTGTGTACATTTATATTATTTAGATAATAACTGTAAAATAAAAATATAAATAAAAAAATATAAGTATACAATATATAAATATATCGTTGGAACAGTACTACAATTTTAGTGTATGATTGGCTGGTAACAGTGTTAAGAATTCTGAGAGGGTCAGTGATTCCTGGAGGAAGGATTCATGTTACCTGATTTGTTCAGTTTGAGGTAGCCGAAAGGGTTTAGAACAAGAGAGAGTGGAACAGAATCACTTCTAGTCAGATGTAAAAGTGCTTGTGTTTCTCTGGGAGTACAGTTCTTTAACCATCTTTGCTTATAGTGGGGAACAGATGTGGACAAGTTTGGATCAAAAAATTAGAAGTCAAGGAGCTCAGATGTCAGGCTAGAAGTTTAGAGAAGGCATTGACAATTTTAACACTAGTAGAACATTGGGAAGATTAATCAGGCAGGCAGTGTCCAGGATAGATCCGACGCTAGAGGAAGAAGACCAGCTAATAGGTCCTACAATGCAGTGGTTCATAGTTTTTCGCTCACAGACCCGACAGATGTGAGGATTAATTTAGCTGTTGGAGAACCAGTCCTCTTAGTAATACTGTGCTCATGGTAAGAGGTTTTCATCACAGTGCAACAGGTGGGAAGATGTCTCATGACTTAAGATCTCATATTACTTTTAAGGAATTGTTAAGGCTTAATGCTTCAAAAGCCTGAAATCCCTTTGAAATTGGTAGGAATGAAAATGGAACTGAAAGTTAACTATTGGAAAAAAAAGAAAGAATTGATGGTGCTTGGCAGTTTTGACTAAGTGGAGAAAAGAGAAAAGGTGAGTCATGTAGCTTTGAAATACTAGGGCTATGACCCTTGTCCTGAAATCTAGTACAATGACTGACACAGAGAAGGATGCTTAGTAAAGGATTTGGGAAATGTCGGTGTGGCCCAAGACCTATCACGTGCTAACGTGGTTGTTGTGGTCCTGGGTGACATGTGCTTTAAAGAAATATTTTTCTTTTTCTAGGAGTTTATGGAAGCACTTCCGTGCTGTGAGCCTTTGTTTATTTTTGCTAGTGTTCCCTGCTTATATGGCTTACATGATTTGCCAGTTTTTCCACATGGATTTTTGGCTGCTTATCATTATTTCTAGCAGCATTCTCACCTCTCTTCAGGTAAGCCTAGGAATAATTAACTGTATATAATAACTGATTTTTTTATTTTTCCTTCCAGAAAAGGAATTAAGCTATTTCTAGATGAATGATTATAAGTAGCCTATTTAGGTAATTACTTTCTGCCCTACTCATCAGAAAAACATTAATTACACTGATTTGAGCATTGGCATTAGACAGATGGTAGGTTATTAAAACCACACCTATCTATTTCACTGTATTTTTTTTATCAAGGTAAACTTTGCAAATGTTTAAAATGATACAGATCAATCATAAAGCTTAAATTGATAAGTCACTAAAATAGTAAAATATAATATAGCTTGTTTGGAGCTTTTTTTTTTTTTTAGATTTTATTTATTTATTCATGAGAGAGACAGAGAGAGAGGCAGAGACACAGGAAGAGGGAGAAGCAGGCTCCCTGCGGGGAGCCCGATGTGGGACTCAATCCCTGGTCTCCAGGATCAGGCCTTGGGCTGAAGGTGGTGCTAAACCACTAAGCCACCCAGGGATCCCCCTTTTTGAGCATATTTTTAAAATAAAAACCCACTCGAAAATATCCTTAGTTTCCTGATGTATATGAATATATGACGTGTGCATAATACATACAACAGACAATATTGCCCTGGAAATGATAAGCTTCTTGTAACTTGAAGATGGATCTTTGCTGCCTGATCAGTAAGCTATAAAAGGAGATATAGCACTGCGAACAAAGATTTATTCATTGTTCCTTGTAGAGGTAAAGGTTCTTTGAAAGTTGAGAAACAGGTATGACTACAGAATTAGGAAAATGTAGATAGCATTTTAATGGGTTTTGTTGATCTGGGGAATAAAAGGAAAGGATGAGTCAGGGAGAAGTGATGACTAATCAGAGTTCTGTCTCAAGGTATGGCTTTTTGGTATCAAATCCTTGGATTGCTGAGATCACCCACATTTTAATTATACCATGGTCTCCTCTGATATTAAATATGGTATCCTAAAAGTATTGAGAATATTGTTATTGCTTAACATCTATGAAAAGCCTTTCTTAATGGTCACACTCTGTTTTAAAATACATGTATTTTTTTTTTCCCCCAGGTTTTGGGAACACTTTTTATTTATGTCTTATTTATGGTTGAAGAATTCAGAAAAGAGCCAGTGGAAAACATGGATGATGTCATCTACTATGTGAATGGCACTTACCGCCTTCTGGAGTTTCTTGTGGCTCTCTGTGTGGTGGCCTATGGTGTCTCAGAGACCATCTTTGGAGAATGGACTGTAATGGGCTCAATGATCATCTTCATCCATTCCTATTATAATGTGTGGCTTCGGGCGCAGCTGGGGTGGAAGAGCTTCCTTCTCCGCAGGGATGCTGTGAACAAGATTAAATCATTACCCATTGCTACAAAAGAGCAGCTGGAGAAACACAATGATATTTGTGCCATCTGTTATCAGGTAACTCACACAGTAAGAATCCATTTGGGTGGGTTGTCTATGTTTTCCCTGGGACTTTAACCACATTAACCAAATTTAAGTTAAATTTCTAGGCAGAATTATTTCCTTGGTTAAAAAAAAAAAATAGGTCTCAGAAATTACTAAAGACCTGATACAATATTTCCATTTTATTTCTAAACTAAGTTTTTAATTTAGTCCCTCAAGTTCTAATTTATTGTTTTTCAACATTGCTCACCCATAAATAAAGGAAAAACAGGTCAGGTGTATTTTATGTTTACTCCTGAATACACACACACATACACACACACATACATATATATATATATATATGTACTATCAAATATATACTATCAATCAGGAGTCAGCAACTTCTGAAAAGTGGTGTGCCAAGATTTTGACTCTTTTACTTCTGGAATTTCCAGGATGGGGAAAAAGTATTCATTTACTTAACATAGGTGGAGAGAGTATGTGTTTATACATATAGATATGAGATGGATACAAGCTTGTGTTTATGGAAGTGGGGGCAGGAGGATATCGTTTAGGCAGCCAGTCAGTGTGCCATTGTAGTTGGCCTTTCTGGCATCTTTGGCATGTTTGTCATGACAATTAAAATTGAAAGATAGTATTTAAATGAGTTTGGAAACATCACAACAAAAAATAGGCCAGGAGTTTAGTCACCAGTAACCTGTGCAAAGGGGTGGTTGAGTAGCAGCTTTTATAGCTATACCGTACTGTTGGAAGTATGGGCAGAAATTAAGGGCAACAACACAAATTCTTCCTTTGAAATCACTCTTAAAGAGTGTAGGCTGGTGGAGTAAAACTATAGACTGTCAGTGACTGAGGGAATGTTCATTGTCAAGGCTGCTTTACAGTCTAAAAGGGGGTGTATATGTATTTGTATGTGTTTAAGATTACTTAGTATAAGAATTTTGTCTAAGAATAAAATGCAACTACCACTTTTTTATTGTTATTAGAACATACTTTTGGGTACTTGTAAAATAATGTGTTCTGGATTGTTGGTGCATTTGGGGGACTAAGGAGTATTGTAAGGTTACCCTCAAGTGAAGTGGTCATTGTCTTAGTTTTGCTTCCTTTGTGCTTGCTAGCATCATGGTACACAGAACAGAGCACATTAAAGACAGGGCACATCAGCTTCAGCAGCTGATGTCTAAATATTCCATCTCTGGGATTTAAGAGTCTTTCTTTTGTATTTCCTGTTGTCACATCACTTTTTTTGAGGTGCTAGAACTACCTGTTGATACCACACAGAAAATGAAAGTCAAATTGCTTAATTTCCCAGCTGGCTGCTTTTCCTTGGATGGCTTTCTGCTTAAAAGTTGACTCCTAGGTTGTTACCAGCTCTTGGCAAGGAATTTCTGTGACAACTACAACTCCTTGTTTTGGGACTTCAAATGAAATTAATGGTTGAGTCACCAAGTGTATATTCTTAACAACTGAAACATCATGTCCTCAGCCTTCCCTCCCCAAGCATATCTTCTGCAAGGAACATTAATGCAAAGTGTACCACTTCTTAATCCAGTGGTTATCAAACTTTACTGTGCATAAAAGTCATATGGGTGGCTTGCTGTTACTACAGATTTGTGAATGCCATCTTCAGATACCCCAATTCAGTAGGTCTGGGGTGGCCCCGGAATATGCATGGTTAACCAGGGTAATTGTGATGCCAATTGAGAAGTGCTAGCTTGTCCAGGCCATATTTTGAAGAGTGTATTACTATATACATACAGTTATGTCCCTTATTGAAATTGCCACTTCCTTGCCAATACCCTGGTGTTATGTGGCTGATTTTGTTTCCTTGCCAGTAATTTCATCATAGAATAGTCTGTTCAGCTGTGTTGAAGCCTAACTGTGGAAAGTCCAGTCTTCATCCAATTTTCTGAAGTTCTAATTACACTCCTGCCATGTGGGGGAGAGACCCAGTAATCACACTGCAGTAGTTGTGTGATGCTCATGTTTTATACTAAGGCAGAAGCCAGTTCGTTTCTTTCTCATTTTTGGTTTTTGCTTCTTTATTTTTTTTTTTTTAAACTGTTTAGCCAGTGGTTCTTGCATTGTTGGTATAAAGGGGTCTCATGGGACACCTGAGTGGCTCAGTGGTTTAGCGCCTGCCTTCGGCCCAGGGCGTGATCCTGAAGTCGCGGGATCGAGTCCCAGATCGGGCTCCCTGCATGGAGCCTGCTTCTCCCTCTGCCTGTGTCTCTGCCTCTCTGTCTCTCATGAATAAATAAAATCTTAAAATAAAAAGGGGGGGGGTCTCTTGATGGCAAGAGGATTATCACTATAAAATGAGTTTTATTCTAAAATCTGTGTTACATATTTTCTCTGGGGGAATTTGTGGAAAAGAAATGTTGGACCTAGAGTTTGGGGTTAGCAGCAAAGCTTTGAGATAATAGGCATTTATGAGGTATCTTTCCTCCCCTTCTAGGACATGAAATCTGCTGTGATCACACCTTGCAGTCATTTCTTCCATGCAGGCTGTCTAAAGAAGTGGCTGTATGTCCAGGAGACCTGCCCTCTGTGCCACTGCCATCTCAAACACTCCTCACAGCTTCCGGGGTTAGGAACTGAGCTGGCTCCACAGCCTCATGCTGGAGTTGAGCAAAACATCATGCTTCAGGATGGAACTGAACCTCCAAATCAAGAGCACCCTCCAGGGACCAGGATACAGGAAGGTTCTAAGGACAATAATGAGTGCATTGCCAGTAGATCAGATAGCCAGGAAGGGACTTGTGACCCTAAGGAATATCCTTTTAGTGCAAAAGATGAAGCATGTCCTGTCGAGGTCAGCCTAGAAGAAGAGAAGCAGAAGTAACACTGATACTCTGGAGAAGTTAACTTACTATGAAATTTGAGCTCAGATTTGAGGAATGAATGTATGAGATGATGAGGCAGGAAACTTGACATTCCAAGGATCTGATCCAGGAAGTACTCTGAGTGGAGACTGCTTGCTTTCATCCCCTTGACATTGTGGGAAAAATTTTGCAATGTATGCTAATCGAAATGTATTTATATATCCTATGCTGATATTTTGTAGAGGTTTGCCAAGAGAATTCAACCTCAACAACTTCAGAAACTGCCCCTAATTTGTAAGGGATAAATAAAATCGGATTTGAGTGTTTGGAAGGGGCTAAAGAAAGGAGGATAAAGAGCATCAGGACAGCATGGGAAGAAGCAGGCAGAAGCGGAACTGACATTTCACTTTTTATGGGACAGGATCATTCCTATTGCAGAGTATGAGTAGTGACCAGCCCTGTTCACCACCCCCCATTTCTCCCTCAGTTAATTGGAACTCAGTCAGGTGATAATTGAGTTTTGTACAGCACTGAAATTGAAATCAAAGACGTTAAGAGCATTGATTGTATTCAAAGATGGAAGCACGCTCATACTTCGTATGTGCTTTAGGGGAGTGGGTGGGTGGGCACTTGGGCCTTGCGGGTGCATTCATGTAATCTGAGACTCTTGAACTTTATGATGGAGTCTTCAATATTTTGATGTATATGAAACTTTTGTTAATATATTGTATACTGTGTTGGCTGTGTGAAGTAAACTAAAACTCTAATGAACACTTTGGGGTCCACATTAGTGTAGGAGACCAAAGTGGGAAGGGCTTTAGGGCACTGATAAAGGCCCTAAGTGTACTTTTTGATCCTGTGTAATGTTAAATTCTTGCAACTGAATCAAAACAGTGTTAAATTATGGCAATATTTGCACTTTGGGAATGAGTACATAACTGTATGATCACACTCTGCAAATGCCACTTTTAAAGCTGTTAATAGACTTTGCACCTTTTCTTTGACAAGGATGTGTCATATTTAAATTTTTACATTCATCATGGCAACAGGTAGAACTGGGGAGGGGGGAATGTAATTTTTTATGGGAATTTTGATATGAAAAGAAACTAGTCATTTATTTATACAATAGGCTTGGCTCAAAAAGTGTTTTTCAGACTCGATATTCCTAATGTGGGATGTGACTTTATTTTATTTTTAGTAGCAAATTTGGATGTAGACTGACAGACATAGCTGAATGTCTTAATAAATTTAAATTTGAAGATAACTGTTTTGTTCCTGTGATGATTATTACTGTAAAGTGTTTGAAATTCTCTTCTTAGAAGGTTTTGTTGTTATCTAGCCAGGTTTCTTTCATCTTGATCCCTGTCAGAAATGCCCTGCAGATGGCAGAACTTTTTGATTGAAAATGACCAGCTCTTTGAAATTGTCTACACCAGGGGAAGCAGACCTAGCTCTGCAGTAGAAGCATTTGGGGAGCTTTTAAAAAAAGTACACATTTCATGGATGGGCCTAGAGGGTCTTACACTAAGTGAAATCAGTCCGGCTGAGAAAGACCAATACTGTAGGAATCTGAAAAACAAAACATGAATAAGCAAACAAAACAAAAGCAAAATCAGACCTATAAATTTAGAGAACTGATAGTTGCCAGAAAGGGAGATAGTGGGATGGGCAGAATGGGTGAAGGGCAGTGGGAGACACAGGCTTCCAGTTAGGGAATGAATAAATCACAGGGATAAAAGCTACAGCATAGGGAATATCGTGGGTATCGTAATGGTGATGTGTGATGACAGGTGGTAGCTACACGAGTGGTGAGCACAGCATAACCTCTACAGAGGTGTGGAGTCGCTGGTGCACACCTGAAACTAACATTGTCTACTCTACTCCAAAAGTGCTTAAAAATTACACGTATCTGAGCTCAACTTCAAACCTAATGACTCGGCAGGCTTTGGGGGTTTCTGGGAATGTGCTTTTCAAAGCTTCCTGTTTAGAAAAAAGCTAGACTAGAGTGTGTTTCTCCCTGGGTGTAGCTAAAGTTGCTCACTGTTGTTGGCAGATGGCCCCCTCTAGTGGCAGGCTGGTAGCGATCTCTGATTTAAAATTGATTTTTAGCCTTTGTGCAAAAGGTGCATGTTCAAATATTCAACTTTTTGTTGCTTTGTTCAAAGAACTAAGATTGCAGTTAAAGTTGAAATCATTCTTATGGCATAGTGAACTTGGCCATCTTTTAACATTGTTTACACTTCTGACCAAAAGACTGTTCAAATAGATAATAAGAAACGTACTCAACTGTTTTAATAATAGTAGAGACTTCTTGGACATGTTTCATATAATAAGCTTTTTTACTTCCTACTAGCACAGAGACCCTAGCTCTACTCCCCAAGTCACGGGAGCCTCTCAGTTCACCAGCCTGGCGAACGCATAGCACAGCGTTCTGCTCTCTTCGGTGTAGATCCTTTTGTCTCATTCAGGAGAGCTATATTCTGCTATAGTAACAAAACCCTCCGTATCTCAAGTGGCTGTAAAGCAACAGCAGTTTGTCTCGTGCACACTGCATACCTGACTGCCGAGTTGGCAGGAGCGATCTATTTGGTACCGGCACTTGGATCAAGGCTGATGGAAGAGCCACCCTTGAACCTTCCCGATGGTCATGGCTGGGACAAAGGGCTGTTGGAAGACCGTTCATTAGCAATTCCAGGCTCCTCTTAGCAGTGGACACCTGCCCCTTCCCTTTTCCCCTCACCAGCATGGGAGGTGCAGAAGCTTGGTGTTCTGTGCGGCCTGGCCAGAGCACGTTAGCAGTGCTGAGGACCAGCACACCTCAGCTGTCGCAACACATCATTCTATTTACGTATTACCAGATTTGGGGAGCACACCTGTTCCAAGGATACAGACTGAAAGCCTGGCTTAATTTGCTACTTGTTTTGACATTCTGGGACCTTCCCCTCGTGTATAATGCCATCTGGGTTTCAAATTTCTGTTTCTCAATCATTTTTGTAATAGTTTCTAACTCAGACGTCTGACTTAAGACAATGTTTAACCATCTCTACTGCTGAAGAGAAAGTTTGATTCATTTTCTCTTCTCTTACATTTGCTCAGATTAAGTGAGAAAACACTACCCTTTTTGGGCCTTTTTTGTGTCCAGTTACTGATTTCCACTGTTTTTTTCAGAACATGTGTACATCTTTGCTCATAATCAGTTTTCTCTTCTTTTTATCACCCCATGAGCTTTGAGATCAAAGTTCATACTCCACAGTCTAAACCCTCATACTAGTTACATGTATTCCCACTTTGTGGTGTTTGCATGTTATAAGACTTGTTCCAGTGATCTAAACCATGCTGTTGGTGCTGTTGGCACAGTATGTCTCTAGAGGTCTGGTTTTCAAACACTAGCCCAAACACGAGGCTCCGAGATCCCTCATTAGGACTTCCATGTTGTCTCTGAAGTATGGCATGTTTTCATGAGCATTTTGCATCAGAAACACTCTGCTTTCCTGAAAGCTTTTGACGTTATGTCAAATTGTGAATTTAATTGGCTAGTGGAGAAGGAACAATTTTGTAGTTTCCAAGTTTAAAAGGGAGACCTTTTTTTCTATGGCTCTGGTAATGGGAAAAGAACCTTACAGAGATTGAAGTATTAATAACTTATATGCTAAGTTTTTTTTTTTTTTGGAGAAAAAAACCTTGAAGAAAATAAGTTTTACACTCTAGTTGCTTCTACTCTGGCTTTCATAAAAAATAGAGTAATTTTAGAATCATGGCAAGTTGAAGATAGGCATTATAAGGTTTCGATTATTTTTTTAACCCTGTATGATTTTTGAAAATACCTTTTCCTCTTTTTTTTTAAACACTGCTTATGATTTGGAAAGCAAAGTATTTAAAAAGAATAAAAAATCACCCATAATTTCAGTTTTGGTATTACTAGTATTTTCAAGTTACTTTTATAGACAGTGCTAACAGAACTCCCCTCATTGACAAGTACATCCCCACTCATCTGGGAGTCATTTTTACTTCTATTTTTAAAGTCTGTTGCCTATCGTTTGGTTTCTGAAATTCAAACACATCCCAAACAATTCTGTAATTCATCAGTTAAGGTACACCTATTCTCCCAACGTTGAAAATACAGAATGCTGTGACTTAAAGTTGCATTTTATAGGTAGCATTTGCTTGGAAAATAATTTTTTAAAAAAAATACTAGGAGCAGCTTACAGAACTAATTATTCTTGTGGCCACTCAGGAAAAGACTCCCTTTCTTCTCTAGGAGATTTGACATTCTGTTGCTATTGTTCAGAGGGAAGGCGGGACATTTTTAGTAAAGACCTAGTAAACCCTCCTTACTCCTACTCT
Organism: Vulpes lagopus; assembly: GCF_018345385.1. Lineage (NCBI taxonomy): Eukaryota > Metazoa > Chordata > Mammalia > Carnivora > Canidae > Vulpes > Vulpes lagopus. The sequence continues at coordinate 37,013,323 of NC_054826.1, read as the reverse complement.
AGAGTCCTATCCATTTTCCTTGCACTTGCTAAAACTAATATTGGTGTTCACCTAATCTTTTTTATGAATGTTGGCTGTTTGACCCTTGGTTTTTTTCTTTCTATTCTTAACTCCTTGCTTTTCTGTTGTTCTGTATGTTCTAAGGTAAGAGAATGGCTTCTGAGTAGCTGGAAATAATAAACCCCATGAATCTAGAAGAATTTCTGTGTCAATTCTAGATGGAATATTCTATTACTTTACAAATGAGAACTTGCCAAACTGAAGTCATCTCTCTGCGTGGCACCAAGCCTGCTAGTTTCCTCTGACAATCATTTATCAGTCCCTTTGGTTTTAGGCAAATCGGCACAGAAGAGGTGAGAGTAGGCCTAACTAAAGACTAGAGTTCTGGGCTATAATTTTTATTCCTTTTTTGAGCTGTGTGACCCTTGGCCAGACTTTGTTTTTTTCTGGGCTTCAGCGTCATCTGACAAAATGATCTCTGAGGTGTCATTCTGCTCTTAAGATTTTTGCCTGTCAGTATTTTTAATCCTTACCAGGGACTGAGTGATAAGCTTCATGGATTTTTTTTTAATCTGCTATGCCAGATATTAAACTTAGCTAAGGTTCCAGTACTACTTTGTTTCCAGTGCCTGCAACAGAGCAGCAGCTCTCTAAATACCTGAGTGAACAAATGAACTTAGTATGTGGCTCCTTATATAAACCCCATAGCTTAAAAATGGCAGAGAATTCTCTTAGTTCTAGGGGCAGAGAGCATAACATTACGTGCCAGTGAGATGAGGTCATTTCTGTGAGTGGTTTTTGATTCTCCAACTGAATTCAGATACAGAACTCAGAGCTTTCTAGAGGAGAAATTACAAACCTGGGACATTCAGATGAAATCTGGGCTGATGAATTTTTTTCCCTTGGTTTTATTGTTTGGCCTCAAAGATGCACTTTTAAATGACATTTTAAAAAACAATTGGAGTTAGTTGCCAATCATTTAAAAATTGCAAGCCTGGGGATCCCTGGGTGGCTCAGTGGTTTGGCGCCTGCCTTTGGCCCAGGGCGCGATCCTGGAGTCCCGGGATCGAGTCCCGCGTCGGGCTCCTGGCATGGAGCCTGCTTCTCCCTCTGCCTCTCTCTCTCTCTCTCTCTCTCTATGTCTATCATGAATAAATAAATAAATAAATCTTTAAAAAAAATTAAAAATTGCAAGCCTATACATACAAATCCAATATCTGGCTTTTCTTGGAAAATCAGAAGAGCTGGCTGCATGAGGTTACTCATTCCTGCCTGGCGACAGTTGGCAGAGCTGAAGTGAGTCGAGTCGGCTTTCTGATTCACCCCAGATCCTCTCCCCACCATTACCTGTTCTCGGAAATTAGGTTGTTATCATCAAACTTCTGTCCAAGTAGGAGATGCTGGGATTACTGGCGAGCTTGGCTTCTCATTTAATGACATTGTATAGTGCAAATATTCTGTATTCATCAAAGTGAAAAATAGAAGAGAACCAGGAGCAATGTGGATAAATCTAATGTTCGTTTGTGAAAGTGTAGAATCTGTATCTTCGTTTTTCTTTCATTATAGTAGTCATTAAAAAAAGAAAATCAGTGACCAGGTGTTTCATTTGAATGTATTTTCAGTTTGGCTCTACACTTGAAGTTTGTGATATCACCACCTTATTGCATGGACCTGGGCCAGAGTTCTTTCATCTTTGTTGGGCACTGGAAGCAGGTGGGAAGCTTGTGAAAACTACAGATGCTTGGGCCCAACCCCATAGATTCTGACTGGGTCTGTTTGGGATGGAGACTGAGTATTCTCTTTATAAATTTTGCAGGTGATTTTTAAAAAATATTTTAATTATTTATTCATGAGACACAGAGAGAGAGGCAGAGACACAGGCAGAGAGAGAAGCAGGCTCCATGCAGGGAGCCCGACATGGGACTCGATCCCGGGTCTCCAGGATCACGCCCTGGGCTGAAGGTGGCGCTAAACCGCTGGGCCACCCAGGCTGCCCCCAGATGATTCTGATCCATCAAAATGTGAGAACCTTTGACCTAGGGCAAATATTCCTGCTACTTTGGTGTGTGTGTGTGTGGGGGGGGTGGTGGTCCTTGTTTTAGGGACTATTGCTTTTATGGAAGAAGTTTCCTAAAGAAGAAATATACATAGAGATGTTTGCCGCTGAGAAACATTTATGGGTCAGGATTCCCATAGCTTATAGGGCTGCTACAGTGAAGCAGGAAAGCCTGGCGGGCATGTTAGGGCAGGTGCACGTGTGTGAGACCTGATCTAGTCTACCAACCATTGTGGTTGATTAACTACCCAGAAACATCTGCAGCTATTTATATTTTCAGTTTGACACTGTCAGTTTTTTCCCACAAACATACAGAATTAAAGAACTGTATAATTTTAGAAGTAAACCAGCCTTCAGAGATCTAGATCAACTGGCCCTATTTTATAAGGGACCATGCTGTCCAGCTTGTCCAAGGCCACACACAGCTGATGGCTGGCCTGGGCATCATTCTTAGATCTCTGAATTCTGGTCTAGTGCTCTTCCTATTATTTCTGCTCACCTCAAAAAAGTATCAAAATATCCATGTGTGTTATGTTGTATTCAAGAGAGCTACTTTGTAATATTTTTTTTATTTTTTAAAGATTTTATTTATTTACGAGAGAGAGACAGAGACAGAGACACAGGCAGAGGCAGAAGCAGGCTCCATGCAGGGAGCCCGACTTGGGACTCTATCCCAGGTCTCCAGGATCACACCCTGGGCTGAAGGTGGCGCTAAACCGCTGAGCCACCTGGGCTGTCCTACTTTGTTAAACTAAAAGGTATTGCATGGGAGCTTTGGTGAAAAGATGGAAGAGTGAAAGTTTTCTAAGCTGTCATAATATTTGAAACTATCAATATGACATCAATTTTTAAACAAATTGTCTTAAAAGGGGAAATGATTAAATAAAAGTTAAGGTGCAGAATGAACCTTACTATACAGCAAGCCAAAGCCCATCAAGACGTGGAAGTAGGAAATGGTTAGCTATGAAGTGTCCTTGTACCACTTTTTAGGAAAATGCGCTCTGTGTAGTTAGAGGCCACAAATGGTACAGACCACGCGATCGTGCTGTTTGCAGGAACAGATGAGCAGTGTTTGGGACTGGGGACTCAAGTCTTGATTTAGGGAATTTTAAAATATAAAACTACTCCCCAACCAAGAGGAATTTACATCACTGAGAGGCAACATGTAAGGGATAGATACAAACCTTATAAATTCTCATTTTCCTTCTAGTTTTTTTGATAAATCTTTTCCAAAACCTACTAAGTCTTCCCTAAATTACTCTGAAAGTTTTCCTTGTCCCTTAGAAGAGATGAAGCACAACTGAAATTTAAGGGGGCACTCACATTCCTGTTACAAGCTGTACTGTACAACCCACAAAGATGAGAGTCTGTGTTTGTGTTGCTGCGGGGGGGTGGGGGGATAGGTTTCTGGAGGGCCCTGTGTTTCCCCCATGCCCCTCTCCCACCCCAAACCTTTGTATCCTCAATGCCCTATCTTTTCAGGCAAGCTGACCTCAGATGCCTCTGCCACTGTTGGGGCTCAGAGCTGGCAAACTGGTACCTAGGGGGATCAGTCAGAGTGGCAAATATGCTTTGTTTTGCTTAGACAATGTTTCTTTAAAAATTTGAGCTAACATTTAAAAATTGGTAAATTTCACTTAAAAAATCTGGATTCTTGGGATCCCTGGGTGGCGCAGCGGTTTGGCGCCTGCCTTTGGCCCAGGGCGCGATCCTGGAGACCCGGGATCGAATCCCACGTCGGGCTCCCGGTGCATGGAGCCTGCTTCTCCCTCTGCCTGTGTCTCTGCCTCTCTCTCTCTCTCTCTCTCTCTCTCTCTCTCTCTGTGACTATCATAAATAAATAAAAATTAAAAAAAAATCTGGATTCTTGACCTCCCTAGAAAAATCAGAAAATCTATGTCCATTCCCACTGTGATATTCAGTAGAAGCATAGGAGCCTCTTAAGCTGGCATCTACTGCCCCCTCCCCAACTACCCTCTAGGTAATGCAGCTTCATAGAACATTCTGTGATGACAGAAAAAGTCTGGGTCTGCCTTGTCCAACAGGCTGGTAGCCTTTAGCCATGTGTAGCTTGAGCACTCGAACTGTGGCTAGTGTGACTGAAGAACTGTATCTTAAATGTCATTTAATTTTTATTAATTCAAATTCAAATAGCCACATGTGGCTAGTGATAACCATATTGGAATGAGTCTAGCAGATTATTGCTGAGCAGAAGTGAATGTGGGTCCAGTGTGAACAGATGTTCTGTTTTTACCAGAGCATCCAGGAGTCCAGATTTTTAATGAAGACTCTTCCATTTAAAATTTTGGCTCCATTTTAAAAATGTGATAGCCAAACAAAACACATCGATGGCATGAAGAGTGGCCTCTGACCACCCAATGATGCCTTCCACCCATTGGCTTAATGAACTGCAAGGACAAAGAGAAAAACATCTTGCACATCTGTCCATGGAAATCAAAAGGGCACAGTTAAATTGTTATTGCTCTGAAATGTAGCCACACTTTCACAAATTAAAGTTGGTTGAAATTTTGTCGGTGGCAGAGATTATAGGCCTCCTATCCTATAAAGGCATTTAACAAGTGAAGTGTAGGCTGAGACAAAGGACAAAAAGAAGGTCTTTGAATGAGAGGAAACAGCAAGGGCAAAAAGATCCAGAGGCAAGTGAAGGCATAGTTGGTTGGGACCCTAAAGAAGCTTCATGTGTCTGCTCCGTCTAGTATGGTAGCCATTAGCCACAGGTGGTACTTAAATTTAAATGAACTTTCAAAAATTAAGAATTCAGTTTGTCAGTCACATTAGCCGGATTTCAAGTGCTCAATAGCCATGGAGCTACCATATTGGATCTCCAAGTTATAGAACATGTCTATCATTGCACAAAGGTCTACAAGACAGTAATAGAGCTTAAAGCCTGGAGATAGAGAGGCTAGAGAGACACTCAGGGACAAGGTCGGGAGGTCACAAGGGGGCTAGCACACCATAATAGGAAGTTTGGACTTAGAATGAAGATTTTCTTTTCTTTTCTTTTCTTTTCTTTTCTTTTCTTTTCTTTTCTTTTCTTTCTTTTCTTTTCTTTTCTTTTCTTTTCTTTTCTTTTCTTTTCTTTTCTTTCTTTCCTTTTCTTTTCTTCTTTTTTCTTTCTTTCTTTCTTTCTTTCTTTCTTTCTTTCTTTCTTTCTTCTTTCTTTCTTCTTTCTTTTTTTCTTTCTTTTCTTTCTTTTCTTTCTTTTCTTCTTTCTTTCTTTCTCCTTTTCTTTTCCTTTCTTTTCTTCTTTTTTCTTTCTTTAGATTATTTATTTATTTATTCGTGAGAGAAACAGAGAGGCCGAGACCTAGGGAGAGGGAGAAGTAGACTCCCCGCAGGGAGTCTGACATGGGACTCGATCCTGGGATCCCGGGATCATGACCTGAACCAAAGGCAGATGCTCAATCACTGAGCCACCCAGGTGATCCTGAAGATTTTCTTTTAGGAAGGTCATGCTGCTTTCATGTGGAAAATGGATTGGAAGAATTGACAAAAGTGGATGGTAGAGCCTCTGGTAAGAGGCTGTGGCGGTGCAGGTAGGGGGTGAGGAGGCCCCAGCAGTCAGACACATCCATTTCCTACCATCACATCATGCTGGGCCTAAGACCTAGAAGGCAGTCACTGCTTACAGTGCCAGGTATAGAAACACCCGCTTGAAATAGCTCTAATTCTGCAGGAGAGACATTGGGGTTCAAAGCAGTGACATAAAATCATTCCGCGGATCACACAGCTAGTCAGTTCCACAGCTGTATTCTAACCCATGGCTATTTAGTTCCAAATCTGGAGATTATTTTTTTATTTTGTATTTTTCTCTCTATACGATATTCTTAACGACTTCCCCCCACAGCCAGTGAGATGCTTTCTCCAACTCTATCTTCACCACTGTATCTTCTTTTTCTTTTCCTTTCAAGGATGAGAATTCAATTTCAGAGCAATTTTTCTTTCATAGCTGCTTCTATTCCAAATTAAGGGTAATCACAGCTGGTTGGTTCAATGCCAGAACCCAACCTGGATGAGTCCTTTGTATGTGATGGTATTAAATGTGTGAGCTTTTATAAAAATATGTGTGCCTTTGAGGAACTCTTCAGATGTCTGGGGAATTTAAACTAGAAATTTATAATAGATTTCCTTGCCTAGCATGATAATTCCCTAATGAAAAAAGTGGGGCTTTCCCTCAAACTGTAGGCAGCAGTGGGAAGAGACTTAGTAGCTGAGACTTTGAAATTCTCAAGCCTCTGCGTACAGTTTTACTGATTTGCTTTGCACTTTTTTCACTTTTTTTTCAATAATAAGACATTTAAAATACCCTTAAACTTTATTTTCCCCTTTTTGGGTAACTTTATTTTGATGTAATTTCAAACTTACAGGGAAGTTGCTAGAAGACTACAAAAGAACCTCTATACCCTTCACCCAGGTTCACCAACTGTTACCATTTTGCCACATGGGCTTGTCATTTTTCTCTCTCAACACACACATTATTTTTTTAACTACTTAAGAATAAGCTGCAGACATAATGCTGCTTTATCCCTAAATACTTATTATTTATTTTTAAGGATTTTATTTATTTATTCATGAGAGACAGAGACAGAGGCACAGACATAGGGAGAGGGAGAAACAGGCTCCCTGCAGAGAACCTGATGTGGGACTTGATCCTAAGACCCCAGGATCATGGGCGGAAGGTAGATGCTTAGCCATGGAACCACCCATCCCTAAATATTTTAGTGTACATTTTCTAAGACAAGAACATTTTCTTATATAATCCAGAGTAAAATGATCAAACAAGGAAATTTAACACTGGCAGAGAAATACTATTTAGTCCACAGTATCCAATTCACAGGGTTATCCAAATTTCATCAATTATCCCATTAATGCCTTTTTAAAAAAGATTTATTTATTTATTTTAGAGAGAGAGTGCACATGAGTTTGGGGAGGGGCAGAGGGAGAGGAAGAGGGAGAGAGGAAACCAATAGACTTCATGCTGAGGGTCAAGCTCAATGCGGGGCCCCTCTCATGACCCTAGGATCATGACTTGAGTGGAAACCAAGAGTTGGATGTTCAACCTACTGCACCACCCAGGGGTCCATTAATGTCTTTTATAGCTGTTTACAACTCTTTTCCCCATTCCCTGTGCAGAATCCAAGCCAGGGATTATGCATTACACTGAAGTGTCACATCTCTTATAATTGGAACAATTTCTCATACTTTTTGACTTTTGTGACATTTGAATTTTTGAATAGAATAAAAAACTGATAAATAATGATAAATAATAATGATAAATAATGTATAGTGTAAATAATATATAGTATAAACCTTTATATAGTCTATCATGTATTGATTATATATAGATTATGGTCTATAACCTATACATGAATGCATAATCTATACTCTATATAATATTTTACATATATTATCTACTATATGGTACATTCCTGAATATACTCATGAATTTTTACATAATATCATCTACAGGGAAGAGGTCTTCAGGTGAGAGGGAACAGCAAGAGCAAAAACCCAGAGGCAAGAGAGGACATAATTGGTTGGGAACCTAAAGAAATTTTACTTATCTGCTCTAATTATGGTAAATACATGGTAAATTTATAACCATAAGTATATGGATATTTATACATATAATCTATTGTGTAGATTTTAGATGATGTAAGAATTCATGTGTACATACTAATAAACATATACAAACATAAATAAGAGAATAGGGAAAGCTCTTCTTTCTGTAAAATGATAATTAATAAAATGTAAAACAGCATGAGAGAATTAGGAATACCAGTTGGCAACCATTACAAAAATAAATAATTCAGGCAAGAATTATCAATGCATACAAAAACTAGTGGATGAAAGTTTGAAGAAGAAAAAGATATTTATAGGGCCTCAAAACATTGTCTCACAAATCACTTATTAGTTAGAAAGGAAAAGACAGTAACTGGGAGATAGCCTCTTAACCAAGCAGTCACAAGTAATACATAATCAGCGATAGGACAAATGATCAACAGGTGCCTCTTGATATGATGCACAAGGAGGGCAAGACTTCAATTACATTTATTCCGGTTGACAATAAATCAATTCATGAGGAAATAAACCCAAACAGGGATGTTCTAGAAAATGTTCGCTTTTTAAAGAAGCCTGCTTTTTAAAGAAGCATGCTCAAACCCAGGGTTGCCTCGGGAGTTGCATTATCAAAGAAAACCACTAGATGTCACTGTGGTTTTGCAAGTTGCACAAAGTTTTCACCATTTCAGTAAATCTCCATTCCTATGTGGCCTGCCTCCTTGCTTGGGCATCATTGAAGACTGGATATATGTAGCCAATTCCAACACAGCTTTTGAGAAGGCTACAAGTTAAATAATAGGAGTCTAAATAACAGGCTTAGATGAAAACTTGTCTCTGCATTACAAACGCTGAGGGCAGGTCCTGGCCCTGCGCAGGCTCTGAGTCTTGGTCTCCTCCTATAAAATGAGGGGATTTGGATTGCAGGCTCCTAGTCACCTCTAGCTCTAACAGTTTATGATTTTAAGCTGATGTTTTCTCAACAAAGATCATTTCAGGGCCCTTTGCAAGATTTTTGCTTAACTGTGCTGGACCTGCTACTGATTTTCCCTATTTTTTTTTTTCTCAGTGCTCTAATTTATATAATGTTGGTCTTTAAGTTGACTTGGTTTTTAAAAATGCAAATAAAGGAAATAATTTATAGGCCGATTACGAATGGAAACCAGTTCACTTGTCATAAATAGAGGGTAACCACAAAAATAAACATCATAAAAACAACATAATATAATTAAATTTGAGTAGATGTTATTGTCTGCCAAAGGCTCAGAGACTGTAGCCTGCTCTGTTTCTTCTTTTTAATAGGGAGGTTTGGAGGTGTTAAAGAGAAGGTGAAGACAGACTAGCCCTGAGACTTCCCTCTTGATGTAAGCAAAAGAATTGAGACTGAGAGACGATCTTTGTCTGTGTGGGTTCAGTATTACTTAATTCTGTATCTGTGAACTAACCACAATATTTCATATCCCATCTAAAACCAGTCCCATGCTTCCATAAGCTGTTCTAAGTTCATTTGTTCTTTTTTTTAGTTCATTTGTTCTTTCTTTTCTTTCCACTCTTGATTCTTCAATATTTCTAATAGACTCTAAAGAGTATGACTAGTAATCATACATTTATTAATTGTTTTTTCCAATCCGTACTTAAGCTTTTGTTTTATTTTGATAATCCTTTCCGTTTCGTATTGGTTTAGCTTCCTTTTCGTGTTTATTTAAATTTGCTTTTGGAGTCAGTCTTCTTCCAATTGATACACTCACTCCCTCCTTAACGGAGAAGATGATATATACCGCTCTGCTGTCAATGTCAAAGCAATTATATGCCACCAAATGGCTTGTGATTTGGCATCTTCTCCTGATAAAGGCTTATGATAGATAGGTTGTGGCAGAGGTCAGGAAATCTGCTGAGTACAACCTGAGGGTATGCTTCAAATTGCTTGAGCTTTATCCAAATCCCCTAGGACACAATCAGAAAACTGGTCCCCTTCAATTTTGGTGTAGAGCTTTCTTCTTCATTCTTCACAGAGATTCAGAGTGAAGACGTCTAAAGCTGAGCCATCTAATTGCACGCTTTACTCCCTGGCATTAGTGTAGCCCTTTCCTGCTTTGTATAATCAGTTATAATTACTAATTTACTGGCCACAATTAGCATAGAGTTTTATAGGAGCGGGGACAATTTCTTAGCTACACAGCGTTACTAAATAATTTAAAAGGGGAGACAAAGAATTTCTACCAGATGTGTTTTGTTTTCTGAATGCTGGTGTTGCCATCAAGGAAAACCATTCAAAGGTAAAGAAATCAGGAAATTCATAAAGATCAGTATACCAAATATTTCCCACATTACAAAAGTTATTTTTTTTATAATTTAATTTCCTTGGCAAGGTGGGTTTAACTTGCCATTAGAAACCCAAAAGCTGTGAGGTCAGTTGTTTCACTGTTCAACGGAACAGAATGCTTTTTGTCTTGCATTAAACACTGTTCCTATCTGGAAAAAAACCCCAAAAAACTAGAGGGATTTCTTTTCAGGAGAAATTTTCATTGAAAGGTTTATTTGAATCAGCGGAGTTTTTTTTTCTATACCGAATTTAGTAGAACTACACTCTGACCGCCCACTCCCCCAGTGCAGAGTAAAATCCCGCTTTTTCCCCCTCTGTTCATGACTGTATCTGAGTGGAAATCCAAACCACAGTGAGTAGATATTAGATTTCTCAATATATATAAGATACACTGAGTATACTAATGACAATCAGATTATGAAGCATGGTTATTTTCTGGTGAAAGAGTTACTTGAGCTTTGTTCAAGAATTTTTCGGTTTTCCTTTAGCTTTGTTTTGTTCCTGATGCCAATTCATGTTTATGATTCCAATATCCTCTTTATGTTTACAGATGCCCCCCCCCAACATTCAGTCAATTATTTTATTATGTGTTGACATTATTCTCAATGGAATGGATGATGGTATTCTGGGAGAGTCTCCTTCCAAGTTTTGCTGAGTATCAGTAGTAAGGGTACTTTGAGCCAATTTCTGGAACTATATCCCAAGGGCTGCAAATTATACTTTATTTCATTGTTTTAAAGTGTCTAGAGCCAACATGTCTGCTTGAGATACTAAGTCAAGTAGTGTTTTCCTAGCACATCTGTAACTATTGATTCCTATGAGAGAGGTCTGATTATATCTGTGCTTATCTTAGGACCACAGCATCGAAAGAGGCTTTAAAGATCCCTTCATCCCATCTGGTGCCCAGGTCCCCACCTGTGGTGCAAGTAATAGAAACCAACTCTGGGCGAGTTAAACCAAAAAGAGTATTTATTTTACTAATACAAGATAGCTCATAGAATTAAAAAAAATCCAAAGAATCAGCTAAGAAAGGTCACCACCTGTACTGACTCTGGGGATCCGGGTACCAGGTACTAACTGGCAATGTCTTTAGGAATTATCTACTGGTGACTCCAAGATTATTTTTTGTGGGGAGACTTTAACTTCCCCTCATCAGTTCTTAGTCTGGGTAGTCAAAATTTCTTGCATTTATTCAAAATGTTATGTAAAAGTAGTGTAAAATTGTTCCCCCAAACTTACCTTCAACCGGATTGCCACCCCCATCCTTTCTACAGAGATGTAATAAGGCTGCCGCTTACATTAGATGCCTTTGCATTTTCTACAATTTATATGATTGAAATCCAAAAAAATTTACTCTTTTTTTTCTTGTGGTTTCTTTGACATTTTATAGTTACTCTGAGGTTCATCAATGATATTCTGTAAATTAGCTCATTCTGTTTTGTTTCATTTTGTTTAGTAATATTCTTTGGATATACCATTGTTACTTTATCCATTCACCTGTTTATGGACATTTGAGTTATTTCCTATTTTTGACTTTTAAAAATGAATATACAAATATTTGTGTATCATTATTGATCTAGGGGGAAAAGGCTTTTATTTTTTCTGCCTCAAAGGAAATCTTTATTAATCATGTAAGGTTCACATGTTCTCTTTATAAAAGCCCAGCTTTCTAGGGGCACCTGGGTGGCTCAGTCAGTTAAGTGTCCAACTTTTGATTTCATTCAAGTTTTGCTCTGAGGGTTGTGAAATCGAGTGAGCCTCACTGAGGTCCACACTCAGTGGGGGAGTCTCTTTCTCTCCCTCTCTTGCCCTTCCCCCCAAAATAAATAAATCTTAAAAACAAACAAAACCCTCAGCTTTCTAGAGAAGCACTGTCCTCAAGGATGGCCTCAGCTTTGTATCATGAGTCTTAATTAAAAAAAAAAGACAGTGGTATAATTTGTTTATATTATGATACTTCTTTTCTTTTTAAGTTTATTTATTTATTTATTTATTTATTTATTTATTTATTTATTTATTTCTAGTTATCTCTACCCCCAACAGAGGGCTTGAACTTGTGACCCTGAGATCAAGAGTTGCATGCTCCACTGACTGAGCCAGCCAGGCACCCCTATATTTATGATGCTTTCTAAATAAATTAAAAAAATCTGGTTGATCTTTCCTTAAATGTGACACAAAATAGATGTAAAATGGGCAACAAATTAGAGTTCATATTTACAAAAAACTCTAAGTGCAAACAGTTCTAGATCATACATGCATTATTTAATCAGGTTAGTGTGAAATTGATTACCTGGTACATGATTGTGAAAAAGACATTTAAAAATATTCAAAAAATTGGGGGCGCCTGCGTGGCTGATTCAAGTAAGTGTCTGTCTTCCACTCAAATCATGATGTCAGGGTCCTGGGATCGAGCCCTGCAGAGGCTCCCTGCTCAGCGGGGAGTCTGCTTCTCCTCCTGCTCATGCTCTGTCCTTCTCTTAGATAAATTAATAAAATCTTTGGAAAAACTATTATAAGATTTAATCTGCACCTTCCTTTCTCCAGAAGAAAATTATGATTTCAGGTCATAAAAAGCAGGCCCACTCGAACTCATTCCTAAAGGCTGGGCGACTATTCCTCATTTTGTTTCCTTTGTTGGTATGCTGTACAGTAAAACGCAAAGAACCATTCCACTGAGATAGATGGCATATTGCAGCCAACATTCTTGACGTTAATATGCTTTTCAAAGAGCCATTCCAAAAAAGAAGAGGTGCAAAATTGCTTTCACATGGTACACAGTTAAAATGATGACTATAAAAACGCTTCTTGCCCCTGGCATCAAAGTATGATGGGTCTGCTCGAGTTCTGACAGTTGCCAAGTCCTGCCTTTCCTGGAGCAGGATTCGGCCTCCCTCGGTTTTCACTCACTGTCCCTCGCTCTGCCCTGCTTTCTTGAGTTCCTCCAAAGCAAATCCTTTAGATGATGGATGTCAGCTTGCAAGTTCCTCTCATGTCACTCTCTCCTTCTCCAGACAGTTCTGAGCTCTGGACTTGTTATCTTCTCTCTGTGGGATACCCTTGCTCCCAATCTTTATATGGCCCGCTCCTTCTGGGTCTTCAGTTTTTGGCTCAAATGTCATCTCCTCACAGAGACCTGCTGACAATCTGGCTTCAAGGCTCTCATCCTTGATGCCTCCCTCTAGCCACCACCCTGTTTTTCAGACTCTTTACTGTAATCTGAAAATGCCTTTTTTTTGGGGGGGCTTGCATTTTGCCATCTATCTTCCCACTAAGCTGTAAGCCCCATAAAAATAGAGATCTTATCATTCTATTACTGTATGCTCATTGTCTGGAACAGTGCCTTTCATACTAAGGTTGCTCAATAAAGACTTATTGAATACATTAACAAATAAATAGTATGTTTTATACAAGTCTTATTGTAAAGTATAATGTACATAAAGAAACACGCATAAAACTATATATATTCTTTAGGCAATGGTTATGGAACCTTGTTAACCACCATATAGGTCAAGAAGTAGAATAGTATTGGCTTCCCAGAAACTATCCCTGCGTTCCATGTATCCATTTCCACCTACAAACCCTTCCCCCCAGAGGTAACCACTATCCTCACTTCTAGGATTATCATTTACCTACTTATCTTCACAGTATTACCACTTAAACACTCATCCCTAAACCGTGTAGTTTAGTTTTGCCTGCACTAGGAAATCAATACATACAAAATTATACTGCATGTACTCTTCCACACCTTAGTTATTTCCTTCAAGATGATGTTTTTAGACTTCCAGTTTCCAGCATGATGGAGTGGGAAAGTTGACAAATCTTGTTTTCAAAAACAACAATTAAGTTGGTTAAAAGTTCAAAAACAACCATTTCAGTGCTCTGGCAATTGATCAGAAGCATACCACACTGATGAAATCCCTTGAACTTTGGGTAAGATCATATGACTATGTGACATTGTTGCGGGAGCTACTCCCACCCCTTCCCTGGGCCCCAGTTCTGTGGTAGTAGTTCACCCTGGGGTAAGGGGGGTCAGGCCTTGAAAGCCAACAGCATTATTGCTGCTACCAGAATGGGCTCTTTGATTTGGAGCATTGTCCGCCAAAGTGGCAATCTCGGTGCCAAGCAGAGGGGGAGAGCCAGCAGCGGGCCACTAGCCTGAGCTTATGGCCCTGTCTGGGGCAAGCAATGGCCTAGCAGACTGCCAAGGATTTAACAGGAATGTCCAGATGTGAGACAGCCCTAGGACCGAATGCATGTTTTTTTTTTTCAAATGCACATGTAACGTTCTTCAGAATGGATCCTATAGTGAATCATAAAACAAACCACAGTGCATTTTATTTTATTTTGATTTTTTGATTTTTATTAAGTTTCTAATTTTGATTCCAGTGTAGGTAACATACAGTGTTATATTAGTTTCAGGTGCACGATACAGAGATTCAACAGTTCTGGATAGTACTCAGTGCTCGTTACAACAAGTGCACTTTTTTTTTTTTTTTTTTTTTTTTTTTTTTTTTTTTTTACAAGTGCACTTTTTAATTCCCATCCCCTACTTTCCCTACCTTCCCACCCACCCCGTCTCTGGTAATCATCAGTTTGTTCTCTATAGTTAAGAGTTTATTTCTTGGTTTGTCTCCCTTTAATTAAAATCCATGAGTGAAATCATATGGCATTTGTCTTTCTCTGACTGACTTATTTTGCTTGGCATGATACTCTTTAGCTCTATCCATGTCATTCTTTTTAGGATTGAATATATATATCATATCTTTTTTATCCATTCATCTATCAATGGACACTTGGGCTGCTTCTATAACTTGGCTACTGTAAATAATGCTCCAATAAACATAGGGGTGCATATCCTTTTGAATTAGTTGTTTTTGTATTCTTTACATAAATACTCAGTAATAGGATTACTGGGATCGTGCAGTAGTTAGGGTAGTTCTATTTTTAATTTTTTTGAGGAACCTCCATACTGTTTACCATAGTGACTGCACCAGTTTGCATTCCCACCAACAGTGCATGAGCATTCTTTTCTCTCCACATCCTCGCCAGCGCTTGTTGTTTCTTATGTTTTTTTTTTTTTTTTATTTTAGCTGTTCTCACAGGTGTGAGGTGATATCATTGTGGTTTTGACTTGCATTTCCCTGATGATGAGTGATGATGAACATCTTTTTCATACAGCTCTTGGTCATCTGGATGTCTTCTTTGGAGAAATGTCTGTTCATATTGGATCATTTGGGGTTTTTTGGTGTTGAGTTGTAGAAGTTATTTATACATTTTGGATACTAACTCTTTATCAGATATGTAATTTGCAAATATCTTCTCCCATGCATTAAATTGTCTTTTAGTTTGGTTATTTCCTTCCTGTGCAGAAGTTTTTTATTTTGATGTAGTCTCAATAGCTTATTTTTGCTTTTATTTTCCTGGCCTCAGGAGACATATCTAGAAAATGTTGCTACTGCTGATGTCAGAGAAATTATTGCCTGGGCTCTCTTCTAGGATTTTGATGGTTTTAGATCTCACATTTAGGCCTTTAATTCCTTCTGAGTTTATTTTTCTATCTTTTTTTTTTTTTTAAGATCTTATTTATTTATTCATTGACACAGACAGGCAGACATAGACAGAGGGAGAAGCAGGCTTCTCGCAGGGAGCCCGATGCAGGACTTAATCCCCAGACAGGGATCACACCCTGAGCCAAAGGCAGACACTCAACCGCTGAGCCACCCAGGCATGCCAAGTTTATTTTTCTATATGGTGTGAGAAAGTGGTCCATCTTCATTCTTTTGGATGTAGCTGTCCAGTTTTTCCAACACCATTTGTTGAATGGTGTTGCATATTTTTGCCATTTTTCCCATTGCATATTTTTGCCTCTTTTGTCAAAGATTAATTGA
Organism: Vulpes lagopus; assembly: GCF_018345385.1. Classification (NCBI taxonomy): domain Eukaryota; kingdom Metazoa; phylum Chordata; class Mammalia; order Carnivora; family Canidae; genus Vulpes; species Vulpes lagopus. The sequence continues at coordinate 36,997,476 of NC_054826.1, read as the reverse complement.
CCATATAATCATGGGTTTGTTTTTGGGCTTCCTAGCCTGTTCTATTGATTTATGTATCTGTTTTTGTGCCAGTACTATACTGTTTTGATTACTACAGCTCTATAGTATAACTTGAAATCTGGAATTGTGATACCTCCAGCTTTGTTTTTCTTTTTTCAAGATTGCTTTGGCTATTTTGTTTTTTTTTTTTTTTGCGGTTTTAGACAAATTTTAGGATTATTTTTTCTATTTCTGTGAAAAATGCTACTGATATTTTGATAGGAATTGCATTAAATCTGTAGATCATTTTGGGTAGTATGGACATTTTAACAGTATTTTTTTCTTGCAATCCATGAGCATGGGATATCTTTCCATTTGTTTGTATCGTCTCAACTTTCATCAGTGTTTTATAGTTTTCATAGTACAGGTCTTTCATCTCCTTGGTTAAGTTTATCCTAGGTGTTTTACTATTTTTGGTGCAATTGTAAATGAGATTGTTTTCTTAATTTCTCTTTCTATTGCTTCATTATTAGTGTATAGGAATGCAATGAATATCTGTACATTGATTTTATATTCTCTGACCTTACTGAATTCATCTATCAGTTCTAGTAGTGTTTTAGTGGAACCTTTAGGGATTTCCATATAGATTATCATGTCTTCTGAAAAAAAATGAAAGTTTTACTTCTTCCTTACCAATTTGGAAGCCTTTATTCCCTTTTTCTTGTTTGAGTGCTGTGGCTAGGACTTCTACTACTATGTTGGATAACAGTAGTGAGAGTGGACATCATTGTCTTGTTCCTGATCTTATCAGGAAAATTTTCAGTTTTTCCCCATTGAATACGATGTTAACTGTGGGTTTAATACATTTTAAAAGATTGAAATCATACAAAGTTTGTTCTGTGACCAGAACAGAATTGAATTAAGGATCCATACTAGTGAGAATTCTGGGTAAACCTCAAATATTTGGAAATTAAGCAACACACTTCCAAGTAACCTCTGGGTCAAAGAAGAAAACACAAGGGAAGTTAAAATATTTAACTGAATGAGAATGAAAACACAATATAATAGGGATTTATAATAGGGATTTATGGGATGCATTAAATAAGAGCTATGGGGGAAATTTTTAACTTTAAAAGCCTATCTCAGAAAAGAATAAATGCCTCCAATCAATAACCTAAGCTTCCTTCTTAAGAAGCTGTAAGCAGAAGGAGGTAAATAATAAAGATTAGAGCAGAAATTAATGCAATAGAAACCCCTCCAATAGAGAAAAGTCAATGAAACCAAAAGAGTTGACCTTCTGATAATATTAGCAAAATTGGCCAATCCTCAGCAAGTCTGACAAAAAAAAGACACAAACTACCAAAACTCAGGAATGACGAATTGACATCACTACCAATCCTAAAAAAAACTAAGGATTATACGGTAATATTATGAATAACTTTATACCAACCAATTGGACAACATAGATGAAATATACACACTCCTACATAGACATGAGTTGTCAAACTGAAGAAAAAATAGAGACTGTGGATAGGTCTGTTAGAAATAGAGGAAGTTGTAATACATGCTACAACATGAGTGAAACTTGAAGACATTATGCTAAGTGAAATAAATCAGTCATAAAAAGACATTTCTATGAGATGGTAGAGTAATCAAAGTCTTGGGCATGGAAAGTAGAATGGTAGTTTCCAGAGGCCAGGAGAGGGAAGAATGGGTATTGTTTAATGGGTTTCAATTTTACAAGACAAAAAAAGTTCTGGAGTTTGGTTGCATAACAATGTGAATATATTTAACATTACTGAACTGTATACTTAAAAATGGTTAAGATGTAAGTATGTTATGTATGTTTTAGCACAATTAAAAAATTTTTACTGGTAAATTATACCAAATACTTAAAGAAGAAATAATACCATTCCTTCACAACTTGTTCCAAAAATAGAGGACTGAACACTTCGAAATTAATTCTACGGGGCCACTGTTTCCTGTTACTCAAATAAGACAAAGACCTCACAGAAAAAGAAAACTGCAAACCATTTTTTCCTCATGAACATAGATACAAAAATTCTTAACAAAATATTAGTAAGTTAAATTTAGCAATATGTAAAAAGGATTATACATTATGACCAAGTGGGATTTATCCCTGGAATGCTAGGTTGTTTTAATGTTCATTTCTATAGGGCATATTCCTGGAAGTGGAATTTCTGGGGTATAGGGTAGAAAGTTTTATAGATAATTCTGGACTGCTTTTCAAAATGGTTGTATTATTAGCAGTGTAGGAGAGCTCCTACATGTATTGGGCAATGCTTGGTATTGTCTGACTTTTTAACTTTCACCTATTTGATGGGTATAATTGTATTTTGTTCCAGTTTTATTATGTATTTGCCTGAATCGTAATGAGGGTGCACTTTCTTATCTAGGTATTGGTCATTCCGATGGTGTGTGTGTGTGTGTGTGTGTGTGTGTGTGTGTTTGTGAAATGCCTGCTGGAACTGATAAATAGCAACAACAGATAACATGCTATTGAGTATTTGCTGTGTGTGAGGCACTGTTCTAAGTGCTGGATAGAGTCACTTTATCATCACAATAGATTTAGAAAGTAGGTACTGTTATTATCTGTATCAATATCTATTTTCTCTTTCATGATGATGATAACACAATTCTTCTCTTTTAATCTATTAATGTGGTGAATTGTATTACTTGATTTTCATTATGTGGCATCGACCTCAAAATCAAAGGCTAATCCCTACTTGTTGATGAGATATTATCTTTTCTATGCAGTGTGAATTCAATTTGTTAATATTTTGTTAATATTTTTTAAAAATCTGTGTTCAAAGGGGCTCTTGGATGACTCATTCAGTTGAGCCTTGGACTCTTGGTTTCTGCTCAGGTCATGATCTCAGAGTCCTGGGATCAAACCTCTAGGTGGGCTCTCTGATCAGTGAGAGGTCTGCTTCTTTCCCTCTCCCTTGGCCCCTCTGCTCGCTCATGCTCTCTCTAAAATAAATAAATAAATCTTTTAAAAAAATCTGTGTTCATGCATAAGATTATTCTGTAATATTCCTTTCTCATGATGTTCTTGTTAGGTTTTGGTATCAATATTATTTTTAATCTTCAACTCATTTTCTTCTCCTAGTTTGGAAGTGACATACTCTAGTTCTACAGTTTTCATTGTTACATTATTTATGGGTTGGAGTATGTTTCCCCACCCCCACCCCCAATTATATTGAAATCTTAACCCCTGGGACCTGTGAATGTGACCTGATTTGCAAATAGGATTTTGAAGATGTGATCAAGCTAAGATGAGGTCATTGGAATGAGTCCTAATCCAGTACTACTGGTGTCCTTACAGGAAGGGGAGTCAGAAACTCACAGAAGGGAGATGGCCACGTGAAGTCAGAGGTGGAGATCAGAGGTATGATGCCACAAGGTTGGGGCTACCCAAGGAAAGACTGTGAAGGAAAGAGTCTTCAGAGGGTGCTTGGCTCTGCCAACACCTTGATTTTGGATTTCTAGTCTTCAGAACTGAGAAAACGAATTTCTGTTGTTTCAAGCCTGTCACTATGTGGTAGTTTGTTATGGCAGCCCTTCTGATCTAATACGTCTTAGAATCTACAACCTGCATCATCAATACACCTGAGACTAGAAGTCACGAGAACCTTTACCCTCTCCTGGATGAATAAGGAGCACAAGGAAACTGCAAACCAGAATCTTTCATCCCTTCTCTTTTACTCATGCGCTTTTGTTGTCTAATATCTTAAATTAATCCCTTTATCCCCCACTAGAAATTCTCATTACTATTTTATACAGTCTATGCTTTTTTCATTTAACCACATTCTCTACTTTCTTTGGTCCACCAGCTTTCTCACGTCTCTGATCTTTTTTCCAGAACTATATTCTTTCTGCCTGAAGCACATCAATAGAGATCTTGCAGTGAGAACCCGCTGCTGACAACTTCTCGCAGGTTTAGTTGGGTTTTCACTGGGTGCAGAACTTGCTCTCTGGCCATTGCATTTGTTTGATGCACTAAAGAGACCAGTGCACTGTCTTCTGTCTTCCGTTCTTGCTGTGGAGAAAACATCTAGCTGTTTGCTAGCTATCTGCCGCCCTTTTAAAGGTAACTTCTTTTTTTTTATTCTGGCTGCTGCTTGAGTTTTTTCACTTTACCTTTGCTCTTCTGCGATTTCACTATCGTGCATCTAGTTGTAGATTTATTTTCCTCCCTGTCTCCCTTCCTTCCATTTTCCTGAGGTATAATTGACAAATAACACTGTATCTATTTATGTGTACAGCAGAACGACTTGACATTCCTATATATTGTGAAATGGTTTCCACAATAAGTTTACTTAACATCCATCCTCTCATATAGTTATAAAACATTTTTTTTCTTTGTGATGAGAACTTTGAGGACTTACTCTCTGAGCAGATTTTTAAAACTATTTTCATGGGGTTCCCTAGATTTTTTTGACCTATAGATTAATGTGTTTCTTCAGTTTTAGAAAATTCCTAGTGATTTTCTCCTCAAACGTTTCCTCTGCCTCATCGTCTCTTTCCTTTCTTTCTAAGGCCTTGGTCAAATGCATGCTAGATTTCTCATTCTATCCTCCTGTGTCTTATTCTCTCTTTATCTATTACTCCATGTTTCACACTGGATAGTTTATTCTAATTTATATCTAATATATATTATGTTGTATATAATTTGTAGATACAATTAGATATAATTTTATATCTAAAAATCTTCCTAGTTTGTCAGTTAATTACTTCTCCCTATGTTTTATCCAATCTGCTGTTAAAATATTTCACTGTGTTTAACATTTGTTATTTTAGTACTTATTTATAAAAGTTCTGTTTCTTTTTCCAATTTGCTATGACAAATTTTATAGTTTCCCATAATACAAAGTTGTTGTTAATATACCTGTTTCCTGCAGATGTTATCGGTTTGTCATTTGGTTCTTTGAGCATGGTAATTCTGGTGATATTTTAGTCTGTTCCATACTTTCCAAGTCTGAGCAGGGTGCTGGTGTGTCTGTTTCCCATGGGTTCTGCTCGATTTTATTACATAGTATTTCCTTGTGTTTCTGCTAGTCTTTGATTGCTTGCCTTCTTTCCTTTGCAAAGTTTTTGTAGGGATAACCAAGGCCTGGCACAGATATGCCATCCTTGAGACGCTTCAGGGTTGCTCCATTAGGATCCTGGGTGCCCTACCAGTTGGCTACCATCTTAAACTCAGAATCCTTAGCCAACTCTGGCTGTGAGTATCTGAGTATAAATCCTCCTCAATTCTAGTCTGGAGCCAAAAGTCTCCCAGCTTTGGGGGAAGTGGGATAGGTTTAGACTCACTTTGATCTGACATTGATAATGTATCTCTTTGAAATCCCAGCTTATGGTGAAAAGGTCTCCTGAAAATTGCCCACCTTGGAAGGGCTCTGAGCCTTGACCATTGCCGCTCCTCCCCCCATGCAGGTGCTGTGCAGAAGCCCAAGTGAACAGTAACCAGAAATGCTTTTGGGCATAAGTGCTGTAGTGCACTCATTCACTAATCTCTCTGGTTACAGGTTTTTCTTCACAACCTGATCTAGAAACTCCCCACTGTTGTTTTGGCACTTCAGCGTTGTTTTTTTTTTCTTCTTTGGAGATGTAAAAAATATTTGAACTGGGGGATGTCTGGGTGACTCATGGTTGAGTGTCTGCCTTTGGTTTAGGTCATGATCTCGGGGTCCTGTGATTGTGTCCCACATCAGGCTCACCACAGGGGTAAGCCTCCGTCTGCCTATGTCTCTGCCTCTCTCTTTCTCTGTGTCTCTCATGAATTAATTTAAAAACTTTAGAAATATATATATATAAATATATAAATATTTATAATAATGTATTAAAATATATAAATATAAATATATAGATATGTTTGAACCAGTGGCAGGAGTAGGGTAGGGTGTTGATCTGAATGACAGCTGCTATCAAACATGTCCATGATCTCTCCAGAACATAGTGAAATAGGAGTATGTAAATGCTTGTAAAGGACTATACACTATACACATAGCCATGGACTAGCACAAAAGAAAATGAAGAGAAAATGAAAATTCCAGGTATTTAAGAATATGGTTCAAGTCTTTACTAAACATCTGCTTGCGTGTCTCAAGGCTGTATGATTTTCACAAATCTTTTTTTTAAAGATTTTATTTATTCATGAGAGACACACAGAGAGAGGCAGAGACATAGGCAGAGGGAGAAGCAGGCTCCCTGCAGAAAGCCTGATGCGGGACTTGATCCTGGGACCCCAGGATCACGCCCTGAGCCAAAGGCAGACACTTAACTGCTGAGCCACCCAGGCATCCCATATTTTCACAAATCTTATATAAGAAGCTGAGCTTATTCAGTCTTTTTAAGTGTTAACATATTTACTGAGGCTAAAATAGGTTCATTTGAACAGATGATTAGACTTGTGAATAGAAGCCTTTAAAGACACACAGAGAACCCACAATTGCTCTTATTGATTAGGAAATGAGGCTATATTTCATATTTGAAAAACATCAATGTTTTCTCATACATGCCCTGATACAAAGTTAATGAAATAGAATATTTTCATTAAAGTGGTTAAGAATAGGAGCACTTGGGTGGCTCAGTTGATTAAGCGTCTGGTTCTTGATTTCAAATCAGGTCATGATCTCAGGGTTGTGGGATAGGGCCTTGCATCAGGCTCCCCACTCAGTGGGGAGTCTGCTTGTTTCCCTCTCCCTCTGCCCCTGCCCTTGCCACCCCCACTCTTTCTTAAATAAATAAATCTTTTAAATGGTTTTAAAAAAAAATCAAGACTAAGACTACTGTGAAGACTAAACATTTTTAAACCCAAATTATAAAATATTTGGGTCTGAAGATGTAAGTATATTGTTACATGTCCTCCGCTTATCTATTGTCAAGTTCAAATAATTGGAAGCAATAGTGTCAGCCTTTCTAATGATGTGGCCCACACATTTCAAAATCCAATCTCCATTCTGTTTTATAAGGTATGCTTTTCAAAGAGTACAGTCCAGTACACCAGAAAATATTTTATTTTTCTTACTTATAAAACACACATGCTCATACCATTCAATTTTAGAGAACAAATACTGACTTGATTGTTCTTTATTTTTTACAAGCGAAGTAAGAATAATGAGGTAAGAAGAATGGCCATAAAGTATATATCATAGAAAAGTTGTTTCCTTGTCTTGTGGTTTACATCAGCGGTGATGAAGTTGACATAGGGGATAGAGTGAATGTTGTGAGCATTTTCAGGGCCCCGGGCAGTGGTGTTTAGCAATGACAAGGGCTTCTTGCCTCAGATTGTGCAAGAAACCAGACAAATTCTACCCCTCTTGACTCCATAGCTTTCAGATGATCCACCTCAAATTCTAGAGACTTGACGTTCTGAATGGCCCTTGAGTAGCTGACTCAAGTCATCTTGCCTGAGTTTTCCATATTGGCTTTGCCCATATACTCAAAGGGGAAAGTATATTTCTCTTCAGAGTCAGCACAGCAGAATGGTGAAGAGAGCAATGTGACCTCCAGGGTGGCTGAGGATCAAATATTGACTTCACCACTTACTGCCTTTGGAACTTGGACAAGCTCCCCAATTTCTCTGTATCTCAGTTTCTTCATTCGCTCGTGGAGAATAATGACTATTTCCACTCCATAGATTTGCTGTGAGGAATAAACAAGATCATAAATGGAGAGAATTCAAACAGTCATTGGCATATAAAACATGCTCAACAAATGTTTGATATTAATATCCAGACTAGAGAAATATTTTGCACAGGTTTGGTTAACTCACCTGGGGAGAGTCATATTCTTGAGAGAGAGTTTTGAATATAGTTCAGAAATAATTAAATGCCTTCCTTGATTGAAATAGAAAGGCAATTAAGACAATGAAGCATTTTTCTCTGTATTATCTAGGACATATTTTTCTCATTTTCTTTGTGTAATGGGAAAATTTGAAACGCACACAGAATGGTGACAAATTACTCATCCTGAGGTTAATTGTTCCCCAACAAATACATTTCAAGTAGGGAAGGTGGATAAGATTCCAGAGGCTGCAGAATCCAACTTTTGATAGCAATGATGTTTGGGACTCAGGCAGGCCTAGGTATAGGATATTTCCAACATATGATTTTGGAAAAGTTTTTTAACCCCTCTGAGTCTCAGGCTCCCTGATTATAAATTAGGAGTAGAAATACCAAGCTGCAGGTTTGTAGGTGACCAGCGTAGAGTGCCATTACATAGTAGCTGAGCAAAAACCCAAAGATGATTTTGCAACATGTTCCAGAGACTTAATGTAAGTGGGAGCAAATTGTTCGCAGAAAGCAAACCTATTAACCAAGCAAACTGTCTCCCAAATGTGTGTCTGGTTAACTGGAAGGGGGCACAAAACAATTCAGATATGCATCTAGGTGCATTTAGGTGGTGAGATGGAGAGAGGTGACAGTGACAACTTGGAATGTCATAGATTGCATGATATGCATGTTCCACGCAGACGATTATCTGATGGCGTTTTATTTATCTCACTAACATGTATTGGGAAGGTTCTATGACAAATGAATAAGTCTGTTCTCAAAGGAATGTGGGGATGAAGAGGAAATCTATTATTTATAGAAAGTCATCTGTGTGATGGGGTATTATATCTGTTGGTCTAGAGTGAAATCTGGCACTGGGTCTGGTGCATGGAAGGTGAGGAGAAGCCGAAGAAAGTGGTAAACCACTCTTGGTAGGTGGTAGCACTCTTGGATTGCTAGATGGCAGGTTTCATAAGCAAGGGAACTTCCATATGAGGCTCATCTGGGGAGCTCACAAGACAAGTAAATCTCTGCATCTACCCACCTGAGCCTTAAAAGCTTATACAGAGGCCTTAACTGGGTTCAGTCACATACACAGTCCAGATGGTCTCAACAGCACATTGTTCTCTTAAGACTGCATCCTTGAAAACAGTTCCCATTGAGGGAATGTTGGGCAAAATGTACAGTCGAAGCACAGGAGAGGATGAGGATGAGGAGCTTCTGATTGCGTAGGGACAACTGATAGGTCAACCTGAGGTCACATGAGGTTGAATACTCCAGCAGTATTGGAGGACTCAGTTAATGCTGAAATACCCTTAAATCTCAATGACTTGTCATAATAGAAGTTTATTTCTTGCTTGAATAAAGTTTATTACCCCATGCAGTCACTTATGGACCAGATTTCTTCTACCTTGTGATCCTGACATATTCTAGAGTAGGGTCAGCCAACTATGGCTCATGGACCAAATTTGATCTAAAGTTTTGGTAAACCTTTTTTATTTTATTTTTTTTTTTGTAAATAAAGTTGTATGGGAACACAGCCATATTCATTGGTCATGCATAACCTGTGCTCTGTAGCTGCTTTCACTCTAAGATGGCAGAGTGAAGCACTTGCAACAGGGACTCTATGGCTCATGAATCATAAAATATTGCCTATCAGGACCTTTACAGAAAACATTTGCTGAGCCTTGCTCTAGAGCATTGGACTCTTGTGTTGGATTTTCTGATTCAGCTCACAGAAGTAGGAGGAAGAGGCATGAAAGACTATGTGGGAGGTTTTTATGAACTATGGAAATGACTTCCATCAATCCCACCTACGTGTTTTTGGCCAGAACTCAGCCATATAGCCAAAGTGGCTGCTAGGGAAGCTGAGAAATAAGGTCTAATGGTGGCCCTGAAGGAAAACAAACAGCAATTCTGCACAGAATGGTACTGCTCTAGAGTCTTACATTCACTCTGTCCTCTTTGTTCTTCAAAAGAACTGTTAAGTTCAGCTAAGTCATTACAAATAAGTTATTTAAAAAATTAAGCACCACCAGACTTACCTGAATAATTACCTTAAAACTGAGTGCTGACTTTAAATTTCTTTCTTTTTTTAAAAAAAGATTTTATTTATTTATTCATGAGAGATACAGAAAGAGAGAGGCAGAGACATAGGCAGAGAGAGAAGCAGGCTCCATGCACAGGTTCTGATGCAGGATTTGATCCCAGAACTCCGGGATCACGTCCTGAGCCAAAGGCAAACGCTCAACCACTAAGCCACCCAGGCATCACTGACTCTAAATTTCCAAGCTCAAATTTTAGTTTGTGCTTATTGGTGCCAACAATAGGCTGGAAAAAAAAAAAGGGACAGATCAGGATGCCTGGAGTGTGATCCCAAAGTCCGGGGATCGAGTCCCACATCTGGCTCCCTGCATGGAGCCTGCTTCTCCCTCTGCGTATATCTCTGCCTCTCTCTGTGTGTCTCTCATGAATAAATAAATAAAATCTTTTTTTTTTTAAAGGAACAGAGGTGGATTTGATACTGAAATGACTCCTTTAAGCTTTTCCTACGCATATGAATTCAGGAACGCTTTGAGGTAGTTTACAGAAAAAGAGAAAAGTGGTAGAAGAATTGAGACATTACACAGGGCATAATTATGTAGACAGGCCGTTTTCAAAAGAACCTATTTTACCAAACTCAGAACCATGTTGATATTCAAGTGGCAATTTAGTTTCTACAAAATGTTATCCAGCATTTTATAGTTTTCATTTATAAATCTTTGGTTTTGTGCAGTTTTTCTTTTTCATTAACTTTGTAATTTGGTTTCACAGTTGTTCAAATGTTATCTGCATAAAGAATGTGTCCATAGTTTTATACTTGTGCTTCTGTAAGATAGTAAAATTAATTTAAATAAAAACATGAGAGATCCAGAAGGTATTTTCATTCTAAAATTTAATTGCATATAACTCAAATTTATAAGAGTCCACCCATGAGAGATAGCTCTCTTTTACAAAATATTTAAATTTGAATTAGGAAACTCTACCAGTCAGGACAGACTATGTAAAGCTGCAATAACAAACATGCCCCAAGTCCTAGTGGCTTAACCACTTATTTACATTAAATCTATTGCATATTGCTAAGGAATTCTGTTCATTGTGATCATTGGGTTCTGATCATCAGGACCCAAACTGATGGAGCTACCCTCAGAAACCCTCTGTTTAGCAGAGCAAGTCCTCTGGGGGGGGCGGGGGGGGGAGGTTCTCTCACCTTTAAGTAAATGCTGTGGCTCAAGTAAGTCAGGTGATCACACCTACCTTCAAGGAGAGGACTACAATCTTTCTGGGTGCCCAGAGAAGAGAGAAATCAGGAATTGGTTGACAGAAACAATGTCTGCATCTTCTGTAAAGGAGTGCCCTGTGGCCTGGTTTCAACACTCTCTATTCCCCAGTAAAGTTGCAGACTGCTTTCTTAATTTCATAGGCAGTGTGGCTCCTGGGCTACAGCCAAGCTTTGCTGCTGGTGAGCCACATGGCATGGGTAAATCTAAACCTCAGCATCTCCTTGGTGAAATGGGGGAGAAATGTCAGTTGCATGGTTCCTTGAGAGGAATCAAAGCAATAACTGATGTGAAACCTCTTTGTCAGCTGTAAATTATTATCCAAATGAAGGTAATAGTATTGTTTCTGGCAATCAGTTATGCCACACTAAGGATAAGGAACAGATAGTAATGATTTCACCCTATAGCACTTGCCACACAATCAATATTTTGTCACACAAGTTTCCTGAAAATTCACAAGAAATTTCCTTAGGTCAGATAATGAAAACTGAAAAGAATAATTCTCGAATAAAAGTAAATTTTCCCTCTTAGCTGGAAAGTGACAAAGCATTTTACATGGCCTCAAATCTGTATGGCCCACTTTTCTACAAAATTGAGGTTGAAGAAAAAAAGCACTATCTATCTTGCCCAAGAAGCAGTTAAGTTAGCATCAGCATGAAAAAATTTTTTAAATGTCTCACAAAATAGTGCTGAGGATAGAAACACAAGACAATTCTTACACTGTAGCATCAACTCCTGAAACTGATATCACTCGAATATCTCAGAATTCCAGCTTAGTAGAACAGGATGGCATCCTGAACATAATCATGCCTCACACTTTTATTTTCCAGTTGAAGAAATTATGGTCTAAAAAAGTGAAATAACTTTCCCTAGGTCATGTTCCTGAAATATAAGTTGATTAGCCAAATATTTTTCACTTTCATCATCCTGAAGTTATGGAAATGAACACACCGAAGGAACAGATGTTTCTCTGTCCGCTCATACAATTGCTAATAAAATTTCTTCAAATCAGAGCTTATGGCTTACCCTTCACTGTGTATCTGCAGGCCGGCAAAGGGCCCCCTGGAAATTCCTGGGGAGGTCCAGCAATGATTCTGAGATTCCTTTTCAGCACTTCTAAAATTCAGTTGTCTTCCCCATTTCAGAGTTTTCTAAATGATGTTTTGACCCACAGGAAATGTGTGAATTGCATAAGAAAGTGAGCTTCTAGTTGAATAAATTGCATTATCTGATTATTTAATTAGATATGGAAGTCTTTCACTCTAGGAGAAGAATTTTAACATTGTCAAGAGAAAGAAAGAAAGAAAGAAAGAAAGAAAGAAAGAAAGAAAAGAAAAGAAAAGAAAAAAGATGAGTTACCTTCCTAGGCATATTAGTCAGGAAAGGCTCAGTTATGCTGCCATAAAAAAAAAATCTCTGGGACTTACAAAAGATTATTTCACATTCATGTTAAGTGTTCGCTGTGGGCTAGAGGGGCTCTACTCCATGTCATCTTTGCAGAGAGGGGTAGGCTGAAGGAAACTCCATATGCCTGCAGCATGGCAAGGGGAAGGGGATTGGGTGAATTGCACATTGGTTCTTAAAGCTTTTGCCTCTAAATAACACATATTACTGATGCCTCCTCATTTATCAAAGCAAACCACAGGGTTTAGTATTTAATATTCTTCTAAATGCAGAAGAATCAGAATACTCTACTCTCACTATGCACCTGGAAGAAGGAAAGCCATAATTTTGGTGAGCATCTCTAGTGGCTGCCATATTAAAAATAAAGAAGAAAAGAAAACAGAACAGACACGCCCTCCTCCCCAAACTGTGGGAAACAGTGTCTCGCTGTCAATATTACTCAAATCCCCAATCAAGGGTAATAAAATATCCGTCCGCTGTACAATAAAATCTCAACACATTAATTTGCTGCAGGTGAAGCTTCCTGAATTCATTTCTTCATCTGCACAAAAGGGTATTGCATAGAATGGGAAGCAGGTACACATGAACTAAAATAAATTGGGGTTGGGATAAAGTTTCTGGAAACGCATTGTGGGTCAGTGACATGGGGAGACACATTTATGCCTTTTGTGGATTTTATCAGACTCTTTTTGCTTATTTATAAGATAACTATACTGGTTAATAGTCTTTCTAAAATAATTTGTTAGTAAGAAAGTTATAACCTGACCAGACAGAAAAGTTCATTTTCACTTTAACTGCTGATAGTGGTAATTATTTAATGAATCATTTTAGAAAGAAACCCCAAACCTCTAAAACAGCCTTTTTGGGAAACATCTGATGTCTGGAATATGTTGAAACAACCCTCATTTGTTTTTTATTCGGGTACAATCATTTGCTTAGATACATATTTTTAAACTTTTAGTGTATTACTAGCAGCAAAGTGTTTCAAGTGGGGGAAAACTCAAACCAGCCCAGAATGTCCCCTAAATTAAAAAATAGAGTTTTGTACTTTCCAGAATAATAAGCACTTTTATAGTGTTTCTTTAAATCTTTCTTGGTAAAAAGCTACAAAGCAGGAGGAAAGGGTGAGAGTCAAAGCCTGCTGATTTACTGTTTAATTATATCTTTCCCCCCTGCCCCTTAAAATTTTATAACAGAGCAGGGTTAACATTAACACCCCAACCACAATAAACTAAACATATTTTATTACATACTTTATGTCCAAGATGAAAATGAAGATATAATAGTGAGATAATTTTATGCAGAGGTATGGTGAATTCTGTGTGACTAGAGGTAAGTCAATTTTGTGTTCTGCGCTTTAGTTTTTAAAACTATCCTTAATAATTATATGAACAGCCAACTTTTACTGAGTATTGATTACAGTACTAGGGCTTATATAAAATACCTCCCGTTTTTTCCTCATTTAATACAGCTAAACATACTTCTAAAAATGAGGAAATTGAGGATGAAGTGACTTGACCAAGGTTATCTAGCTCATTAGTAGTGGAATACATTTTTGGGATAAATCATTGTGGTACCATTTCAATCAAGGTATCTGATAAGTGCAGTGTTTTTCTAGCTTAACTCTCTTGGAGAAGAAAAAAACTTATTATATTGGCTGTGGTAGACTTATTCGTAAATATATCAATGCCCACTCTGTGCCTGGTCCTGTCTTAAAGCCTGTGGCTATAAAGCCGAGTAAGTCTGCAAGGCATAGAGGTTAAAAAAAAAAAAAAAGAGAGAGAGAGATTAAGACATATCAGACAGGCAGACTTGGGTTGGGCTCTGCAAAGCAACCTTAGACAGGAACGGTCTAGCCTCATCTGCAAACTGGGGAATTTATATTGATGTTTACTCCACAGTTATGCTGGGAAAATTAAGCGAGATAATGAGTAAAGTGGGTGGCATAGCACATTGCATTGCATGAGATGCTCCTTAGAGCATCCTTAGTGCATTCGTTAACACCAGGTTTTATTGTCATTATTGTTGCTAAGACGCAGAAAATACTGTAGGTGAGCTCCCTGATTAGGGACGGGAAAGAGACACTTGAACAAGGTTTCCTGTCCAATGTGATAAGAGCACCAGAGAAATCAGGGACCGGCACGAATGACTGCATAGGCCGGGTCTGCAAAGGTTTCGTGAAAGAAGTGAACTTTGGGCTCGTGCTTTTAAAGACAGAATTTCTCCAGGTGGACCGGGGAGTCGGCCTTCTGGTCGTGCGCGGACGCGCTCAGCGAGGTGTGTTTGCGGAATCTCGGGGCTCCAGCGGAGTGACACGTTCCAGTGCGGGGAAAGAGGAGTGGCGAGAGCGAATGGAAAACCAACCGGTACCGGGAATCTGGGGGCGCTGCGCCAGGGGGGGCTCTGCCCCGGGAGGCAGCGACGGGAGGGAGGCTGGGGACCGCGAGGTGGCGCTGTGGCTCCATGTAAGGGAGGACTCGGCGGCGCGCGGGTGCCGAGGCGGGGAGGGCCGCGCCGGTGGCTTTGGCACCACCTTCATACAGCCACCAAGTCGTGACGGTGACAGAGATGATACAAACATAAGCAAATAACCCGGAAGCGGTCTCTTTCGGGACACACGGCATCAATAGTCAGAAACTGTCCGCGAGGAACAATTAGGCGCTGGGAGCTGCCCAGCAGGGATCCCTGCGAGCGCAGACCCGGTAGCCGGCGGGCCCGGGCGGGAACCGGCCTCTCCCGCCCGCAGCCGGGCCGGGCGCTCACCCTCCGCCCCGCGCGCCCCGTGGGCGGCTCCCGCTCCCGCAGGCGCAAGGAGCAGCAGTGTCGCCTCCCGCCTGGGGGTGCCCGGTCCGCACACCTGCCTGCGCCTTTCCTTTCACGGGACCTGAGATTTTGGGGGCTTCTTCGCCGGGTTTCACATGCACACGTGGACAAGCGAACCACGTGTGAGCTCAGGCTCGCACAAAAGTGTACGATGCTCTTGCACACCCAGTGTTCCTCCACACGCACACCCACTCACATATGTGACACACGTCTCCACGTAACACATGCACCCACTCTACACAGGCTCACGTGTACTCACGCTTGCGTGCAACAATCCTGCTCAGCCAAGTGCGCGCTCTCCCTGGCACACACGCACCACCCAGGCCCACAAATATACAAAGTTGCACGCTCACATCACCCTCATCTGGCATCTCGACGGCCGACAAAGACCTCGAAGGGTCGAACGGTGAGTAAATAACTAATGGAGCGTGCTTCAAAGAACATACAAGTGCGAACTTTCTGTGACCCGGGCATCTCGAGCTCCTCTGCTAAACTTCCCTTTCCTTATCCTACCTTCCCGGAGCAAGTAGGCCTGCGTCTCCCTCCGTCCGCCAAAACCTCGCAGGCCTCAGTTCCTTCTTTTTGAGTTTGCACTACTGAAGAGATGCTAATTTCTAAACAATCCGGTTGCTCCCTTCTCGATTCCTGGGCCCCCTTTCCGCAGCGGGGGCGAGGGCCCTTCGCTGATCCGACTCCAAGCAGGACGGTAGGAGGTTGGTGGGGGAAGGGCCAAGGGCGGGGTATGGGGCGCGCCCCAGGATAGCCTGGGATTAGGAGACCCTTTCCCGCGGTGTCCCCCACTGTACTCCCCGGCTCGGTATAATTTTAGTTTTTCGCTGTCTACGGTCAGGCTAAGGCCACATGGTCTTCCTCTATTAAAGCGCATTCGCGGGTGTGCAGATCTTTGCCCTCTGATGGGCGTCGCAGGCATCCCCGAAAAGTCTTGTTTAGTCAGGAGGAATTAGAGGACTCTGCAGGCGCCAGGAGCTCTAAGACGTCAGCTGGGACTGGGAGAAGCGGCTGCCTGGAGGTCACATAGCACTCGAGGCAGAGTCAGGGCTGGAGTTAGCAGCACCCTGGTGTGCCCTGTCTGGGACTGCCCGGAGACACGCGTGCGGGTGGCTGCCCGAGGGGATGCGCTCCCAGTGTACGCACTGGAGCTTTTCAGGACAGGTTTCCCCTCCTCCGTCCCTTCTGCTGCCTGCCCGTGGAAAGCAACCTGCGCCCAAGCTCCTTTGTCATGCGGGTTACCCGGGGGCTCGAGGGCCGTGGAGATCTGCCCTGGAGGCGGGGCGGGGTTGGGGGGGGGCGAGGGCGCACCAGGGCAAACTCCAGAGATAAAGTGCCACCGCGGCTGGGTGGCTGGTTTGGATCCTAGGCCAAGGGCACAGACTGGGGAAATCTGGGCTCGGCGTCTTTATTTGCAGTGAGGCTGGACAGGTGGTTTCATTTCAAACATGAGACGTCAGTTTCCTCACCTGTAAAATGGGGGGTGGGGGTGGGATCTTACCTGCCTTCTTTGTCTTGTGGGAATTCAGTGAGTTTATGCCCGTAAAGCCTTCAACAAATGTTATCTATTATTATCTGGGGACCGCCCCAGGGGAAACCCGAGAGAGTCGGCAGGCTGGATCCGGGAAAGATTTGTTCGAGCTTCTCGCCCCAAACCCTTGTCCTAGCCGTCCGTGGGTGTCTTTGTTCCTCTCTAGGCTCAGTTTCCCTGTCTGCACTCGTGGGGAGACGCGGGCTCCCGGAGACTGGAGCTGTCGGTCTGGCTGGGCGAGCAAGCCCGCCGCCTCTGCAGCACTGGGGGGTCTGTGAGAGGAATCGGGGTCCGCGGGAATGCCCCCTTGCCCTCTGCGGCTCGCCGGCGAAGGCTGGGGGCCTGGAGGCAGGACGGACGGATGGCCGGTGGCACCGCGGCCTGCTGCTCTCGGCCGCTCTCCCAGGGCCGCAGGGGAAGGTCTCCGAGGGTAGCGGCAGGCTCCGCGCGCGGGTGGCGGGGCCACTCCGGTCGGCCTCCGGCTGCGCCTCGGGAGCCCTGCAGGCTGCGCCCCGCTCAGCTCCTCCATTTCCCGGGGACCCGCGGCGCCACCACCCCGCGCCTTGCCCCCGGGCCGCCCGCGCTTTGGCCCCTGCCACCCCGGCGGCCGCGACCCCAGGCCGCCAGCCCACGCCTTCAGGGCGGCCGCACGCGGTGGAACTGCAGCCTCTGGCCTCCATCGCCCCATCTTTCCCTTCCCCTTCTCCCCAGCCCCGAAGGAGGGGTCTTGTCTTCCGTCTCACTCTAAGCCGACTCTGATTAGCCGCCGGGGAAGGGGGGCATTTCCCGGGGCAGGCGGCCCTTCTGGGGGCGCGTCTTCGTAAGGAAAACAGACGGAGGGGATGTTCTAAGGACAGGTCCCGAGTCCGGCCTCCTGGGGGCGGACGAGCCGAGAAGATTCCCTCTTTCCCCGGGACGTCCCGCTAGTTCTAGTTCGGTGCTATTTATCTCCTTTCTACTCTGTTTTTTTTGGGGGGTGGGGATGGGGGTGGGGGGGGAGGGGGGAACGGGGACGCGTGTGTTCCCACCTGCACCTCCGGGAAGTTACTGGAGCAACTGATGCCCTCCGGGAAACGGAATGCTTTCCCCAGACTTCTGAGGCTTGGGACAGCCAAGAGTGAGAAGCTTCCAAAGTTCGAGGTGGAGGAGGGGTCTTGCCACCGGGTCTGAGCTTCCTCCTGCGCGGGGAGACCCTGAGGCCTGCGGCGCCTGCCTACTGTTTGGCGCAATGGAGACGGAGGGAGTGGGCGCCAGCCCTCCCTTCGGAAGAAACCCTGAGAAGCTCAGCGGGACGCTTAACTCCAGAGGAAATATCAAGCCTTTCCAATCGCTTCCTCCACATAAAAATGCATCTTGCTGTACATTTTTCTTATGCACTGGTTCCCCCCACCCCCATCACTTTTTTCCCTCCCTAATTCTGCAGATCTGGACAAGGCCTGGAAATCTGCATTCCCCTCATCAGATTAGGCTGATGAGCAGGATTTGGGGATTACTGTTATAAACCACTCTCAAGTCATAGCGCAGGTATTCTGTAAAGGCTGGCCAGTGCTAGAGCACAGTATTTTTCTTTACAGGATAAGTGAGGATGAAAAAGTGAAAAGATGAAGTCGGTCTCAGTGTAACTTCACACTACTCCTGCACACACCTGCTTGGCCTTCTGGAGGTGATGCTAACCTCACATGAGGGAAGATGAACAAGTGTTTAGGCAGTTTTTCAAAGTTTAAAGTTGCAATTGCTATTCAATATTCACCAGCAGAAATCCACAAAAACGTGCTACTCTGCTGGCTGGGGTGTTGTTCCCAGTTTTCTATCACCCTCTCAGTCTTTTCTAGCTTCTTGTTAGCTTCCTACCTACTTAAACATCTATTACTGGGTGAGAAAGCCAGGTTCAAAGTACTAGGACACCCAGAAGAAAAGCTCTGAATACACTTTGGCTGATTAAATGACAGTTGCCCCCTATCCCAGGTTGAGGTATCTGCTGCTTCTACATGGCCAAAAGGAATCAATCAGTGTGATCAGAATATTCCTGCCCTCTTTTGTTTTCCCTCCTTCTAGGGCCTGGGAGATGTGGAGATTGCTGCCCTCTTATTTAGTTTCTGGAGGTTACCTACATGGGGGGCAGGAATCAGGCTGCTGAAGTCTTCTTTCTCTGGGCCAATTTCTCTTTTGGAACAGGCCCCTCAACAAACACATCACTTGCAGAGTGCTCCTTAATTCTGTCCGCCCCCCCTAGAAATCCATCTATTGTATGCTTCACACTGATCTTGGTCCTCGCAGTGGCTGTGTCTCTCCTTTCTCTGGCACCTTTGCTGCTCCCCTTTGGCAGTGATCTGATCCCCACCATAGTGTGTACTGCCCATTACTGGGATATGTAGTCACCAGACTCAACTTGGAGTCCTGAATATAGATCACTGGCAGGTAAAATGGAGGCTCAGGCAGTTAAGGAGAGGGAGGCTTGAGTCTTTTGCTGTGGCTATCTGGGGCTCATTGATGGAAGGGTAGCCTCTGCTTCCTGGTTCCCCTTTCCTGAAGGATCCCCTCAGAGAAGGCAGGGGATGGTCCAGGCAGGGGGAGGGATTGGCTCTGGGGACTCTGGGCCTTGGGGGTTAAGCTTGGAGCTTTGGAAGTTTTCAGCAGGCCCAGTTTCAATTATGCATTTAAAATCTATAGAGATGGAGAAGGTCCAACTCCCCCTTTCTCCTCCCCACAAACCTATAATCCTTCCAATCTCACCACCAAGGTGAGATAACCATCCTGAACACGTGCTGTGTGCCAGGAACTCTGGTAGACACTATGGGGATCCTGATAGTTGCAGACAGATCTCTTCAGGAGTGTCTTGGTGGAGATCAAATGAATTATTATTACCAGGGACACAGTACCCAGTACATTAGCGATCCAAATTAAATGGTATGAGAGCTGGGCAGGCTTTATGCACAAAGATAAAGTAGTGTTTAAGCACAGTGGCCATGTACTCGCAAGCCTGAAATAGTCTTTTTTTTCCTGGTACAGGAATCAGGAAGTGGTTCTCACTTTCCTGCTCTGCCAAGAGCACAAAGTGAAATTCTTGCCTGTCTCCATCCATTCAACTTGGGCATGTGCACTGTTCCGTCACTGACCCCATGAGCTTCCTAAATCAAAGGGCCAAGGAAGGCCAGCAGAAAGGGGACCTGGATTTCTGGCAGAGAATTTCCCCCAAGGAGTCCTTAGCAGATTTGGCTGCAGTCAGGGAGTTCCTTTGAGGGCAATGAAACAGAAGTTCACCATGTGCTTATTAGAGGTTACAACCTGCTAAAAAATGATGGGGCACATTACCCAGAAACTTCTAGCTATTTTGTTTGCTAGCCACAAGCATATATACAGAAAGGTCTGAGGTAGGAGATTATTTGTCCCTCCTTCTCTCCTATCCCCACTCCCCACCTTCTTAACTCAATCTCTTGCTTTCTGGACAACTGGCAGGAGCAGAAGTTGGGGAGGGGTGTTCAAGTCCCCCATTTTAACACAAAGAATGAGGAACAGAGAAATCCTACAACAAATAACCAACTAATCAGAGACGTTGTTGCTTTGGTAGTTATTCAAAAGAAAAAAAAAAACCATTTTGGGGTAGGGGGGAGGGGTTGGGAGTTGAATCTGAATAAATTTTAAGACGCCTCCTGCTACAACTCCAGTGTGACAGCATTCAGTCCACCGTTTACACATCCCGCAGATTACTCGAGATAAGTGAGCTTGTTGAGGATAATGCCTAATACGGCGGGCTCGAGGCTAGCGTCTGAGCGAGAACCATTTCCGAAGCCAAGCTACGGGCAGAGTCGGGGGTCCCCCTACTCTCTGGGGGGACCCACAGAGCCTCGCTTGCCGGGGCCCAGGGTCCACCCACCTCTCCCGGCGTGGAGACAAGCGCCCTCCGCGATCTCCCGCCCCGACATCGAGCACCCATTTTTCCACCCCACCACCCCCTCCTCAAAGCGAAGAGGTGGGCACCTGGGACGCGCGTCCTGCTTTTTCTGCCCGAGCTCTCCCGTCTCCTCCACTTTTGCCCCCGACGTCCCAGACCAGCGGAGCAGGACGCAGCCTCAGCCCTGGGAGGGCGCAGCCAGTGCACCGCGAGCGCGCTCAGGGCGTGGCGAGGATGCTACTCGGACCGCAACGACCAGGATGCAGACCCCAGCTCAAATCCCTGAGAAAAATATCGCCCTTCCCTTGCGTCTGTTTCCCCTCTCCAGCCCGGCTCTGCCCGACTCAGCCCAGCTCTTCCCCAGCACAGACGCCGGCGCTCGGCGATGCTCCGCGCGCCACTTTGCAGGAACTTTGGCGAGCTCCCCCGCGCCACCCGGAGAGGGATGGTAATGAGGGAGCGTGGCCCGGCGCCGCGAGCCAGCCGGCTCCTGGAGCCCCGATTGGCTGCAGCGAGGCGGAAGGATGACGTTATGCAAATGAAGGGGCAGGCCTGCGAGGCGCGAGCCCCGCCTCCTCCCTTTGGGGTTAGTGTGCCTGTGTTTAGCTCTGGGGAGAGTCAAACTGGATTCCATAGGGAAAGCCTGCAAATCACTTCTATTTTAGCAAGGAGAAAACAGAATCTCCATCCAGCAGGGTCCACCCCTCTCTCTTTTTCCCCTCTCCTCTCTCTTTCTCTCTCTCTCTCTGTCCTTCCCCCCCTTCCTCTTTCCCTCTCTCTCCCCCCTTCCCCCCACCCCACTCTCCCTCTCTGGTGTATCTGTCTACGGCAACCAGCGTCCTCCTCATCTATACGCACTGAAAGGAAAGAAACATCTTTGGTTGGGAGAGAAGGAGGAAAAAAAAAAAGAGAGAGAGGAAAAAACTTGCCTGGTTGTGGAAAATGACACTTGAAGTAGCAAAGCCGGCAGCGCGAGTTGAGTCTATTGTTTCTTAAATTGCCATCAGGGCTTTTTTTTTTTCTTCCTGCTTCTTCAAGTGAAGGGTACCTCTACAAAAGGAAACTCCAGCCCCTCCTGTCCTCCACCGGCCTGTGATCATTACAAAAAAAAAAAAAAAAAAAAAAAAAAAAAAAAAAAAAAAAAAAAAAAAAAAAAAAAAAAAAAAAAAAAGAAAAAAAAAAAGCACCCAAACCAAAAATTAACCAACCAAACAACCCCCAACAGCCAAGCATACATCTCTATTTTTTTATTTTGGTCTTTTCGTTGGATTTTCCCTTCTTTTTTTTTTTTTTCTCTCCTTTTTTTTTTTTTCAGGTTATCGCTCAGTTTTGAGTGAAGGTTTACATTTTTAAAAAATTTGCTTTCCAGCCCGCCTTGATCTTCTAGAGCGAGTTCATCGTCTCAAAAAAAAAAAAAAAAATCTCTGGCTGGCGTTTTTCTTTCCTTTTTTTTTTTTTTTTTTTCAATATTTTCAAGGGGGAGGAGATTTTCCACAAGAAAAGGTTGTTTTCATGTTTGGGATTCAGGAAAGCATCCAACGGAGTGGAAGCAGCATGAAGGAAGAGCCGCTGGGCAGCGGCATGAACGCGGTGCGGACGTGGATGCAGGGCGCCGGGGTGCTGGACGCCAACACGGCGGCGCAGAGGTGGGTACCGCTCGGGGACCGCGGCCGGGGAGGCGAGCCGCAAGCAGAAGAGCCGGGAAGCGGCGGCGGCGGCCGCTGCGGGGCCGGGCCGCGCTCCGGAGTCCGCCGCTGCGCTCGGCTCGCCTCCGGGGCTCCGCGCTCCCCGGCCGCGCTGCCTCGGTCGCCTGCGGCCGGAGAGCCGCGAGCTGCCTGCGAGGAGTCCACGCTTTGCCGGCACTTTCTCCTGCTTCGCCTGTGACTGTTTTCATTTCGTTTTAAGCCAGAAGAGGCGTCTCACCAGCACGATGTTGGATATCTGTGTTTTTATGTGATTGCTCTTTCTTTCCTGGCTGGCTGTCTTCGCTTTCTTTTTCTTACTTTCTTTCCTCCTTTTCTTTTTTCTTTCTTTTTTCTCTTTTCTACCTTTTTTCTTTCCTTTCCTTCCTTGTTTTCTTTTTCTTCCCTCCTTTCTAAACTTTTTTCCTTCTCTTCTTCTTTCTTTTCCTCCTTTCCTTTCCTTCTTTCCTTCCTTCCTCCTTCCATCCTACCTTTCTCCCTTTCTTTCTCCTTTTCTACTGCTTTCCTGTGTCTTTTCCCTTCCGTCCTCTCCTCTCTTCCTTCTTTCCGCCCTCCCTTTCTTCATTCTTTCCTTCCCCTTCTTTCCTCACCCCTCCTTCCTCTCTTCTCCTTTCCTTACCTCTCTTTCTCTCCCCTTTTCTCTCTCCATGTGTCCCCAGAACCTTCTCTTAATTCCTCGGTCTGGTTCTCTGTCCCCCCCTGTCCCCCTCTCGCTAGCTTTCAGTTTTTCTCGGTCCACCGGTAGAACAGCAACTCCCAACTTTAATTCTGACATCCCCTAAGAGTCTTCTCCACCCTCTGTCACCGGTCCCTTCCAGCCCCTCTCCCACTCTCAGTTCCTGAGATGCTAGACTGTGTGGCCTGGAGGCACTGCCCTTGGAGATTGACGTGGGGGAACTTTTCTGGGCACTCTTATCACCCTTTCCGGGGACTCCTGGTCCCAAGTGAGAAATGGTCTTTTTTTTTTTTTTCCCCAGACCACCAGCTGGGCTTGGGGGAGTAGGAGATCTGGCGGCCCCTGGCCCTATCGGACTCGGAGAGGGCGGAAGGGGAAAAAGGAAGATGACTAATTACCTCATCCTCATCTTCTCCGGGCAGGGGACAAGTGTCTGCAACCCTGTTCCCATCCCCGCTGAGTACACGGATGGGGGTGGTTAGTAGTGAGAGTGAGTTGGGTAACTGGCCTGGGAGCGAAAGAGTGTGTGTGTGTGTGTGTGTGTGTGTGAGCGCGCCCTTGTGTTGAGCAGGTCGGGTTGTCAGTGGCCTCCCGGCGCCCCTGGCACCCGAGCCTCCAGGTCCCCCACGGGCGCGCTCAGTTGGCACCCCTGGTCCACAGGGTTTCTGGAATGAGTGTGTGGATTTCTGTGGAACAGCGAAACTTTGTCAGGATAGGTCTTTTAAAAACACCCCCAGCTCCCGGTTCCACAGCGACCACCCCTGACAGCTCTGAGCCCCCCCCCCAGATCCTTTTTCTCACTTGCTTTATTCGGGGAGGGGGCATGCGGTTTCCCGAGGCCGGGCGCCCGCGCTTGGCGGGGGCACATGAGGTTTCCTGGAGGCTGGCTGCGGCGTCAAGAAGCTGAGCCTGTTCCCCATCCATCCTCACCTGCCCTCGAAGCTGAGGCGGGAGGCTCGTGGGGGTGGCGGGGACCGATTCCCCTGCTCCCCTCCTTCCAGGTTGTAAAGGACCGGCTGTATTCCGCGAACGCGGGTTCACCGCATCCACCTCCACCTTTCTGCCTTCCCACGCAGCGCGCGTCAAGTCGGAGTAAACGCTTGCAGGGTTTTATCTCCTGCGCAAAACCCAAACAAAACTTTCGCGGCTCTTCCGCGAGTTGGGGGGGGGGGGGGCGCGCCCTGTGCTCGGCGGGAGGATTGGACACGCGGGAGCACGCATGTCCGCGGCCCGGTGGGCCCGGGGCGCCGGAGGGGGCGTGTAGGGCGCCCACTGGGTGCTCTGGGGGTAGAGGAGGTTGGTGTTTGACGGGCCTCCCGCGTGTGAGGGGTGACAAAGGGTCGCGCGTGGGTGTCCCGCTTAGCCGTCTAACTCTGCGTCTTTGGCCGCAGCGGGGTGGGTCTGGCCCGGGCTCACTTTGAGAAGCAGCCGCCTTCCAATCTGCGGAAATCCAACTTCTTCCACTTCGTCCTGGCCCTCTACGACAGACAGGGCCAGCCCGTGGAGATCGAGAGGACAGCCTTTGTGGGGTTCGTGGAGAAGGAAAAAGTAAGTGGGCGCAGCGCCGCTGCCCCTCGCCCCCCGCCGGGGAGCAGGCCCAGCCGCTTCGGGAGGCGCGCTCCTCGGCGAGGGCAAAGCATCCCTAACACACTCCTGAGGGGGTCCCCCAAGCCACTTCCCGTCCTGGGCGAACCCGGGCTCCTCGTCCGTGAGGTTCTGCTCCCAAAAAAGTTCGCGTGGAGCCCCAGAGCTGGAGAGAGGCGAGCCCGGCTTCGCACTCCAGAGTCAAGGGCGCCCGGGATGAACCCGCCCTCAACCGCGCCACCACGCGCGGCTCCTGCCTCTGCTGGCCCAGGCCCGAGCCCCCAGGCCCCACGGAATTTTCTGGAAGGGAAGAGGGAGCAGTAAGGGTCGGGAGGGCGGCAGAGGGATCACAGGTGGCCGCAATTTCTGCTGCTCCCGGGCCTGTCCGGCTCCCCGGCTGGGGGTCCGGTCCTTGGGAAAGTTGCCTCGAAGTCGGTCCACACTCGCTCACGCCGCGCTCTTTCCTGCGTCTCTTGTTGTGTCTTTGCGTCCTGCTGCAACCCAGGAAGCCAACAGCGAAAAGACCAATAACGGGATTCACTACCGGCTCCAGCTCCTCTACAGCAATGGTGAGGCTCGGGTCGGGTCCGCGCCGGCACCCTGGGGCCCTGGGTGAGGGCAGGGTGCGCGGGAAGATCCAAGCGGACCAGAGCCCCGAGCGCGCGCAGGCGTCCACGGTCCTCGGGGTCACCGGGCCTCTCCTAAGTTTCGCCTAAGGAGGTTTCACCCGAGGAGGCCCCGAGGAGCCGGAGGGCGGCCGTAGCGGGCTCGCGCATACCTGGGGCCAGGTGTGCAGGCCTGGCCCTCGCAGGGGCCATTTCTTTCCTCCTCCCATTCCTAAGGCCTGTTTCCTTGGCTTAGCCCCGACTCCAGGCCTTGAGTCCTTTGGGCTGGGCTGGGCTGGGGTGGGGTGGGGGGCTCGGGGCCTTGATGGCTCCCGGAGAGCGCGCAGAGGGGCTCCCATGGAGAGAGGGGAGGGCAGCCAGGTGGGGGTCCTGCCGCATTCTCAGCTGCCGCGCTTGGGGACTGGCCCCTCTCTGGACACTGGGGAACGTGGGGGTGGTGGTGTCCTGCCGGTGCTTCTCCGGGACAGTAGGCGTTGCATAAGCCTTAAAGCCCCATTCTTTGTTTTTTGTTTGTTTGTTTATTTTGCGGCAGATCCCCTCTCACTTAATTTTCTTTCGTTCCCCTTTCCCCTTCCCCTCTTCCCCAGGGATAAGGACGGAGCAAGATTTCTACGTGCGCCTCATCGACTCCATGACAAAACAAGTAAGTTTCTTAATTTCGCGCCGTGGGGTGACTCTAGGGCCTCGAAATTTGGGGAAGTCAAGAAGCTGGCTACTCTTTAGCGCGGGGTCTGGGACTTGAACTCTCGACGCCAGGGCGGACCTCAGACCCGGTTTCTCAGCGCAGCCTTCCAGGTGCGGATACACACACTAGCGTCCACCGCGTGGGGAAGATGGCTCGACGGCTCCTTCCCACCAAGGGAGACTCAGGCCTTGTGCTTTAAGACTACAGGGTCCTGAGTGGGGAGAGTAAGTGCTGAACTTCCTTTGACCCGCCGAGAAGCCCCAGGGGGCGCAAAAGGTGCCCGGGGGGCCTTGGTGTAGAGTGGGCTGAGCCTGTGAAACCCGAACCCCCTCCGGGCCTCTCCTGGGAGATACAGTGCAGGGAAGGGTGTGGGGGGCCTAGGGAGCTTACTCAGGAGTGCTGAGATGAGCTGAGAGCGCAGATGACCCACTCCACAGATTTTTTTTTTAAAGGAGGAGGTGGTGGTGGTGGTGCTGTTGGAAGAGGGAGCGGCAATTGTTAGAGAGGATATTTTGCAAAAATCCTCCTGCTTTTGCCTCCAAGTTTGGCAAGAAGCCAGGCAGCATGAGTGAGCTTGTGGTCTTAAAGGTACATAGACGGCATTTTCTTAAACTCTCCAACACTCGGGTGTCAAGCAGTATACATTAAGGTTGAGTTATGGTTTAAAAGATACAATTATGAGCCGAGTCAGAAAAGAGGCCTGACGTTTTAATGAGGCACAGGAGCCTTTTTTTTTTTTTTTTTTTTTGATTTTAAGAAAAAGTTTAGTTTCAGAATTAAGTAGCTGGTTAGGTAGTTGGAGGACTTAGGCACAAAAAAGAACCCAGCTTTATTGGGTGGAGGAAAGAAGTTAGAACAAAGAGAAAAGTTATCCATTGTGTACTAAAGAGGAATAAAACTTATTTGCTTGATTGCAATTTTAAAATATTCCCTTTAAAATAAGGATAAAATAAGGGTATCCCTTCTTTCACAGATACCGACTTGGAAGTTTTCAAATTATGGTACATATGCATATTTAAAAATTATTTTTAGATAAGCGCGGCTTAAATATGTTGTACAAAATACACATTCATAAGCTGCTGGAAGTTTTAAAATCTACTCAGCAAGAACCTTTCAATAATAGCTAATTTTGATTGTTAGGTCTCATATTTCATTGTCAACCAAGTAGAAAACATGAGGGTGGGAAATGTAGTTTTAAAAATAATAAATAAATACCTATTGAAATCTATTTCAAGTTATGTCCTTAAAATATTTGATTTTCTTGAAGATTTATTTCTTGGTTGATTGGTCAGAGTAAATTCACATTTATACTTTTAGTCTTGGTCTTATTTTCTTTACTTATTTTGATTATTACATAGGATAATTCTCTTTCATTTGGACACATTGGATTTTGTTAAAAAAATTTTTTTCCCTGCCAAGCAGAAACACAAAAGCCTGATTTCAGTAACTTTTTTTCTTTTTCTTTTTTTTTTTTTTTTTACTGTATGAAAACAAAAATGTCTTGAGTGGAGTTTTGTTTTAAAAAATTGTCTTTGATACCCTAGATATCTTTTCCTGCCATTTTCATCAGAGGAAAGAAAACAGGGGAGGAGGAGGGAGAAAGTATGAACTCAAATACATATTCCATATGCATTTATTAGAAATTACTTTTTAAAAGATAAAAAAATCCCCACAAATCAGTGTGAAAGGCTTGTCTACTTGTGCAACATTGGTCACTTAAATATGCAATCATAGGCAGCACTATGAAACAAACAATTGTAAGGAGTGCAAAACTAGGACACGTTTGAAGTGATTAACTGCCTTCAAAACTTTTAGACCCCTTAAACAACAAATGCCACCAAGAACTGATTTTTCCCATTATGAAATGAACTGACTTTACACAGTCTCATATGGTGGAGGAATTATCTTGATTTTTATAAAGCAATACATCAAATATCATTTTACTAACGAAGTCATTGAGCTTAAGGAAAAATGACAGCATAGGGCATTCTTTGACTGCCTGGTATTATAAATTCTATCAATTGGAGGTGGGGGCCTAGAACAAGATTTAGTTTATTTTTAATAATAACAGGTATGAGAAAGTCATTTGCCATAATATGACATCTCAGTAAAAGTTACAATTATAAATGTATGCAATTGTGTATTTTGATGGGGAGGGACCTGAAAAAGGTTTAAATGGTTATCTGAATTTGTTCTAAAAATATCAAAAGAAAGGGATTTCTTTTCTGAGGCATACCTGTTTGCTTTCATAATAACGGTCTAATGCCTTCTGTGTAGGTTTCACTTTGAAAGGCAATCCCTGCCCATTATCTGTTTGTTGATTATGTGCTGTAAGAGTTTGGGAAGTAGGTTAGCTTCTTGTATACACCGTTAATATAATAGTCTTAAAAAAGCAGATCAGTGTGAAGAAGCATAACTTTTCCTGGCTTTGACATAATTATTATATTTTAGTCTTAATGAGTAAAACAGCAGATTCTCATCTAGCTTGAAATTACTGTGATTTAAATTTTTAAAAATTTCATATTTTCATTAAGTATGCAGTGGCCCCTTGAATCTTGAATCAGAAGTAAGGCTTGACATTAGCTGACTGATTAAATAGTTAAAATTTTGTTTCCCCTGTGAAATTCTTCCAGATAGACTCAGGATTTTTATATTTAGAGTACAAAATAGGATAATTTGAGTGAAGTTATCATAAAATTTTGGAGGGAATACCTAGCCAAAGTTCAAGTGTCTTCTCTTAGCTGCTTGTTTGTAGCATTTTTCATATCAGAGATGCAGCTTTATGTGTGTGATGTCTTATCTTGGACTCAGAAGTTGGGGTTAAAACTCAAAGAGAATCTTTGGCAAGCAAAATCCAAAACTATCTGTGCACTCAATATTTTTATAGAATGTTCCTGAACTTGAGTGGAGTTAGCAGCATTGAAATCAAACAGAAATGTACTCAATCAACCAAGATGTATTGGCATGACACAGTATTTCACACCTTTTCAAAGTGTCTCATTACACTACCTTGGGTAATGACTCTTAATTTTGGACTCAAGCAGGAAAGATGAAGTTTTATTATAAGTGAATGTATAAGGATCCGAGCACCCTTATCCCAATGCCTCTCTCATAAAACACAAAGGATGTGACGATATTTAAAAAATTCATCCACCAACTAGAAAATGAGAGGCTTGCTTTTGGGAAGGGTTGTTCAAAACCAAGTTTAGCCGGACTAAAAATAGGTTGTTTTTGTGTCATTGCTGTTTTTGGTATTCCATTAGTGAGCATGCAAAAAGGCCTGTAGGATCCAGAAGTTTATGGTTGTTGCATTCAGAAACAATATCTACTGCAGAAGCTCAAATGAACCCAGTGGGGAGAGGTCTGATGTTTAATGTGCCTCATTTCAGACTTTCATGTAGTATTTGAAATATGATTACGTTCTGTGATTGCTTAGGTGGGTTAACATTAAATAATTAAAAAAAAAAAGCCTTTAACTTATCTTCTCTCCTACCATCTTGCTTTTAAAAAAGTGACTTTTCTTATAATTTAGAGAAAGAGTACTAAGTTCCATAAAGTTATCAAAAACAAAGTATTCCTGCCCACAGACAGAAGCTCTTTTTTTGGAAAGGGAAAAATAACAGTCACATAATCCTTGTCGAGTATGGGCTTGAAGGTAGATGATGTGGTAAGGGGACCCTAAAAAGTGGAAAGCATAGTGGGAAGTCCAAAGTACGATGATCAGAAATACTGTCCTATTTCTCTTACAAGCTAATCTTCTTTATGTATTTGTTTTGTTGTTCCCGGTACTTTAAGTTATTGATGCAAGCACATTTCTTCCTATTGATTGTTTCATTATATCCTGCCACAGCTACGTAGATTTGATTAACAACCCTTTCAGTTCATGGTTCTTCATTGGTAGATAAACACATTTTTAGTATATCAATAAGTTCCAAAGGAATTCAAGAGGCCAGCCGGGAGATTCTTTCCTACATTTGGAAAAACCTACAAACAGAAAAAGACAGGGCAGGTTTAGAGTCAGGAGCCACCTTGTAGCAGCTTTCTCTCTCCTTTGGTAACATGTCAAAAATGCAGGTGATTTAAATTTCCTTGCACATAGAGGAATGAAGAAGTTTGGAATTTTTATGCATGATCAGGACCTGTGTTTGGGAAAATGTAAACTCATCACAGTGGAAAATGTGTTGTTTGGAGTCTGGGGGTGAAAACAAAGCTGATGGTTTTGGAGAGATTGCCGGAGCCAGATGGCCTAGTACTTCCCCAGTCTGGCGGCCCAACTGCTCCCTCCTGGATAATATACAGCCATTTGTTCGGGGATATTTACGCTAGAGCTGTTTCCATGTGAATGTTTGAACAGCATTAAAAACGAACATATTAGTAGTGATGCATTTATCGAACTCAGATGACTACACCAATAGTCTGTTCTTACGTCTTTCCTTATAATGCTGAGAGGAGTGAAGGAGTGTTTGGATGTGGGTGAATTGTTTATATAGTTGTTGAGCAAGAATGATTTGATCTCAGAGTAATTAAAATATGTAAGCATTTGGAATAAAACTAATGGAAATAATGATAACACCTACCTTGAAGCTCTTTTGTGACAATTAAATGAATTCATACATGTGAAGTGCTTAGAATAGTGACTGGCACATATTAAGTGCTTAATAAATTAGCTGCTTTTATTATTTTATTATTATTATTATTATTATTGTCCCATTGGGTTGACAAAGCCAGCTGTATCTACTAATATAGATGTAAATGTAGTTATCATATGAGTGAAATATCTCTTACTACTGTTAGAAAAAGAAATACCATGTGGGATTGTTAGAGTGATTCAGTTTTTATCTCGGTGCTTGAATAATATCGGGGATTTTATTTCTTTGAGACATTAAAGATGTATTCTAAAGCTAACTGCTTTCGATACACATTCTCTTTTTATTCAGGACTGTGATGTAACTGAACAGCATACTGAATATGATATCATTCCTTTGCAACTTTCCTAATTCAGTTCTGAAAACAGGCCTTCTTAGCTGCTAAGCTGAAATTACATCTTTATAATTTGTTCACCAGTAGCCCAGCTGCTAATTGAAGCAAAATAATTTTTTATTTTATCCCACTATTAATGTTGGATTGCTGTTTGACACAATTGTTTATGAAATGTCAGATTTGTAGTGTTTTCTTTGGCACAGGTTAATTTTTAACTAGGGCTCCTTCACCTACTGGAAATTTCTGGGATCACATAAGCTAGCACTTTTTTTTTTCCTTAATGACAAGTAATATAACTTGGTGGTTGAATGCAATGATTAATATTATAGTACATTGATATTGTAGGTGTTCATATTATTTTTTGATTCGTTCCAATTCTTGGTAATTTGCTACCAAAGGCTTGTTGACAGTCTGTATTTAGAGGATATTTTACTTCTGTTTGAAGGAGGTACTTTGTACATTCATGAACTTATTTTTGAAGGTGACAAATTCGGTTTGGCCTTTATTTTGTATGTAGAAAAAGAAGTAACATTTTCAAGGTTACTGCTTTTACTTAAATGGAAAATTAGGAGTTTTTGTTAATTATGAATCACCCATCTCTCTCTTTTCTCTCTTTCTTTCTTTTTTCTTTCCTTCCCTCCTACCCTCTCTCTCTCTCTCTCTCCTTCCTCCCTCCCTTCCTTCCTTCATTCCTTCCTTCATTACTTCTTTCCTTCTTTCCTTCTTTCCTTTCTTCCTTCCCTCCTACCTTCCTTCTAATGATGACATGTATCCTATTGTTTGCTTGTAAACCAAAAAAAGGCTTCTCATGAAAACATTTGTTCCTAAAATGCTTTTGGGTTTTGAAGAACTAAAGTCAAAACTATTTTCCTCACCCTCTTTGTTTTGGCATAGAACAAAAAGAGTTAAAACTATTAGAAGAGTAAACAAAGAAAAGGCCTGCTTAATTCTCTGTATTTCCTTTGGCATCCTATTGAAGTGTGATCCTGGTGCGTGTTCACTGTGTATTTTTCGTTTTTTCTGTGTGGTCTTTATCCATAGTAAGTTTCAATTAACTTCTAAGACCCAGTGATATCCTAGAAAATCAGGGATGAATCACACTTTACAAGATGCTATCTAAAACAGTGGCAACTGAGGCAGATTTTCTCCATTGATTGATTTATTCCTTTTCAAAGGCTGAATAGGTGGATTTATAATTGGGAATTTGAAATTAATGGCATTTTAGTCTTTCCCAGTAAAACTTCGGGCACTGCTGTTGCATAAGGGTATGAAAGTTTAACAATTCCCATTTTTTCCTCATTTTTGTTCATTATGAAAAAGTATTCTAAAAGAATCCTCAGTCTGAAAATTAATGAGGTGTTATAAATCCTTGGATATTTTCTTTCTGCTTCTTAGAACAGGACATTAGGGAAAGGGGAAAGAGGGCCAATATGTCAGGAAACTAAATCTGCTCCACATAGGTCAAGTTTTGACAACTTCATTATCAATTTCACCAGGTTTTTAAAGTTAAGTTGAAGTTAGTGCTGTTTATTCTTTTAGTTTTCTTCCTGCACAAGTATTTCTGCCACCTTCAGGGATTTACTTGCCATTGGCAGAATTAAGGTCAATATCGTTTTCTGCTTGATACTGTATTTTTCATTTCTTAGGTGAAAACCTGCACTTGCTTTGCCATCAGTTCATTTATTTAAATAATATATTTCATATGCTCTCCCTCCCCCTCCTGCCCATGTCTGTAACAGGCCTCTGGTCCTTACTCCTGATAAACACATTGATTTATTTAAACCACTGTTGTCTTTGTCACTCTCACAACAGACTACCTTCCTCACAGTGAGCAGACACATGATTTACTATGGAGGATGAAAATAAAATAAGCCTTCTTCTTCGTGTTCCATTGTCTGGGCCCTAAACCAGCTGTCTATTAAAATGGTTTCACTTAAAATAGTCAATGCTGTTTATATGCTTCTGTGATCTCCCAGCTGATCCAGTCCCAGCAAGCTTTATTCACACCCCACAGAGACACATATTTAAATTAGTAAGAAAAGCAGAAACTTCTAAGTTGGTATAAGAAGCTCCTTTTCCTTTTAGGCTTAAAGTCTGGGTTTGCTGAACTGTGAACCCATCTTGACGTGTGTACAAAATGTAGATGGTAGAAAGTTGATGTGTGGCTCTCAGTTGTGTGTGTAAGCTGCAGGGAAAGCCTGGTGACATTTTTCAAAAGTCTGTCTTACTAAAGACACTCTGCTTCAGATATACTCAGCAAAACAAATTTATCATATTTTACCATTTTGGATCTCATTAGAATATTGATTTCTTGGCTCATATCTTTTATATGATATTGTATGTGTGTGTGTGTGTGTGTGTGTGTGTGTGTTAAGTAGGCTTTTCAGTGACAAATATTGCATCAGTGAGGTCAGAGGTAGATCTGCCTGTGACTGAGGTCCACTCTTTAACTAATTCTGTTATACTAATGTTCTAATCTATTGTACTTCCAGGATTTTAGTTCTACTTCATAGGAGAATGAAAAGACTCCCCGTTTCTCTTACTTTTATTTCAGAAATCATAGAAGTAGCACTTCTTTCCCTGTGTTTATGTGCTAAAAAATATTGCTCTGTTGAGGCATCAAAAAGAGGGATGGCAGAAACTTTATGCTTCCACTCCTCTCTAGAATTCCTAACTATTTCTGAGCAAATCTGAAGTCATGCTTTTATTTTTCTATGCTTGATTTAGAGGATTCTCCATTTTGATTCTGCTGCCAGAAGTGAACTGGCAGCTTGGCATTTAGTAAAGAGTTGCATTACAGAGGTGCTGGGCCTTCAACAAATGATATTCAGTCACTAAAGATAAAAACCTGGGATCCCTGGACATCCATGGGTCATCTACTGTTTAGGGCAGTGGTGAGCATATCTGCACTGTGGCATGCCTTTCATTGAATATCACCATGGATATCACTGGTTTTGGTGGAATCAGCAGCCTCAACAAAAATAATATCATCTAGAAAGAATCAAAGTGAAAGGCTGATATAACTGAAACACATTCCTCTTAAAAAAACCAAACTTTTTTTTTTTTACAGGAAGGAAAATCCTACCATATCTGTGGATATATTTATCAAGTTACTTGTATCAGTTTAGCATAACAAAAAACTGAAATTGAAACAGAGGGTTATTGGGATATTAAGAGAATATCCCAAACATGTAGTGATAATAGGATGTCACAAAAATGCATGATTAAAATTTTTGATCAAAAACATTTTTTTAATCACCATGTTTGATACCTAATTGGTTACTTACAGTTATTTCTTTGATTTGAGCAGTGATTGGAATAAATAAAGCAGACAGGTAAAATTTTTGGCTTTCAAAATGTTTTTGATTTACTCTGCATTTTCTTGAATAAAACAACTTCTTGGGTATTTGAAAAGGTCTCTTAAGAATACAGGAAAGAATCATCAGTGGATGCTGACACTTGTGGATGAAAATTTTAGGCATCATATGATATTACCATAATGGAGATGATCTCTCCAAGAGGATGGTTATGCATTACATAAAGTGAAGTAGTAATCTCACAGTGGGGGAAATCTGACTATGATCTCTAGTGGATGGCAGTCACCACCTTAACCAAATGGTCAGGGTTTACTGCCAGTAATGGAACTAGTTGACAGTGTGATCTGATATACTGGGAAGAACCCAGAATCACATCTGTAGCATTCTGGCCTTGAATCATGTAACTTTAGTCTAAGTCTGAGGAAACATCAGACAAACCCAAACTGAGGATACTGTACAAAAGAACTGGCTTATCGTCTTTAACAATGTCAACACCATTAACTCGACTCAGGAACGTTCTATATTAAAGGAGACAGCACAACTGAATGCAGTGATTGGTACTGGATTTTTAAAATCATTTATGTATGTATGTATGTATGTATGCATGCAATGAAGGACATTATTGGGTAATTGGTAAATGTCAGTAAAGTCTAGATTAGCTTATGGTATATCAGTGCTAATTTTCTAATTCAGATACTTGTACTGTGGTTATGGAAGAGAATTCTTCTTTTTAAGGAAAATATATGCTGAAGTATTTAAAATATGTCTGCAGTATACTTATAAACAGTTTAGAAAAAAATAGGAAAGAATAAATGGTTTTAGTGAAGTGTAAATATTTGATTACGAGCTGATTAAGGAGTATCTTGTAATTCTTTATATATTCTTGCAGCTTTCCTGTAAGTCTAAAATTATGTCAAAATAAAATGTTAAAAAATACAAGGTTATGATAGACTAACCATAAAAAATGGTTTTGACGGCTAGTGAAACGTTTTCTCCTTATACAAGTACTTTACATCATGTTTTTATTTGTTGCAATTTTTGTTCTGTAATGGAATTAGATATTATACCCAGAGCCTGCTCTAGAGTCTGCCCACACTGTGTCTTCTAAAAGTCCCAGGTTTATAAACAAAGCACATTAAAGCCAACTACAAGAAGGTCACCATAGCATCTCTGTACTAAATAAAGATAGTCTCTGGTTAATTTAAATAGTTTTGCCACCAAGAAATTGAGAGTTATCTGAATGTGTGAAAGTAATTTTATTAATAATTTGAAGCAGTGTTTGTATTATGCACTGATAGAGTGTTAAGTTAGTTAAAATGTATCCTGATGTAGAGCGTTACTCTACCAATAGTTGTGTTTTTCTCCGGCCCAGGTATTAGCTTGTCAATATTCCAGGAGGCTGCCATCTCAGGGAAACTTCAGGGTGATTTTAAGCAAAATGTTTGTATGCACATTACTAAAAACAGACAAAGACATACTGGCTCATGAGGTAGTTTGGAGTCCAAATTTTGGGAGTCAGATGTAATTCTTCTCAGTTTAGGGAGATAACTCCATGGCTTAAGCCCACACACACACAGCATATGCCGGCGCGTATTACTGTTTGGGTGGGTGTACACCCTGGAGAGCACATGTTTTCAGCCTGTAGGCGGGAAGAAGGATTTTCCCTGATTGATGAATCATCTCAAAGAAGACACAGTTAGTGAACGGACTCATTAACCATACCCCCACTTGTTTTTTGCTACTCATCTCTAGAACAGTAAATGCTGGGGCTGGAAGTAGTAAAATGAAGTGACAAATGCATGTTTAGATGTCAAATCCACGTGCTTTTCTGTATTTTAAATCACTGGTATCTGAATCTGCTAAACCTTCTGGATTTTTCTACCTTCAATGATTAGGTTTATCTTATTCTGAATTGAAAGGAAAATTGTGGTTGTCTTGACAACAGAAGTTCATCTCACTTACTGATCCAAAGGTGTGCGTCATAGTAATGTAGTTTACGGGACAGAGAGGAACATATGCCCTCTACTTGATTTGAGTTGATCCTTAACAATGTATCTTGAAATAGCTCAGTGAGGCAGCTCCAGAGAGCTAATTGGCTCTCAGCAATGTTGAAGTGGTCAAGTACTCAATTGTTAATAGTTTGTTCTCTTTACTTAGTTCCATTTTTAGCTCAAATCATGCCTTTGTTTTCAGGCCATAGTGTATGAAGGCCAAGACAAGAACCCAGAAATGTGCCGAGTCTTGCTCACACATGAGATCATGTGCAGGTAAGAAAAACCTTGTTCTCTCCCTTTAATTAGCAGAGAGAAGATGAGTTCGCATCTCAAATCTAGGTGAGCTCAGGATTATTTAGGGGTATATATCTTACTTGTATTAGATAATTTAAAAAGAACTGTTAAACACGAGTATTGGTAGTAAAGTGTCACAGACATCTCAGTAGTTCTTGACTATCAGATTTCATATTGAAAGACATATACTTCCATTTTGATATCACACTTTTAATGGGCACAAAGCAGTGCCCTCTCCTTCTTCCTTTCAATCAAACAAAATACAGTATATCCTTTTAGTGTTAATATATGTGCTCAACTGCATTGCTAGTAAAATGAGTAAGAGTTCTATTGATGTCAGCAAAGCCTCTGTTTGGATAAGACTTGAAAGTTATAGTTCCCCTTTTTAATTCTCCCACTTGAAAATGTGACCGTCGGTGCAAAGGCATCATTCCTCCTTAAGTCAAGCGTGGGTTTTTCCCCCTTGCATCTGATCTCTCATCTTAGTGACCCAGTATAGAACTGTGACAGTGTAGCTAATATTTTTCAGTGACAGTGAGCTTTTAGAAGGATGGCAAATGTTTACACCTGAAAGTTATAAAAATTCATGTCACCCACAAATGAGTGTATTTATTTTGCCTGTAATCAGACATAAGCCACACATTTGAAAATAAGAGCAGACCAAATTCACTTTCATGGCCTCAGCCAGTCCTCCACATGTGAGAGAGTAGACCAGAAAACAGCCTTTAAACTTGCAGTATAGGATTCTCCTTCTTCATAAAATAACACCAGCATAAAATAACACCTGATATATTCTGAGTAATTGGACAAAGCATGAAGATGCCACTATGCATCAGGGAAAGGCTACTAATTGCTTTGTTAGCCATGCAGGCTCTCCCTGGCACAAAGTATGCTTGGCTCCTGACTATTACTGACCAGTCGTTTTAGGCTTCAGCTGCCACTTCGGCATGGGTGGGCTTTATCTGCAGCTCATGGACTTATGGGGAAAGCAGTCTTAAAACTCCACAGGTGGGAATAAAATAAAAAGGGCTTAGTGTGTTTTCTTACTGAAATCCCAAATATTAACTTCAATATCTGTTATTATGGATGCATGTAAAATTATTATTTTTCTTTTTAAAGAGCATACTTTCAATAGATTATTCCAGATTCCCCAGGTGTTGGACAAGTTTTCACTTCAGTGATTTGTAAAACTTGTCAATTATTCCATGAACAGGTAGCTTTTCCTTGCTTTTAAAACAGTAGCACAACCCAAAAATATGGTCATCAATTTCTTAGAAGATATTATTAGATAAAAATTAGTGTTGTACCATATACAGCAATTGTACAGTTAAAGCTGAGTTACACTTTTCAGAATTAAATGAGTAAAATCATTTTGAAAAGCATTTAAAAAATGACCTCCTTTGTATTACTGTTTTTCTGATCATATCTCTATTTTAGCTTCCTGCAATTAGCATGTCATTAGAATGAATTTTCCATGTTCTGTTATATGTGGTTCTGGCAAAGAGGGGACAGACAGGAAGATGGATCTCCAACAATAGGCCAACTAATGTCTATGTATCATAGATTTGCATCTCATATCTGTACACGTTTGGACTGTGCTAGAAATAATTCTGTTCTTGAAATACTTAAAGATATATTATGCCTTTCACACACAAGCCTACCCTCTATTAGTGCAGTTTATATTTTTCTTGTTCTTAAAATTCATTGGTCCAAAGTACTTTATTATGCTGGTTGGCGTGCTTCGCTGCTGATGTTCTTTCTATTTTTCAGAAACATAAAAATAGCAAAAATAAAATTCTCAAGCCACTGAAGGCAAATGATGATGTTTGTACTGTGTGGCTAAGAGGGAAAAGCCATATTCAAAATGTCATTCTGCTAATGTTACAGATTACGGTTTTCCTGGCTGCCTATAGATGTGTAAGGGGTACTGTTTGTTTACCAGGCCGCCATGACCC
The DNA here is from genome assembly GCF_018345385.1 of Vulpes lagopus. Lineage (NCBI taxonomy): Eukaryota > Metazoa > Chordata > Mammalia > Carnivora > Canidae > Vulpes > Vulpes lagopus. Next base: position 36,958,905 of record NC_054826.1, on the reverse strand, counting down.
TATTACACAAACCTGTCATCTATTGTGTGGCTAACAGTCTTTTAAATTGCAAATCTGATGCTCTTTAGGGGGCTTTAGGAAAAAAATTCTCACTTTCCACACCATCCTATTTCTCTTGATTTCTTGCCTGTTGTAAGTGGAAGTTGGGATGTGCTGAATTTGCACCAGGGGTGCAAATGCAGGCTCAATTATAAGCATAAAATTAGAGTCTGTTCACCATTAATCAGCCTGGCTAATTGCTATGCACCACCATTAGCCATATGGTGTGAAAGACAGCTTGCTCTCCCCAAGATGAAATTTCTTCATTGCAGACATGAAATAGTGAGGGCCTTGGATTTTAAAATAGCTTGTTTTAGATATTTAATTTCTAAACAACTTTCTGCAGTGCTTTCTATCAAGGCTAACGGCACAATAAAACTTTGCATTTATGTCACAAAAGCTGTATATTTATAGTACATTGGAGCTATGGTAAAGGAGACACAGAGAATTTAGATCGACAAGAAAGGGCTTGGATGATTCTGTTTTGTTGCAGGCAAAGAAAAAAGAAAAAGAAAAAAAAACAACAACAAAAAACACCAGGGAGTTGTGTCTCAGGTGGTTGCAAATTAAAAAAAAAATTATTTTATTCTGTTGAGAGGGTAACCCCATTGCATGAGCTGGCTTAAGGATTTACTGCCATTAGATTATAATTACTGCCTCTCTTTGAGACAAAACCTCTTTGACTTGATGACATAGAACACTTTTTGTGGGATTCTGGGAGAGTTTCTGCATTTCTGGTAGTTTGGAATCTATCATACCAATTATCATTATATTTTGCTAATACTTAGTAGTTAAATTCTTTAAAAAATATGCCCCCCCCCAAGGATTTTGTAAAGTGGGAGTCTATAAGGGATTTGATTATATGTGCATCTCAATATCCTGTGTTTAAATGTAAATGGAAAATAAGAAATATGCTTGGTGGGTGAGCCCTAGTCCCCAGCCCTCCAGGCAGGCCATAACTGATTTTCTCCTTATCTAGTGCACAGGATGATTGCAGAGGATAGGTGCTCTGTTGAGGAAGGCATTCTTTTTCCATTAGCAGTGCCCAGCCTCTTGGGGGACTGTGCGTTCCCAGGGCAAACCTGGCCCCTTGAAATAGTCTTTTCTTTCTTCCTCTTTTGCCAACTTGTTCTGGTTTTGTCCTTCAGATTTCTACTTAAGCATGGGTTCTTCAGCAAAGCATCCCTGGTCCTGGGCCTGAGTTATGTCCCCTTGCTTTGCACTCCTATTATATCCTATGCTTTTCCTTCATAGCACTCAGCACGTTGGAACCATATGTCCAGGACCTGTCCTCCTTTGCTGAACTAAGAGCTCCCTGAAGGCAGAGAAGTCACTCAGCTTTCGTCTCTGCTTTAATTGTCCTATGTGTGAAATGGGGGGAAAATGTGACTTCTCTCATAGGGTGGTTGTTAAGCTTAAATGCTATAATCCCCATAAATATTTAGCATAGTCAGTACTGAGTGTCTATTGTTACTCCTGATAGGAATAGCAGTAGTATTAGCAGTAGCATCAACAGAAGCGGTAGTAGTACCAGTGGCAGCAATATCTGCAGTGTCTAGCTAAGTACCTGGTACATAGTTGCTCAGAGTGAAGGATGATAAGTGAACATTGAAGGGAAGTGAGGTGCCTACTACAGCATTTACATACCTTGTTCATTGGGTATGGTGGTTAAGGATATTTTCATTCATTCTTGTAGTACCTGCTATGTGCAAAGCACTGTGGAATGCAGAGCCAAAGGACTGGTCCTATAGTAGGAGTGGTTACAGATCAGCCCAGGAGATGAGATCTGTAGGCAGATGACCAGACTGCAATGTAGATAGGGTTGACTGTGATGAGGGGTGAAGCGAGGGACTGTGGTTGTTCAGAGAAGGGAGGATGTACCTGATGGTGGATAGTGGCCACAGGAATGAGGAGGAGGGTGAGATAGGACAGGAATTTTAGAGGGTGTATAAAGAAGTGTTTGGGCCTGTTTGTTGGTGGTCTGGCATGATTTCTCTGGGGATAGGATTGCAGGTGGGCGGGCTGGGGCTTGGAGCTGGGGAGAGAGTAAGGGTAAAAGAAAGATAACCAGCATCAGAGACATCTTTTCCCAACAGTGGAAGCTATAGGCTTACATGGGATTGGAAAGGGTAAGAGAATAGAAAGAGTAGAGGCCACGGGTATATTCTTGGGGAGTGGTAATATTTAGCAAGGAGGCAGGGTGTTCAAGAATTAGAAGAAAGGGAGCACTGGGTGGCTCAGTGGTTGAGCATCTGCCTTCGGCTCAGATCATGATCCCAGGGTCCTGAGATGGAGTCCTGCATTGGGTTACCCACAGGGAGACTGCTTCTTTTTCTGCCTGTATCTCTACACCTCTCTGTGTGTCTCATGAATAAATAAAATCTTTAAAAAATTTTTAAAAATAAAGGAAACATTAAAAAAAGAATTAGGAGAAAGAACATTGAGCATCCAGGGCATAGAAGTGAAAGGAAAGTTATTTCCAAGATGCGGAGCCATCCATATGATAAGTCCTGGGAAATCCAGATGGATTTGCACAGAGAAAAGCACCAGAAAGTCACTGGTGAACTTTGAAAAAGGATATTCAAGTAGGTGCTGAGGCCTGGAAGTCAGATTTTGTGGGATTAGATGGCAAGGAATGATGGCGACTCTGGTGAGGAGAGAGGTAGGCAGTGAAGAAACTAATTCAAGAGAAAAGGAGAAAAAATTTTTTTTTAAGATAGTGGGAAAACTTGACCTCTAGGTTACAAAGGGAAAGAGTGAACCTATCCTTATCACTATTAATCAAACTATTCAGATAATTCATGTATCTCATTCTGTAGCCACTTGGGCTAAACAGGAAAGATAATCTTGTTTTCTGCTGTAAAGCTTAGAGATTGAGGTGATCCTTTTCTCTAGTTGAGAGAGCCTCTACTTCTAAGAAGAGATGCCATGTCTGTAAGATGAGGATCTGCAGGTCCTGTGACGGGGAAGCGTATAAATGTTGCTTTCCCTGATTTAGGAAGCTGTGTGTCAGCTCCCTGGAGATATGCCACCTTGTGTTAGCTGCTAAGGGGGAAGCTCATACGTTGGCTTTGCCCTGGGTGTGCAGAATTATCTGGGAGATGCACCATCCTGCCAGGGAAAAAGGAGGCTATATTTGAGTCCACAGTGTTTGTAGATACTGGGTGCTGGATACCCACTCCTGTGACCCATGCCACATTGCCATCCTGCCTCTTGAGTTGCAGGTTGAGAAGGGATGTGAAATAGTGGGCTTCCTGCTCTATGACAAAGTCAATCAGGAAACTCTGAGCCCTCTGATAGATGCCCACTTTGGGGGTCAAATGCCAGGTCTGTGCCTGGTACAGTAAGAGCCAAAGAAACAAGTTTTCAGTGGATGAAGATCCATCTGTCATGCAGTGATGAGGACATAATTGTCACTGCCATTTCTTTCATTGACACGATAAATTTCCCTTAAAGAGGTTTCAGGTCTCTTGTTCCATGCACTGTATTGTTTCAGCCTGAGTGTTCTGCCTTAAACAGGAGCTAATCTGTTCTCCTTTCAGCCTGTCCTCTTCGGTTAATGCCTGTCTTGTGTGTGATGGAGGTAGTGCCTACCTTTCTTGATCCTTCTGAGTTCAGTAGAAGGAACTAGGAGGCACTAGGTTTAAAGAAGAGATGAAAGAGAAGGGCGAGAAAGACTGTCATGGGGAGGAAGGGCTAGTTCCTGCTCAGGGTGGCTTTGGGCTCGGAACTAGGGAGCTGCATGTGGGGGGCAGGCAGTGGGGAGGGCAGATGTCAGTTCAGCCTAACAGAAGACATTTGTTCCCCAACTTGATTGATTGGTTGATTTTCAATTTTTTTAGTAGGAAAGTAATATTGCAGTACAAAGCAGAAGACTGGGGGCAGGGCAAGATGGTGGAAGAGTAGGGTCCCCAAGTCACCTGTCTCCACCAACTTACAAAGCAGAAGACTACAGAAGTGTGGAAATAAAATATATACCCTCCATTCCTCCCTGCTTCTTATTCTATTCCCTACAGGTGACTTCTTTGAAGTTTCTATTCATTTATTCAAAACCCATTTCCTGAGGGTCTGCTGCTGTGCCCTGGGCTTTGTTCTAGTTGCTGGGAATATGGGGGTGGACAAAACCGTCTAGGACCTTTTCCTCATGGAGAGGCAGACAGCATAGGAGGAAGCAAATAAATATAAAATATGATGTGATGAGTGCTAGGGAGAAAAGTGAGACAGGATGAAGGAGAGCTCTGGGGGCAGTCAATCAGGGAAGGGCTTGCATAGAGATTTGAGTGAAGTGAGGGGTGAACTGGCTTGTGGCCAATTCTCTCTTCCTCTCCTCTTCCCCTTTCTCTTTCACTCTTTACTTTTTTACTCCCAGAATTAGGACCATACCATACATACTATTTAGCAACTTGGCTTTCTTGATTCATAATTTGATTTTGACTTCTTTCCATGAGAGTGTATAAAAACCCACCTTCATCTTTTTAATGCTGTACATAATTCCGTATATACATGTATATACACACACACATATATGTATACACACATATATGTGCAATATCTATGTCTTTTTAAAGCAGGGCTCATCCTGTAGACACTATTCTGTCACCACTCCAGGTGCAGAGTAGAGCCCAAGGCTCCCATTTGGGGAATGATGGCCATGTGATGCAGGAACATGACCCCACCCAGAAGATAGGAAACCTGATAGGGGGGCCATTTTTATACTTTGCCTAAAGTTTTCTTTTCATAGGTGTTAAGTGACCTTCAGCCCCCTGATTTTGTTTTCTCTTCTTTCCTTCATTACCTCCTTTTATTACTGCTCCATCTTTCCCCTCTACACCTCTGTTCTTCACATCTGCCTTTCCCAGGGGTCCCTTGGGGCACAGCAGAGAGAAGTGGTTCTCATTTATGCTGTGCTTCAAATCATCTGGTTGTGCTCAAGGGCATTTTTGTTTTAAGGGGATGAAGAAAGACAGGGCTTAAGTCAAAGGACAAATCTCAGGCCTTGTGTGGCACTTGCTTGGGGGAGGTGGTTTGATGCATGGGGTGGGATGGGAGTGAACCTTCCTTCCATCAGCAGTGCCTGATCAGAGGGTCAGCTTGGCTTCCTCTACCCGTCACCTTCCTATTTTCTTGGTTTGTATTTCCCCTAGTACCTTACATCATTCTTGAAGTCATTCGATCAATCAATCAATCAATCAATCAATCAATATTTGAGCATCCCCATTCTATTTCAGGCCTTACAGTACTCATTAGGTAAATAAAATTGACAGTTTCTTCCTTTATGAAGCATCTGGATTAGTAGGGGAGGAGGTTGAGAGTAGAAGGAGAGTAACAACACAGAAAAACTTATGTAAGAATAATTTGCATTGTGTTACATGCCATGTTACATTGTGTTGCAAGGAAAAACCAGGAAAAGCCCAAAGGATGTCAGGGAAAGCCCCCCCCTGGAGATAGAGTGTAGAGGCTGAGACCTGAATAGGAAGTAGAGGCTGGTCAAGTAGGGAGGGGTTTGAAGAAGAACAGGCCAGGTTGGGAGACCTGCCCAGGCCTGGGTGCAAGGTCAGCCTGAGTGAGGCCTATCAGAGAGACTGGCCAGTGGGGTTGGAGGTTGGCAAGTCAGAGGAGAGTGACAGGAGGCTGGGAGGTGGTCTGACATCATGTCATGCCATAGATCTATTCTAAGTGCTGTGGGAAGCCATGAAAAGGTCTTGGTTGGTGAAGTGACACAGTCCCATTGACATTTTGAAAAGATCACTCTGGCTGTTATAGGAAGTAAAGAGTGGAGGCAGCAAGGCTAGATGGGAGGCCACTGCAGAAGTCCAAGTGAAGAATGAGAGTGACGTGACATGGATGAGGGTGATGGCAATGAGGAGAGAGAACCAGACATGACATATAGATTCTGCTCTGAACTTGCCATCATGTAAGGTAGAGCCCCTGGAGGGCACTGACTCTGGTGAGGGTTCAACCATCAGGAACTTGCCTTGCCCACTCACTGTTTGGGGAAAAAAGTGGGGGAGTATGGAAAAAGATGAAGAGAAATAGGCCTTCTCACCCACTGGTTTTCTCCCTGGGTAAAGGGGACATGAGATCTGTTGATAGGCAGCTATTGGAGACCTGCTGCTTTTGCAGAGTGCAGAGCAGCTTTGCTCAGGTTCAGAGGAAGAGGAGGTCAGAGGAGGAAGGAGCAAGGAGTGATAATGATGCTATGATGCTAACCTTTGTGCAGCAGCTAGTAGGACCAGTCGCAGAGCCCAGCTTTATACCCTGATTGCATTGAGTCTGCACCCTGGCACTTGGAGGTGGGCACGAAAGTTGTCCATGGTACAAATGAGGAAACTAAGATTCCATCACCTTGCTTAAGGTGGTACAGGTAGCTCTGTCTGATTCTGGAACCATTTGTTCTTAACTACCACACTCTTCTGGCAAGCCTTTGAAATGTAAGTGTAGGGGATCACAGTGGAAGGATCATGATGTTTAGTTTTTAATTTTTTTTTTTGCAAACATTCCAATCAGGGCACTTCTCATTCCCTTGTTTCTTCATCTGCCTCTTCATTGAGATACTTTGTGCTTTCTATCCCCATAGTCCCATTAGAACTTAGGGCTAAAGGAAATAGTTTCCTTTGAATCAGAAAGGGAAAGCTATAAGGTAGGTGTAGTGACGTTCAGCTGGGGCTTTGACAAAGGAGATAGAGTTCTTACTATTGCTTTCTGAAGATATGAGAGACAAAGAGAATTAACACCAAATTTGGAAGCTGATTCTTTTCTCAGAGATATAGTCATAGTCAGGAAAGAGACTTCCCAACTTTGGTGAAAGACTCTCCATCCAGGAGTGTATTTCTGGGTCCTGCAAATGCAGCTCAATGTTTGGTTCCCTCTAGCAGCTTTCTAAATTTAGGCCCTATGATTCACTAAGTCAAATGTGTGTGCGCACGCGCACACATGTGCGCGTGTGCGTGTGTGTGCATACATGCCTGTGTAAGAAAGAGGGAGAAAAGCGCATATTTTATTGGTGGCACATCATAATGTAGAACCCTTGGATAACTTTCTCGCCTCCTTGACTGATCAAACATGTGCCTTTATAGTGTGCCCCTGGGTGTAGAGTGACCAAGGCACACATATTTTATTTGCAAACAGGTTTCAGACGGATAGTTCTCCATCGATCATGGATAATTTTCGAAAAACCTTAATTTTTCACCGCCTGGAAGCATCCAGGTTTTACAGAAACCGACAGCCTTATCATCAGAGCTGGGGTGGGATTTTGATAGTGGGTGCTTTTCTTGTCCTTCGCTGCTTTTTCTCTAACCTAATCAAGAGCATCCACTGTCAAGGCTGTACTAGCCTTTGGATCAACTGTCCATAATGCTTCCAGAAAACTTAAATGATGGCCAGCATAGGACATAGAAGCCAGACAACATGTGGATGTCCACTTTGTTTTATCTTGCCTTTTCTTCGTCTTCTTTATTATGTTGTAGTTTTATTCTCATGAAGATGGTTCAAAAGCAAACAGTTATAGCTTTAGGATTTTGGGCAGGCTACGGTTGAAGAAAGCATCTCCCTTGAAAGAGAAAGGAGAGGAAAAAGGAATCCATTTAATACAGAATGACTGGAGGGGGAGAAATCACTCATACCTCATTATTGACGCGTTCCACACAATTAGAGTGATCTTGAGGGAAGAACGTTTGAGCCACCCACAACCCTGAATATTCTCATTGGGTAGATATAATAATAATGCATTTCACAGTGAACTCCTCAATGCTGCGGGCAGTTATGGGGAGACCCCATCTTAGGGCTGTCAGTGTGGCTCCAGGAGAGTCTCTCTTCCTCCCTCCTTCTTTGTTCAGGGAGAGGTTAAGCCTGGCCATTAACCCATAGGCGACCCACATACAATTTTCTGTCCCAGGGATCCGTTGATTGCCAGGTATGGCTTTGTGGTAATTCTAGCATTTGCAACCCAGCAATTTGAACCTTCTGTCTGCCTAAATGATGATTTTACATTGTAATGGTTGTACTAAATCCTTTCGCTTTTGCTCCATAGCCGCTGTTGTGACAAGAAGAGCTGTGGCAACCGAAATGAGACTCCCTCAGATCCAGTGATAATTGACAGGTAGGGACCACTCTACTTTCACTGGATTCTTATTCCTCATTATAATGAAACACCTGCCTTGTGTCGCTCATGGGTGAGGGTGAGGAACGCATGTGGCCGAAATTTGCCTGTTGGCCATGACTAGTCTGCGCCGAGCTTTTGCGATTCCTGGGAAAACCATATGGAATGTTCTTTGGAGGCCTGTTTTCTTGGATTGCTTCGGTTTCGTGTCTGATTCATGATCTTAAAGGAATATTTTTTTCTTTCCTGATTTTCTGTGGCTCAATCCTCATGCTGTGCCAGGAAGCTTCAGAAATAAAATAATAATAGTTTGTGATTTATGAAATGTGGTTGGGTGCTTATAAATATTTAACTTTTATTTGAAAAATGTTTGAATCATTATCACTTTTAGCTACAGTAGTTGGACGTAATCCATCTACATTTTAGGGTTTTATTTATGCATAAAAGCAGTTTTAAAGAGATCTGTGAACCAAGACTTTCCACTCTTATCTCCCGGCATTTGATGGTAGCTCATACTGTATTGTAAGTTGATTAATTTATCCTGCTTGTCTTAATTATTGTGTTTTTAAAACAGATCCATATTACTAATCTGACATGACCAAGTAAATCACTGTAGAACAATAAATCTGTTTTAGTTGTTTGGTGCAATTTGGAATCGGTGTGTGCACATATTATGCAGAGTTGCATCCCAAATATTCATTTTACATTTTAATTATTGAAATTCATTGTATGGAAACATGTATGATAAACCATTTGTTACATAGCATTACTCATTGAGAATTAAATGGCCTGGAAGGTTTATAGATACTGTCAGTTGTCAGTTAGGAAAAGCTAGCACCCTCCACTAGCTGGTAGAGTCTTGCAAATTAGACGGACTGATCTGATCCCTCATTGAGAAAATTAACAGCTGAACAAAAGTTCCTTTTGAGTTTGGTAATAATGATTTTTACCAAAAACAAAACAAAACAAAACCCCAAACATACCCTATCTATCTGTCTTTCCAATTCTTTACCTTTTGGGGTTTACTTTATTGTTTTTAGTTGACTGAAAAACTGCTTCATTGTAACTTATGTCAAAACATTGATTTGTTCATTTGGATTCATGTGATTCTTCAGGCTTAAACCCAATTTTGATTGCCAAGTAGCTTTATAATGCTTACATTTCAATCAGGTATTTTCACTAAACATCTCTCTAATAGTCACTCAAAACATACACCCTTGTTTGATAACTGAGTGTTGTTAATATGCTTGATTCAAAAATTAATACATGTGGATGTTTTAGTGTGAAGTGAGGTTGTGTGCTGCCTATAGAGCTGGAATAGCATGTTTGTCTGCAAGAGCAGACGCGCCATTCGTGTAATTCCTTTTTCTGCAATGGAAGATAAATCTTCAAATGAAAAAGGTCAAAAATAAATATAACCTTTATGCTGTTTGTTTTATTTAAACCCATCTCTCCGAAATACCATTTGTTATTTTAAACAAGTTTTTCTTATGCTTCCGTTAAAAAGAAAGTGTTCTGATCAAAGGACCAGCCCAAATATTCCCCCAAACTTTGAAACTATAAGGATTCTGTTCTCCCGCGCAGTTCCTTTTGGTGTACATGATGACAAGCAACCGTACTTTGCCACCCGCAATGAAAACACTTCTTTTGCTTGTGAATGGGTTAAGCTTTTAAGTTCTTCATTTGGTTTTAAGCCGTGACTCTGATATAGAAGGTTGATATGACTGTGGTTTGAATAACATTTGATTTTGACCTGTTCTTGTGGGTTGCGATGGCATAAGAAACTTGACTCAGCAGCGCTGTAATTAGCCCGGCCCGTGTTTTTGAAACAGGATTGTGTTACCTGGATTGCATTAGTGTGGCTTCTATTGTTGCCGCCTAGCATCTGTCCCAGTAGGGTACTTAAAACCTTTTCTTGGCTGGGGTAGTTCAAACAATTTAGGCAAAATAAGTATGCACTTTATACTGTTGGTGGCTTGAGAGATATTACTCATGACATTTCTCCTTTTCATTTTTTCCCTTTTTGGTTTGACAAAGTAGAAAACAGTGTGTAGCCAATGTTGGTCTCTTAAGAGAGGAGTATTTTAAAAACGGCTGAAACCCAGTGGATCTGCAGAAGCCTCAACATATGTTTATTTGCTGGCGATTGCCACTGTCTCCCATGAACTGTCTTTTCAAGCAGTGATGCCAGCTGATATGCAAAACCCCATTTAGCTATTTTTATTTGCATCTGAGTTTTCAGAATTTATTTGTCCTTGAGTCTGCCAAAGGTTTTAAAAGCTCCAGCCCTGTCTATGCTGATATGTGAAACTTTCATTTTTAACAATGAGGGAAGAAAATAACAACAAGAAAAGAACTCACACAAGGAAGGGCAAAATAGAAAAGATTTTTCAATTCCATAAAATTGCTGCAAAGGAAAAAAAAATGATGGCAACTGTGTTTGAATTTCATAGTTTCCAATTTGATTCTATATTACTGATTGCATAATATCTGCGTTACGTGCTTAGGGTTTGATTTGCTTTCAGATTTATGGATGTGAATCTCTGCATATTTTGCAAAAATAGGTTATGGGGCCTGCATTCAGTAGCAATAGTAACTGTTTTTACAAGATGCATACAATATGCAATTATAGAGCTGAAGGTATAGGCAATCACTGTGTTAGGATTTAGCATAGTTTTAACACGAAGTCACCTTTTGGGCACCAATAATTTTTAGCTCCCTTTGCTTGTCCTTCGGATTTTGGAAGAACACTGCTATTTTTATCAGTCAAAAGACTTTTAGCAGTGGTTATTCAGGAAAACTATTTATAGGATAGATAGAAGAGGTTTTCTGGTCATACGGTAATGGTGCAGGGTAAGCTATTTTCTGTGTTGAATTTTGGCTAGATTATTTGCTGCCAGTGATTTGGGGACATCACCATGGCATATTCTATCAAAAAAGTGGGATTAACAAAATCAGCAGTTGCATGTCATGATTTAGAAAATGGGTTTCTACTTCCTTCTTTTATAATAGCATGCAACAAAGTAAGAAAAACATGACCCAAATTCTTTTTTACATTTGTGACAATTTGTCAAGTCACTTCAAAAAAGTTTATAGGAAAATTTCTGTGAATGTAGAAGGTTTGTGTGTGAAGTTGACTGCCAGGTCATATTTCAGTCTGATGCCAAATGGCTTGATTAAGAATTATAAAGACCAGGATGTGCCCAATGATCCAGATATTTGGGCTATGTAGACATGGAAAAAGTCATATGTGTTATGTTTAATAACCGATGACCAGGAACTAAAAAGAGCCAATTTCATTATCATTGAGGTAAACGGCTATGTGTGGTAATTGTTGTTAAAATAAAAAAGTAAAAACCGACTTACTGTTATTAAATTAAGGTGGAGATTGATTTAACATATTCACACAGTAACTCATATTTGAATTTAAAAGGTTTGCAATAAAATTCATGTTTAGAAATTGAATAAATTGTAGTTTTATTACCACATTGGATATCCTTGTGTCCTAACCTTTTTCCTTGGAGTTATCTTAGTTCAATAAATAAAACCTCATTAGACTATTCCCATTTCAACGAGTTTATTAAATTTTGCAGGAGTAATTAGCATAAGCTGTGCTAATTTTTCTGGAAGACTAATGAGGGAGGTTCTTAATTAGGTTTACTTTGTAAGAATCAGAAAAGATGGTAATGACAAAAGTCACACAGGGTAATCTGAATCGGGAACCCAGTTTTTCTGAATCTATAAAAAAATCTTCCATTTTTAAATATGGAAACTTCTTTATAAATACTTGAACTGAACATATGAAGTGTGCAGGCTGTTATTGCATATCTAGTTAGTTAGGATTACCATCCATTCTTGTTTTGCTTCACAAAACTCTTTATTTTCCTATCTTTGACTCACTAAGCTATCTTTGAGCGATGACATGGGTGAATGCAGATGGTCTTACAAAAACATTTCTTTCTCCCAATTATATCATAGGATTCCTTTTACAGAGAGCCCTGAAGTTTCCAGCCCGATTAGTTTTGCTTATTTCCAGTAGGGCAGGTTAGGGTATGGCTCAGTATCTGTTTGTTTGTTTCTTTGGTTTTTCAATTTAGGATCAGTGTGACTGATGAAATAGACCACCAAGTAAGGGGAGAAAATAAGTGCCCAATTCTTCATGTCCTTGTACTGTGGATCCTGGGTAGTCAACAAGTGGCATTTTTTCATTTACTAGAAGTAATAAAGGGTGAAATTCTTCCTCAAATTATGTTTTCCAGTCTCATGTGAATTTAGACATAGTCCTTTTGAGATATAACATGCTTGAGTAACCTGCAAGTTTGGAGTTCCTCATAGCTGGTATTAAAAACATGGATTTTTAAAGCCTATTGACTAATATACCCCTAAAAATTTTGGATTTGCTTATTATAACTTTAACAGATTTGTCTTTTTTTTTCCATTTATAAGATCCTTATATCTGTGTTTGAGATGTAAGCCTTGTGATACATTTTTAAATATACATGAATTTTATAACATGAGAAACCTAGCTTGTTTAGAATTACTTCTCTTCAGGCCATACTGACCGAAGGAAGTCCTAAAAAAGAAAGAAAGAAAAAAGCCTGTATTTGTCTTTTCCAAGATTGTCTAAAGATCTAGATCACTTTCATTTAGGCAATACTAGTTGGATTTGCTTTATGATTATTAGCTGATATAGAATGTTAAGGAGTGAAAGTAATACAAAGCTTACCTTACCTGTTGAATTTACATGACACACATCATATGAAAAGCTTGACCATGTCAGGGTTGTTCAGAGGAGAAATTTTACTTAAGATCCATTCTTAAGCTGAGAGGTGTAAATGCTATGACTGAACTTTCTAGAAAAGCCCAATGTTGTCTTGTCAACATCTAATTTCCTGAGTAAATTGGCCTGATGTATTTGTATAAGATTATGTGTCCACCTATATAATAAGACAATAGTAAAACTTTAGAATTATCATAGAGTAAGGTGGGGCATATAATCAAGTCCTCAATTACGGAAATATATACTTTGTTGCAAATGAGGCTTTTCGTCAGAGTTTCATTTCATTGACCTTTCAACTCTTTTTATTTTGGCTTCTACCCAGTTTTTAGAAGGACCCACCACTACAGATAATCATGCTATGAGATACACAAACTGTTGTCTGGGGCGTGAGCAACCGGAGGTGTAAATGCATTTCTTGGAGTTTTGATAAACCTTCATACCATCTGATTTCCTAACCTTGAATGCTCGGTTAAAATAAAAAGAGGGAGAATTCACCCTTGAAAATTGCCCCAGGCAGGATAATTGCTGTCTTCTTTGTTGTATTGAGAGGTTTGCATTTTTCCAAAAGTGAAAAGCCAGCATTGACATTGAGCATGAATTTATGGTTGTTTATTAACCCTAGTGTATTTAAACATTTGTTTTCTCAGTGGGAATTCCTATGTGATTATTAGCGATGAGGCTTATGTGAGAAAGTATCATTCTAAATTTTATCACATATCAGATAATACCATTCTGAATATGAGATGAGCTGGGTACGTTTGTGTGCTGTTTGCTACCGTGATAAGAAAATAGCAAATACAATAAGCTAATAGCAGTCTGTATTCCATTTGCTACCAGCTATTCCCAAATACACAGCCAGGATACATTAACATGCATTTCAAATATGCTGACAATATATCATAATGCAAAGTACTTTTACATGGTATTATACTCCTGCAGACACTGTATAATGAACAACAGTGGTTTTCCTGTAAAGGAAGTAATGGCAGCAACTTCCAAGAAATGTATTTAACGAAGCTTCAGAGAATCAGCAGTGTATGTGTGTAACTGGCCCAGGCGTCTGCTTGTAGTGTGTGTTTTTATCCCTTGTCCTCATAACTTTGCTTTTGTGACAGTTTTGAAAAAATACAGAAAAGCAGTACAAAGTCCCCTGTGTGTCATCTAGCAACTTTGCATAGTCAGTTTGTGATGAGAACATATCACTATATTAAATATGCTTTTACTTTTCTAACAGAAGTTGCTTAGAATGGGAAAGAAAACCCCAAAACCCTCCCCAAGTGCAACTCTCCATTGATAAATTCCCCTCACTCCTCCCTACTGCCAGCACCTGATCAAACTCTCTAAGAAGAATTGACCAGATTTTAAAAACCTCATTTAAACTTTTCTTCATATAAAGAGATGGTATTTTAGTCATTTTAATTTGCATGAGGCATTATCTGAAACAGACTACTAATTCCTCATTCTCCCCTCTCCCATGTCCGTCCCATCCTTCCTTTTACAAACTGTGTAACTCTACCCTGTCCTGGACAATATGAAAGTGACCTAAATACTTCAATTGCAATCAATGAAATATGGTGAACAGTACAGGTTTGTTTTTGGTTGCTTACTGGCTTTAAAGGTGTGGGTAGATGAAGATAAATCTCCCTCGCAAACTCTCTAGTTACAAGCCTTTGTCCAGAAGCAAATGAAGGTTTTAACGTTACAGTACTTATTGTAATAGAATTTTAATTGCCTTAATCCTGCTAAAGTGTGAAGCTGAGTGTGTGTGTGTATCTGCCTGTGTGTGTGTGTGTGTGTGTGTGTGTGTGTTCTTCATGGGAAGGGGAATCAAGCCAAAAAAAAAAAAAAAACCCTGCATATTTTCAATTGGAGGGTGTATGGGGGTCACATATGGTAAATGATGCAAACTTAATGAATCTGATTCGGAGGGAAAAGAATGCCAGTGGCGTTTCATCCATGCCATCTACACTCCACTTTCAGTGGGAACAGAGTGGTCTTCGCTGTGCTTTGCGGATTTTTATTTTTGAAGGTGAAGTGCTTCGTTTCAGTTCCAAACTTGCCTGCAGACCCTACTTGGAAAGACTTAACTAGACACGCCGGCAAATGATATAGCTCGATCCCACACAATAACCTCCAAAATGGCACTCGGTAACTATACCATCCCGCTAACTGTTTGAGGCACAAGAGTTTTGTAATATAATATAAAGTAATAGTGTTAGCCAACACATCTTTAATAAGATATTGTTCGTGCCTTTGCCATATGCTACAGAGCAGCCTCTCACTCGGTGGGCCTTTTGATTCCTCTCAATAAGATTATTTCAAATACTCTAATCCTGAATCATTGACATGAATACAAAAGCCTAGTGACATCTAATAGATGCCTCTTAGCTTTGCTTTTCCTCTTGTTCCTTTCCTTTTTCTTCTCTTTTTACCTGACAAAAAGCTTATAGACACTTGGGCTCTGTCTCTCAGTAGCAGCATGGGGGGCTCCTCATGAAGTATAAAGGAGGAGAAAGCACTGACAGAGGCCCGATAAGCTACAGAGTGAAGGACCATAGATTAAAAGTAAATGCCAGTAAATCCTACCCTGTACACTTACTTGTTCTTTTATTGTTTTCTTTAACACTTTCAGTGCCAGGGCAGAGAAAAAAAGAGAAAATAATAATTAGATTGCACATTGCATTTTTAAACATAGACCTGGTTGCTATACAGATTGTGGAGAGTTTTGGCAAGATTCTCAGATTTTGGTTCGTGTAAAGTTTGTAATGGTTAAAAAAAAGCCCTTTTAATCAGTATCAAGAATCCCCCAAGAACTTTTTTGCTCATTTGCTGCTTGATTGACCAAATATTGATAACTATGTGTATGGGGAGGTGGGTGAGTAGACCAGAAGAGCCCTTGTCTGGGATGTGTTGAACACTCATGACATGACATGTCAGGATTGAAATAACTTTTTGTCTTTCTAATCAATGAATTGGAAATTAACAAAGGGAAATGTTAGGATGTTTTACTCCACGGTATCAGCTGCTGCTTTTTCGTATGGCCTCAGACCCCGCTAGTTCCCCGAGCACTCTGCCTGCACTGGATGGTGCTCTCCACTCAGGCGGACAACTTTTCAGATGGTCAGAGGTTGTTTTCTCCTCCATCTTTCTTAGAGCAACCATGATTTGACTAATGCTTTTTTTCCCCCTGCTTTATCTAAATATCAGACAATCATTCTATTTGCAACTTATTTATTTTGTTCAATAGAGCAATAGTTTCCTCCTATGTTCCATACACTTCCCTTTTATTAGTATGCTGATGTTTTTAGTGTCTTAAAACACCATTTTAGTAGTCTCAGATGCCTTATTGAAGTTTTCTCACAAAATGGGAAGTTAGTTTGGAGAACCTTCGTACTACATCAGGTTTGATTTCTTTCACACCCACACCTACATACACACACACACACACACACACAAACACACATACACTCTTTACAAAGACAAAAACAAAGATGAAAAATGAGAGGTCTCTTTTGTATTTATTAGAAAGTTCTTTAGAAAGTTGGTTATCTTTTTTTTTATTTTTAAAAGATTATTTATTTATTTATTTATTTATTTATTTATTTATTTATTCATTTGAGAGAAAGAGAGAGAACACAGAGAGGGAGAAACAGACTTCCCACTGAGCAAGGAACCCAATGCGAGGCTCAATCCCAGGACCTTGGGATCATGACCTGAACCGAAAGCAGATGCTTGACCCAGTGAGCTGCCCAGTTGCCCTGAAAGGTGGTTATCTTTGAAATTATTACAGACAATGTTGCAAAGCCATGTTTCTCTATACAATCTTGGTGTTTTCTTAAAACCAGATTATAATCTCAGATGAATGGTGTACATTTCAGAGTATCTTTAAAAATTTGAGTCCTTGGACACCTAGGTGGCTCAGTGGTTGAGCATCTGCCTTTGGCTCAGGGCATGATCCCAGAGTCCTGGGATTGAGTCTCCCATCAGGCTCCCTGCCGGGAGCCTGCTTCTCCCTCTGCCTATGTCTCTGCCTCTCTCTCTGTGCCTCTCATGAATGAATAAATAAAAATCTTTAAAAAATTGACGTTCTTTTTGAGGCTGTGGAGGTGGGAGTGTCCTATTCTAGCCATTCATTGTTCTCTTAAAGACTAGCATCTGAATCCTGGCCTATAAACACCTTACCTTAACACAGAACAAATAAAATCCTTGACTGTTATGAGTGGCATGGTCGCTTACATCTGAATGGTACTTGAAAGTTTTGGAGACCTTTATAATATTTCAGAGAATTGTCTTCACACAAATGTGAGGGCACAGATTAACTCCATTTTACAGTGGGTATACTGAGGCATGCAGCCTAAGGAACTCTGTTAGTGACAAAGCAAGTGATTAGAAATCCTATCTCTTAGATCTCAGCTTGATTTTTTTCCCTTCTCAATTGCCCAGTAAAGAAACAAATGCTGTTTTCTGTAGTTCATGTAGTCTTATTTTTCTTAGTATCTATAATTCACCCTTGGTCCATGGATTAACCCAAACCTTTGTATCTAAACAATTTTTCTAAGGAGATTTGGCACTTTGCTTTCCAGATTTTTAATATGTTAATAATAATAACATGACATGTAAATTATTGAACCCATTGCTGGGACAATATTTGAATTCTCATGTCCTCATCTATTTTGATGAGTAGATGAATGTGTGTCTCATTGGGAAAAAGCAGGCCTTAATCCAAAGAGAAATCTGGGACAAAGGCAGAGTATGATGGCAAAGGCATAGGTTTAAGAGTCCTTTAACTGAGGATCAGATCCCCTCACTGCTACTTACCAATACCTGTGTTTCAGGGGGTTCAGCTTTCCCATCTTTAAAATGGGAAAAGTCATTTCAATTTTGAAGAGTTGTGAGGGTTAATAGATCTAGTACAGGGCCTAATATGGTGCTTGAAGTCATATTAGGTGCTTGCAATTTGAACGTAATGTATTCTGTGTGGATTGTTATTCCTAATGTGATGATGGCTATGAGACTTTCTTATAAGCAAAATTGCCTTACTGAAGTTCATCATAGTAACTAAGTCCCCTTGGATGAGGATTCATTCAGTTTTTTCTTTCCACAAATATTTATTGAGCCTCTACACCAGTCACTGCTTTCAGGGTTGAGGCTGTAACAGTGACTAAGACATGCATTTTTCCTGCCCTCATGGAGCTTTCAGTGTCTCAGAATTGAAAAAACCCTCCAATAATTTGGAATATTAACAAAGAATTAAGGTTAACAAAGGTTAACAAAGAATATATTGATTTAAGGAAAATAGAAGACTGCTATTTTAGATGGGGAACACAATCAGAGGAAAAAGATCCCTACATTGAAGTTGCCTTTTAGCTTTTACTCAGTGGTATTGAACTTGGGCAAACTCCGGGGCTTTATATTGCAGCCTAAAGGCAGTCCACACATTGGTTAAGACCACAGGCTGTGGAGTCACAGCACCTTGGATCAAATCCCAGCTCTTCCACTGTTGACTTGGGCTGTGGGTAAATCACTGAACTTTCCTAAGCCTCAGTTTCTTCATCTGTAAGACCAGGGTAAGAGTAGTAGTTCATAGAATTGTGGTGAAGAATAAGTGGATAATACATGGAGAGTACTTAGCACAATACCTGACACATATATCATATTCAAAGATGGATGTTATTTTTAAAAATAAGGACTGCAGTGAAGAGATCACTAAGATCCTTCCCAGCTCTGAAATTCTAATTTTAGTTCCCTCTGGTATTGCTGAGGCAGGTGAACTCTGGGAGGTGGACTGGAAGCCTCAGAGGGCAGTGATATGTGTGTGCTGGTCGAAGCTATATCCCCAGCACTCAGCTCAGTGCCTCACTGCCTTGTAGTAAGTACTTGGGTATGTTTTTGTGAAATGAAAGAAAGGATGAAAGCTAGAAATGCAGTTGTTGAAACTGGTGGTCTCATCTCTCTGCATAAAGACAGGCTTGTTATAACTACACAATAAAGTGAAAATGCACTGCCATTAAAGAATGATGAGAAACAGAAAATGTAAGATAAAATATTAAATTTGTTACACTTAAAAATGTTAATCTTCACACGATTACCATGCAAATCCCCTCATTGCCTAACTATTTAATTGATGAAGTAAATCACAGAGCAGACAAGTAAGTGAAAAACCCTGCTGTTGACATTCTCACAAAGCACATTTTCAAGAATATATTCTGTTAACTACTATGTCTATTACACACGATCACGTGAATTTAAAACACTCACACACACACAGAGACACACAGCATCCTTTGCAAACAAGCAGATTTCAGAGAGTTTGGGAGAAAGCTTTATTTTTGTATGGCAACTTTTGTGATTCCCATTATTACACCAAATGTGAAGTCAGTATTAGGGTAACATGGTTCAGCAGTGTCTTTGTTTTATATAACGTTAGAAGACTGAGGAATTCACCCCTTTTTCTTTCAGGCAGGTATAATTGACATGTTACTCCAGTGATTGAAGGGTTAATGAATTCTCTCCCCACCTCCCCAACTCTCTTCCTCTCTCTCCCTCCCCCAACCCCCTTGTCCCCCACCTCAATCCCATCATGTGCCTGGTTGACTCTGAAAGAAGGGGCTTGAAGTTGCCCACAGGGCATCCCTTTTCCCAGCCTTCTCCAAGGCCACCTGGGCAGACGGGAGCTTGCCTCCTGTCCTTAGGACACAAAATCCAATCAGGCAGAGCGTCTGCCGGGCTCTCTGACCTGCTGGCTGGGAAGAGGGAGGAGAAGCAGAGGCCGCTCACATTTGATAGGCTGATCGCTGTGGCTTTAGGGGGCTCCTGTGTCTACTGGAGGAAGGAAGTTCTCCCCTATTTTCAAGATAAGGTGCCATCCATGAGAGCGATGTGCTGAACTAATCAGGTTAATTGAGAGGCCCCGAATCGTCTTCATTGAGTCCATCTCTCCTTCCTGGTAAAGGCAGATAGTGCAGACAGACAGATGACATGTATTTTAGTTTTTCCCCCAAAGCCCATGAAGTCTGCAGGCGTTCAGGGACTGTAGGTTCAGCAGAATGTCATTCAGGCCATTTATTTAAGCATGGGTTCTTACTGCACGGCATAGCATTAAACAGCACGGAACGAAACAAAAACAAAACACAAGCTCTCCTTGAGTTTGAGAGGAATGCCTCCAAATGTCTAATTTCCTCTTCTTCCTCCTCTCCCCCCCCTTTTTTTAATGTTAAAACAATCTCAGATCAATCTTTTATTGAATATTGAAACTTAAAAAAACAAAACAGAAAACTCAGGATGTGTCATCAGTGATAGGGAGTTTCTCAGGCTGTGTTTCGATTCTTCTGTGTCCAAGGCGGACACTGGGGACTGTGGCCCTGAGTCATGGCATCTTGGGCCTCCCCCTGGAGCAGCCGAGTGGAGAAGAAAATAGAGCTGGTTCAACTGAATTCCGTGAGGGGCGGGGGCTCCTTCTCCCTTTTCTTCATTCCACATGATTTGTCATAGTTTAATTTCAAACACTATCATTGACTATTCTTTCTTTCGACCCACCTCTTCCCTCACCCCCCCGCCCCGCTTTTTTCTCGTGGAAGTTCCAGGAATGACTTTAATTATCTCCACAATCAAATTCTCATTGCTGCCTCTGTGAAAGTGTGTAGTCATAGATGGCAGGGATTATTTTCTTTAGCACTTGGGGATAGAGAAACCGGTTGTTTCAAAATGAGAACCAGCTGGTTCCACAGAGCCCTATTTAATGGGGAGCCACTTTGTACACAAACCTTTGCTCAGGTCAGCCATTACGCCAAGGCCCAAATCAGCAGTGTTTGGTCTATCACCCTTTATTAAATGTCGAGTGAGGAGTGATTTGGCCGATATGATAATAATAATAATAATTAAAAAACAACACACCTTGCATCTTTAATTTTACCTCTGCTGAACGCTTGGGTTTAGAAGAAGCATATCTCAAACTTCTTCCTATGGTGATTATATTGTAGACCTAGTTTACCACTGCTCTGTCATAGATGGCTGGTGTGTGTGTGTGTGTGTGTGTGTGTGTGTGTGTGGCTTTAACCCTCTCTAAATCTAGAAAATAAAATTAAGCTCATCTTTCAACATAATCTTTTATCTGACAAGCACAGTAGATAGATGAAAGGTAGATAGCCAAGTTGTGGGTCCCATTAATAGAACCAATTGGAGGGCAGAGATAACTGCTATTATCAAACATCTTTTATGCCATCCTGTAAAATAAGAATGAGGGTGATATACCATATATATTTTGCTGTCTTTCTCGCTTGTAGAAATTGGTTTGTTGTCATACCATGTTAATCTCTAGCAGCACCAAATTCAATTTGAAATGAAGAAAGTACTTTCACTAGTTGACTGTACAAAAGACTTTTGAAGCATGCAAAGAAGGAAAAAAAGCATAAAAGACATAAAATCATGGTAGATATTCAGTTATTACAATGATTTGTTTTTAGAACTCGGGTTGCATTTTATAAGATAAACTAATTTTGGGGCTGCAATGTTTATTAAATCAGGGTTTGAAGGATTAAAAAAAGAACAGCATCTTAAAGATTTTTTTAAAAAATCTAACAAAATTTTGTCTTACAAATGTGAGAGATTACTTTGTATTATTAATAAAATACTTGGCTAATTAAAAATATTTTTTACATTGACATCAACACAACATAACAATTTGAAAGGAGGGTAAAAATTTAGAAATTTATTCTCACAGGGCATTTGATCAGTAAGCCCACCCTGGTGTATAGCTTTGTTTTACTTGTCTTGTTTTTAAAATTTCCATACTTTGAAACATGGTTTGGGTAAAATCCTATCTAACGATTTTTTGTTTGCTTACCAACTACTTTGATTATGTAATGTCTCTTTAGTTCAAACTGTAATTCTATTGCATATTTCCTATATCTGTATTTAAGGAAAATTCTGTGGGTTTTTTAATATAAAAAACAAATAACTGTTATATTTCCAGTCACTCAAATTTGAACTGAATTTTACTTCCTGTTTCAAAGGTCAAGGCAGGCTGACCTCAACAGCAGTGTGGAGGCTGCTGAATTATTCATATCATTGACTTTGTGTCAGCTTCCACATTTGTGGAGAGGGATGTTTTATTCATTTATCTCATTTAGGGTTCTTCTCTGCACCTGTTTCTACCATTAAGTACCCTATAATTTGCATTTGATGCTAATTTAGTTTCATATCAGCCTGGTCCCCCCTTGTTAATTTAATTTTCTAAGACCCTTTTCATTACAGTAGAACTGTTTTCCTCTTTAAAGCAAACATCTATACAAGTAATTGTATAAACTGCCTTTTAAATAATATCTTTTAGAAGATTCCATCGTTTAATTCCTTAATTCCTATAATTAGCCATGGTTTGATTAATGTTTCAAAGGGTTAAATTAAAATGCAGAATTACTCAAATGCATACTTGAATAATTTCTTATATATGGCAGTGTTCGCGTTTTGGTACTCTTCCTGATAATTCTCAGAACAGTATGTCTTAACAGCAGTAATTTTCTTTATTTAGAGTGCAGTTTAGTTTACTAATAGTAGTTTCTTTCAAATCATTATGGTGCTTTCAACATTACGTGTGAGATGTTAGTTTTTTCTTTCATCAAATTGCTGATAGACAATGGCTTAAAAATGTTTCTGCAACATTAATCATGACATACCCAAGATAATAAGGGCAGAATTAGGTCTGATTCTTCGAGATATCATGAAGTTTGGTATTCTGAATTTCAGGATACCGTGTTACATTATGTGTCTTTGTATTTCTGTCTGCTGTTCTGAGTAGACTGCCTGGCTATTCCTCAGTTTCCCATACACAGTGGTTGTAGCAAGCTTTTGTTTGGATCTATGAGTACCCATTGGGCTGCACTTGCCAGCTAGATATTGCAGAAATTAGGAGTTACTTGTGTGAGGAGGTCTGATTGAAATGGTGGCTACCCTGGTAGGAGTAGCTGTGTCCCTAGAGTGTTCACTGGGGATTAGGAGATCATGAGAACTCGCAACTCATATAAACCAGGTATGCAGCCTCCTGATTGTTGGGAAAAGAACTCTACCCTCAGTGCTTTCCCTGTAACTGGAAGTTTTTTTTTGACACAAACGTGTCAGTATTTCTTACAGGCTCCCTTAGAGGTGGGGATTTAAAATCAGGAATATGAATTATGAATGCAAATTCTAAGGTACGTGGAAATGACAGAGAAAGGAAAGTTGCAGCAGTGCCTGGATGTTACTAAGAGCTTAGTTTGAGCTCTACAGTGACCCTTCTTTCCACTGGGTTGGATTAGTTTTATCTGTTGCTCATATTCTCTGGGGATACCAATGGCGCAGTCGCTTTGGGTTTCCAGAAGGATTTCAGGCCCGTTGAAACCGGAGTTTGAAGGTGGCTTCTCTTGTTCTTTCAGTTATAAATGATGCCGGGGGGGGGCTCCCACAAACAACTTTGCAATTGTGGAAAAGTGAAAGGGAATCTCAATTTTCTAGCAGCCAGCTTCATCTGTCTGGTTTCAAGACAGAGTTGTGGGTGGACTGCATGCTTCCCACAGGTCTCCGTCAGCGGGGACTTCTCGAATATGCCCCATCGCAGTGCATTTTTCACATCCTATGGTTTATTAAGCTAGCTTTGTGCTTGTGCTGGTGGGCTTAAAACAACGAGAGAGTTCTCAGGACGGAAATGTGGGCTCTTTATTCATTAGCCGAACATTTGCTTACTGACCTTCTCTTTCCCCCATACAGATATTCTCTGTAGCTTGGACAAGTCTGTGAGCTCCACCAGAAAAGTCTCCTTGAAGTTTGATTAAACAGCTGGGTTTCAAAACAATAAGGAATATTTGCAGAGCTTTTCAGAATGCAAAGTTTTCCCACCCGAGCCTAGTTGGTGCTTGGCATTCTACTGTTAGAATGTCATTCCTTTAGCTAAGAGCCTTTTTGATCTTTCCTAAGACATACATAACTTTGGGGAGGCTAACACTTTAATTTGATCACCCATCTACCTCTGAGGGAGTGAAATAAAGATTTTATAGTGTTTAGCTCTTTTAATTGTATAGAGGTCTTTGACCTACATTGCTTTAGTTCCCACAACAATACTGTGAGATAAGCAGGGGTTTTTGGACCCATTTCACAGATATAGAGGATGAATAGTTTAGCTTCATAAAAGTAATAGTGAACCTACCCAGGTCTCAAGGGAAGGTTTTTAGAAGAATCTAGGTTCTTGTAGGAAGAGACCAGGTTTCCCTTTGAGCTGAAGAGACTCTCAGAGATTACAGTCCCAGTCCCAGTCCCTTCATTTTACAGATGAGAAAGGTGAGGCCAACAGAAGCTCAGTAACATTGCCCAAAGCTCTAATTAGCCTCAGAGCCAGGACCTTAAGCCAAGTCCCTGGCTCTGATTCCAGTGGCTTTTCTGCTACTACTCTGGCCATCTGGGTCCCGCTTCGCTCTTCATTTCACCTTGTGTGAGATCAGCCTCAGGGAAGTGTATAACTTGTATTTTCTGGATTTGGGTCTAGGAATACCTGTGAGACCCATATCTTCAGCAACACCCAGAATTGTACACTGGACATACAAAGAGCATGTGTTAAATTGCTTCTAAGAAATTATAACAGTCCTGGGGAGGGGGAAGCTACAGAATATCCCATCATAAAATATTACTTTATTTTTAAGAGCTTACATATTTCACTCATTTGCAACTGTGCTTATTTATGCTATGTCATAACATTTGCAAAAGAAAATAGCAATTTTGTTTATATTTGTCAGAGATATGTCATCAATAGCCATCTTTCAGTAGGAATTTTACAAAAGTTCTTCAGTTCTAGACATCTCATCACAAGCAGTTGTCTCTGACTATTATCTTTCTCTGGAAGGCACTGACATATGTAAATATTGAACTTGGCAATTTTCAAAGTAAGTTCTCAGTTTAAAAATTATCTTATATTTAAACCTAAACAAATTTAATAAACCGTCCTTTCCAGAAATAATAATAAAGGAAATGAGGTATTGTTGTACAATCTAATTCTGAAGAAATCGTAGTGGAAGAGGGAAGAGTACGACGAACTTCCCTCTACTCATAATTGCCTTTGTCTACCATGTTGCCCGAGTACGTTGGTCACACCTCCTAGACTGCCAGGGAGGGGCAGAAGTCATGGGTGTGGTGCTGAGAGAAGCTAGTAGCCCTGGTGTAGTCTCCAGCTGAGCCTCACGAGAGTGATTCCAAAGGGCAAAGGCTGTTCGCTGGGGAGGCTGGAGTGGATAATCAGCAGCTTCCGTGCTTTTTTTCAGGATGTGGGAGAAAGGAGGAAGCAACATACACCTCAGCCTCTGGATTATATGTCTATTCAGCTTGCCTAAATGTATTTGGAGGAATTTCAGTTTTCCATCTTGTTTCAAATATGTGACCGACTGTCACTTAGCTAAGGGCTAAGCCTTTTTCTCCCACATCCACTATTTGGTCATTAAAGGCCAATGCCTAGTTTAAAAAGGATGCAATTTTGAATTTGTCTATCTTTCCTTCTCTTTTCCTCTTCTCACATTATCACAAACCATTCAACAAGACGAATTCCCTTATGCTCCCAAATGTTTGGATGTTGGAACCCAGAAAGAATAATTCTGCTAAACCTATGAAAAAAGTGTTTCTTAATGGGGTCTTGTTTGGGAGCCATTGTTTTCATTCACAGCGGCGATGGAGACAAACATCCACTGATTTCATTGACCTCAAATAGGGAAGATGAGCTGGCATGTTAATTTATTCACTAAATGTTTGGGAAGCATCTACTGTATGACATAAAATGTATCCCCTGTCCCTGAGAGGGGATTGCCCTAGAGGTATCATGTGGCACTTCCAGGGCCCTCACTCACCAAAGAAAGAGCATTTGATATAGAATCGCTTTCTCCTTTCCAAATCACTCCCAATTCCATTGAGTCACATCTTTTTCCCTCATCCCCTGGCCCCCTCCCTCATTTTCATGAAGTAACTCATTATGCATCAGATTCAGCATAGGTTAATGTCCTACTATGCTAATTTTTGATCTTCAAGATATTGTTACCTCCATCACAAACCCAAATTCACGAATATCCTCTGTTCAGGAGTGAGAGTGCTTTGGTTCTATTATAGGCCTGATAAGTTAAATTGCTCACGCTGAAGTTGGATTTTCATTTATAATGAAAATGAGAAGCAACCTGGTGAAGATGCTGAACTAGGACACAGGAGACCTGGTTTTTAATACTGCCTCTGCCATTATTTAGATACGTGAGCCTCAGCAAGTCTCTTAACTTCTCTGGGTTTCAGTTTCCCCATTTATAAAATGAGGGAATTGAACGCTTAGGATTTGTAAGCCTCCCTCTCTCTCAATGATTTTAATCCTCTATACTCCTGTAAATCTGTCACCTCTTATATCTAACATTGGACAGTAGTCTGTTCTTAAACATTTGCTTGGGCGGCAGCTGCATGATACAGTAAATAGTAACCCCACAGTTTGAACTGAGCAATCAGCAATATTCACAACCACCTTTCACTCCTTCATTACTTTGTCCCAGGTATCAGCTAGGTAATAAGAGGGCAAGGCCCACATGTATTGCTGAGATCTACGTTAAGGCAGGGGGCTATTGGGTGAGGTCATTAGATGATGTACCTTACAAGACTAATTGAGTTGGTATATTTAAATTTACTGCAGCTTAACTTGGGCAAGATGGGAAAGGGAGCTAGCAGGAAAAATTGTAGGCTTGTAAAATATGAAGCATGGAACCCCAAAAGGCTGTCAGTAGAGGCAACCTATGTGACACCATAGCACGTCTAACCAGATTTTCTGGTTTAGACTCTTCCAGAAGAAGCAGCCTAACTGTTGATACATAACGATGCACACTGAGTTGCACATAACATGTGCTTATTAAATAATTGTTAATTGCCATCAGATATTACTTCCTATCTATACTTTCCAGATGGATAACTCTCTTTAAGACCAAATAACTGAGTATCTTTAGAATAAAGCTATGAAATTATATGCTAGTATACTGGACTTGTGCTTGTATGTGAGAATACAATGTATATCCCTTAAGCTTAAAGAAATAAGAATCTCACAAAATCTCAAAAACATGTTTTCTTTTGTTACGTGAGGAGATGCAAGACCAAGAAACAAAACTTTGTCCAGGATTCTGTATATGCAGAATATGTACATCTATCTATATATGTATATTTTAAAATTTGAAATGAAATTCCTGAACCCATACATGTAAACATTATAATATTTTGGCAGATTACCAAGGAAACAAACTTGTGAGCCCCATGGATAATGACTTTCTGAGAATTCCAGGTACAGAAGAGGCCCTCTCAGGATTTCCTGTTTTTCGTTTTCTTTCCTTCATTTCTTATTTTATGTCCAATAAACCTTTACTTTAAGCGGGATCAAGTGTTAAGACAAACCAACTACAAAGCTAATGTATTGAACATTAATTCTATAGTAATGCCCTATAAAAACCAAAAGAAATAATACTAACTATTAAAAGAAATCCATAAGTCTCTGGAATTTTTATTAGTGATAATGACCTTGGTTCCAGGGAATTCAGTAACAATTAATGACCAGCAAGGGGTCACTGGCCCTATGGTGCTTTGGGCCAACAATCCTTCCCAACGTGGACAAGAACTGGTCATTTATCCCAAAGAAGTGCCCTGGGGTGAGGTCCTTATCCTTTTGCCATCTGATTATAATTTAACCTCAGCTTTTAAAGGGCCCAAGAGCAAAATACAATGGGTCATGCTTTCTGTATTTTAAAGAGTTTATTTTTGCCATTCAGTTCATAATTGAGTATCATTTAATTGAATTGTCAAAGTAGATAATTACGTTCCTTTCATGCTGAGGTGTGTGTACTGATTTTCTGTGTATCTGCTGGCTTGTATTGGAGTAGGATGCATCCATGTATGCTTATAGTCATATTCCTGTGTCTGGTGTGTGTCTCAGTGTGTGTTTGTGTTGTGTTGTGTGTATGTGTGTGTGTGTGTGTGTGTGTGTAGAAGAGAGAGATGTTAAAAATATTCAGTGGAGTATAAACAGAATAAAATGAAATTTGGATTATAGAAACTTCACATATAGCAAATACCAGTCTTATCTGCAGCTTGGCAAGGACATAGACATAGTTGTGTAGTATATAAAATAAGAAGCAGGAGTCTGAGTAGAACTAGCCTTTTCCTGGGGTACACATGACCCATGGCATGGTAGCTGGCATTGACTTTTACATGTTCTATATGCTATTGTTGTAATTACGGTAATTTCTGGGGATGATGATGATAATAATAGCTAACATTTATTAAGCTGCGTATTTGCTAAGTATTCTCTCTCTGATCCTTAACAATAACTCCATGCAGGGAGTATTCTTATTTCCTCCCATTTTATAGATGAGGAAACAGGGACTCTGAGAGGTTGAATCACTTGCCCAAGGTCACCATAGCTATTACGTGCTGGAGCTGGGACGCCAGCCCTGCTGTGTTGGATCCCAAAGATCAGGGTCTTAATCATGACACCATTCTGCCTCTATTTAAAAACTAACATTTCCATTTTCTGAGTGCAGCCTTTAATATATTCATTTAGGCAAATTTCCATCCTTTGCTGGCATAATCGCTATTCCTTTTGTTGGTCATTGCTCCCTTGGGCTTTCCTCAAACATGGTCAGAGGTGCCCTGGACTTTTTAAAGATGGAAGAAAGGCCACATGGCCCTGCATAATTTGACCGAGACAGCTGTGCAGTTGGTTGTCTCATTTAAATTACAACCACAAAAAAGATGTGCCAGGCTTCATTGACACAAGGCTAAGGGCAGGAACACGAAAGAGTTTCCTGAACCTGCCCTGGGTTACTGCCAAAGGTAAGCCGCCACGCTCAGCAGGGTCTCACGGACCACTGAGGAGGCAGTGAGCTTCACTAAAACAATTATCCCTCCCTGGGCCTCTCCCGAAGGTTCGAAGGTTCGCAGCTCCAAATTCTCAGGGTAAAGGATCTGTCCATCTTTTAATTCCAGCTTGGAATGGCTGATGGAGGCAGGAACTTGAAGACAATTAAGCTGAGAGTTAGTGGGGAAAACAAAGATGCGGGATTTAAAAGGCTCGTGTTGCAGAGGGTCATCTCGACATGCTGTGGCTCAGAGTTAGAGGAA
This sequence comes from Vulpes lagopus, assembly GCF_018345385.1. NCBI lineage: Eukaryota > Metazoa > Chordata > Mammalia > Carnivora > Canidae > Vulpes > Vulpes lagopus. The sequence continues at coordinate 36,929,851 of NC_054826.1, read as the reverse complement.
CCCCAAACTAATTTGCAGAAGGCTGACCCCCACATCGGGTACCCACAGACCGGGAAAGTATTCACTAGACCTGGCAAGCTTACTTTGAATACAGAATCTGTTACAAAGTTTCATGTGTGTATTTTTGCTGTGGGCTTTTTCTATATCTTTTGGAGTTGAGTCTGATAGTCCAAACGGTAGCTTTCATGTGCAATTTTTTCCCCTTTGCCGTGGGGTAGTTAAGAGGTTTTGGGGGTGTGTGTGAAGCAATAACTCTTTGTCTATATGACATTCCATTTCTCCTTTTTTTGGTAGAATTTTTACATCACAGATTCTTTTGCTCTGCTAAATGATTTCCAACATCAGTTGCCTTGTTTTCTTTCCCATCTTTCTGAGACTTCATTCGTGGTAGATGCTTCCCAAGTCAGGTTTATTAAAATTATATTGTCTTTCTGAAACAAACATGACTAAATCTCCCAGGAAAGTTCATAATAGCTGTATGATTATTTTTGCATGTGAGTGTGTTATGAGCCTGTGTGTGTGTGTGTGTGTGTGTGTGTGATATCATGTAGGTTTGTGAACACATAAGGATGTAGAATGCCTTTTCTCTTTCCACTAATGACCAAAGAACCTATTTTAAGCCTGTTGGATTTTTAACAAGTTATGATAAAGGGGAGGTGGTGGAGATGATTTCTCCCGGCTCATGGAGAAAAAAATGATCATAAAATGAATGAAGATAAGCTGCCCAACTGCGCATCGGGATGGGCTGGGAAAGAGGCCCAGGGAGCGAGCCCACGGATGTTCCTTCCCCCCCTCGGTGCCTCTCAGTAGTGGCATTGTGGGGACTCATGAATTACTTCTTACAGTCGGGCTCCTCGCTATAAATCCAGCCTGGTGCCGAGCGCACTGTGGGCAGCGAAGCACAGAGCAGGGGCCGGCGGTGTTTGTGTTGTTGTTAGCGACACAGAGCGAGTTCCTCCTGAACGGAAAGGCCCCGGCTCCAGTTTGTCGCCAGTGAAAGCCGAAACATGAGTCGCACATGTGGCCGGGAGCCGCCGGCCGCCTGGGGCTGCAGGGGGAGCGGCCGCCTCAGGAGGGGGGAGCCCAGCGCCCGCCTGCCCACCAGGGCATTTGTTTGGGGGGGTGGAGGGGGGAGGGTGGGAGCAAAGAAAACAGCTCCAGAGGAACTAGGCGCAGGATGCCCTGACCCTTCACTGTTCTGTGCCTCCCCACTACATATCACTGTTTGTCTGCCTACTGGAGAGAATAAAAAATATATATATATATATATATATATATATATATATATATATATATATATATATATAGTCTTTAGTGGCGTGGCTTTAAAATGGTTTTCTTTCTCAGGATATCCTGTGTCTGTCTTTGGGTGGGTCTTGCATGGGTTAGCTGGTTAGGAGATGTCTTCTATCCCTTTAAGAGGTTAAAACATGAAAAATGTAAATGTAGGGACTTTAACACTTCCCCCCTTTTCTAACATTCATATAATTGCTGTTAAGCCACATTGAAAACCCTGGGGCCTGGTGTGCACCAGGGTAAAGTTACATTTCACAAGCAGAAAATTGACTCACCACTTAGGAAAATTGGCTACCAATTATGTGTCAAAGGCTCTAAAGTCAGACCTGAGGTTTTCTTTTTGCCAAAATGTTGAATTAAAAAGAGTACAGGCGTCCAGCTTTGTCCCCTCTACCTTCTCCCGGGAGAAACTTGTTTCTTGCAACTGAAGATTCTGAGTTTCGTTCTGAGATGGCTTCTGGGCTCTGGCAGGAGGGCTCCCGGCCCACAGAAAAGGGTGAGCTAGCAGGAGGACAGGAGGCAGGAGGAGAGGAGACCATCAATAGTTAGAGGTTTGTTCATTCACAGTATTTTAAAAATCTGCTTATGGCACGTGGGGAGAAAGTTACTCTTGCCCTGGTTACAGTTGACCCAAGGTCTGAGAGCTGTGTGATTGAGGGACCCCAGGGATGAGGGGGAAAGGAGGTGTCCTGGGATACCTGCTGTCCCTGGTGACTTGGCTGTCACACCCTCACCATGTGTGAGCCCCTTCAGGAAGCTCATTGATTGCTCCTGTTGGAGGAGAAGTTGTCTGGGCTGGTGGAGGAGGGGGTGACCAGTTCCAGGATCTGGAGGTTCCAGGGTCCTGGGGACGAGACAAGGAGGGTAGAAGGCAGGAGACAGAACGAGAGTTAGAAAGAGAGAGACAGGGAGACAGAGCAATGGAGGGAGGAAGGAAGGGGGGCAGGCGGGAGGGAAATTATTGAGAACGTGGGAGAGAGAGGAAGGTGTGGAGGAGAGGGTGAAAGAGAATGAGGTGCAGATAGGGAAGAGTGAGAGGAGAGCGCCAGTGCTCTGCACCTCCCCGTGTCTCCTTACCACCCCCCTTGCCACTGTCCCCCGTTTCTCCTTTATGCAACTTTCTCCACACACTCCTTGCCTCCTGTCGAGGCTTTCTGTTCCCGTTGGCCTGGTTTATCCGAAGTTTTATTTCTAATGCCTTGCAATCAAGCCTTATTTAGTGCTTCGATTTCTGCCTCTAGAGGGAGAGAAAGAGAAAGCATTCAGACCTGCCAAATTGAATGAATCTGCTGTGGTGTGTTGGGGAGAGTTAGTTTTGCAGGACAACCAGGATGCAAATTCATACCGGAGATTATCCCGAGATAAGCATCCCTCCTGACAACAGAATGTGATATGTAGTAATTTTAGTGAGAAAAACCATCCTAGTTTTCCCTTCTGGGAAATCTTATGCTAACTGTTTCTGTTTGATTCTTGCTTTGGAAAATTTCCAGAATTCCCAAGAACTGTCTGAAATCCTCAATGATTTTGACAGAGAAGACTGTTTTGTCTAAGGGGCAGCGATTCCACAGCCGAGTCTCACCCAAAAGATCTAATTTCAAGTTAGTCCTGGCATTTTAGCTGGAACAAAGAGAGCAAAAATTTATACTCTGCAGAATATTTAGTTCACCTCAGAGTCTTTATTGGTTTTAAAAAATGTATGTCTATGTGAGTTTTTCCTTATTTAGCAGTTCAGCATGTGAAAGTTTATGTTTTTCTAATCAAGATGCAAACATTTGGAGTGGATTTTTTTCCTCCACCATCCTATGTATCTGAGACATCTTTTCTAGTTTTAAGAATCTTACAGGCTCCCTCAAGTGATGTTAATTAGAGAAGCCTTCTATCCACTAAGTATTTTCTTAAATGTATAATTGATTGTGCAAGGAAGGAAGAGCTGCAGGAGTGGAAATCATACATCATTTCATTATTAATGGCAATGTCTAAATAAAATGCAGACTTTGTCATGCTAATGGATAGCTGAGTATGTTTAAATCAGAAGCTTTTTTCTTTCTTTCTTTCTTTACCATTCTGGGATCATTTGAGGAAGTTTAAGTAGCATTTAATACGTTGATAAATATGTTTTAACATCCTGGGCCAGCGTTGGAAAAAAGAGTCAAATTGAACTCTGAGGACTTGAGTGAATTGTGTGATAAAACCAATGATTTGGGAAGCCACATACATAACCTCCTTTTTACTATGGTGAAAAAGCTAGATTTTTATTTGGATTTAATGCATAAGCTATGTTTAGCACCTACTATGTGCTCTTTTCACGGTAACTTTCCACAGATGGTCCTCATAGGCAGTGGAACTAGAAGAGTTTCTAAAGTTTCTGTTTTCAGTTTTTCATGGACACTGAAATGGCAATTCCCATTGGAATCTGTCTCAGCTTGAAGTTCTCTTGCAAGGAGACCTTCCACAAGGATTTGGATGTGGGTAGTTTATGTGGGCATCATCCTAGGAAGCAGGGAGTGAGGAGAGTGAGAACGGATAAGGCGTTAAAGGAGGACAATGGGGCAGTCTGGGTGGCTCAGCGGTTTTGTGCCAGTCGGCCCGGGGTGTGATCCTGGAGACCCAGGATCGAGTCCCACATCAGGCTCCCTCCATGGAGTCTGCCTGTGTCTCTGCCCCTCTCTCTGTGTCTTTCATGAATAAATAAATAAAATCTTTTTTTTTTTTTTTAAAAAGGAGGACAATGATGCATTATCCGAATCACTGCTTAGTTAATAGGTGATCTCATTGGAATGTCCTAAGAGGCAGAGTAAAATATGCCCCCTAAAATTATGCTTTTGAAGGACAAGAGGCACTTATCTCCTGACTCCTATACCCATTGGTGGAGGGTTGTCCCGGGATGCATTGACACCTTGACTCTTGTAGGCTGGGCTTCTGTATAGACAAGGTAGCTCTTTCAGAGCTGGCATGCCATGGAAGGTGAGATACATGGGTGAAATCAGAGTGGACCATGGAGATGGGTGACAGGTATCAGAGGCGTCTGTTATTGAAGCTCAGTAGGAAGCACCTCCAGGGAGGGAAGCTTCTGATGCCTGAGTTCATCCTTTCGTTTCTTAAGGAGTACTTGCTGTGTCTGCATAGTAGGCGTTCAGTGATTGTTTATTGAATCAATCAATGAGCATACGGATGCATACACAATAAATGTTTGATGAATGTGTAGTGTATGTTTGGGGACTAGTCTGTCTTCTTTATCTAAGTGTGTTCATACTGTCAGACCAGGTGTTGTGGTTTTGCTTTAGAAAATATGGTACGAAAATATGGAAACTGGGTACCCATGTCTTGAAGGTCCAAGAGATACAGAGATGAATGAGACATGATCTGAGTTTCTTCAGCCTTAAATACAGACAATTCTGGCAGAGATGACTCTGTTAGATCTTGCATGTTTGCCATTTACCAAGAAGCAAAGATCAGAAAGCAAGTTTTGATGGGGGATTTGGGGAAAGATACAGATAGGATTCCATGAATCTCCTAAAAGTTTTGGGGAAGTAGATACTGTGAGGGAAGGGAAATAGCAGTGCATGGTAACTGTTGGAAAAGGAGGCTGGGAAGAAGTTAGGGGCCAATGCATGAAGGTCCCTTAAGGTGTGTTAAGAGATATGGCTTTTCTTTTGTAGGGAGCCATTTTTACATAATTTGGGGGATGTAAAATCCAGGTTGAAAACTCAGTGTCCAAACCTGAACTCTCCATTCTATTCTCCAAACCTGGTCATCTTCTTCAGATTATCAACAGATTTGTCTATCCCTTCAGTGGTCGAAACCTGGGAATCACCCTGGCCACTGCCTTTTCATTTATCCCCACAGCCATGTGAAGTATTTCTCAACACTGTCCTCTTCAAACCACCCCACTCCTGCTGTTAAGTCCACAACAGTGTCCTGCATCCATTTGGCCTCCCTAGAATCCATTCTTTCCACACAGGAGCCATAGTAAGCTTTTTATTTTATTTTTTATTTTAAAATTTTAATTTATTTTTAAAAATATTTTATTTATATGACAGAGAAAGAGAGAGAAAGCATAAGCCACGGGGAGAGACAGAAGCAAACTCCTTGTAGAGCAGGGAACTGGACACCGGGCTCAATCCAGGAACCCTGTGATCATGACCGGAGCTGAAGGCAGATGCTTAATGACTGAACCACCCCAGCACCCCCATCATAAGCTTTTTAGAATTCAAATCTGATAGTGCCCTTCCTTTGCTTAAAGCTCATCAGTGACTTCCTGTTGCCCTAGGATAAAGGGCAAATTCCTTATAAGCTATTCTTATTGCTTCTGTCAGGGATGCTCCCTCCCTTCTTTGAACACTTAAGTTCAATTCATCCATCAGATTCTGGCTCCCTTTCCTTAATTTTCAGAGACATTTGCATTGACCTTCCCAGCTGGGTCAGTATCTGTATCCAGGGGCCATTTGTTCACTATTTTATCCCTACCCAGCGCAGTCTCTGACACATAGTAGATGCTCAATAAATGTCTATTGGATGATTAGTTGGGTGATAGGAATTTACCTCGTAGCTGTGGGGTGTATAGATCCTGTCCAGTGGTGTGCTGCAGCTGGCTTGCACTGACTCATAAGAAGCAACTGAGCAAATCCCTTCCCACCTCTGTTCACTAATACTACATTTGTAGCTTAAAATCCTTCATGGTGGGAATATTCACAACATGGAAATTGGCAAACACGTCAACATAGGGTTCCCTCTATCCATGTTACCAGAACTGCTGATCTTTTTTTTTTTTTCTGCTGATCTTGTCAATCATTATTACTATTAAATCTTTTGTTTCTCAGACTTTCCTTCCATATTGAGTCATTGTCTTTAGTTTTCTGGAGGGCATATCTTATTAGGCTTTGAGTTGCCACCATGTAGTAAAGTGTACAATTCTAGAGCATTTGTTTCAAAAAACAATTCTAGCATGTTATATTGTCTGTACTACTGAACATGTTCCTTCAGAATAGGATTTTGAAATGATACTTTGACCTACTGTGGGCCTCTTTCCATCTACCTTTCCACTTAGGCCAATGTCTCTTACACATTATGTTGTAGAAGCATATTTTATTAAACAAGATGCTTGTCATCATGGACAACTTGGCACAGTTCTTCAGTGAAGAACTGAATTCCACAATAAAGCTTATGGATTCAATTCAACAAGATTATCAAGGATGTCTTTTGTGTGAGACCCTGTTGCTCATACACTAGTGAAACAGAAGGTTTTCCTGCCCACAGGTGATAGTACCATTGAGAGAAGTATGCAGAAAGCTATCCAATCAGACATGTAAGGTGGTATAATTCTCTATCAGGGAGCACCCACATCAGGGAATGATGAGTTCTGTGTGGGCTCAGGGAAAACTAGGAAAAAAATATTTGAATTGGAGTTGGGGGGGATGAGCACTGCTGTAGAGAGTAGATCCCACAGGCATGGAGGCCAAGTCTGGAAGTTCTATGATAGTAAGGCCCAGAGATAATGAAGTCTTGGTTAGTGCTAGTGGTGGCAAGAATAGAGGAGAGTAAGCAGTGAACAAATTGGTTGTAGGGAGGTGAAAGAGAATAGAACCAATAAGAACTGTGACACTTGGCTGGTTTAGTTGGTACAGCATGTGACTTTTAATGTCAGGGTCATGAGTTCAAGTCCCATGTTGGGTGTGGAGCCTGGTTAAAAAAAGAAGAGGAAGAAAAAAAAGAATCAACAAGACTGCTCAGATCATTTTCCCACCCCCCTTTTATTGTGGTGGTAAGATGGGAGAATTGAAATGATCTAAATATGGTTTCTTAACGTTCATGTTATTCTGACTAATCTTGATAAGACTTTATGACAACTTTATCTCAAGCTGTTGCAGTTTCAATAGAAATTGGATTGTAGAATGCACAATTTGATTTAGCCAAACAGCTTTGGACTTACGTTCTAATTCATTGTCCCCGAGTTTCATTATTCTCATTGTCTGGAACTTAATTCCATTTCTATTTGAACCACTCATTAGGCACCTTAAAATTAAGTATGTGGTATATTCACAAGATAACATATGCAAATAAGAAGCACCCCTCACCCAGTTCTAAATAAACACTGTGGGTTTGTTAAATAAATTTGGGAGTTTCAGATCATTTCTTTTATGTAACAAAATTGTAACCTCGCACTTCCAATACAGTTAGGCTTTTTTTTCTTCCTTTAAATACAAGGAGAAAAAAGAATAACAATATTTTCATGTTGAGTCAGAAGGGTTGGAAGGGGGCGGTGATTGTAGTGGAGAGAGATGAGAATGGAGGGAGGGAATGTATACAGCTTCTCTTTTGGGTTTTGGCAAAAAAGAGTAATTCCCATCAACTCAGCTTGGCTAAGAGAGGCCTCCAAATAAGAATTCTTGAGAGCTCTGACTTTTGTCCACATAAAAATTTTTTAAAATAATAAAAAAAAGAAGAAATTACAAATGATCTGGTCTTGAAGGCCAAAAGTCTAACCTTTGATGTTGGCTTTTCGGAAGTTAAATAATAAACCACAGTTTCTTTTTTTCCTCTTTTTAAAGAGGACTACTTTATAAAGCCTATCTTTATAATAAAAAGAAAGAAAACATAAATAAAAGACGCTCAAATATTTATACAGTTATTCAAAGGATTAAATGTATTTGGTAAGGTCCTAAGGTTATTTAATATTTTTCCCTTCTTTTGAGTCTTTGTTTTTAGCTCTGGTACATTGAGGATATTTTTTTTCCTGTGGTTTTGTTTGTAGAAATTAACTAATTCCCTTATGGTCCTGGCAGAAGTTACTTTAGAAACTTGCAAATACGGGGGATCCTTGGGTGGCTCAGAGGTTTAGCATCTACCTTCGGCCCAGGGCTTGATCCCGGAGGCCCAGGATCGAGTCCCACATTGGGCTCCCTGCAAGGATCCTGCTTCTCCCTCTGCCTGTGTCTTTGCCTCTCTCTGTCTGTCTGTCTGTCTGTCTCTCTCTCTCTCTCTGTTTCTCATGAATAAATAAATAAAAATTTTTAAAAAAAGAAGTTTGCAAATACAAATGAGTAAGAAGAGAGATATGGCGTATATGAGACAAATTTCAACAATTGCTATGCTCTTTATATTACATTGCTTAGTTAACACCAAGAATTATTGAATAAGTAACCAAATAAAAAAAATTAGTAACAGGCTACTTATTTGACTCAGAGATAAAAATCTCAGGGATCTATAGTCTCACAAAGTGTAATTTTGTTTAAAATTTTTATATTCTCTATGACAATGTCCATGTTCAGAAGCATTTTTTCTTACTTAAATTGGGAAAGAAGAGGAATGGTTAGTTTATATGTTAAAAATGCAGTGAATTTCTATTTCACAAGTCTGGGCTAGTTCTGTGAACTTTCTTCCCTCTCCTGCACCCCAGCTAGGCTTCTCTTGTGAACACAGACAGAAGGTACTTCAGAGTTTTGGTTTGTTTTATTGTGTCAGAATTTAAATATCCAAACAGTAGTTTCTGATATATTAAAACAACAACAACGGTAAGGCTACCAGACACAATACCTTGATTAACTTACAGCTATTTGAAAGTCCTGACATTGTAATTTCTTAATTGGTTAGTAAATCTCGGAGGTTGGGGCCGAATATCTTCCACTGAGATTGTCACTTTCTACTTAGGATGAATTAGATTTCTCTTAACAAACATTAGCAGGTATTCTATGTAGCTAAACATTTTGGTAAGTAGATAATTTCTTCATATGGTATACCCAGAACATCATTTTCAGATACAATAACATGGTTATGATCAATATAGTGTTATTCAACAGTTATGTGTTGTATAAAGCCTCTGGGTGAGTTGTATAACATGGTTTCTACTCTGAAAGAACTTCTCACCTAATGTCATTTTTCTGTAATCCAGAGGATACCTTAGTGACTTGCTGTGAATTAGGGTCATAATTATGACCATCATTTATCATCGTACTGTGGCTGTACAAGTGCCAGTTAATAGAGGGTTCAGATGATAGAATGCAGGATAAATCACATCACCTTTTCCTGGAGCAGTGTCTTGGTGAGCTGAAGCAGAAGCAGAGAATGGAACTGATATGATTTCCATCTGCAAGCCTTCATGACATATGAAGTGCCGTGAGACATTTATGGTTTTGCTGCTACCATCAAGACCTTTGGCAGAGTTCTAAACTTATTTTGGTCTCTCTCTCTCTCTCTCTCTCTCTCCTCCCCCCTACCTCCCTCTCTACCCTTCTTCCTCTTGTCAGCTATTTCCAGCTGTTTATTTTTATCTTACTTTGAGATGTTTAAATGAAAGACATAATTTGGATGTAAATTGTGGTAGTTATCAGATCTGGCTAGAACAATAAGACAGTGATAGCAGTTTGGGTTCTCCTGGCTATGGATTTTGCACTAAATTACCAAGAAGGTAAGGTGGAAGTAGTGGCTCATTCATTCATTCAATGAACACCTACTATGTGCCAAGCAGACTGCTTCAGACCTTTTTAGACTTCATAACCTGAAAGGTAGTCATTCAAGGAATCATATAAATAAAGGTTAAGTTGAAAGAATCACATAAATAAAGGTACTGTGAAGCCTAGTGCAGGAGGATGATTGGAGTGTATATATCAGGGAGAAGAACGGATTTACTGAGGGAGGAGGTCAGGGAACATGCCTCCAGGGAAGTGATGAACAGACCTGGAGCAAATCTCTATGTCTGTGTGCTCCTTTTAGTCAGAGTACGTGTTGCAGAGCAGAAATAGCATGGACTCTACTAGAACCAGAGAGACAAGGGTTCCAAACCTCCATGTGACCTTGGATGAGTAACCTCATCTCTTTGAAGCTTAAGGTTTTCATCTGCAAAATAGAGACAGCAATATCCATCCTTCTCGATTGTTTTGTGTTGTAGAAGTAATGTGTTCTTTAAATGCCTGAGTCAGATAGTAGGTGCTTACTATTATTATTTCATCTATGACAAAAGGTGAGTTGTGTAAATGAGGCCTTACCCATTCGGGAGAGATCTTTTTAAAGATGCCTTTCCAGCTCATGTAACCTAAAGCAGCTCCCCACCACAACATTGTGTTTAACTTTTAATTTTTCTATTTTTAATATTTGATAAATAAAAAATAGTATATGGGACACTTCTCCTATGAACTATAATAAATCAAGACCTGACAGTCTTCCACTGAACTTAAGAACTTAGTCTTTTTAAAATGAAAGCTATTAACGCCTGTGAGATCTATGATATAATACTGTTGAGAAGATGGATTTTTTTTTTTAGAAAAATTAAGATGGTAATTTTGTTAAGCTTCAATACAGTTTTTGTTGCTGGGGGACCAAGAAACAAGCACACACACAGCGCCCCTCCCCCCCCCAAACATAACATACAAAGAAAAAAATTATTTTTCCTTTGGGAAAATGGTAATATGCCTAAGTTGGTTTGGAGGAAGTAAATTGTTTTCTAATCAGAAGGATATTTGGGATAAAATTTGAATTGGTTGATCATAGTTTTAGGTAAATGAACTCTGAAGTAGGGTCAGCTTTTAGACCTATGGAGGAGGAGGGCTCTGGGCTAGGATAGTAAGAGCAATGCTGAGTTTTGGTCCTGGCTTTGCCTTTGTCTTTGGTTATGTACCTGGGATTTGTTTATTTTGCTGTCCTGGGCTTCAGTTTCTTCAGCTTTAAGCTGAGTGGATGAAGTAGCCTCCAAAGTGTAACAGTCCTTCAGACTGTGCCTCTGTGGTCTTCTCAGATCTAGGTTCCTTGGTAAGCAGAGAGTACAGGCAAGGGCCAGGTCCCAGGGAGCGAGAGAGACCGGCTGCAGGTGTGCATCCCTGAACGCAGTGTGCTGGCTTTGATGGGTTGGCGCTGACTACAAGCTTCTTTGCATGGGAAAAAGTTCTCTTCCAATTACACAGCAGTTTTGTGGTGGCTGAGGGCTATAATGGGAATGCTTTGCAGCCAAAGCACTCTCATTCATAAATTCCACTGTGCCACTCTCTAATTTTTTTCTTTTGGATAGATCAGTATTTTGTGGTTCTCTCTACCACAGCCATGCAAGCAAATGTGAGTAGTTAAAAATTGTCATGGCCTTTAAGTCTCTGTAATAGGTGGACATGATGGTGTCAATCATAAGCAATATATGGTGCAGTAAATAAAAATGAACTGACCCAATATCTTCTAGGAAGCTGTCTTAAAAGGAAGTAAAGAAAGAAGATGGGAGCTGATTTGTTCTCATTTATGGATTTCTCTGAAAATGGATATTTTATCTAGGTAGAAGGATATAGCCTGTGTGTTCATCACACACAACTAGATACATATGCTGACTGTCAACCCCTTTGTGTAAGTGTGAATATCTATTGTAAATTATGGAAATTTAAGCTGATTTTTAAAAATATTTTCTACATCTGTTTTTGTAGCTTGCATTATTCCTAAGTTCCCTTTATCGAAGTCTCTAAAATGCAGAAGGAAAATCAAAGTAAATATTGTTCGAAGAAAAGTTACATATATTTGTTATATATATTATATATAGATATAATAACCACATAGAATCCACATGTGACAGACTATTTTAGTATTTATTTATTTTTTAAACATAAGAGGCATATTCCCTTAAAGCCAGTGTATTGGTTCCTTTGGCAGGGATCTAAAAGATTTATGCCTCATAAAAAACTTATTCCTCTGAGAATCTATAACCTGTGCTTGCATAGGTATGCATGTTGCACAGAGCATTAAAAAGTTAACATTTGCTTTCTGCCATGCAGTGTTTGCTGTGTTTTCATGGCAGTGATGAGGGATATTGCAATTATGTTTAGCTTAAGTGTAATTTCAGAAGTACTATTAGCTTATTAAAGCCTTGAGGATTGGTCAAGCTCAGATTAAATGATTGTAGATATGTGTGAGAATGGGTACCGTGTTGTGGTAGTGAACTTGTAGATCGTAACTCTGCCAAGGATTTGCCTCTGTATTTCCCTTCAAAAAAGATGACTGTTCCTCTGTAGATATGTAGCACAGAATCTGTTTCTAAACAGCTCCAATAAAATCTGTTTATTGGTGTCTCTTGTCTACATACAGCCACCTGTCTAAAAGCATAAATTCACATGTATAGAGTAGTCTATTCTCTCCTGCATACGTATATGTCACCCCCATCGGCATCAATGAAAGCTGTGTGCTTACCAGCAGGAGAATAGATTCATATGCTGTGAAAAGGTATGGAATTCTGATTTATGGTCTGTGTTGCTTTTAATGGATATACCTGCAACAGCCATAGAGCTAAAAAACTGTAAGGTGTTAAAATAAAACATTTTACAGTGCAATATATTGCCTGCTTGTTAGTTAAAAGCACTACCAGGGAGCACATTTTAGCTAAATTTGATGGTATTAAAAATACATGTGGAGTATCCTTGCTTTCTTTTCTCCACTCTGGTGCTCTGTATTTCTCCAAGCATGCCTTCCCTGTGCAAGGACTGGCTGCCTGTGACCTCTAGGGCGCCGAGGGTGGATATTCTGTGTCGCTCGAGACAAAACTAAAATGAGAGATTAAAGCAATTCTGGAAGATTTCAAGATAGGCTGCTGCCAACTCAGCTTCAGAGGAGGAAAAAAGAAAAGAAACTAGTTTCTGGAGTCGCCTGTAATCTGGATCATAGATAGCCATTTTGGTGGCATCCTCAATGGATGTAAAGTAGCTAGTGCTTTCAGACTCTTCATGCCAGGGCTCAAAAGCCTTTGCAGAAATGTTTATTAAATATTTAAGCATTTCCTCTTTCTGCCTCTCACTCAGCCACAGAGAGAGCCAGAGAGCAGCATTTTCTAAACCCAGGGAGGTACCAGTGTGCGATGGTAGTTCCTTGGGTTTACAGGCGAGGGTCAGCTTTGTTTTGTGGATTGTACTGCAGCCAGTGTCCCCCACCAGTCTGTGGGGGCACCCATGGCCAGAACTACAAGTGCTAACGAAAGCCTTGGATCCATGTCCTTCTGTATAGTCTTTAATTGAGGTGCCCTTTTAAAGAAATTCACAGCGCTTTAGAGGATGGTTAATATTATATTTCAGTGGAAAACAATTGCTGGCATAAAATTTAGGATTACCTCAAGCAAATTTTTTGTTTTGTTTTGCCATCCTTTAGAAATACCCCAAGAAATATTTTAAACCTAACCATACCCATCAAGAACCCGTGGGCCTCATTATTAAAAATGCTGGATTGTACTCATTTGGTATTTTATGCTTTACATGTTTTACTCTCTGCCCGATTCTTGCTTTTTAGGTGAGCATGAATCAAATCCAAGGGGACATTTTTAGCTATTCCAAGAGCTCTTGAGAAGGAATAATAGTATGAGTTGGTTTTAAGTTTCCTGGTAAAACCGCTTTTAATATTTAAATAATTTTTCTTCTGAAATGGAGAACTTCAATAAGAAAGTTATTTAATAGCCAAGTTACTTTAGCAACTGGCTTTCCTATTTCTTCCTTAAAATCTGGAATAGTGCTAAAATAAAATATAACATAATATTTAAAATAAATATACTGAGGACCTGCGAACATCCCACTTCACAGCATTTGTAGGGAAATGTAATGCATGCAAAAGTACACAGTAGTTTATATAGTAGTTTTATTTTAACTAGTACAATATAACAACCTGACATGCTGTGAAAAATAAATAACTTTTTGAAAATGCATTTTCCAAGTATGAAAGTAATATTGAAAAACGACTGAGGTAATCACTTTTGTATAGATTCTGAAACTGGAAGAGAGGGGAAGGATAATTTATGGCTTAATGCATAGAGTTACACAGAGGTGTGAAGGATTTTCTTTTTTTTGTGGAACAAGGGAGAATAAGCTGTGCCATTTTGCAAAAAAACTCAGGGAACACAGCTTGCTTATGAGTGAATGCTTGTAGAAGTCTTGGCTAACTTATTTATACCACGGACTCTCTCTGTTTTGGTTTTGGGGTTAGCAGATTGGATTCCTTTTTATTCCTTCATAGGGAAAAAAACAAAACAAAACAAAATCTCTTTTGGCTGTTAAATTCCAATTTTCCAAAGGAAGTAAACATTCCATCTTGGGCTTCTCACACATTCAGATAAACAAACCACTTTGAATTCCATAATGTTTATGGAAAGGAAGTAGCCTCTGCATTTTATATGTGGGGGTCCAGAGAAGATGTGACTTGCCTAGGGTCACACAGCTAGTCAATATCTAGACAGGATCTCTTTCTACCCAATCCCAAGAATTTGGTGGGGTCTGAGATTTTTCACAGGTGATTCTAGGTGCCCAGGCACCAGGTCATGGCCAACACCAAAAGTATTGCTGATAGTTTTGCTGATGTGATTAGATCCCACAGCCCAAAGCAAACCAAGCATCATTAGATCATTGGCGCTACCAAGGAATGGCTTGGTGGTGGTGGTGGGGGGGGGTAGTTGAGGGGACTTGGTTTCTTTCCCTTAGTCTCTATCAGATCCTCCTAGTCCTTTTCAAATAAATATACACTCTAAGTAAAAACTGTGTTTGCTTGCTGTGGAGCTTAGCTTCTATTCAAGTTTGCAAACTCCCCTCACCCTGTAATAATCATGCCCTAAACTCCTTTTCTCTTGATATTCTAGAGCTACCCCTGCATTTGATTTTAAGTGCTTTGGCCTCGAGTCTTGATATCTCTTGTTGGTGTTATTTGCTAGGTTCATCTTAATTGAAGAATATATACATAAAATGTTATTTTCCTTGGCTTTAAATGCCTAGGCTGTTATTTAAGTGGTAGGTAGAGAGGTGGGTGGATATCCTTCCTCATTTCCCTTCATTGCTTCCCATGGTGTTTTGACTTTTTACATGAGGTTTGTAGGTTGAAGGAAGAGGAAGATGAGTCTACATTTCTGTCTCCTGAAAGGGGTAGTGGCAGTGGGTCATGAGCCAAGGGAGAGAGGACTACTGAGACAAGAAAAGATTGCGAATTCCTAGGACAGCAGAGAGCAATGACGGATGAGAGGAAAAATCAAGATACTCTCCTACCTTAGTTTCTAAGGTCCTTATCACTCTGGCACTGCCCAGGTGAAGGCATTTGTGCAGAAAGAGTCTTTGCAAATGGAATTGGAGCCTAGACCTAGTCTGTTAGTTCTAAGGATGTCTGATGTGGCAGGTGGGAAGATGACAGTGGTCCTTGTTGCAGTGGAAGCTTATGGGATTCAAGAGATGAGCTTTTCTTCCTATCTGGAAGTGCTGACCCACCCCTGATGAGATGATGGAGCAGCTGAATGGCAACTCTGGCATCTTTCTCAAACTCCATTTGTGCTTCTCCTTTCCTGCATTATTAACTCAATCTCTCATTCTGCAATCTCTCATGATGCCAGTGCTCCCCAGAGCCCAAGTCTCTACTGACCAGGACAAGGTGACAGGAACAGAAGGAAATGGTTTCACGTTCTTTACCACTGAGAAAAGGAGGAAGGAGAAGAACTTCCATGTTAGGACTTTGGGGGAGAGTAACCCAAGGACTGAATCTTTAATGATAAAATTTGAGGTCCTCTAAACCCAAGAAAGAGCAATTTTGAGGAGTGATTGGTTATCATAATACTTTCCTGTTTATGCAAAGCCGGGAGAGGTGATAATGTGAAAGGTACATTCTGATCAGTCATATCCTTCAGTCTCCCACTTGTAAAATGACTTTTTACCTACTCATGTCAAATATCTTGGGATCTGATTAAATAATAAGGACAGCCAACATTTCTTATTACATGCAAGACTGTTGTGGTCATCCTTATGTATAGATGAGGAAAATGGAAGCTCAGAGAAGCAGAGTGGCTTATACAAAGTCTGTGACTAGTTAGTAGAGACACTGGGATTTGCATCTAAGTAGTTTAACTTCAGAGTCTGTGTACTAAACCACTATTCTCTATAGCATCCTTCAAATGTGGTCTAAGATTACTCCTTTGATTTATGGCATAAAATTGCTGTTGATAATTTAACCTTTAGTATTGTTTAATACCCAGAGCTGCCAATTGGATTTCCCGAGTTGGAGCTCACAGTTCCTTCCGGCATTTACTTTTCATTTATTTTGGTGGTTTTTACTGATGCTTTATACAGTAGAAGCAAAGCTGAGAAATTTTTGGTGATTTAGGAAGCTTCCCTTTCTCGAATAAGCCTTCGTTGTTGATGGTTGATGGGCCTGTGTATTTATTGCTCCCTCGATGAAACAGTGTCCTAAACTCAGCTGATTTGGTTCTCTCGGGCTCCATCTCTGCCTCTCTCTTTGATGGCTTCAGTGAGCCAATAATATAATTATGTGACAAAAATAGAAAATACCTAAGGCTTCTGGTTTGTTTTTAATTTTCTAGGAGGAAATATCCTCATTCCTTGATGTTCTCTTGCATATGTTTCCAAAAGAGCTCCACATTGAGCCAGATTTTATTGACTGGCCTTTGTTTTTATGAGGGAAAAAATGGGGATGTGGCATCGTCCTGAGCGGACCAGGTAGGTAGGAACCGTAGGGCGGGAGGATTATGAGCTTTGCTCTTGGTTTTTATTACCTGGAGCTCCATCATGAGTCTCAGGGTGGATTGAAATCCTATATTGAGGCCAAAAGTGAAAGGAAAACCAGGACAAAGAAATCCGCAGGGCAAGGGGTGTGGCTCGCTTAGTAAGAGCAATGGAAAACAACAATGAAGTAGCTTGTAGCTTGCCGCCTAATATGTGTAAAGCGTTGGTACAGGCAAGATGGAGTTAATTCAATAAAATAAATATAAAATACTCTCTCCTCTGTCAGGCCGCGCTGGAAGCAGGTCAGAGGTCACTGAGCCGCTTCACTGGAGCACTAATCGATTTGCTGTCAAGGTGGCCTGCTGGGGTTTCAAGCCGGAGAGGAATTGAGAGGCGCTCTGGCCCAATTTCCATAATTGTTCACTGCCTTTAGTGTACAACCTTTTATGAAACACAAAAAATATATCATGGAATTGTATTGATTAGCCATTGGGCTGAATAATTCACTTAGTATTTATTACCTGACCCCAAGAGGTTAAATAAATCCACTATCTAACTTGGGTTTGTGAGAAATATTACTTATTCATTGAAATGTGGGCTGATTATTGCACAATAGGCCTAGATCTTTGTTTCTTGATTTTGCAAACAAGGTTAAGCCTTCTTGAATTTTGGGGCCAATAAGTTGGGGGCAGGGAAAGCATTCTTTGAGTGCTCCCCAAAATAAGCCCAATAAAATCACTGCCGGATCCAATTTTGAAGCAGTTTTTTGATCTTGAAATTGAATCATTTGAATCAAGTTTCAAATTGCCCCAAACTTTATGGATGGCAATGAAATATAGGCATAAACCTGGTTTTCATCGCAAACACTGCATTTTATAATAATAGACTTAACTAATGGTGAGATCTAAGCTCAGTTTTATTATTAGCATTTTTGGAAGCTTATCCTGTTGTACTAAATTCTCTTAAATTAAGGGTCCCATGAAATGAAGGTGTGTGAGGAGTGGGTAGGTAGGAAGAAGACTCCTTCTGTCTTAACCATGAATTAACCATGGCCAGAAGATGATTTTTGTCCTAAAAAAAGATGATTTCAAGTAACTTGACAATATGATGGAATTTAATCCATAGGGCATTTTTTGAATTTATAAACTTTGGGGCACTCGTTAATTATTTACAGATATTTGCATATTTCTTTTACTCTGACTGAACAGTAAATCCGTTTTGATGTGCTATACATCCCAGTCACTACTACATGACATCCAAATTTAATTATGTTATCGGTTGCCATAAGCTCTCACTGTCAAGATGCAACCCTGCCTTGCTCTGGCCCTCCCTCCAAAAAAGATGTTTTTAACTTTTGTGTAAAGTCTTTCTTCAGTTTCCTGTCCGCATCCTCCAGCATCTCAAAGCATTGTTTCTGAAGTTTAATGGAATTTGTTGTAGGTCAAGAAAAGGAAGCCATGTGAAGCTTTTGTTTTTTTCTCTCCCTTCAATGAAAGGGAAAGGAAAAAAAATTCATTTGAATTCAGTGCTAACTTTATGTTTGTTGATCGTTTAACATTTCTGTATCCAGGATCTAATCTTACGATTAATGGTAGGAAAAGCCAGGGCTCCGGTGTTGTACTCAGAATCTGCCTTTCCTGTGCTGTGGAGTGGAAGGAAAGAGCGGGCTGCAAAGCAGGGGTAAATGTGCACAGAACTTCCTAAAGCATGTTCAGGTGTGCCCCATTTCCCGTCTTCCATGTGGCTGCTCATGTGAATTTGGGCATTGCGTTTAATGTTTGCGTTCCTGTTAAAATGATTTGTTGATTATCACTTTGGGAATGTTTTAGTTCAAGTTTTGGTATTTGGTCTCTATATTTAGTTTGGGGGTGGGGCGGATGTGGGAGGGTGGAGAAAGTAGGGGAGGCAAAAAGAGAGGGAATAGAATATTTGACTTTTTTTTTTTTTTCTGTGACACTTTGAGTCTTGCTTTCTTTCCCCTCCCTTCTGTCTGTGTGGGGCTCAGTGAAATGGAGAACATAGTTAACGAAATGACTTGAGAGCTCTTGATAGCCTCTTGAGATAATTTGGTTGTAAGCACTGAGCAAAATGCATTCTCTGGATATGCTCATTCCAAGTGCTAATTGTGAATGCTAAATTTTTAAGGAAGCCAATGTCATAATAACTGTTCATGGCAATTCCAAAATAAATATTAGTGAGACACTTTAAAAGGACAGGGTGGTGTAAGAGAGAGATAGAGAGTCAGACAGTTTTTCTTGCCATGAAATTCTTTTGTAATTTAACATGGGCTCTGCCATAAAGACACAGGAGTTGCCTGTGTTCAATAATAATAATATATAGATATAAGAGAGCTATTGAAGAAGTTAGAAGTATCACTTTGTTTGATGCCAGCTTTATATAACAGTCCAAGGAAACTAGTTAGGAGCTGATCAAGGAGCAGTGTTGGTATGTCTTGGTTTCTAAATAGAGCTGTTTTGGGTACATGAGGGGACTCAATTCTTATGATATACATTTAATGAAAAGAGGCTGGATTTTGGAATCAGATGGTGTTGTGTTTGAGTCCTGACTACCGCTTGTACCTGAGCAGTTAGTTAACTTGCCTTGTTTCTTTAATTTGTACAGCGGGGGCGATACACAGGCCGTGGATTGAAGACTGAGGATTACAGGAGATGATTCTGGCACATGGTGTATAAATGAGTAGTAGTTGTACTATTATTATTCCTCAGGAAATGAAGCAGGGGTATTTGTTAGAACCCATTGGTGTTGACTGGACATTTTGGTACTGGTTTTGGTGGAGATTCTAAACCAAAAACAATCCACATGTTCCAGAGCATCCAACAACGCATTCACCAGAAAACCTAAAAGGAAAACACAGTTCAACATTGAAAAAACAAGAAAAGTCTTTTTAACCATTAAAATTCCTTCAAGGAGAGGAGGACTATGGCAGATTTTCAACTACCCCCACAAAGACAGAGGTTTTGTTTTTTATTTTAACTAAAAGTGGCCAAGATTTCCCAACTGTTCTATTTTTACAAATTTAAAAGTTTCATCGCTGGGTCAGAGTTAGGGCCTGTGTGGGAAACGGAGATCTCTGCCAGCAGCTCAGCAAGATTCCTGCTGTGTTGTGGTTTCCATGTATTTTTACATTCCATGCATTGCTGAACTGTGTATAGAAGGGGGCTCTAAATCACCGGTGCTTTATGCGAGTTTGCAGCCTTTTGATTTGGGCTTCAGAGTTAATGCATTATTTTAAAACAAGATGGTCCACTGGTGAGTCCGCCACAGATTTCGCCTCCTCCCCTTCTCCCTGTTCCACCCTCACTTCCCCAGTGGAGGTCAAAGGTAAACTTTATATAGCACAGGAAACATTTGGGACTGCTAATAAACAAACGTGAGACACGATGAAGCTTTAATTGTTGGAGGTACACACGCACTCAGCACAAAAGTAAGCCTGGGTGACATGGCAAGGTGAGGAGGGGGTTACTGCTCCCCTTGAAGGGACAGATTTCTTAGGGACAGATTCTGTGTCTTAGTGGATTTCAAGCATGTTGTTGGAGAGTTTGAAAATTACAGTCCCTTCCCAGCGGGGTGTCCTGGGCTGTCCATTCCTGCAGCTGCAGACCTGGATCTGCCCCTGCTCCCTCAGTGCCCCCCCCCCCCCACAGCCCCCTGCTGGTCTCCTGGGTCCCACTCCTCACCATCCATCCGCGGTGCCTGGCCCAGCACACATGACAGCCACTGCGGCCTCCATTAAGTCCAGTTCCCAACATTCACTTCTGCTCACAGATGTCTAATGGAGCACTCTGCCTCCCCAGTAAAGGCAAAATTCTTGGGCCTGTAGGCTCGAACCACTTTTCTAGCTTCATGTTCCTGGAATGTCCCCCAGGTGCCTCATGGGTCTGCGACCCAGACTTCCTCCTTTTCCCAGACACATACCCTGCCTTCCCACCTCCACCTTCTGACTTCCCCTCTGCCTTCTGCCTGGGCTTACCTTTCCCACCTGGTCCTTCTTCATGAGGCCTTCCTCTAGCCCCTCCAGAAGGAATCCCTCCTGCCTCTTTCTACTGCTCTTTTTTTCATGGTTGGATTTTAGTTTAAAAATATGTCTCTTTATTCACCCAGTATTTATGGAGTGTCTCTTCTATGCCAGTCCCTGAGATGTAGAGAGATGCTGAGATGTAGAGAGAAATAATAATGCATGGCCCCCTGGCCATCAAGGTTATTTGTACTTTTTTTTTCTTTAATAAGTCATAAAAGTAATTTAACTACGTTACTGAAAAATTGGGAGAGAAATAAAAAAAGGAAAGAAAAACCCCACAATCTAACCGTGCTCATCATATTGCATTTTAAATTCATGGGCACTTTTAAAAAAGTTATGATGGTATAACTACAATTGTGTATTCTTTGTTTTAAATTCCAATTATATATATGATTCTGATATTATATCATATATATTTATATGTAATCTTCCATTTCTCTAAATAGCTAATATTTAATGGTGAATAAATTATTTTCCTATTGTTTAATTTTTTTTTCATTTTCACTATTATAGTGCTAATTAAAATATTCATATTTTTATTTATTTTTATAACTTGGATTATTTTTTAAAGAGAATAGTTAAAAAAAGAAATATCAGAACTCCCTTTGCAAGTAAACTCTGTTATATAGGATCCTGAATTTATAAAACAGACTATGCTGGCTGTCATGCGGTAGGGTATCTAAACCCCCTCTTCACCTTTTATAACCACCAGGGGCCTTGTGGCTCCTCTGCACAGGTGCCTAAGGGGTGCTTGGGTGGCTGGTCTGCCTTCAGTCTCCGTCATGATCCAGGATCGAGCCCCACCTCTCACATCAGGCTCCCTCTTCAGTGGGGAGTCTGTTTCTCTCTCTCCCTCTGCTCTTCCCCCTGCTCAAGCTCTCTCTCTGTCTCAAATCAATAAAATCTTCTAAAAAAGAGAAAATATTTTGAAAGCTTTGTGTTACATCTCAGAAGAATTACTTTTTCAGACATTATAAACATTTTCATAGCTCTCAATGCATAACGTCAAATGGTTTTCCAACAACTTGAGATCCCTGTGCTCAGTTCTATTGATGATTTGTGTGAGTACCAATTTCTCTAGATCTTTGCCAACATTGTGTATTATCATTAAATTTACTTTTTCCTAATTTAATACATGAAAATTGGACTCAAGTGTATATGTTTCTTATGACCAGCTTGGTAGGGCATTTTTTTCAGGTACGCATTTGTTATTTACATATTCTTCTTCGTGACATCTGTATTTCCTTCTCACTAAGGATCTCTTTATGGGAATCTTAGTATTTTTATAATCTGTTTAAATCTTTATGTAATAAAGATAATAGCTATAAAAATAATGTCTTATACATATTTTAGGTTTGGGAACGCATATGATTGATTCTTCCATTTTGTTTGCAAAAGTAATACCTGAGATTTCATTCTTATAAAACTCTGGCTGAGGCTTTGTATTCTCTGTAGTAGCTGACATTGAGTCATTTATGCATCAGAGGTTCTGAAAGTCCTGGCTGAATGGATAAAGTTACTACCACAACTGCCTACTGTTTTCTGTCCTTGGTCCTCATTATGTTCCCTATTTGGGCTCTGGTCTCTATCCCTGCCACTGTCCTCATTGCCCTGGGCTGTTTCCACCATGCTCCAACCTCCCTGGCCTTCTTCTGATCTGCCAAACCCATTCATGCTTTGGGATCTTGATGTTTCTTCCTTCTAGAACTTTTCTTGCAGAACACTCATGACTGCTTCTTTCTTGCTTTTCAGCTCAAATGTCACTTTCTCAGAGAAACCTTTCTTGGTTGCTTTTTCTCTTGCTTTTCTTTCTATCCCTCCCTCCAGCCAACTTTCCATTCATCCTTTAAGAAATGTTTATTGAATCCATATTACTTTACTTGGTTTAGAGGATGTGGTAGTGAGCAAAACAGACGAGGCTCTGCTCTTATTCAAATATCTTATTTGTTTACTTGTTAATGGTATGGTCCTTTCACTTCCATCCATAGAATGATAATTCCTTGTGAGCAGGCACTTTATTCTTGTTCATCATTACAGTCTAGCCCTGTGTACACTAAATAAATATTAGATGAGTGAATAGATATTTCACCCCTCCCCTGCCCCCAATATGGTACCATTTCAATTGCTTGGAATGTTGATGGCATCATTTTAGAAGCTTAAACTTTCTTAGCTTAGCAGTCTATTTTAATTGGTTTTTCTCTCTCTAGCTCATCACTAAGTTCCTGGATAGAATGAAATGAAGTGCTGTTCTCTCTTTCCCTCATCTCCACCCCAAGTCTCCCTGTTCCCATCCCGCCACCTACTAGGCTTGGCCCAGAGGATGTGTTCTTCCTTTAGTGCATGGGCCCACCTCCCATTAGTGTTAATGAGGATGATCGTCTCTCATCTAGAGCCTGCTGGGATTTCTCAAGCACTATACACGCACTTAAAATAGAGACACTTCAGAAAGTAGGAAGCAGTTGCACAAAGCTCCAGCTTCAACCTGCTTTTAATAATAGAAACCCTTATTTGCCAAGTTCATGTCAGTTTTTCCCTTGCAACCTTTATTTGGAAAAGGAATGGGCTGAAGTTCATTCTCTCAAAAGAGAGTAAATGAAAAATCCATATGGATTTGGGGAACCCTGAGCATGACAACCTCAAGAGCACTTTGTACGACTTGGGAGCTGCAGAGATCTCTGTGAGATTCAGCAGTGCTTTATTCTCTTAACCACCTGTTGTATGAGGGCTGGAATCAGAATGTCTTTGTTTCAGTTCAGTGTTTATCAAATGCCGGCTATATGCTAGGCATAATGCTGAGTAGACTGATTAAGACATGGACTATACTCTCATAGGGCTAACATTTTAGGGCAGTTCTGAGGATCACCTGTATGGGAATCTCCGAATCACTGTGGTCAAATGAAGTTTCCCAGGCCTCTGCCAGAATCAGAATTTCGGGAAACAGGTGACTAAGAATTTACATCTTCAAGATGCTTCTCTTAGGATTTTTTTTCTTTTTTTTTTGCATTCTCAGGCCTACCAACCACAAGTCTAGTGATGTGAGAGAGAATGATAGTAAATATTTATTGAGTGTTGACTCTTAAGTGTTGCAGGCAGCCTAACCTGATGAGGGAGTGAGCGGTGGTCTCGGAAGACTCCTCAAAGGAGTGGTATTTTTTCAGTTGGTGACTTAGAAAAGAATGGTTTAACTAGGAGAGGATGGGGCGTAGGCCTTGTCTAAGATAAGCCATATATTAATAGGAGAAAAAATTTAATAAGTCTCAGAAATATTCAGGTCATCAGAGTGTATGAGCATAATGTCCATGTGTTTACCAACAATGAAGAATGAGAGTAGTGTGCAAGTAGGGATCTCTTACTTATGAAAACATTCAGGGTGTGTAGACAGTGGCCCTGCCTCTGCTGAAATGCTGGGTATACCTTCTTCCTGTTTTCTAATGGAGTGGCATATGGATCAGGGGCAGTGATCAAAATATGCACTAATGGTCCAGATAGATTCTTGAGGCCAGAAAAGCCAACTGGGTGGGGTTAATGGAAATTTGGCAGGGCTCAAACCAAATAAAATAGAACCTATCTCTTCTTTCTCTTCATTTTTTGTTTTGTTGGATTTCCCCCCAGTGGAAATTTGTGTGTGCTGTAGACAGATGCCTATTTTTCCCTCTTATCTTAGAGACACAGGGAGGGTGAGGGGCAGACAAAGGAAGGTTTGATGGTTAGAAAATAAAGAAAGTGGCACTGACCTTATGCTTGTCTATCATGCTATATTCTTCGCAGGTAGAACTTCTAAAAAAAATGCTTGTCTGATGTCATAGATTTCAATTATCTAGGGTTGTACTAAGCTCAGGGAAAGAAAAGTTTGAGAACATGCATTGCTTTAAGGCTTGTACCTCTGACTTATACAGAGCATGGAGAACTTAAGTCCAGCTTCTGGGTCTTTTCTTTCCTTTTTTTTTTCTGTGCCAGAAACAAAAGCATGGAGCATCTTTGCAATGGTAAGGGCAATAGTGGCTAGCCTGGATTGCTCGTTAATGGAGCGCTTGGACTTTGTTGGCTGTTGGCTCAGGTTTTCCCATCTTTGCTGGTGGGAAATGTTATTTTTGCCACCACCATTGTTGTTTACTCTTCTGTTTGCTTGGTTTGTTAGCGCTGACTGGCTTCCCTCTCTATCCTCTTCCGTCTCCTGTGGTCTTAAATGTTCTTACCCTGACCTGGTTACTTAAAAGTGTGAATTTGCTGATTTGGGGATATTTGTATTCAACCTAGAATTTTTTTTCCCTAAGTCTGAGTGATAAGAAAACTAGTCTTCATTAACACAGGAGTCTGCTCACCAAAATACTTGCTAAATCTGGCTGTAGAATTTGACTTCATGACCTTTTAGGGTGGTGAATGTCAAAGACTGAGCCCGGGGCAGTGTGAAATAATAAACAACTGGGCTGTAAGATCCAGCTTGACGGGCATCATCTGACATCACCTCCCTGAATTTATTAGAGTTAATCAATCCAGGCTGAAAAACGGAGCTAGCAAATCCCACCCACCATGCTCTATTTCATTCACACTTACACTGAGTAATAGAAGTTTGTGGGTTTGTTCCACTAGTGGATTTTGTTGAGACAATCAAAAGAGTACCCAAATGGACAATCCTTGGATGTAACTTGAAAAGTGATAAAATGCCCAAGAAGAAAATCATTGAGTTGTTTCAGTTGAATCTCTCAGGCCTTTTTTTTCCAAAGGTAAAACTTTTTCTTCCTATTCTAAGGTACATGTTGGCGGTGACTAAAGTTAGCAGGAATCACATCTCATTTCAAACATCCAGACAGACCTGTAGAGATACATTAAGGAGACGACCCATTGAAAGAGAACTACCTATAGAAAAATCTTTCAGGGTTCAGCCTAGGGCAGCTGCTTGTGACCTCAAAGATTGGAAATAAAAGGGCTGCTATTAGTTCCACGTCGGTTCTCAGAGTGAATGTTGCAGAGTGATGGAGGGTGTTAAGCTGTCAAATACTAGCAAGGGTTAATAAGGTTAAGGAAGAAATAAAAGCTGGTCAACAATAAAGCAGTGTGGATAAATCAGCTCCAATAAATAAAGCATGTCACATCATGTATACACTCTGCGGGAAAAACAAAAATCATAACTCACATACTCAGGCAATAGTTATAGAATTTTGCACTGGGACATCCCAGATTATTTCCTTGGGCATCTTGCATGCTCACTTAGAGACCTCTATAGCCACTTTTCCTCTCTGGAAATCACTTAATCACTTTCCTTGTGGGAGAATTCTCTAACATCAATCAGAGAGTGTAAAGTATAAGAAGAGCAGAGCCAGGGTAGCTTAGCACCTGATGTCAAGGAAAGGCCATTATAAGCTACCACACCAAGGAGGTGATTCACTTTCAGTCTCCTTTGCCCTTTGCCCTGGAAAGGAAGGTCAGAGAGATGCCTTCTGTGTGGGCTGAGTTTGCCCAGCTGACTGGAGAAATGCAGGGCTTTGGTGGCCAAATGATTTTGCAATGTCTTCTGTATATTTCCTATAAGTAGTGCTAGATTCTGAGGACTATGCAGCTGATAATGCATTTACACCAGTAGACACTGGCCATTTGGCCACAGCAAAGTCTTGGGAACAGAAGTCTTGCAGAAGACGGGACTCTTTTTACCTATGTAAATGCCAAGTTTTGGCTCAGTTCTAAGTGGTTGATGACTGACCATTTTAGCTGGCCCATGAGCCTTACTTTTATTGTTTCATGTCTACTTCCAGACCCAGGGGCCATGGAGAATACTTCTGATTAGCAACCAGTCTCATTTAGAAGTGATTCTATAAACCATAAATAACAAGTCATATGACATATTTATTTTTTAAAGAAGCACATCCCCACTTATACATCTAAGTCAGTAAATGTCTTTGGGAAGCCATGGGCTTAAATGATTTCTTTAAACCTTGATTTGCCCTCAGTCTGGAGCACATTATTTTGAAGATCTTCGATAGAGATAAGTCTTCATTTTGGGAGGGCTGTGTTTAGAAAGAGCCAAATGTTAGGAATCAAGCAAGTGGTCAACTTGGATGATTTTTCTTTGTTGGATCAGATTATAAAGTATGAGTGATGGTTTTTTTTTGTTGGCTTTTGTTTGCAGTAGAACTATAAGGGAATTTCTAAAAGAAATTCCAAAAATATATCAAGCAAGGGCCATTAAATTGGAAAAATTGCGTGGTTACACCAAGGTTTAAGTTCTGGTAGGCATGTTAGTTAAGCATCAGCCCTATCATATTATAGTCCAGGTTGTCATCAATTGTTGAGCAGGTAAAGTTTATGAAGGTGAGGCTTCTATTGTCAGGAAGAATCTTCTAGCAGGCAATTATAAATCTATGAAAAGTGACCCTGGTGGCTTCTCTGCTTGGATCTGTTGAGCCTTTGGAAGTTGGCTTGTAGGGTATAGAGGCTTCTAGGATCTCAGCGTCAGGGGTGGCCCAAATCATGGAGATTTTGTTGGCTTTCCCATTCTAGGAAATACAATTCTTACCTTAAACTGCTATTTTTTTCCCCAACCATTCATCTTTCCTTGCTTGAGTAATCCCAGGAGCAACCTAAAGAAAGAATTTTGATCCCAAAGAAACAAACTTGGAAAACTGAATTGTTAAGAAAACATACTTGTTTCTCATGTGCCTGTGTCTTCTCTCCCCCATTCCCCCACTCTCTCCCTTGCCTCCACATTTAACCTAGAATGGCTTTATTTAGACAGCAAGGCCTGATTATTTTCATATGTATTGATTTCCTATCAGTGGGTTTTCTCTGTCATTCTTCAAGCTATTTCATAGTAGGTAATACACTTGGCTGTTCTTTCAGGATGCTTCTGGCTTTCCCTATAAATTTGAACAGAGTGAGAGGTATGGAAATTAGTTTCTAGAATTTTGTTTCTGTGAGTAAAAGAGAGTAACATAAAGATTAAACAAACACAGTTCTTTCCTATTGACATCTACAGGTTCCAAACCATACAAATTAAGTGACTTAACAAATAGAATATGGTGGAGGATGGACTCCTACGTCAAGGCTTAACTCCTTGAGAATATATTTTCAGGACCCACAACATAATGCATATCCATCTGAGGAGAAGGACAATGGGAAGATGTACGAAAAAAATAACTTGGGCATCAGGCAGACTGGGTTTGGGTTTCAGCATTTTCCATACCCGTCTAAAGACTTGACTTGGTTCAAGGTGAGCTTCGTTTCCTTATCTGTACAATAGGCGTAATTCCTGTTTCATAGGTTTTTTAGTACCATATATATCATGTAACTATTGTATCATATGATAAAATGAGCACTCAGTGGTCTCTTCATCCTCTTCTTTTGTTTAAAGTTATGTGCTAAAAATGAATTGCACAAACTTAGTTTTTTTTGTGAGAAAATTCTGGCACTGATATAGAAAATAAATTAATATTTGCTTAAAAGTTCTCTTTTCTACAAGGGAAGGATAGCTTTTTATTACTGTAAATGACTCCACGCTTTCACAATTCCCAAAGCTGAGAAGTAAGTCCAGGAACTTTGCTATATTGAAGGAAGAAATGGGAAGGCAAGGTCCAAACCCAGGGCCATTTGGAAATATAGCCATTTAATTTCACAATTCCTTTTCATATTTTATTCAGCGCATTACAAAACATTTTTTAAAGTCAAACGCAAGGAAAGAGAAACCTTCGAATAACAAAGTTCTAGCATGTTCTGTCCTTATCCTGTCCGTTTGCCCATATGCCCTCATTTGGTACCACCGGGTCACTTTGAGAAACACATGACATCACATTGTTGAGCAGCCTGTACCTTCCTCCCAATGTCCGGTCTTCAGAAAAATAGAGAAGACCCTTCCTAGTCTTTCTTCCCTATATGCAAACTGTGAGGCAGAGAGCCTTTTTGCCTGTCCCCTAATTCCTTAGCCCATCCTTAATTAGTGTTTTTATGGTTAATCCCTACCATATATCTTTAAGAGTTTCACATGAGTCGGCTCCCTACAAGTTTTATTGCATTCAAAATAGAGGCAAGCTGGCAGTGTGTGATGGTGGGAATATATACAGTCACCGAGAGGGGGTTGGCTGTTACTTGTAATTGATTGCTCACTGAAGCCTGCCCGCACACTTTACCCCGAGGCCTCGCTCTCGTCCATATGCCTAGTGTCAGAACGTGGAAGCCAGCTGGTCAGTCAGCGCACATCCTGTGGGAAGCGGCAGACACAGGCGGCCGGGTAGCCATCAGCCTCCCTGAGCACATTTCCTCTGTGTTTTGATAATAGTTCTGTAAGCTTTAATTATGCTGTGTGACAACACATTCATGAACTATCAAAATAAATCCTTTGAGGAGATGGCTGCTAACAAGTTTTGAAGCAACAGTGCTTGTTGCAGAGGAGGAAGGAGCGAGAAGGAGCAATCAGATTTTTCAGGATCCCCCCTCGACGTTGAAGCCAGATGAAATGTTCTCTTGCCTTTCCTATCGTGTTGACAAATGCTCCTTTTAAAGCCATGCCCTTAAGAAGTTAACTGAAGACACTTATTGCAACACTTGAGTGTATCCAACACAAGGGCTTTACAATTAGCAGCTGTAATGTGAGCATAAAAGCTGTGCCCCAATATCGGTATATAATCTGAGGGAACACTGCAGGGTCCATTAAGACCATTTACAGTTGAGACGGAGACTAATGGTATTAAATTATTACAGCTATTGCTAAAGGGACATTGGAAGTGAATCCCTTCCAGCTGGGTTGGTTGTATATGCTCTTTGTCAACAGTACAGTCCTTTAAGGATATCCTTATTGTTCATGATCATTTAGACGTGATGCCATGTGCTTTACTGAAAGTATAAATAACACCCAACAAAAAGACTGGGAATTAGTATTTGATTAAACTTGGCTCAGAGTTAAGTGGAGCCGGGTAGTTCTTAGGCAAAGTGCACTTGCCTTTACACACACGTGCGTATGCCTATGGGCTCACGTATGGGATTATCTGTGTTCGTGAACTGTGTGTGATGGTGTTCTGTTGCCTGGCTACCCGTGCGCAGGTGAACCAATAAGTTAGAGTTGTATCATTGTTCTGTGTGATTGTTCTGTTTGGAAATTGGCAGAATTTAGGGAATTAGAGCACCAGAAGAGAATTCTGTGTAGAATCCAACTTTTTTAAAAATAAGAGGAATTTATAGTCTTAGGCACACGTGAGTCTCTTTTTCTCCCCCCACCCCTTGAGTGTGATTGCCTTTTATTTGGCTGAGGAATAATAGGAATGTCCTTCAAGGTTAAGATAATTAATTAATTTATAGGTAGGCCCCATGCCAGGCATGGAGCTCAAACTCACAACTCTGAGATCAAGACCTGAGCTGAGATCAAGAATCAGATTTTTGAGGTGCCTGGGTGGCTCAGCGGTTAAGCGTCTACCTTTGGCTCAGGGTTCTAATCCTGGAGTCCTGGGATCAAGTCCTGCATTGGGCTTCCTGCGCAGACCCTGCTTCTCTCTATGCCTATATCTTTGCCTCTCTCTCTCTCTCTCTCTCTGTGTGTGTGTCTCTTATGAATAAATAAATAAAATCTTAAAAAAAAAAGAGGCAGACACTTAACTCACTGAGCCACCCGGGTTCCCCAAGCTTAAGATATTTTAGCTCCGCCAACATCCAGTCAAACATGGGGAAACTCCTTTACAGAATCATTGAATATTAGGGTCTTTGGTTTTAAAGTTGAAACCAAATTTAAAAATTAAAAGCAAGGAAATTGTAAAGAGAAATTTGGGAATAAATTCAAAGTTGCTACTGAGCTTGAGTCATGAACAAGGCATGAATTAATAACCTGAAGCACAACACAGAAAACACAGAAATACACAGAAGAACCCTGCTTTTCAGGCAGGGAACAAAGATCATTGCAAATAAGATTGAGTTGGTTGCCATATTAAGTATATTCATATTTATCATCATAACTATTATGCTATGTATGTGTATTTTCTTCCTATTGTATGCATTGATTACATAATTAGGTAATTAAATCATTTTTGTTAATTACCCTCATAATTTGCCTTGGTCAGATATATTTATTGAGCATCTACCTGCTTACTTTGTGAGTTGCACTATACCAGGCTCTTACAAGGAAGAGGAGAACCATATCAGACATGATTCTTGCCTCAGAAAGTTTGTAATCGGGTTGTGAAGGATAAACAGCAGAAAAGATAAACTTGTTCAATGGCATTATATGGTACTGGTTATGATTCTGATACAAGTTTAAAGAAGGGATAAAGTGTATATAGTAAATTTGTAGCAGCCTAGAACTGCAGCAAAGAGGAAGTGAGGAGAATGCAGAGGATCCCCCAACAACAAGAGCATGAAGGGCTGCAGGGGGATTGAACAGAATGGGTTTGGGGGACTCCACGAAGGACCTCTGGGTTCAGGCAGAGCCTTGTCTTACCAAGTGCTGTGCTGGGCTCTGGGGACACTAATGGACAGGACATCGTCCTACCCACAGGGAATTTGGAGCTTAGTGCAGCCATTCTCAATATCTGCACTGTTCCACTGAAATAAAAAGTACGTTTGCATGAAATTCAAGGAATTCCTGTCCCTTTGAAGCCCATTCATGGGTTCTTTAACCCAAGGTTAGGCACTGTCACCTCATGGAAATTCTGAGCTATTAAGTTTAAGGTGGGGCTGGTTTGAGGATGGCAGAGGACCAAAAACCTGGCAAAGGGATGTGATTGACATGGAAGACACCAGGGAGCCTCTAAAAAGACCAGCAGAGGATGAGAGAGGTAGGCCATTGTCTATCTGCCTTGTTTTCAGAAGGGGAAACTGAGAGCTACAGGCAGAGATCACTGCCCAAGTCCCTACATCTGTTCCTAGGAGCTCTTTATCATCCTCCGCTAATGGACACTGCTGCCTGGGTCAGGCGCTCTTAGGATCTATCAGGGTAGCAGCAAAGGGTGCAAGATGAAAAACTGACCTTAGGCCAAAATCTCCTTATCAGAGATGCTCCCAGAACAATCAGGGGCCACAAGAGAAAAGGGATATTTAGGAGGAAGCTAAGAACAAAGGATGGAACCACTGGCATGAAAGAAGCTCTACCAAATATAGTTTTCATGCACGTCGCTGTCGGCGCTTGAGACACTTTCAGTGGAAACCTCTTCTTGAACTTTGTGGCAAAGCGGAGAATCTTTGCAATCTTTGAAACCTTTCACTTTGGAAATATCCACAAAACAAATGAGAAAAACAAACATTAATGAGGCAGATATAAAACACTTTGGAGAAAAAATAATTTAGCATTTTTATAGTTGCTATAGAAACACCTCAGCCCTGACTCTTGCTAATTAGTTGAATTTTACACATTTTATATTTGGAAATGCAAATCAGTTTTCATAAATTATTACTTATTTTTTTCACTTATATTTACAGTACTGTTACCAGATACACACAGAAAGTCTAGGATATTATTTAGTTATATAACATGATATATTTAGTTATATGAGCATGACATTTATATCCACAAGACATTTCTTAGTTTAAATATTCTCCTGTTAAATGTTGTGGGAAATTATACAAAGATTTATAATTTTTGCAGAAGAAAATGAGAAAATGTAAATTATGTAGTGGGTTACTAAAGTGTTTTCTCATGGAGTCTTGAGAGAGAAGGAGGGAGTCCTCCCTCCCTAAATAATAAACATTTAAAAACTTCTCTCTAGTCGTGGGAATTATGGTTGGTTTGGGTGTCTTCTGAACTTTTGGTACTAAACACTCGCCATCTGTAAACACTTACTGGACTTTCACTGATTGGAGAAGACACAAAAATGTTTGGAGAAACGGAAATGTAGGGCAGGTCCAAGATCTGCAATGGCTTATAGTCTTATGGAGAGGAGGTGAGTAAACACTCAAATTCAATCGATGGGAATTATAGATATATTTTCAATATATAGTCATAAGACCAGAGGAATGAAGCTGCAGACTTTGGCTTTATTACTGAAAAGGGGAATTCTTTGACAGACCTGGATCCTACTCCTGACCCCACTACTCACTAGCATAAGATTTGGGGCAAGTTAATGGACCACTCCAAGCCTCTTCCTATACAATGAGGAGAAATAGAATGAAAAAAATCAGAGAGTTTTTTGTGGAGATTATAATAGAATATAAAGTTGGGGCTCAATACATTGTAAGTATCACTTAGCCAGTGATATTTATTGTAAAATTATTATCATAGTTGATTTTCATTGTGCATACCTTTATCAGATTTCAACTATGTATGGTTGAACAAAAAAAAAAGAAAGCTAAGAGCAAAAGAAGAGTTTAAATAGTGTTCTCCATCCCACTGTGTACATGCCTCTGAGCGAGTGAGCTCTAAATGTAAATCTGCCAAATCAGACCTTTGTATATAGATATTAACAAGTAAGGTTGTAAATGCATGTATACCACACTCAATATGTAGTTTAAGGGATTTTCAAGGATTATTTTGACTTTATGTAGTTTTTATTTTATACACTGACTTTAGAAGCGGAACTCCCACACCACAGTTGAAGCCACTGTATTATTATTGTTGCGTGGCTAATGTTATTATTGGCTTGATGTGAAGAAGCCAGTAGGGTAGCTGATGGAATGGCTTGAACTTTCACTTGAGCCCTTGGAATAAATCTGGATGTCCCTGGAGGATTTTGATAAGGCAAGAAAACAGGTAGTAGGGAGAAGTGGTGGAAGACTTAAACCGCCAGTGTGAGAGAGAGGGAATAAAGGACGTGAGGCTCAAAGTGGGAGATGCTGGGATAGACCATGACCCCTTGCCCAGAGGTCTCGACAGGGGTGGTGGCAGAGAGGAAACCAACCTCAGAGAAACGGGAGCCACAGAGAGGAGACTGATGGGCGATTAGCCACATGTGGGAAATAAGCAACACAGACAGAAAAATGTTTATATATCCTAGTATTTTTAGAGACCAAGGTCCTTTAGTGATGTATTTGAATAACAAGGTGCCCTAATGCTTCATGCCTTCTCAGTTTTGTGTCTTCAGTTATTTGAAAAGCAGAGTAAACAGGATCACTTCCTTCCCTAGGCTGATTTCCGTCTTTTCCTGAATCAATAAGCAAGGATTTGTTTCTTCTTTGTGTATATGACCCCATTTAAATTCAGGGTTCATGGTAACATAAATGGCAAGTGGGAGGAAAACAAATAAAGTACAAATACATAAATACATTGCTTTTTCAAAATTCACCACATTAAACAAGCCAATAGTTTGATGTTATCTCTGTTGGTGGTGGCTGTGCTATTTATTGCGCCTACTGGGGTACAGCCAGGCAGGAAGTGTAAGGAATTAGAGCAATGGGGACTGATAGGAACTCTGGCAATTGGAAGAGAATGGTCCTTTCAGAGGGAGGCGTTATGGGGGGGTTCTCAGCTCTACTTGCTCCTTGCTATAGGAGCATTGAAACCCAGGGCTATCAGATACGACCTTTCAATAGTAGTCAGAAATTGGAATTTTAATGTGAAATCTGACTTTGAATGATGGCAACTCATTAAAAAGTTAAATCACTCTGAAAGCCAAAACCAAATTAGTCTATGGGCTATTGGTCTGTCACCTTTCTTTTAGAGCTACACAGCTCAATATGGGATCCACTAGCTGGATTTGGGTGTTGAGCACTTGCACAATGGCTAGTTCGAATGTAGATACAAAGTATAAAAGACACACTGGAACTTTAAGATTGTAGATATATCAATATTTTTAAAATATTGATTGTACATTTAAATGAGAATCGGGCAGCCCGGGTGGCTCAGCAGTTTTAGCGCCACCTTCAGCCCAGGGCCTCATCCTGGAGATCCAGGATCAAGTCCCACGTCGGGCTCCCTGCATGGAGCCTGCTTCTCCCTCTGCCTGTGTCTCTGCCTCTCTCTCTCTCTCTCTCTCTCTCTCTCTCTCTCTCTGTGTCTCTCATGAATAAATAAATAAAATCTTAAAAAAAAATAAATGAGAATGTTACAGATACGTTGAATTAAATAAAACATCTTTAGTAAAATTAATTTACCTGGTTATTTTCACTTTTTAAAATGCAGCTACCAGAAAATTTAAAATGGCATGCAAGACTTGTATTTGTGGCTTTCATTCTATTTCTGGTGGACATGCTGCTCTAGAGTTTGAGCTGCGTTGTCCCACTAAGACATTATTTCAATGTGTTTGTGGTTTTCTGTGGATGAAGGTCCATAACCTTATTAATCTGTGCAGCCCTTTCTTCCTTCTTAGATCAACCTAAACATCACAAAAGATCTGCCTTTTTGGTGAGTCCTCCAGCCAGGTCCGTTTTGATCCAAGGATAGAGCTAAAAATGGATCTCATGCCTCGAGTTCAGGTTTTGGTTGACTGGCAGGTGTGCATCCAGCTGCCCACCCCCACCGCAGCCCCAGAAATGTGTCCCAGTCATAAGCACAGAACCCTTGGTAGTTAGGTTCTTCAGAAGAAATGGTGAACTCCTGGGAACCACAGTTCTTTTGTTTGCCTTAATGTTGCTTAAAAGCTTGTTTATGTTGGGAAAAAAAAAGCCCATTTAATTATGTAAATTAAATTTGCCCCAGGTGAGTGTAAGCTGTCACCAGAACCAGATGAATGATGCTCACATTTTGACTTGAATCAAGTAACTAACAAAGGATGGTGACTGGTTGGCAGGTCAGTGGAGCCACAACTGGAAAAGCCAACTTGGAAAGAGCAGAAGCTGCTGGACTCTTCTCCCCAGATTTTCAGTGAACACTGTCTGTGGGTCTAATTGAGCAAGTACTAGTTCAAATTCAGGAAATATTGATCTACCTGCTGGGTCCTTGGTTCTGTACAGAATGTCTTCATAAACATGATCTCATTTCTTATTTCACAAAATACATCTAGTACCTCTACTGAGGTTTTGTATGCTTAATATCAAGAGAGGAAAGGAAGAACTTGTCAGAGTCTCCTTCCATCCCCAGACATATGAGAGATACAATAATTTTATTTAAAGCAGAGGAGTTTGAATGTCCAGATATAAGCATATAGTCTTTCTTTAGTCTAGTTCTATAGTTCTCAAATTTTAGTGGGTTGTAAATACAAACCCACCTATGTAATACTTTATGGAGGATCTAAGTGATTTTTAAGGGTCATTTTGACTATGTGTGATTTTTGCCTTTCACGCTAACTTTAGTATCTGACTTCCTGGCTAAGATGTAACTCTTCTACATGTGCAAGAGTTCTTAGCACATGATTTCAGGTGGTTAGACCCAGATATGTATTGTAATTGTTACTGCTCCCAGTGCTTACAGAATAATGTCTGTTCTTGAGCAAAGGTTGATGGGATGGAGAGAAAACCCATTGAAGCTTATGTGGTCTCAGTGCTCCTGAAGTTAGGGAGCAGAGGGCTGGTCAGTCTATGGGGGACACTTTCTGGAAGTGGAGGTGGCAGCAGAAGGCAGTCTGAAAGGGAAAATGACTGGGTCCCACAGCTGCCTAGGTTCAGGGATCTACAGACATTAATTACAGGTCCCCTCTAGGTGGCTTTACTTAAGCCATATTCATGTTATCTCAAGGAGGATCTTCAATATCAGCTCCAAGATGAGCACCTGCAACTTCCAACAGTGTCAGTTATGGGGCTCACAACTCAAAATACAGGCTGAATGTTGGAGCTTTGGTGATCCTTATGGAGAAGAACTCAGTGAAATTTATCAACTCTGTGAGAGTTTGCTGTGAGTTCTTGTGTGAGGAATAGGGTGGTAGTAAGCTAACATTTATTGTGGGCTTATTAATGTCAGGGATTGTACTAAATATCACCATTACATCTTATCTTATATCAGTCACACAATACTCTGAGATAGGCATTATCCATCTTGTTTTATAGACTAGGAAACAGAGAGGTTAAATAATTTACTCGGAGTATCCCACTTACCTTTATGTGACTGTGACAGCCATGATTAGAGTTCACAAGTGAGGGAGCCTGTGCCCTGCCCTGCCCCTCCAGAATCAAAGAAAAACAGTGATCTAAATAAGAGAAGTTTATTACTTTTATATAATTGATGCCTAGAGAGGTAAGTAACCCAGGGCTGTGGCAGAGGCTCTGCCCTACAAAGCTTTCAAGCCAGGTTCCCTCTACCACATTCTTCTACCATATGGAGAGTGGGCTCATTCCTACTGTCAAAAATGGAACAATGGCTGCCTCAGCAGCATTCCTAGTAGCAGAATGGAGAGAGGAAGGGGCAGGGCAGACGTGGTCTTCTTCATGATACTAGATATTGCATACAGCATTCTGCTTATATCTGACTATCTAGATTTTGGTCACATGATTATCTACCAATAAGGCAGTCTGGTAAACACAGTCTTTATTCTGGAAAGTCATGTGCTCAGGTGAATAGTGGAGATGTTATTACTTTAGAGGAAGGAGAAAATAATATTTGGGATCAGCAATAGACTTTGGTCACCACAGTGACCTTGGGCAAGTCACTTTAGCTACTCTTGATTTATCTGTAAAATGAAAATGATGATGATAGTAGATCCTAACTCCAAGGATGTTATGAAGAAGAAATGAAGCTATTTTTCCAAATATTTCCAAATATTTTTCCAGCATTTGGCGTAGTGTCCCATAGCTGGCATCATTCAGAACATCATAGCTATTTTTAATTTAACATGACTAATCTTTTTCTTATTTCTGTTAATTTTGTGTATATAGTAACATAGTCACTAGAGAGAGATGGTGGTTTTCTATATTTTCTCCCTCATGTTCTATTTTCACTATTAAACAATACTTTTGAGTCTCTTGGTCCCCACATAGCTTTAGTTCAGTATCTATCTCCTATCAAGCTGGGGTGGTAAGATTTGGTGCTCATGACTTCTAGAAGATTTAGAGAAGAAATCATGAAAGGCAGTGTTACACTGGTTTTCTTTCTCTTTCTCTTGATACCCTCACAGATGGTCTCTTTTTCTTGTAAAGCTTAATTTTACACTGTGTGCTTGGAAAGCTGAGTGTTAATATAACGATAATTTAAAATAATTTTGGGACCTGCTCATTAAAGGAAGGGATTACTTGTGAAATTCTATATCTGTATCTGTATCTCTATCTATCCTGGTTGTCACTAATTAGATGGGCTTAGAAGAGAGGCATACATTTTAAATTAGAGGCTTCTACTCTGTTTGGGAACACTGAAGACTGTCATTAATATCCAACACCTTTGATTGGAAGGTGTATGAGCTAGATATATGCATGGGACAGAGAGTTTTACACCTTTTGTTTGGAGCAAATCCTGACAAAGTGATGCATTGGATGCTAAGCCAGAATCCTTGAGTGGAACTTCTCTGGATGAATCCATCCGGATTCAGTGCACAGTGCACGGCAAGGCCTAGCTCTGTTGACCTTTCCACCCCCCCACCCCTGCCTCATTGGCCCAGCACTGTTGACCTTCTAACCCCATCCATGCTCCCTTTTACCTTGGGTTCTTCTGCAGTTTGATCACTCTGCCTGCATTACCTACCTGCCTTCTATGCCTACATACCTGCTCCTCATCCTTCAAAATCCTCTTTCAGAAAAGCCTCTTGATTTTTACTCTCTCACTTTTTCTTCAGAGCACCCGTCTTGGTCTGTGAAAATATGCCTCTTAGGTGACAATTTGATTTTCATCTGCCTCTTCCTTTAGTCTGTGAAGGCAGGGACTGTGTCTGATTTGGCTCTTCACCATGTCCCCTGTGCTTGGCCTGGTGCTTAACAAATATTTGCAGAAGAAATGTATTTGAAAATCAATAAATTACCCATAGATCATCCTCGAGTAAGACATCCTTGGGTAAGACATACCTATAAACAATTTTAAAAAAATCTTAGTCTTTTTGGTGGGCATCATGGACTCTAGCTAACATGGAAGGCTGATGTTCTTCAAATCACATGTCAGTGTTTTCTGAGCAGACACCAGAGTCACTGAGGCCCAGCCTGGCCTGGTTAGAGAGATGCCAAGCCAGGCAGCTTCTGAATAATATAGCAAGGAAGGCAAAGAATAGGATCCTAAGGTTATGTGGTTCACATTTCAGAGCAAGATTTATTTTCATTATATATTTTTTCTTAACTGAGGGCATCTTATCTAGTTAGACAGGTTTTTTTGGAACCAAATTTTGTTCTTTGTGACATTTGGAATTAATACGAGGAAACACTCTTTGTATTGCCTGGTATTGAAAATGTCAGTAAACAAACTTAACAGTCAGAGAAGGGGGGCTTAGTAACAAAAGACATTGTTTCTTGGTGCAGGAGGTAAACAAGAGAGTTTAGAACAAAGGTTTTCTCAAAATAGGCTTTTTAGCAAACTTTGGAGCCTGGCTCTCCAACCCCACCCACCTCTATTCTGCTGAAGTGGTGATGCTGATGATAATACTTATTATTTTAACCAGCCCCCAAAACTTACCAACACAAACACACTCTTAATGTCTGGGCTGACAGCAGGGCTGGGAAGGTCCTTATAGGATCACAAAACAACTGGGGGGCAGTTGAGGGCTTCCGGCAGCCAGCTAACAAAAATATACTCTCAGAGGATGCAGCTCAGGGAGGCGTGGGACCTGCACAGCAGTGAGCCTGAAAGTCGGCCTTTCCGTTTTTATAGAGCTTCACCCCTCACATCTGGTAGAGTTGTGACAATCAGCGCTGGACCATTTTAGAAATCAGATACCCTGGGTACCAGGAAGTTGATTTGCCTTCCACTTCCTTAAGAAAACACACATTAATATTTAAACTCAGTTTTCATAAAAGAAGATTGTGTTTGAGATGTGAAATAAAGTCAGGGGGCTGGGAAAAACCCTCTCAGATACAGTGACCCTGATGCAATTCAAATCATCCTCCAGATTCAAAAAAGGAAAAGGCTCACCCTCACGCCCCAGACCCCTGCACAGTCCTTGGTGGCATTTGGTATTGACTGTTTTATGGTGTTTGCCTATAGTTTGGAAAGAGCTGGACTTGAAGTTGTAACTTCCTTATCCTTAAACAGAAGTTGAAAGTCCATGAAGGTTACTTTCTGAACTGATCCCAAGAAACAGTGTTTATGATTTCCCCTTCGGTATTGTTTCTTTGCAGCTTTTTTTCAATTAGAGAGCTGTGTGGCACACAACATCCGATAACTGGGCTCATGGTGGCCACTGGGCTCCTGATCCAGCCCTCTGCATTTTCCTGCCCTACTTTGGGTCACTGTCCAAGGAGCCAGCATCGTGAGATCGCGTCAGATAAATCAGGCATGACAATTCTGTGCCATCTTGAATAAAGTATGAATTTGGTGTCTCTAAAAGAGACAAATACAGTTCTTAAAGGGTGAAAGGGTTTTTTCAAAGATCAGTGTAAATGGTTTACTTTAAAAATAAACATTTTAAATCACTTTGATCTTGGCTGTCCAAAAGATGCAAACTAGTCATGCTTCTGGGGGAGTATTTTCCGGGGTTTTAAACCTAACATAGACCATTTCCTCTTTGCTTGCAAGAAGATAAATAATTTTGGGAACAATAGAACACATGAAGAAACAATTCTGCAAGTAACAGGCAGGTAGGATCTTGAAGGTGCTATAAGAACAGAAGCTGGTTTTACATTTGCCAATGGAGATTTAGGAAACTTGTCTCCGTCAGATTACTTATCCAGATTGGAGTCCTGCAAACTGCATTTCCTCTCTACATGTCTGTCCACCCACCCACCCACCCACATCCATCTCACCTGCAAAGAGTATACTATGACTTTTCTTTGTCAAACACCTTAACAAAATTTTTTTTTTCACCCTGTGCTTTGGCATGTCTTCGGTCATTTGCTTTAATGATTAAAGTTTATTCTTTTGGATCATATATTTGTCTCCTCACTAGGCATCATCATTTAAAGATAATTCTAGCATTAACTGATACCTGAAAGCACTTGTATCTGGTATTTTGGTACAATGGTTAATATTTGGAAGATTGCCTGGATTTTAGATTTTGAATTCTTTTTAGGATTTATTTATTTTAGGGGGGAGGGGCAGAGAGAGATACTCTTCAAGCAGACTCCTTCCTGAACAGGGAGCCCAATGCGGTGCTTGATCTCATGACCCTGAGATCATGACCTGAGCCGAAAACCAAGAGTTGGACACTTAACCCACTGAGCCACCAAGGTGCCCCTGGATTTTAAATTTTGATTAAGTAAAACATAATTGCAATGGGAGTAAGTTCTGATATACTTTGAAAACCCAATTATAAATTACTCAGAGATAAAATGAAACATATTTATTTTGCATGGAAAAACAAATGTCAGTTGTACCACTATCACATACCATTTAATCCTTAAACTATTTTTTTTGCTAGTTTTATATGTGATGTATGAAATCATTATCTCATAGATAACAGAAAGCTGTCCCAAATAGATCACCCGTCTTTTTCATATTTGCACTATGAATTGTTATTCTAAAGATTAAGTTGGTAAGTGATCATTTTCAAAGAAGAGGCTCTATAACCAAGATTGATATAGTAAAGGAAGTCTGATATTTCATTTCAACTGACTTCTTTTTTTTTAAAAGATTTTTATTTATTCATGAGAATACACAGAGAGGAGAGAGAGAGAGAGAGAGAGAGAGAGAGAGAGAGAGAGAGAGAGAGAAGGAGAGACACAGGCAGAGGGAGAAGCAGGCTCCATGCAGGGAGCCCGACGTGGGACTCGATCCCGGGTCTCCAGGATCACGCCCTGGGCTGAAGGCAGCGCTAAACCGCTGAGCCACCGGGCTGCCCTCAACTGACTTCTCGTGGCATTTCTTAAAAAGTGCTCCTTTTTCAAGCTCTGTAGTCATAGGGGGTGGGTATGGGGGATTCTGTGCAAGAAAAATGTGGGTGGTTGTGTGTGGGTTTCTTACCACTGTGAAGCAATTAGCTGACAACATGTGTTCTCCCTTGGACAGACAGAACCAGATCCTACAGTGGACACAGGAGAAACGGAATTAGGATCTTTGAGTTCTAATCTGAGATCTGCCACTAACTATGTGATCCTTGGCAAGACCCTTAACTTTTCTAGGTGGTGGTTCCCTCATCTATACATTGAAAAGAGTTTGACTTGACAGCAAATTAAAAATATAAGGAGAATAAATAAAGGCAAAGCTTCTGTAGTAAAGGAGAACATGAGTCTGGGGTGGCATTCCACTGGCTAGGTCTCCCCACTCAGCCATGCTGTGGCCCTCAGACTCCTGGAGCACCTCGGGATGGTATACTCCAGCATGTCTTCAGTCTTCTGTTTTAATAATTAGAGTTTATTGTTTTGGATCATATACTTGTCTGCTCACCAGCCATCATCATTTAAAGATATTTCCAGCATAAACTGAGTATCTGAAAGTATTTGTATCTGGTATTTTGGTACAATAGTTAATATTTTGAAGATTGCCTGGATTTTAGATTTTGAAATTTTTAAAAGTATTTATTTATTTTAGAGAGTGCGAGCAAGTTAGTGGGAAGGGCAGGGAGAGGGAGAAGGAGAAAGAGGACACCAAGCAGACTCCCCGCTGAGCGTGGAGCCTGACATGGGGCTCTATCCCATGACCTTGAGACTATGACCCAAGCCAAAATCAAGAGTCAGACTTAAAAGTGAGCCACCCAGGTGCCCCAAAATAAACCTATTCTTTTTTTTTTTTTAAGATTTTATTTATTTATTCACGAGAGACACACAGAGAGAGAGAGGCAGAGACACAGGCAAAGGGAGAAGCAGGCAGGGAGCCTGATATGGGACTTGATCCTGCGTGTCCAGGATCATACCCTGGGCTGAAGGTGGCGCTAAACCGCTGAGCCACCCAGGCTGCCCAACCCTATTCTTTTATGTAGAAATCTGATGAATTGTTCAGATGGATAGGTGAAATAATATTCTGAAAAATCCTGAACATGAAGCAATTCTTAAGGATTACAGAATAAAATATATCTTCTGTGTCATTATTAAATGAATTATTATCCTCATTGAACCTTGTGGCAGAGAGTTGCTTTCCAATTTGGAGAAACTGACCTGCAAAATCAATGCTAACATTTGCCATATAACTGAGATCTATCTGATTGCTAAGTTTTTTCTTTCCTTAACATCTTATGATACTTGCTATTGGTTTAAGCAAACAGAACTTAGGTGTTTCCAACTCCCCTATTTCTGAACTCCTAATTTTGGAAAAAGAAGTTGGAACTGTGCATTTTGGGGAGAGCATAAATGCATGTTTAAGGTATGAATGCTTCTTTCAGGAATTGATCTGCATTTTGGCTGGCAAACCTTTCAGGTGCGTGAAAGGACCCTGATGGAGGAATATATTTTAAAAATGCTTTCTTGACCTTCTTCTAACTTGGAGACAAGCACATTCCTCACTTTTTCCCAACCAAAGCGAACAAAATTTTCATGTGCAGAGTGTGTTTTCAGTGGATTAGACCCAAAGCTATGTTGTTCTAGAGGTCTTAGAACTGCTTATGTAGTGCACAATAAGCTTCGTAGCACAATTTAAATGTTGATTTTAACATATAAACAGTCATCCAAAAGTGTTTCAGAAAAGCTGTTTTAGCAGTTGGCTTAAAAGTACATTGGATAATGATTTTCTAAGCATGTTTATTTTTTCTTTTTTGGTGTCTTTATTTAGTCATATAAAGTTTTTCCTTTTACTTAGAGCCCATAAAGAAGTTCTGGGTCCATTTTCTCTTTCTCTCTCTGTGTTCTTTCCTTTCTTTTCTAGCTGTTTCTTTTATTCATCTGAGACATTAGACAGCATTCTTTTATTTTGCCGACAATGACTTATTTATACCTAATTGCCTGGGTTCTGAGATTGTTAGGAAACTGTATTGACAATGATAATTTTCAGTTGTCTCACAATGAGGGTACATGAATTAACACAGATCCCAATCAAAACATGGCAAGTGAGAAACAAAGCCCCCACCAATGGCATGTTTCTGACATTGCCTTTGTTAACTGTTGCATTAATAGGAAGGTGACATTCTTTTGAGAAGTAAAGCATATGTAAATAAGAAGAGTTTTTAAAAATAGAATTCTGCAAGTCAGACTCATTTCTACAGCTTTATAAGGCAGAGAACAAGTTAAGCAGAAACCTTCTCTTAATAGAGAATTGAAAATTGGAATTGTTTTCCTGCTTAATTTAGGAGCCAAACTTTCTTCTGTGTTGGGCATAGTTGGGTATATATCTGACAAATCAATTCAGTGTTTGAATTTCATCATCAGGGAGAACCCAAGATAGGCCTTTTTAGGTGTGACTATGACTGTATGAGTTTGTGAAATTGCAGACCTAACTTTAGGCAACATTAAAAGTGGTATTTACCTGAAATGGAGTCCCTGGCTGCTTTGTGATTTGGCGATTGTGGCTCTTGATGTATTCTTCTCTCCAAAAAGGGGATCAAAGTGCTGCACTCACTAATGACTGAATTGGTCTGTTCCACTCATATGCCCCATCCAGCCTCTTTGCCATCTAGCCTTTTCCAAGCTAATCTATTGTAAAATTAGATTGTAGAAATGGACACAGTTACTACCACCCCAGGACAATGGTGAAGGACTCACAGCATCAGTCCCACGAAACTCCCCAGTGGAAATCATTACACAGTTCATTTGTGGTGTCACCCAGCTCCCCAAAGAGCTTGGCTTCCTTTTCAGCCCCAGTTATCTC
Source organism: Vulpes lagopus (assembly GCF_018345385.1). Taxonomy (NCBI): domain Eukaryota; kingdom Metazoa; phylum Chordata; class Mammalia; order Carnivora; family Canidae; genus Vulpes; species Vulpes lagopus. The sequence goes on along the minus strand of NC_054826.1, from coordinate 36,885,510 downwards.
TTGGAAGTGTGACCCTTTTGGTTTGCTTGCCCTGAGAATGCACACTGTTTTCTCTTGATGGTGGAGCCCCCTCTCTCAAGGTCTGCATGTTAAGTGGCAGAGATGCAAAAACAGCTCTCCAGACAGTGTTTCTAATTCAATTCTCCCTTAAACAATCATGCATAAACTGAGTAATGCATCCAGTGAAGAAGAGAGGAAGAGAGGGGTCAGGAGGTGTGGGTTCCAGTAAAATTTAAATAGCCACTGCACTTGCAATGTTAAACCGTGAACACCATCTGTAAGTGCTAGCACACAAGACAAGTCAATTAGATGAACTGATTTTTCATGGTTTTGGGGATTATAATTCAGGGATGCTTAACCTACAGGCAATTCAAGACTAGATTTCAGGGGGCAGAGAGCGGTGAAACTTTTACAATGGATGGAACATCTTTTATTATCTTTTATTAAGTAATAGGCATTTTCCTAAGGAAAGGCTTTTATTAAGTTCTCACAAGGGTCCATAGCCCATAAAAGGTTAAGGAACCACTGCATTCTATCTTCATAATTTTTTAATGTTTTATTTCAAAAGTTGATGTTATGTTTCCTTTTATACAGAAAAGACAAAAGTGTGCATAACTCTGATATTCCTTGATCTTTAATTTCTTCTCTGTCTTGGATGTCCCATAATAAATGTACAGGAAAGAAATATAAAATGCTATCCAAACTCAGTTAATAGCTCTGAGAAATGCACATTTGGAGTGCTTTAAAATCAGGTTACAAATATAATTTTCAATTTGCTGGGGAGAAAATAGGAAGGAAGAGTCCTTTGGAATACAGAATAAATTCATTGTATGTACATTATCGGTGTTGGCTCATTATATTCTTCATTGGCCTTCAACTCAACATGTCTTTAAGAACCAGAAAGTGCACACACTGTCCCAATTGTTAATGTTTAGGAGAAGGGCTCACACATTGTGAACTACTGTGAGTTGGGTTCTTGGAGTCAAAGAGATGGTAAGTGAAGTTACATTCTCTGGCATCATAAATTTCTAAAGGCAAGCATTATCAGTTAGGGACACTTAAAAGATTTGACGGAGAAATTTACTGCTTTTGTAGTTTATTTCCTCCATTGTGGGGTATTCTGAATGAATGTCAAGGCTTGGCCTGATAGATTCCAAAAAAGTACGTTCATCTTAATTTCCTTTGAGCTATAGGACCTTGTATGGTCATCTCTGGGTCCCTGTGATATGTAAATCCTGGAGTTTGTAGGAGCAGACTTTTCCCTCTTTAAAGTTTCTTATGTCCCACAACTGATTTTTATTATTCTCTGACATTCTGGAAGTGTTGCTGTGACTATTTAAGATGTGTGTGGGGCAGCCCGGGTGGCTCAGCAGTTTAGCACCGCCTTCAGCCCAGGGCCTGATCCTGGGGACCCGGGATCGACTCCCACATCGCGCTCCTTGCATGGAGCCTGCTTCTCCCTCTGCCTGTGTTTCTGCCTCTCTCTTTGTGTCTTTCATAAATAAATAAACAAGCAAACAAATAAATAACTAAATAAAATCTTAAAAAAGAAAGATGTATGGGCAGATATATCGCTGAGTGGCTACTTATGGAAGAGTTACAATGTGTTGAGTTTGGCTGTTGGTTGTAAGCAGTTTGATGGCTTCCACCTCAACTTCTCAGCACCCTAGGGACTTCCCACATCCTGAGAAATCCAGGCTCCCATCACCTGAAGCCATTGAGATGATATGACACACAGAGGGTCTGGAGAATGCCAAAACACTTGGTTGCTAGTAGGGTAACACTGTACTTATTCTATGACAAGCTAAGCAGTCGCAAAATGAAATACAGCAACAACTACCTTCCCGCCAAGGGACTTTGGTAGGCTTTGATTATTTGTTTTTCAGGTTTGCCACTTTATAGCAAAATAATGGTGTATGGGAAGACCCAAATTTTGGTCCTGGCTCTTGTAGTCATGCCTGTTGAACCTTAAGATAGTTTATTTTTTAACGTTTCTGGACTTTCTTTTTCTCATCTGTAAAATGAACATAATATTTGCTCTGTTGACTTAATGTTGTTAGAATGAAAAGGAAATGAGAAATCATATGGATGTCACTTCAAGAAGCATTTTAAAGCCAAGTGGAGATTGCTCTTTCCCTTAATACAAATCCTCCCAACATTTCAGTCTTACTCAGAAGTCACATATTTTAGTGCTCACAATTCTGGCTCCGAAGTCAGACAGAGTGGGATGAGCATCCTGGCAGTACCACTGACGCATATATGACCTTTAATAAGTCACTTGTATAATCTGAATCCCCTCCTGCTCATCTTCAAAATGGGAGTAACGATAGTTCAGACCTAATAGTTGGAGTATGAACTGAATGAGATAACTATGTGAAACACGGTCCTGGTGTGTCGTCGGTGCTCACTGTCAGCTGTTGTTAAGGGTTTGAATCTTTTTACCTACATTATTAAGAATTAGGACATCCCAGAAACTGAGCCCTGCATATGTGCTCTAAGAGGCAAGCTGTCATTTTAAGAAGAGATCACCCAGGGTCTCCTGGTTAGTCTTCAATCACCACCTTCTATTCCAATCAAATTGGATCTTCCAATGGTGGCAGGGTGCCAATTTTTCCTACCATTCTCAGTTTCCCATGCCATCCAGTGGTATTTAAAATACTTCACAATTCGACTCAAGAAATTTAGCACATCTTCAGAATAAATTATTATTGTCATTAGCACATTACCACCCAAGAAAATCTGTACAGGAACAGGATGCCCAGAGTGAAATGTCGTATGCTCATCAACTTGTGAACACCATATGTACAAGGATGTTTTTGTTTCAGTTGTTGCTTTTTGTACACCAAGCTAAAAACAAGACACACCCGATGGTGTTTGTTGATCTTGTGACTATCAAGTTAGCAAAGACCCAGTTAAGACAGTTCAAACAGGCAGGAAGATAAGGGTGCCAGTGTGGAGAAAGGTCACAGAGGCCATACCTCCTGGCAAAGGGCAAACATGACAACGATGTAACCATCTTACCTTTATTCAGCGTATATATGACAATGTGTCTGGCAGTGACAATATTCCTAACTTGCATTATGAATAAAGGAACAGAAAGGAAAATCTTAGTTATTTCCATAAAACTTCCTTTTTGATGTGGGCTGACGTTAGTTAACTTTCCTATCCACCCGTAAATCAGTTGGCTAACTATCCATCCACCCGTTGCTTTCTTTCCTTGTGATTCTTGTTACATATGGCTTAGCATGTGACAGATCATTTTTACCTTGCAGGTTTCCAAAGATGATAATTTCTTGCATTTTACATGACTGTGTATACTAAACATGAAATATTGCTTTAAAGTAGGTACAGTCTCAGCTGCCCAAATTGCTTCATCCTTTTGAATAGCATTCTTTCCTTCTTCTCTCTATTTCAGCCCTGAACCCCCCTGCCCCAAAATTTCTTCTATTAAAGGATATGTTCATTTTTTATTTTGAGATGAATGCCCTATGGATCCTTAAAACTAAACCTGGAAAATAGGAAATAATTCACTCTGGCTTGAAAAGGGTGGGGATTTCTTTGTTTCTTTTTATATTTATTCAGGAAAAGCTGACAATCGTCCTACATTAATGAACTACACCATCAATCACAGTGTTGACAATGAGCGGAAAAGCGAGGTATATGTCAGGCTGACGGCATATTGCCTTTTTCAGTGAGGGCATGGCTGTTTATAGCACTTTCGTTGGCAAAATTCTTTTTGCGCTGGAACAAGAATAGAAAGAAGAATTAGAAAGGCAGCCAGTGGAAAGAGCTTTATGTTTTCAAATTATGGAAAAAAGTGATAGGGGAAAAGAGAGAAATGATTATTTTTGTAGTTTGTGTACTTATCCCACATGACTTAAAGAATAAATGGAAAATGAGGAAAAAGTTTTTTGTTTTTTTTCCTCTTACCTCATTCTACAGGGCTGGTTGCCTTTCCCTAAGAGCATGGCAAAAAAGTTTCAAAGATTACATATGTCAACTGCAGGTGAGTCCCAAGACTATCACAAAAATGAATTGGAAGTGATTGGTTTACTGTGAACATCCACTTCGGGCTACACACGCATACATGCCTGCATGCACACACACACACACACAGCTGGTGATTGATAATGGAGAGGACTTTGGTGGCCTCAGGAAGTGATAGAATTTTCTCACTCTTCTTGGCTTTTACTCTCCTTCAGTATGAATTGGTAGGATAGAGCGCTTGGCATGGTGGGATTACTGTGTCAGATAGTATTGTGGTAAATTGTGACTCAGGCCAAACAGCCATGTGGCCATATAACCCATGAGAGGTCACCATCATCTTTTGTTTGGGGGGCAGTTTCTGCTCTCCTTCCAAATCCAAACAGCTCTCACAGGTGTCAACTTAAGAAGTTGGAGACAAGGACAAGATGAAGGTGCTATCAGCAGCTAGTAATTTTGAAGAATCTCTTGTGTATTAAGGATAGTGTAGACATTTACTTCTTGGAATTCTCAGAAGAGCCCTCTGAGATGGGTTGGGGGAAACATCTTTACTGTTACATATAAGGAAATGAGGTTCACAGAGATGAACTGACTTGTGCAAAGGATCACACAGTCGATGAATGGCTGCATTATAATTTGTGGGTTTCTCTTAACTATAGACTCCAGTCCCTTCTATGCTACAGCACTGCTTCTTAAATCCTTTGGCTTCAGGGCCCCTCTACATTCTTAAAAAAAAAAAAGTATTGAGGCTCCAAAGAACTTCTGTTTATGTGGCTAATGTCAAGTCAACTGTATTATAAATGAAAATGAGAAATTAAAAAAATATTTATTATTCTTTTGAAAAGAAAATACCAAACTGATCACACTTTGAATATAAATAACATTTTAAAACTAGAAACAACTCTGTTTTCTGCAACAAAAATATTTAGTGAGAAGATTGGTATTATTTTATATTTTTATGAATCTCTTTAGTGCCTGCTTAATGGAAGACAGGTTTCTCATATTTGCTTCTGCATAGGTTGCTACATATTACTTTGGCTAAAGTATAGGAAGAAAATCCAGGGCAGCCCCGGTGGTTCAGCGGTTTAGTGCCACCTTTGGTCCAGGGCGTGATCCTGGAGACCTGGGATCGAGTCCCACGTCGGGCTCCCTGCATGGATCCTGCTTCTCCCTCTGCCTGTGTCTCTCCCTCTCTCTCTCTCTCTCTGTGTCTCTCATGAATAAATAAAAATCTTAAAAAAGGAAGAAAATCCAGTGTTATAAATACATGTAGTTGGAAAAAAGAGGAGTATTTTAATAGATTTTTTAGATAATTATAAATATTCTTTGATACTATACTAAAACTCAACAAGTGGTAGTTTAAGAGTTAGTTGCAGTGTTGAATCTGAAACTGTATCAATGAATTTTTTGTACTGTTTATATTAAGATCCATTGGTGTAGCTTTCATTTTGAATGGATCTTTTATCTATCATGAATTTGTAACATCATGCTTTGGTTATTTGGAAAATATTGGTTTACTGAGTTACATGACATATTTTATTGTACAATATTAAAAATTCATATTTGTTATTATCAAAATCTCAGCAGAAGAGTTATTAGTAAGCTATCAAGTTCATACTGGTGGATATAGGTTTCACAGAATTCCTATTTTCATTTGAAAGCTGGAATTTTATCATTGGCAATACATGATTGTCAATTGTTTTCCTTTCCCTGAAGTGACAATCTCACTTTGCTCATTTTTGGAAAGCTGTTTGCCAAGTATCCAAGTGTGAATGACCACTGTTTGTCAGTTGTACTTGCATGTAAAAGTGGTGTTCTGCCAAAAAAACAACTGGTTCAGCTCACAATTCAAACAGTTGCACAAGTACTTTACCTGAACATGCAGCAGAAAGCTTTATTTGTATTTCCCATTTGGGCTCACAGAATTTTAAGAAGATGTAAGAAGGGTTGAGACTTAATAAAACATAATATTTCCATAAAGTTTAATAAATTAATAATTTTTACTACTTCATCAGGAATATTCTTAAATGGAATGGCTTTTACATTGTGTACGTATGTTTGTGTGTGTTTACTGTGAGTTCATGGCAGTGAAGAATACAATGATTACTAAGTACAATTTGGTGCCATTGTCTTGATTCTAACTAAGCCATCATTTTGCTTTATGCATCATTGCTTTTGCACCTTTCATTCAAATGTCAGCATAGTATTATGTATATAGTATTATGGGGAAAATAGTTTTGACCTCACGCGCCTCCTAAAAGAGACTCAGAGACCTCCAGGATTCCATGGGACCATTTGAGAACTGCTGCTCTTCACAATACTATCTCTTAAAAATGCTAGTGATGTATGAACAGCTCTCTGAAGCAAAACAGCAGGAAAAGCAAACAGCAGGACAGCAAAACAGTAGGGAAAGAGCTGGATATTATTATTCTTATAATAAAGTTTTAATGCGTATTTTCATACACGAATGTCTGTAGTGGCAAACAACATGTTGGTTGGTTTTTAGTTCTTATTAAATCTTTGTGCTTCATTTCAAATAAGGAAGATAAAAAATCTACGGTGGATTAGCAGATAGCACACGTTTGAAGCCATCAGTGACTGCTGAACTTCGTTTTCTCTTTACCATGTCGATGTTGGAACAGACTGATTCTCTGTCTGTTTATAATCTTGAAGACTAGCTACTTGGAATAGATTTAAAATATTTGTGTATAGTTATACCATTTTAAGAGGCAAAAAATCGCCGATTTCTCACGAATGCTTGGAAAAATGTCTTTTCTATAACTGAAAACATCCCATGTTCCCTCTTAGCCAAGAGAGAGAAAGTTTGAAGGCTGATATTTCAACTAGATGTAGGGAGTTTTCTAAAAAGCTAAACATTGCAACTAATTTTGAAAGAATCTTGAAAAAGAGTGCTGACTTTGTTGAAGTGAAGAAAATTTGGGATTTTTATAAAAACTGATTATAAGTACTAATATATATTTTAAAGCTATCCCACCATTGTTTGGAATGACTCTTGGCCACATTTCCTATTCTAGGGCATCACAAAGACTCAGAAATTGCTAGTGTCTCAGGCCACAACATAGATAAATCTTGGAGTTAAGTCTCTGGGCAAGAGTTGTCAATAAGGGTCTTTCACTCTGTTTCTTTTTCTGTGAGAATTTTTTTTCTTTCAGAGAGAAAATGAAACAGAAAAACTCTTGTGTGTGCTTGAGGTTCATTCACTGCAATCTGAGAAGCATGGTATTTGGGCTAAGCCTTTGAAGCTTCCATGACAGAGAAATACTTAGGGTGTAGGTACTAAATTTTTCAGGTTGTGGATATTTTTCAGTAGTAGGTGAAAAGCATGCATAACATACTTTGCAATCCGGCACAGTTGGGGAATCGAAGATTTGTTTGATCAAGTCAATGCCATTTCCCAAAGTGTGGTAAGTTACCAGTGTATGTACCAGCATTGATCTATAAGATGATTTTAGGAGACATGCATTTTCAGTTTAATCATCATATGCCTATTTTTATGGTTGTCTTCAATTTACTGGTTTTCATGTATAGTTTCCTTTAAAAACAATTATAATTAAATGAAATCATGAATCTACTTAAAGTAAAATTATTAAGGAAATGATAATACCTGTGGTAGGTGGGATTGGCAAAAAAAGATAAACAATGAATTGAAGCTTTAGGAAGCTGAAATAGTTTAAACATGTTTAGTGCATTCATTTACTTATCCAGCATCATTTATTGAATGCCTGCCTATTCTAGGTACTGTAGATTCAGCAGTCAATAATATAAACAAAGTCCCTGTCCTTGTGAAATTCACATCCTGTATGGAGAAGATAACTACATAACGAGGTGTCAAGCATCTAACGTTATAAAGGATAAAGAAGGGTTAAGTGCTAGAGCTGGAAAAAAGTCTTATTTTAGAGGAGACTGAGGGGAAGCATTGTTGAGAAGGTTGCATTTGAGAATATAGCACTATGGTTTGAGTTTAGTACATTTTAGCAAGCATGTATTGGGTGTTTGGCTTTGGAATACAAATAGAAATACAACTGGTCAGAGAAGCTCAGAATTGGGAGGCAGAAGTTATATAATTAAAATTTAATAGGATGGAGTGCAAGGTAGTGATATAAGGAGGATGACTTTGGTACCACCGAGGAGGGGAATGGCTGTTCCAAGCAATCAGAAATGAAGTCATGGGAGGTGTCCTAGAGGAAGTGGTTGCCCTGAACTAAATCTTTCAGAATGGGGAGGAGTTATCAAAGGAAGCATATTGCGGGAGGTCAAAGGGAATAGCATGTGCCAGAGTAAAAAACATTCCTAGTCGGTGGAATCTGGACTTTTGGGGATTAAGAAATAGATGGAAGGTGAACAACCACTAGGTATGTAGATTAACAAATTTTAGAGAATTGGAAACTGTAAAATACTTAGTTCTAAACCATATAGAATGCTCAGTTTTTCCATTGATTGAGAATGTGTTCAATGTTCAGTATCAATCAGTTAAGAGAGTCCTCTGCTCTGGACTCTGCTCTTTAGAGGGCCTCAATTTGGACCTCTCCCAGCCATACCACTCCCTATGGGATGAGAGGTCCTTGGTGCGAAAATGCACACCCTTTAGATCACATTGAGAGTTCTTATACCCAGGAAGTTGATGCCTCCAAAGTCCTGAGTCACTTTCCACATGGGTCTCTCATCTGGGCCTACCTTCCCAGGGTGTCTCCTGGTGTGTGTGTGTATCCTAGTCTTGAGAGGTGGACAAAGCATTGTTTGTAGAGGATGAGGAAGGAGATGGGCTGTGAGGGCTGGAGTGTTCCTCTGTGTGTGCAGAGCCCCTTGAAGTGCTGACCTGAGCCAGAGGTGGAGGAAGAAGAAGGGTGGCAGCATGTGATGAAGCTACTCTCCCTAGGCCACCAAGCTTCTGAGTGGAACTTTGAAGAGTCCAAAAGTTCTAAAATCAAACCTGGCCTTCCAGATTGTTATGAAGGAATGAATGTCCATCAGATAAGGAGTATGGCATATCTCCTTTAGAGTTTGTCTTAGAGCTTTGATATATTTAGGCATGTGATATGAGTCTCCTTTTATTAGGGATGGGCCTGAGTATCATGATTTTTAATTTTGGTTGCCCTTACGTTAGAAATATAGTAATAATTGGTAGTGGTGTTCAGTTCCTATAAGGCTACTTAAGCAGACTTCTACTAAACTGCAGGGTGATGGTGTTACTTTGAGAAACTACATTAAGATTTTCCTCCCTTGCCATCATTTCCTCATGTCTTTGGCCTCCTCACTGCCTCATAAATTCACATCCAGAACTGAATTAAAATTAAGAGTAAGTTCACATTTTGAAATCACTTTTGGAAAGCAGATTTGGAAAAAGTAAAAAAAAACACCACTTTTTTGGGGAATAAAAGACAGAAATCACAATTTCCCAGATCCAACACCTAAAATATCTTTGTGATTAACCTATAAGGTGAGAATTGATGAAATAAAATAAATAAAAAGAAACTAAGGCAGAGTAGGAAATTGCTCAAGCTTACACAGACAGTAAATAGCAGAACTGAGATTTGTCCCTCTGTCCCCATGCCGTTAGTACTGGGGCACTCTTTCTGTGATGAGAGGACACTGAGACACGTAGCAGGTTCTATGGCTCAGGCTCAGTGTTGGAATCTGCTTATGGAGTTCTCATACATTTCAGTGGCTCTTGTTATTGCTTGGAAAATGGGAAGTGAGGGCTTTCATTGACATCAGCCCATGTTTAGAGTTCAATTCTGCCATAGAAGCCAAGAAAATACAGAGCCTTCTAGAAAGAGTGTAATTCTGTTATTTTACAGTTCCTACCACAAAGCAAAAATACATTCACATCTGCTCTTGCTAACAATAATTTTCATTAGGTGTAACAACAGATAATGACAGACAAGGAGACCAAGGTGCCGAGAAGTTAAGGGATTGGCTTGACGTTACACAGCTAGTTTTTGCTTGAGTTTGGGCTAGAAACTAAACTTCCCCTCTTGGAGCTCAGTTTTGTGTGGAACCACATTGCCTCTTAAAACCAAGCCCAGTGTTTGTTTCCCAGGACTGAACTGGTGACATTTCAGTGGCAGTTGGTCCTTGCGTGATGCTGGTCTGGTCTCACCACCATAGTTCGGGCCTGCCCCGGTTGCAGGAGGCTCCCGACTTGCCTCCCTGCCTGATGTGTTCCTCCACACTGCCGCCAGAGAAGCTTTTTTTTTTGCTGTGCGCTTCTGGTAGTCTCTTTCCAACCAAGAGACTTACCCTCGTCTCACAGAGCCATGATGGCTGAGTATTGTCTCATGGCTTTCCTGACAGGAATCCAGAGGCTGGTTTACCTGAGGAGTCTCTGCAGCCTGTTCCACCCCAGCTGAAGAGCACCACTGGGGTGTCATGTGATGTTTTTCTGAGTATGTACTTTATATTGCTGGCTCTGCACTTGGACTGCACCACCCGCACACTCCACTCCTGAGTTTATTTTTTTTTAATTATTTATTTATGTAGTCATACAGAGAGAGAGAGAGAGAGAGAGAGAGAGAGAGAGAGAGGCAGAGACATAGGCAGAGGGAGAAGCAAGCTCCATGCACCGGGAGCCTGACGTGGGATTCCATCCCGGGTCTCCAGGATCGCGCCCTGGGCCAAAGGCAGGCGCCAAACCGCTGCGCCACCCAGGGATCCCCACTCCTGAGTTTAGAATCGTTCTCACACTGTGCCAGGAGGTTCATGTTTTGATTCCACCTTGAGGTGTCCTCATCTGTCTCTTAATCCCCTCCTCTACCATTCTGTTGTTTTTGTTTGGATCTCTCATGTCACTCATTACTCTCCACCTTGCATCCTAGTTTTTTTTTTTCTCACGTTTTAATCCCCCTCCTAGGACTGTAACCTCCATAAGGACTGTGCCATCTAGAACTTTGCATAAAAGTAACATACCCCATGGCACTTAGCACAGCAACCCGGGTAATCAACCTGTGGCTGTTATCTTTAACGAAGGAAGGAGTGAGTTACAGCACGTCTTGGATGCTGTTATAACAAATTAATATGTCTTGAATAAATGAGCACATGTGTGAATGGTTGGATAGACCATTCATTTGGAGTAGTTGTTGCTGTCCTGTACTTGGTGCTCATGGCTACTCTGCTCTCATGGCCATGAGCTGGCTTTAGAGCTGCCCACAAAGGGAGAAACACTTGGTAAGAAGGGCTACACCATTGCTCCAAGTTTCTCTCTCTGCCTTGATCCTGGGGATGCCTGCATATGGTTTTATTTGGTGGTGGAGTTCAGGGATCACCATGAATAAGTACTTTGACTATTTCCAAGAGCCTGATGGCCTTTTGTAGCCATCATTTGATATGAAGAGATTTGTGCCTACTCTACAGCCAGACAAGAAATTGCCCATCATTTGGCATAAGAACAGTGATCTCCCATCCCCACAGTCTGTTTTCGGATCCAAGGGTGTATTTTATTTAAAGCCAAGAATCCCAGCTTTCTGACCTGGGGTTTGAAGAGGTGGCTTTGCAGAAAACCCTCCTTCCTTCCCCAGCCCATCCTTTCCTGTTTCTTGCTGGCATGGAAAGTGCAGGCTACAGCTGTGCAACTACCTTACTATTGGAGGATTATGGCTCAGTTGGGTGTTGGGGGCAGGCGGGAGGATTCACAGGGTATCAGAGAGCTGGGAAACCAACACATTGCCTGGTGTGCCTCAGAAGTAGGGAAGCAGTGCTTGCATCCCAGGCAGGACATTTTAACAATCTTTTGTCTAGGCAGAGAAGGGGGAAAGCCTGTGGTGGACAAGACCAGTGGCTGCCAGGGGGCTTTCTGTTGGAACTGGGTAGAAGTTGGTTCAACTGGAGACTCCAGCTGCTGAGTGAGGCAAAAGGAGAAGACCCATCTGAGGTTCTTTTCCTCCTCTTCTTCTCTGTCACTTCATTGGCTCTATTTTGCCCAATTCTAAGCCAGATAGAAATGGAGCGAAGTATTTAAAGTGGGTATCTCTTGTCTGCATCAGCTGGGATAACACACTATGCATGTCTTCTCTATATTTATATTATTGATACGTCCTGGGAGGCAGACTCAGAAGAATGGCAAGGCCTATTTAAAGGCTCTTGGAATTGCACCAGCTGATATGACAGCAACCGTACGTACTCAGCGGCTCACTTCTAAGACGGGTCACCCTTTGGGGATAAGCTAGAGCATTTGACTCTTGATAACTTAAGCAAAACTATAGGGATTTACTGGAGAAATAACTGGTAAGCTTAAACGTCAGAAGAAGAGTTGAATAATCAGGCCTTGGGAAGCTGAATACATAAGGCAGCCCTAGGGATCTGGGTCTTAGGAAGTAACAGTCTCTCAGCTGCTGCCAGCCAAAGGCTTGGACTCCTACCATGTCCTCCCCTGTGTCCTACTCTTCTCAAGATTCAGCATCTTGGGAAGCAGAGTTGGATTGATCTGACTTGGCTATCAGTCCCCCTAAGACCACGAAGAATAAATCAGGGGAAATTGACTACAGGGTGGAAGGATTGGGCAGAAAAAATGACAGACATCTACTAGAATGGTCTAGATTTGCTGCAGATGGACTCACAGTTTCTTCCATCCTCCTCAGCAGAGTCATTTATTCATTCATTCAATCAGTCCACCTACTATGAGTACCTACTATGGGGCACATAATGTACTAGATGCTGGTAATACAGCACTTAATACTTTAATTGTCCGTCTCATGAGATGTGCTCCAGAGACAGAGGAGTTGGGGATAATGATGTGCTTTCCCCACAGTGCTGCTCCAGTCAGCCCATAGGATGCCATTCCCAATTCTAGAAAGTTTGCAGCAGGCATAGAAGGGCTCCTAGGGCCCTCACTGTCCTCCAGGAAGTCTTCAGATGTCATCATCCTGGCTTCTACTCACATTAATAATTGCTTTTAGTAATTTTCTCCTGGGTGTATTTATCTGTATAATTTGCAGTTTATTAATTCCAAATCATTTGTGCTTCTTCAGAAGTATTCTTGTGTCTTTTTTTCCTGGGCAGTTGTGTTTTAACCCCCATTAATTTTCCAGGCACTCAAGAACACATATAATGTTTCTACTTTTGGTGTTTCTACCTACTTCCTCCTTGAGTGTCTCATAATGGAAGAAAGCTCAGGGTTATGGAGCCTACATCTAGCTGTGTGATTTTGGAAGTCTTCTGAACATCTCTGTACCTTCTTCATTCACTCATCTGTCAAATGAGGTAATCTCTGCCCCACCTACCTCATCAGGTTCTTTGGAGGATCAAATGAAATAATGGATGTTAAAAGGCTTTGAAAAGTTGAAAGTGTTCTTAAAGCCCAGGGGAATATTAGGATTCTGTGGCTCTAGGGTACAGGGTTGAATATGAGGAGTGATGACTCATAGTAAAGAAAATAAAAATAATAGCAGTAACAGTCCAGTTTTATCGAGTTTTTTTTTTATCCAGTTTTTATTATCCTTCAGGTGCTATGCTAAGTATTGACATGGATGATCTCATGTAATGCCCATTTGACTAGCCTATATGAGAAATAGCAACACGACTTCTAATTCACAGAAGAAACGGAGGCTTAGAAAAGCAAAATAATTTGCCCAAAGGCACATAGTTGGTGTACATGGGAAGCCTACATTTTACTGAAAACCTGTCCTTTTTATCTCCCCAACTAGACCAATAAAAATTGCCTAGTGATCTTCTCAAGACCTCTTAGTTCTGGGATGGGAAGCTGCAGTGTTAATACAGGGTTAGAAGCGTGGGTGCTGGAATTGCACAGCCTCAGCTTTAAATGTGTCTAACGCTTTGGAGCTGTGTGGTCCAAGTGAGTTTTTCAGTTTCTCTGAGCCTCAGATACCGTTTTGTGAAATGATGATGATAACAGTACCTTATTCATAAGGGTGTTTAGCAGAAGTACATATGAAAAACTATAAAAATAGTAATCATATTCATTATTAATTAGATGTTGAGTGATTGAATTGCTAAGCTAGGGTCCAGACAAGGGTCATGTAAGTCTGGCAAATCCAATGAAATGGAAGAGATTAAATTCATAGGAATTTGCTCTTTCCTTCCCTCAACCTCACAGCTTATAGATGTCCCTAAATGTGTGACTCCCTGACTTAATTCAGCTCTCAGATGCATTTGGTTAGGTCTGCAATATATATGAAGCACCAACATGATAAAACCAGAAGATTTCAGATTTAAATCTGTATATCTGGCTTTTTGTAGACAACTGGAGAATATATAACTATGGGCTCAAAAAAACCCCCCACAAACTATGGGCTCAGATGCCTGCCTGGCAACCCCCACTTTGCTGGTGATAACTCCTTTCTTTATGTGGGGGTTGGGGTGTAACCCTTTTGTGTGCTCCTGTGGGAGTTTGAGTTTGAGCTCCCTGCTTGAGAGTCACCCAAGTCAGCCCAGGAAAACTAGAGGAGGAGATAGAATTGACTCTTTTTAGTGAAAGAAAGGAAGGAAGGAGAGAAGAAAGGCAGGAAAGAAGGAAGGAAGGAAGGAAGGAAGGAAGGAAGGAAGGGAGGAAGGAAGGAAGGAAGGAAGGAAGGAAGGAAGGAAGAAAAAGAAAGAAGGGAAGAAAGAAAGAGAGGAAGGAAGGAAGATAGGAAGAAAAGGAAAGAAAAGGAAGGAAGGTATCTAGTCCTGAAAGGGCATCTGTCCTTGATTTTATCCTGATCTTATCATCAGTGTTCACTTGTACCTGCTATATCATGAAGAAGGCAGCACCCCTACCCCCAACCTCTTGCAGACTAAGGAGGGGGAGATGAAAGGGAAAACCAGAGAGGGACGGGAAACATGTTGTTTCTTAATTAAGCTGGGGAAGGAGACAGGGGCTGGAAGAGACAGTGCGGCTTGTGGCTTGGCATTTATCACGCTGTTGCCCCCTGACCTGGGGGCTGTGCTGGACGGAAGAGCCAGGCTGCTCGGAATGGCTTTGCTGATACGCCATTCCTGGGGTAAGTGGTTATTGATGAAGGGGCTTAAGTGGCATATGAAGAACACTAGCCCTAGAGCTAATGGTCTGGGCTCCTGCAGTGTCCACATCTCCTGGGAGCTTGGCTCCACAGTTCTGTCCGTGCTTGGATTCAGGAGCTGAGTTGCATGGGCTCCACTGGCATCCATGTCAAGGGATTGTAACTTCCTCCTCCTCCTCTCCTTCTCCCTGACACTAGCTAGAAGTTAGAAATCTGGACTATCTGTTGGGATTTCCAACTTTAGACTCTGATGCTGCTGTTTTAATGGTGTTATTATTGTTATTACTGAGGAATAGGAGAAACAGTGCATTGGTAGCTTTTGTGGATGATGGCCATTTGGGAGGTGTCACATCAGCAAAATTCAGAAAGAATATTTTGATCTAGAACTTTGCATGAAAGAGAGGGAAGGGGCACCTGGGTCTCAGTGGTTGAGGGTCTGCCTTCAGCTCAGGTTGTGATCCCGGGGTCCTGGGATCAAGTCTCACATCAGGCTTCCTGCAGAGAGCCTGCTTACTCCCTCTGCCTATGTCTCTGCCTGTCTCTCTGTGTCTGTCATAAATAAATAAATAAAATCTTAAAAAAAAAAAGAGAGAGAGAGGGAAGTTTTGAAAAGAAAAAAGAATGAGAAAAAGTAAAGAAAGAGAGAAAATAGACTTTTGCACCCCTTATGTCCTATCTAGAGAATATTAGGATTCAGAAGATTTTAGAAATCATCTCTCCCAGCAGTTCTCAGCTCTGGCCTGGCATTAGAATTTCCTGAGAGTCTAAAAAACAAACACTGATGTTTAGTCCCTGCTTCTAGACTTTCTGAATCAATTGGCCTGAGGTAGAGCCAGGCATTTTCTAAAAAATCCTGAGGTGATTGTAGTGCACAGTCAGATTGAAAACATCGACCTAAAGCCCTCCCTTTATGATCGAGATAAGTGATGTTCACTGACTTCCAAATGGTCACAAAGCTGGCGAGTGGTAAAACTACCCCTGCAAAGCTAGGTTGTCAGTTTCTGAGCTCAGGAAACCCTGCAAATATCATCCTTTTACCACTTTCATGACTTCTGCCATAGCCTTATACCGTCTGTACTGTTTTTACAAATAAATTTATTTACATCAACTCACTCTTTAAACTTGGCTTTATTTGAAAAGGAGACTTTATAGCGCTGCAGTAAGTGCAGTCGAGCCCTCCTGCAGTAAATAGAAGGCAGCCACGCAGTGGAAAGAGCGGCAGCGCGGGGATGTAGCTGGAGGCTGCTGCCGCCCAGGGACGCTGCTCCCCACGGACACTGGCCCGCATCAGGTGTTCCAGAAATGCCGGCACTGGACGGAGACTCCCCTTTTTGACTCCATCATAACCAGGAGGAGAACACTGAAAAGGGGTAGATCTCAGTATGTGACTTGATGCTATTTGAGACACGTGTACTCGCACCGCCAAAATAGTCCTGAATACATTGTCGGTGCTGCTTCTTTACCTTGAGCATGTGACGGTGGTACTTGCCAGCAAAATACTCTTTCTTGTGGGTCAAGTCCCCATGAAATAGAGCAGTGAAGTTTAGACTTAGGTTGTCAGGCAAGAGACGTTAGAAACTTAAGAGAATAGAAGTGACAATGCCTGAGGTAATCATGCACAGTATCATAAAAATCGAACTTCAGACCAGGTGAGGATTTTCACCTGTACAAGTTTGGCTATTTGAGTCATTGTTAATCACGCTCTGTCGGTGGTGGTCATGACCAAAGCGATAAGCTGAATTTAGCAGCGTCTGAGGAGCTAACGGCTTGGTTCCTTTTGCTATTTTACCCCTTCGTTTGGGATTCCAAGTGTGACTTGGAGGCCTCAGAGATTCATGGGAAATTAGCTAACTAGAGGACTCCAATATTGTAACAGTCATCAGTATTTTAGTTCTATTTTTGTTACTGAGTTTCCATCCGAAGAAATAGTTCTATTTTCTTTCTTTGGTTGTACACATACCACACACACACACACACACACACACACACACACACACACACACAATTGCAGGATAAGATTCTGCCCAGAAAAAGTACTAAAACTCCTTGAGTTCTTTTTAAAAAAATGGCCTGTCTTCGGCCTGGAATCTATTTATTTTAGGTTTTGGTTGAGCACATTATCCCTGGTTTGGTCCTTGCCTCCTCCCTCCACACCCCAACCCCCATCCACTTGGTAGCATTCTCTTTCCAAATTGAAATATCTGCTTCTTATTCCCTTTGATTTTCCAAAGGCATTAGAGCCGATAGGGAGTCGTAGTCATTCGGTCAATACTCTTTGATACATTTACCTAAATGGTATGTTCTTCATGTCGTTGCATCCACGCAGTAATTAAATGTGCCTTCAAACAGTATTGAAGGTAGGTAGTCTGAGCTTTATTGCTTAATTAGTTCAGGTTTGTCCTGCAGTTTCCCATCACTGTGCAATCAATACTGCTCTAGAGAACATTCCACCAATATTGGAAAAAGATGCCTCCCGCGTCCACGAGTGGATGCAGCAGAGTTCAGATAGTGTTGTAAGTTAGTCGTATTGGAAATATCACGTCAGTCATACTTCCAGACTTGCTAAGTGAACATACCTCTTCAAAACACTATTTGCATGGAAAACCCCTACCTGCTTCTTTGGGGTCTGGTCTTCCCTTTCTCCTCTCATGTCTTCAGGTTACTAAGAATTTCAGCCAAGTGAAAGATATGGCTTGAAAGGCTTGCTGCCAAAGGGAACTATTGTGCTATTTTACCACATTCTGGGCCATCGCAGTAATTTGATTAAAATGAAAAGCTGATATTTTTCTAATGTGAGCTCTGTCCTTATAAGACTGAGACACTATGGGCTGAGGTAGTCAGGAGCCTCCATGATGTGTCCCCAGGGCTTGACACAAAGTGCAGCCTATGGAGCCGGGGGATAGGGACCACGGGTCCTGGGAAGACTTAGCCCCATGAGGTGACAAAGCCATATTTCTGACCACTTATTGTGTTGAATTTCCTTTCAGGGTAATTCTGGTTAAATCAAGAGCCTCCTATATAGGCTGCTGGGGGCAAGTTTGGCCCTATTCAGATCACAAACCCATATCTTCCCCTAAATACCATTTAGATTATATTTTCCAAATCAAGTGATCATGGCTATTTTATTAAATTACTTGTAGCTGGACAGCAGTTTTCAAAGATAGCAAGCTGGATTTGTGATGGAAAAATCCAAGTATGGTAAATGTAATTAGACTGTGAATGCCTTGTTAATATGGATTTTTGTTTGGTTACTAATTCATTTCTTCCACAAATATTTGTCAAGTACCTGTAGTGTGTCAGGTACTATGCTAGAATCTGGAGACATAGCAGTAAATAAGACAGACAAAGTTATGGCCCTCAGGTAGCTTAGTAAATCTTACTACTCTTTGCATTGCCCAACCCAATGTCCAACATACAACAAATTGTCCCTCAACAAATAATTGTTGACCTGAATATAAAGTATGACCAAGTGCATCATCTCCATCTGTGTTTTTAAGCTTTGGTCAATCTGTACCTTTGACTGAGCCTTGCTATGCTAATAAAACTATTAGTAACAATTGTAGTAGCTAATATTTATTTAATAAATGTTAGTTGATTTGCATTCATTAGTTCATCATCTCAGGGCAGTTTTCTATTTGACCGAGGATTTCTAAAGACATTCCTAGGCATATTACGAAACCTACCAACTATCTACCGTTAGGGCGTTTCAATTAGTTTGTGGTTTGGTCTAGGCTGGTAGTAACTTATTTTGAATTGTCCTCCCCAAGCTATTAATTGACAGTTGAATCCCATATGCGTAGCTCATGTTGGGCACATGGTAGGAACTCAGATAGCTTCTGTGTGAGTGAACCAGATGTAATTTTAAAATGATGTTATCAAGTAAACTTTCCTAGCTAAATCTTAAATCAAGTATCTTAGATCCTGTTTTGCTGTATGTGTCTGCTGGACCCTTTAGTTTTTGTTTTTTTTTTGGTAAGATTCTAGCAACACTGTTTTGCCGAAATACTTTTTTAAAATAGCAATTTTCGGGGCACCTGGGTTGCTCAGTCAGTTAAGTGTCTGACTCTTGATCTCAGCTCAGGTCTCTATCTCACAGGCCTTAGTTCAAACCCCATATTGGACTTCATGCTGCGCATGAAGCCCTCTTAAAAGAAATCAAACAATTTTTAAAAGTCTGTCAATGCATTTCCACAAAGTAACCTTAGTTTCTTGCACTATTTTGCTAGGAGCTTAGAGGTTATATCGTATATGACAACAAGATAAAACCTTTAAAAATACAGAATTCAGAGTACTTGAACGTTTGTATTTTTAAATTAATTTTTAATGAGTTTTAATATTTTAATATTGTACTGATTTTAAGTAAGAAAGTTGTTCTTATATTAGACAGTGGTGTACAATATTACTTCGTGGGATAATGTTTAATTAAAATACACTAATTTATGTATTTGTTTATTAGCTTTATCCCTAAAGCGGAGAGAACTGCTGCATAATTTTATGAAAAATGTAAATGAGGGTTTTGGCATCACTAATAAAGTTAAATTAGCATAGGTAAAAATGTATGCTTTCACTTTCAAAACCTGATAAAAAAGAACCTTAAGATGTTGATTTGACATATAATAAAGATCACTTTTCAGTGAAAAGATTAAACTCTCATGAAAACAACCTTCTATTTTTCTAATTTCCTTTTGGCTTTATTAGGTTTTACCTGATTTGTTCTTGTCTCAAAACATTTTCTCTTGTTTCTGTAATTGCGGGAGTCATTTTGATGCAAGGATATTGTAGTAAGTTTTTTTTTTTTTTTTTAACATTTGGAAATAGTTAGCTCCCCTCACGCAGTATGATCCACTTTGAGTATTGATGTAACAAATGAGAAACACCTTATTGAATGTTATATGTTCTTTGCTGATTTTGCCTACCCCAACTTAGATTTTACGCTCCTTGAAATTGGGGTCTGGTTTTTGTGAACTTCTGCTGCGGTTTTGACATCCTTCATATTTTAGAAATCAGCAATAATATCATAGCCTTAACCTTATTATTATGGAACTTATTGGCTTACTCTTCCTTTTAAAAAATTGTTTAAATCTCTTGATACGGGCAAAGAGAAAATGAAGAGGAATGGCATTCTCCAGTTTTTCTGAGTTTTATATAAATGTTCATAAACACAGTACATAAACATCTACTGTGTTTCCTGTCCCGGGTGCCACGGGTATACCTTCAGTAGCATCATGTTTCCAAGCAGAAAAGAAAACAGATTCAAAGTGCATTTAAAAGGGGAGAGCCCTGAGATATTTTCTCTTCTGTTCTTCTTTTGTTAGTTATTTATATTCACACTTCTTCACTTCACTACATTCCTTAGTAAACAGCTTGCAGGGAGGTTGATGTTTGTTAATGAACTGTCAATAAACACATGTTCTTCAGGACTTCTTTAAAAAAAAAAAAGACAATTTTGGGGGTGAGCGTGCTGGTTTCCAATTCCTGTTCACGCCCTGGAGACAGAGCGAGGAGTGTTGGCTGAGGACCCGGCCCGGAGCTGGGCACCGTGGCAATCACGTGGTGGGAGCGCAGCCTTTGTGCTAGGAGGAAAGCGGCAGGTTTTGACAGAGTGTGTGCTAGCAGTTTTCAGGACGAAGTCGGGAAGTGTTTGGAAACAGGGCTGCTAGCACTCCCAACAAAGCTGGAGGAGTCTCTCCAAAGAACAAAAGGCAACACACACACATACACGCACATACTCAGGATGAGGACTTTCTTCTCTGTTGACATTAGAGTGAGTCAGAGGCTGACCCATGTTTGGCGAGAGGACAAATAATCACATCTTTGTTGGGGGAAATAGGGTCCAGTCATTTTCTTTTCGTTCTCCTGTTCTTATTCTCTCTTCGCCTCCTCTTTTCTCTCGATAGCTGCAGATCTCCACTGAAGTGTCTAATGAAGTCCTTATGACTACAAAATGTCCACGCAGAGGAACCTCAGCCATTTGCAAACATAACACTTTCTTTTCCACCGTGGTTCGCTCAACGTGACTTGTGGGCAGAGGGAAAAGAAAGATATGTTACCCGGAGGGTGGACACGGTGGAGAGGCCAGAAGAGTGCCCTTTTGTTGTTGGCAGTCTTAAGCTACAAATTAAACAAGAGAAACTTAGAACAGCCTTGAAAGAAAACTATTTATAATTTCATTAGTATTATTACTGCTCTCTATTCATTGTGAAACAAATTGTCCCAAGAGCAACAATTCTGGAAATTTGTGCTTTAGAAAAAATGTTGAATTTCCCAGTATCCTTGTCTGTTGTTGTTTTTTTTTTTTTCCTTAAAAATTTCATGCATTGTTAGGGAAGAAAAGTCTAGTCTAACTCACAAATGCATCCTTATTCTCATGTATATTTGATACCGGCCCCAGTCTAATCTGATAAAGTGCACTTTGCCTGTGGTGTCTTACAATAAGCTGGCTGCATTAGTGCCGGGAAAAATCAATACCGATTTATAATTTACCATCGCAAAAACCTATCACTTTTTATGACCCTCCATCCTGGCTCATTAATATTACATTAAAACACACACACCCACTGCAACAGGGGGAAATTGTAGCTTGTCAGGTTTACAGCCATAAAGAAACCTTTAATTGGGCTTAGTTTGGGAATTCAGGCACAGATTTTGTTTATTTGTTTTCTTTTTAATATATAGTATTTACCTTGGTGCATTTTAAGATGATGCATAATATACTTATCTATTTCTCTGTAAAGAAAGAAGAAAAGTCTGTCACAGAAATTCCGAAATGTACTTGCACATAGCTCTCCAAGTATATATTTTAATTGTACCTAATAATATCTTCTCTGTTTTTTTGTAGCCTCCAAACCCTTTCCACTTGCTTCTTTCTTTCTTATTGTGTGAGTGTGTGATTTCTTTCTCTATGTGGAAGCATTCTAGCTGATGGTATTCTCTTATCTTTTCGGCTTGTCATAGTTGATATTTATTTTCCCCCTCCTCAGATCACGAAGAAGCTAAATGCCATCTTTTGCATTGTCTGTCTCCCAAAGAAAGGATGCATATTTGATATTTCTTCCACACTGAATGGAGAATATTACGTTGACCCTGCTTGGAATCGGAACGATGCTCCCAGTGCTTGCTTTTCCCTAGCAGAGAACTATAGAGTGCGTGTGCGTGTGTGTGTGTGTCCTCAATTCCTTCACCTTAAAGAAACCCCAGAAGAAAAATTAACAATACTCTTTCCTTAAAGACCACATCTATTAAACCGCTTTGCCCTCATGTGTTTTTAGACTTAAAAGTCTTATATCTAAATTCTTTCCAGATAATGTAAAAAAAATGATGTCACTGTTTATGTTGGCAGCCACAAGGTGCTCTATTTATTTCATACTATTCAAATAGTTTCCAGGGAATTTTTCCTGTTAATATCACAACGAACCAACCTCACCACATGGCTTGCTCCCTTTCCCTGGCTGCCTGAAAGGTTAAGGTCTCCCCCCAACACCCCCCTCTCAAAAAGAGGTAAAATGAAGTGTAAAGCAGAGCCAAATAAATAAATAAATAGGGGGAAGGGGAAATTCAGTGTGTTCTCAAGTGTGCAGTAGATCCGCACCATGCAGCAAATACATGTCGTGATTGGGTTTTTAAAAGACGTCCGCCTCGCCTCTGACTGACAGGGCCTATTGATTTTTTAGGTTTCTGCCGTCATCGGTTTCCAGCCTCACAGCGGCCGCGTGTCGGGGGTCAGGGCGCACCGGGGCGCAGTGAGCCAGCCCTCGCCACTTCCCAAAGTGAAGGGCCGCTGAAAGAAAATCAATCATGTCATAAGTGAGAAGCATCAAAAATTTTCCCCCTGTATGGCCAAGACCCATCAGCCTGTCTCCACTCAGTAGCTAAGGTTAGGCATCTGTCAAGTCAGACTAGGTGAAAAGTATTAGAAATGCCAGTTAACCCGTGGGTAGACTGTGTAGGTGCGATGCTGCTCTTCTCTTTGTCTGGCCATCCCGGAACCACACGACTGGCGTGTTCTCACTTCATTTTGGAGCGGGCAGCACCCATTTCCCACCCCTTTGGCCTCAGTGTCCCTCCCCGCTCTTCTCCCTCTTACTTAAAGCAGGACGGCTTGGGGCCTGGTGCCCTGGTTACTGTCGAGCTGATGAAGAGTCCAAATGGATGCTTTGGCTCAGCAGCCCACTGGGAGGCCAGGGCTGTTGTGTTTCACCAAGTCACACCGTGTGTTTCCCTAAGTGAAGCAGATTTTCTCCACCCTTTTGGTATCCAGCTTTGGAAACACACATTACGCAGATAAGTCTAAATTGTAAAATTAATTGTGTACATCAGGGGTAGGAGATTTTTATTTGACCACTGCGCTGATGTTTCTGAACTGATGGGGCACTAGATTTTCTTCCTGCTTGACGAATGGGGAGGAAATATATTTCCACTTCTCAGAGAAATGATCAGGAGAATGCCATTCATTTGAAAGCGCCTTTTTCTATTTCTTATGTTCCAGATCTATATAATTCAATTGTAGAGTTTGGCAAAAGAAACAGTATTAAGTGACTAGCGTGGAGAAACCCTTTGACACATACCTTCTAATTCTGCATTTGGTAATTGGCTGGAATGTGATGATAGGTACCTTTCAAGATATAAATTATAGATGATGTATTCTGTGGGAAAATGATAGGCCTTGATTCTCATATTTTAGTTTGCATTTATTTTAATCAATACAGTGAAAATGAATAGTTTTGTTTGCTTGTCTGTTTGGCTGGTCAGGAAGAGTGGGTTGGAGAACTGGCTGCTGTCAGGCTGGCCTTACCTCGTGCTTTCCACCCACTCAGTGTCTCTCCTTTCAGGCTTGTCTCTGTTGGTTGACAGTGGTTCCATGATAGTCACTGCCAATTTAAGACCAGTTTGAAAGCTCCTTTCTGGAAAATCTGCAGGAGGAGTTCATTTAGGTGGAGGGGCAGATTCTAAGATCTCCTCTGCTTGGGGTGGCCACCTCAGGAGCATTAGAAGAACCTGAAACTGGATTGAACTGAGAGCTCTGTTGTAACTTTCCACACCTAAATTGACATTCACTGCCTGAACCAAGATGTATACTCACTAATAAATATTTTAGCTCTCTATGCTTCGGTGATTATGCTGGCCATTCCATACAGATAAAAAGACAAAATGTTTCTTTAATCAGTACTGTGATGTGAGACCGTTAAGGTAATAGTGCTTGAAACTATTAGAATCTCGAAGATATTGACTGGCTTGCTTTTGGCATGGCAATTATAATTACATTTTTAGGTTACATTTTATGGGTTTATACTAGTTATTCTAACATAAAAGAAATTGCTGTCCAGAATTTTAACAGAGGGGAGAATGATCTAGGTTGAAATCTTCAGCAGTCCAGGCATCAGGAGCTGCTAATATACGATCTAATTGTGATCAATACTTTCTTTTCTAGTTTCTGTAATGACAAGGCCTTTGCAATAAAAACACTACCATCTTTTTGAAATCCACAGAATGATAAATGACCCAGGCCAACTTGAGGGGGAAAGTGTGGCGTATTTTACATTCCTAGTGATTTATTATGGATTTGTGAACATAGCTGGTGTGAAATCAAACTAAGGGAAAAGAGAGGGAAAGTACCCAACAAAGAAATCCATTCTGCCTAAAATGCCTAGGTTTAAGTCCCATTACCATTGATGTGAGCTAAGTACTCTCATCAAGGGGCTTAGGAACCCTTGAGTATTTAGATTCTTTTTGTTACATTACAGGAAAGGGAATAAAGCCAACACAATGAACCAGTACTTTGCTATGTATGAATGGGTAGGTCAGCCTACCTCACATGTTACATAAAAAGGACCAATTTGATTCTGTCTTGACAATAAATGAAAGCTTAGCTTTGAAGGAACTCTTAGCTGGGTCTGTTTGCTTTCAGAGACAGTATTTTTGGGCAGGCTCTAGAGGCAGGTTATTTCAGGTGTAAGAACGGGAATCTGCTTGTTTCATGAACTATTAGGGACTTACCTTCCTTTAGTGGAAAGCTGAATCCAGTCGTCCTCAATCAAGCTTCACCTGTGTGGGAGTGCATTGCTGTACTAATCAAGCTCAGCTGGTCATCCAGACCTGAGAGGCGAAGTATTTGAGGAAGGCCAATAGAGATTTGTGAACTTTATAGTAGTGAAAAGGGAAAAATGGGTACCCCTGGGTGACTCAGTGGTTTAGTGTCTGCCTTCGGCTCAGGTCCTGATCTTGGGGTTGTAGGATCGAGTCCTGTATCAGGTTCCCCATGGGGAGCTTCTTCCTCTATGTCTCTGCGTCTCTGTGTGTCTCTCATAAATAAATAAAATCTTTAAAAAAAAGTGAAAAATATGCCAACATGAGCCCCTTTTCAGCCTCTACCCCGATAAGGTATGGCCAATAGTGTTTTTCATGTGTCTACAGTTAAGTTTCTCAGTCTTTCCATTTCTGATTTTTGTTTATAGGTTGCCTGTTGACATTTTGCTTTAGACCAGGTCTTAGTACATAATGTTTATGATTTCTTTCCATCGTCTTCCCTCCCACTTCCTTCCTCCCTCCTTCTCTTCTTTCCCTCTCCTTTCTTCCATCCTGTCCCTCAACTCTTTTTTCTTTAAAAAAAAAAAACCCTTTTTTTTGTCAAGAGTTGAAAAAAATATGAAGGCTTTATATAGGATTCACAAATTTGGGACTGATACAATATATTTTCTAACAGGGTTCACTAGACCCTTGCATCTCTTAAAGAAAATTTCTGGTGTGATGTTGTAGTGAATGGATTTTTCTTTCCCTATCAACCAGGAAATGTCCCATTTTCCTGTCTTAGTAAACATAGCACACAGTAAGTAGTAAGTACAAGGGCTAAGGGGTCTTGTTCATGTGTTTTCTTTGGTCAGGACTGTGGAAGGAGATACCGAAGGTGTAAGAGACTAGGTTTTTACATGAGGTTATTAAGCATCTCTTTTCTCCAAAATCAGGCTTGAGACAAAAAGGAAAAAAAAAAAGTGTTTTTTGTCCTTAAATATCCAATTCATCCTATCATATTTCCCACAGTGACTTTCCCCACCAAGGTCTTAATGCACTACTTTGAGAATGTCTCATCAGTGACCAGAGCTGACGGGGTCTTTGAACATTAGACAGTACCCATTAGTCAAGGTCCCTGGGCTAACATCTTTTGGATGGCATTTTCTTCTAAGTGTGCCATTAGTTAGTATAATGGACTGGTGTCTGTCAGCCTTTGGGACAGGACAAGAGAAGCATCCAAGACCCTTTGTTAGAAGAATGGGCTGTGTTTTCCTCTAACCTGGAAACATGTTCCCAGCAACATTTTAGCCCTTGAGACACAATAAATGTTAATGGCTTCAGTGAAGTCTTTATGATCTCCCAGGTCAGAAATCTTTTTTCCCCCCTTAAAACCTCAGATATGGATTTACAAAATACTCTTCAGAACCATTATGGTCTTTTGGGTAAATAGTTTTCATTTAAAAACATTTTTATATACACGTTTTTAAAAAGTGTTCTAAATATGTATTTTTACGATTGATCATGACAGCTCCTTAAAGAGCCATTCTTGCCTATCAGGGGTAATGTGTGTGTATTCAAGAAATTGTCTACAAAAAAACCATCTCAAAACTGTGTATGTTTCCAATGAGGATTTTTTTTCTTACCAATATACTTGAAAAAATTATGCAAATCAGATTGTCAAAGTGAGATAGTTCAGAGCTGAGGATTTTTGAAATGTCTCTCAAGTGGCAACTGAGAAACTCCAGGATATGAAAGATCAGAACTGCTGGCTACCCTTACTTGAGACTGTGAACATAGGTTACCAGAGATTTGGGTGATTTGCCAGACTTTCTTCCTTAAGCTTATATGCTTTTGAAAGTTAAAAGACGAGACTTTGATTTTGTTGGATTCTTTGAACCATAGGTTGCTATCTAATCATAGAGGGCTTGAAATCAGTCAGAATAGGGCATCTCCTTGTTGGTTTATTCAGACTTTTATTGAATATGCCATTGTGCTGGGAATTAGAGATATAAAGAGAGTAAGCTGCATTTATGTCCTTGCATAGCATGGAAACCTGTAGATACATTCAGAGAGGTAAATTCTACAAAGGAAGCATGAGAGAATGGGAGCACCAGTAATGTGCATTAAGAATAAGAGTAGGATTGCAATTGTAAGATAAGGGTGTCTGTAACTTTCCTCAGAGTTCAAGGTGGTTGCAAATGATCAAGGGTGCTGGGTCAGGTAGGTGGTATGGTGAGAATCAAACGATGACATTGTGTATGATTAACAGTGAGATTGACCATGACTACCACTCCCACTACTATTACTAGGGCTGGGTAGGCTTTTCTGGGGGCATTTGGCTAAGAATATATGTGACTTATTGTTTACTTCAGAGGATACATTTTTATCTAATTCAAGCAACAAATAATTATTGCATGCCTTCGGTGTGCTAGTAAATTGGGGTATAGTGTTCTGTTCTCATGGAACTTATATAGTATTCGTGGGCCTGGGGCCCTGGAATTCAGACATTAATGACAAAAAGGCACACACATAAATGTGAAATCTATAATGTGATAAGTCTGTGAGAGAGGACACCAAATATTTGGTTGATTTTTTAGGGTCTATCTAATGGAGGTAGGGGAGTGTGTATGGTGATTTGACCTAGTTTGAGAGGCCTGGGAAATGTCCAAGAAGATGGTGACAGAAGAAAGAGGGTTAAGAAGGTGGTGAATGGGGTGACATTGGAGTGGCAGGATACAGGAGAATATTCTAGGGAGGAAAAGTGGGAAGGAAGAGGGAAAGAAAGCAGAAGGAGACATGAAAGACAGGATACAAGCAAGGGGATATAGAATAGAATAGAATAGAATAGAATAGAATAGAATAGAATAGAATAGAATAGAATAAAATAGAATAAAATAGAATAATAGCCTTTCTTTCTTCTTTTCCTTTTCTCCTTCATTCTTTTGTGCTTTCAACAAATATTTATTGAGTACCTCCTAGGATTCAAGCACTGGTCTAGGCACTGGGGATCCAGCATGAATTCAGTGGTAAAAACAAAACAAAATAGCTCTCTGCCCACACGGAACTTACATTTTTATAGGGAGAGATGAACAATAAACACGTAAAATATATAGGATATCAGATGGTGATGAATTCTACTGAGGAAAATAATTCAGGAAATGGAGAAAGGGAGTATTTAGGGTGGGACTGGCATTGCTATTTGACATACAGTAGCATGGGATGCCTGGGTGGCTCAGCGGTTAAGCATCTGCCTTTGGCTCAGGGCATGATCCTGGAGTCCCGGGATCAAGTCCTGCATCGGACTCCCTGCATGGAGCCTGTGTCTCTGCTTCTCAGTCTCTCTCTCTCTCTCTTTCTGTCTCTCATGAATAAATAAAATACAATCTTAAAAAAAAAGAAATACAGTAGCTTGATAAAGTGTCTCTGACAGGTTGCTAATTGAGCAAAGACCAAAAGAGCAGAAGGGAGTGAGCAGATATCTAGGAGAAGTAAAGTAAGAGCAGACCAAGCAGTGTGAAGTGAGACCCCAAAAGAAGAGTGGATCTATGAAGCTTGAAGAAGAGTAAAGGAGACAGTGTGATCAGAACAGAACAAGCAAAGAAGGGAGTAGTAGGTAGTACTGCCAGAGACAGAAAGGAGCTATTTTGTAGGCCATATAAAGATCTTGGGTCTTTACATGAGATGGGAAGCCATTGGCAGTAGATGAGAAATAGATGAGAAGGTTTTCAGGCAGTGATGACGATGTCCATCCAGTCATTAAGAGTAAGTAAATGGATCCTAAACTAAAGGGAAGTATTTCCTGGTCTGGTGTTTCCTGAGTGAAACTGTAAAACCGTTGCAATTTAAGATTAATTTTTTTAAAATGGCTTCTGAATCAGGTCCACTAACAGGATTTTTCATCTGATCTTTATTCATAAAGATGCATTTTGGGATTATTCCTTTTCACCCATTAGGAATCTGCTTTGATAACCCTATTGCTAAAATTCTTTCCGAACTATTTAGTTGTGTGACAGTTATACACCGAAATAGGCAGCTTGTGTGCTATATGGGTAGAGTGAATGAAATAAACTCAGCTGAATTTTGAGTGACAAGGTACCCAGCTGGGAGGGTGAAAGAGAGGGGAGGGAAAAGGAGCAGCTGGGGATGCAGATTGAGGTGGGCAGGCAAGACAATGGCCTGTCCTGATAAGCACCTTTTTGCAAAGGTCATCAGTCAGTCACTGGAACTCAGCTCAGACACCTTGGCTTTTGTGCAAGCTGGAGTTTTATTCTTTAGAGAAACCAGTGGGATCTCTAAAAGGAAGGTTAAAAATCACTGTGGCAATTAACAAGATGATCAAGAAGAAGAAATATTTTGTTATTCATATCTAAATACTTCATTGTCCATATAGAAGTGTCCTTATTCTCTTTCCCTTTCTAGCATCAGAGTGGTATTCCTTTGATAATAATCTTTGATATTAATCTTTCAGCACTAGAAAGCAGTTCTAAAGTTATGGGCTCCAGATTCTCTCTGCTTTTACCAGGTGGAGGCGAGAGAGCTTTTCCAGAGTATTACTTAGCTCTCAAAGACAACCCTGAATGGGTGTTGGTTTGCTGGATTTTTTAGAGGCCACAACAAAAATCTTCTGATATTTATACCTCTTCAGGCTTTGAGGCCATTTGCAGTGTCTTTGCTTGTGGTCTTTTGATTTTCTCCTCCACAATTCCCTTCTATAGCATTTGTTCTAGGAAACAAAGAGGTCCTTGTGAGGCTTGGGGCAAACTCTCCTTCTTGATTTCCAGTGAATATTCATCATGCACAATCAGTGAGTCTCTTTAGGCCTTGACCTGAGTTGGGAGGTATGTGGTAACCCAAGCAAAAGCAAAGAAGACCCTAAGAAGGGAACCATTGAGAGCTGGTGCTGTAGGGTCCTGGAGCTTAATGCTGAAAAGTAATTTCATTGATGTTTGCTTGTTAAAGCCCACATTTGCTTTTCTTGGAGGTCAGCTCCCAAACCTAGCTGACTTTTTACAGTCATTCATTTGGCTGTAGGGAGCTAGGATTCGCAGACCTCCTCGGACAGGCTATTTCCTGGGACCAGTGGGGATAAGAACAAATATCATTCACACGGTGATTTTCATCATCAAAGTACTTTCTAAATAGAAACGAATTCCGCTTGCAAGAATCAGGTTAAGCATTCTTATCCCCACTTTATAGACGGGTGTGCCCAGATTTCATTATTCCGAAGATAGATTTTGAGTCCACGACAAATGTACTTAGCATTACAGTCAATTGAAGATGAAAAGGCCTATTAGGCTGCCCAGCATCACCCCTCCCTCTCCACCTCCACACAACCAGAACAGGAAGCTCCCTGCAATCTACTTTCTACTTCTTTGGCCTGGCTTCGTTTAAATGTCCCAGGGGACCCTCCCTATAAGTCTAACCTTGGAGAAAGAATCTCCTTCTAAAAAGCCGCTTTTGTGTTCTCAGTGCTGCGACCACCCCCCTCTGCTGAAAGGCTCTTGGAAGTGAGAGGAATATGGTTGGAAGTCTTTTTTCCTTTCTCTTTTAGGTGAATT
This sequence comes from Vulpes lagopus, assembly GCF_018345385.1. Taxonomy (NCBI): domain Eukaryota; kingdom Metazoa; phylum Chordata; class Mammalia; order Carnivora; family Canidae; genus Vulpes; species Vulpes lagopus. The sequence goes on along the minus strand of NC_054826.1, from coordinate 36,854,990 downwards.
GCAAATTCCAAGAGTCACATGTGTATCTTTTCCTTTCATAGTAGATTTTTATATGCCTTTCTGGTTTACTAACAGACATACTGGATTTTGAGTTACAGTTGGGACATGAGCTCATGAAATTAGTATTAACTGCTTTAACCTGTGGGTGCTCGTGTTTATGGAATAAGCAAGTCATAATCGCTGACCACAGCCATTAAAATCTGATGTGAGTCAACTTTGAGTACAAAGACTTTCTATAAGCCAACCCTCTTGAAGCAGAAATGATCACAATTTAATATAATGAGAATAATTAATAAGGAGTGTGCCAGTGACCTTGAATATTAATATTGTTTCCTTTTCCTGTAAACAAACCGGGCTATTTTATTATTATTTTAGTGTGTAATTTGGCATAAACACTCCTTTTCACATAATTTCCCCAGGTGACTTTTGTCTCCTTGGCAATTTCCGGCTTTAATAAAGAAAACCTAATTAAGAAGGAGCTGTTGATTGGTTTGCTAGTGTAATTAACACAGGTGATGCTAATGAGTTTCTATGAAACCGTTGGTTTATGGGAAAAATAAACAGACCGCTGTTGCATATGGCCCAACTGATATGTGCACTCTGGAAGAAATGATGATTTCCCGGTCTCCTGTGAGTGGTTTGTGGGCATGGAATAGGCAGATAAAATACTTTATAAGATTCATTAGTGGAACTAGACCAAATTGGAAGCAAAAGTTGCAGTGTTAGGCGATATTAAAAAATCTGATCTCTGATTGTACTTGTTAGGTCTGTTTTTTTTTTCCCCATGTGCCTAAAAGGGGCAGATTTCTGTTGTTTAGGGTGGGTTTCTGACCATCATGGTAGCCATTGTAAGTTGGCAAAGCCCCCAGCAGACTTTCTAGAGACATTTTAATTTTCATTCTCTTCGCCCTAATTTTGTTCATTAACCCTTGGAAATGCATTGACCAGGAAAGCACATGGAATTCCTATAAAAATTAAGTCTCCTGAGACCCTTCTTTCTTGGTCTACAACTGTTTCCTGTGGGACACTTGGTATTTATGTTTTCAGGGGCATCCATGCTAGTTTGGTCAATCCAGAATAACTTAACAGAAGCAAATTTTCTCTTTCTTTCTTTGCTGGGTTGGGAGAGGAGGTAGACACCATGATTCAGATTTCATTTAGCAGCAACTTTATAAGATGAACAAGATTCGTGGCATCGATGCACATTTTCTCATTATAAATTTTATTTAGAATACCTGGCTGTTATTTGTGATAATTTATAGATACCATCCTCAATGCAAAGTCGATTTTTGAAGTTATTTACATAAAAGACTTGATATACTGAGACCTTTGATGTTTACCTAGTTTTTCTGGACCTCGTTCCTTTTCCATTGGTGTGTTTTCTCAAGTCCGTCCCTTAAAACATGTGTTTTTTTCTTTATTTTCATCTCACTTTTATAATCAGCAAGTCAGTTCTTCCTCTTTTTTTCCCCCTACCTCCAAAAATGCATGTTCTACTTTCTCTCTCATCTATTGCTATGTGACAGAAAAGCCAGAGACATTCTGTGTCTCGCAGTGCACCTCCAGGGACATCTTTTGAACTCTCATAATTTGTATTTATTGCCACCCACTTTGTAAGTTCACAGTTTAATTTGCCAGCAGTGGCAGTGTTAGGCCGACACAGTAAAACAAGATAACGTTAAAATGTCAGAATGAGAGGGGGCATGAATGATGCATTACCCCTACTAGGACTTGCACTTGTCATTCCCTTCCACCAAAGTGATGTTAACTACCTTTTGAGAGCTTTATCTGACTGGTATTACTCAGAAATAGGATCATTAGTTCACTGTTCTGATTAGGAAGCTGCTATGCTTGATTAACTCTTCTTGGACTAGGATCTCAGTGGAAGCATTAAATGAATAGCACAGACTTAGACATCTAGAACTAATTTATAATTATTTTTTTGCAATTATTTGTAGTTGTTGACATGTGTTTTTCCATGATGTGGTATTTAACCAGGATGAGTTAAACCTACTGGAGAAAAGACAAGCGTGTTTGAGTTGCGCTTGTAATTCACATTTCAGGGAAGGTCTGCTAGAATTTTAAAATGATTTCCCCCATGGATGGATGCTAAGGCATATTCTTAATAGCATCCATGTTTATTCCCAAACCTTTTGAAATTTCTCAGTTTGGGAAATTGGCCCTTTTGTGGTTTTCTCAGACTTACTCTCCTAGGAGGAAACTGATGGAATTCATGTTTATTCATGGTGGTGACTCCATGTACAAGAAGAGTTAATACGTGTCTTGAGGAAACTTTCCAAGTGATAAATGTAGGGTATTGGGAAGGGAAACACCTCCTCCCTTTCTTATTCCCCCAAACCACCTTCTACTGTTCTTTCCCTCTCTAAATTTTTCTTTCCAATTGTGCTGCTGAAATCCTAGCATATTGATTCTCTGGCTTCTGACTAAATTCATAACTCCTCTTTCCCCTTCCAAACATATGCTTGATACTAAGACTTTAGTGTAAGGTTCTCTTAAGAGCTGGTTTTGATAGGGAATGTGTTGAAAGGCTAGGACATGAATATGGGCATGGCACCTATGAGGAACTTTGTCCTGGAACAAGGATCTTGATGGTAGTGAAGACTTCTGGTTCAGCCTTTCTGAAATAAGAATATTTTTCATCCTATGCTTCCCTATAGGAATTGAGCTACATGGAACAATCTATGAGGGATCTGTGAACCTTGTTCACCACTGTGTGTGCAGGGTCTAGCTCTTCTGGGTGCTCAGTGTGCATTTATTAAATGGAGTGGATGAAGCGATCACTGAAGAGCAGTGGAACAGTGCTTCAGTGAAAGTACTTCCCCCCATGAAAGTACTTCCCTCTCAATGTCTTATTTCCTGAAAGGGCTTTTTATCTGGGTAGATCCAGAAACTTGAATTGTTATTACAGATGCTTCTGATGAACCTGGGGTTACCCTGAGCATATTAACAGCATCATCCCATTATCTTCCTTTATCATATACTTGACATCCGCCTTAAGTTACTATCCTTCACTATCTGCTCAAGTCAGGCTATGTTCTCTTTGGAGATTTCTTGGCAGCTAACCCTTGCTGTGGATACAGACGAATTGGCCTTCATCTATTTCTATTAAAGATGTAACCATGTGGCAGATGGTAACTACACTTGCCACAGTGAGCATAGCATACTATATAGAATAGTTGATCACTGTGTCATATACCTGAAGCCAATATAACATTGTATGTTGACGATACCTCAATTAAGAAAATGTAACCATGACTTGCTTGTCTGAGAAGATGATTCTAGCCTTATTTTTAAGACCAAGCCAGGTGCCTCTCTTTGGAGGACAAGTTTAACCAAGGGGGAAGCTGAATATCAGTTTAAGAATTCAAAGGAGAACTTGGTTTCAGAGTAATGTTGAGAAAACCCTAAGAAGTACAAAAAAGGGAGTATGTATTTGGTTTGAGGATTCTTGGATCTATTAGTTGCCTTCTAAGAGTATACTTTTTGTCAGGGTGAATCATTTATAGTGAATTCTGGTTTATTGATATTTCTCTCTGTGAGCCTCTTTTTCAATGGTTTTGCCCTGGATTGCCCAGAGAACTGATGCTCTTTGAGATTTGGCTATAATGCTGCTTTTGTAGAGTGGAGAAATGAAAGCAGAGAAAAATAAGTAGTTTTCTATAAGCCTGTGTGAAAAGGCAGTAGTCAAATTGGAAAGACTTTTTTTTTTCCCTGTCATACTTCTGTTGGGAAGCTGTTTGATCAATATGGGTCAGGCTTGATGAAAACTATTTTAAAGCTAGTCTCGTGTGGAAGTTCCCTTCCTATACCCTTTCTTAGAAGGGAAGGTGGGAGTAGAGTTCTAAAAGAAAAGCTATTTGGCCAAGAAAATATGAAAACTTTTCCCCAGGTCAAAGTTGAACATACCAGCATGTGCTTTGGGGAGGTGACAGATGTGACTTACCCCAGAAATAGTTGTTGTAGCAGAATTATGAGTACTTTCCTAAATCTTTCCCTCTGCATTACTCAAGATTTCCTGTGCCCTGCGTTGTCCCAGATAGAGAACAAAATGAAACTCTCACCAATTTTGTCTACCTTTTTTGCTCTAAGCCAAGGCTTTGCAGCACCATTAGGATGTAGATTATCATATTTAAAACCTGTGATGACACCGTTGTACCCATCTGAATGATTAATCTGCTCATTAAAAGAGTGCCGATGGGCTAGTCTAATTGGAACATGGATCTTCTTAAAGGACGTTACAGGGTCGGGAATAGGAAATATTACTCATAACATAAAGTAGGGATTAATTATGCTACTAAATACTACTGTGTGAAATTTACATATGCGTCTGGTTGGAGACAAGGATTAGAAAAAGTGTAGCATCCCATTTTGTAACATTTATGTCAACTTTAAGACAGGTGGTGTGTTCCTTCTTTAATCCCAAATCTTAAATCAACATTTACAAAAGCTGTTATAAACTCAAATGCCACAGAAGGCTTAGAGGTTGGGATAAACACAGAATTTGCATCTGTGAATCACTGTGATTTAACCATATGGATTTAAAAAAAAAAAACTGCAAAGATCCAAAGCTGCAGAACAATCTTTACTCTCTGTTAAACCCTAAACTTCTGGATAATATTAATCTTCCTAGAGGAGAATGAGAGTACAATTGGTAACTTTAAGAAAATATGCAAATCTGTTGAGCACAAGTTTACAAGCTTTTTTTCTTCTTTTAATAACATTCCTTTAAACAAATAATATGTATGAAAGATGTAAGAGGATTGCTGTAGTTGCAAAGAGGATGGGAGTTTCGAAGTGCCACTTCAGAGCTTTTCTGCTTCGGGGATCCTGTAGCAGCAATTAAAAAAAAAAGAGCTTGATAACAATTTTTGGGTTGAAAAGGACCTTAAAAAGTTTTTCATCCTATTTCCCTCATTTTATTTTTGTTTTCTTTAAATTTTCCTCAAGTTGATTTTATTTTTTTGTAAAGATTTTATTTTTAAGTAATCTCTATGCCCAGCTTGGGCCTCGAACTCACAACCTCAAGATCAAGAGTCACATGCTCCACCATGACTGAGCCAGCCAGGTACCCCTATATCTCCCTCATTTTAAGACAATGGAGCACAAAGCTTACACAACTAGTTAGTGATGAGCCAGAGCTAGAAACCAAAGTCTCTGACTTACAATCCAGTGCTGTTTTTGGTTAAAAATACAGCATCTCTAGTCTGGTTACCAAAAAACCTGACATGTTGGATTACTTGTTGAACACACCATGTCTTAAGATATCTCTGTTTACTGAAGTCAGATCTGTTTGACAAATGTGAAATACATTTTTACACATATTGAGGATTTGCTGCATTTTCACTGCTTGAAAATTCATAATCTTTTTTTACTTGTAGGCAGATGTCACTTCATGTGTGTAGTAAAGAAAGGCAAGTTGCTCCTCCAGAGTAAACATTCTTCCATGCTAGCTGGTCTAGTCAAAAGGAGGAAGATCAGGTTACTTGTTTATTAGTGGGCCCCTGCCTGTTTGAGGAACTGAAAGGATTACCTTTTAGTTTTTAAGGTGTTGCCAAGTTCAGAGTTTCCTTAGGCTTTGGTGACCACATGAGGTTTCTGGAATTGGGGAAGCTTTGGGCTGAAAATGATGAGCTGAAAAGTATGTTACCCGGTTACTAGTTCAAATGCTTGCATACCTCTGGATCCGCTCAGCCACTTCCCATGTTCATTCTTCCCTCTCCATCTCATTGCTCTTGTGTTATTGAATGGAGTTCGCCATCATCATGCAGACTACTACAATAACTTCCTGGCTATCTCTTCGCCTCTAGCCTTGAGTGGGCTCCATCTGTTGCCTGCACAGCAGCTAGAATGAGCTTTCTAAAACCCTTCTGACCTTACTCTCTTGCTTAAACCTGGCTGTCAGTTGGATTACCTGGCTCCTCATTGTCCCAGAAATAAAAGTCCCAGCTTTTTAGCATTGCATACAGTATTTCCCCTGGCCTCATTTCTCATTCCTCTCTTCCTTATGTGGGACCACCTGGCACTGACACAAATTCCCCATGCACTCTGAGCTGGTTTCGTCTTTGCACCTTTCTCTCAATAACTGGATATCCTTCTTAGCTTTCTCTATGCCTGAACTTTCATCTAGTTGTCTCTGACTTTTCCTCAGGATTAAGTTCAGCATTAGCTTCCCAAAGAAGCCTTTGCAGACCCATTTATCTATGATAGAGTGTGCACCGCACTCTCTTTCATGATACTATTCACACTGCATGGTGATGCCTCACCTTATAGCTCTCCCTCACCAGTGAGCCTCTTGAAGGCAGGAAACCTATTATTGTCTAACGTATTGCTATTTCTCAGGACTATGTCTGATTCCAAGGAGGACATCAATAAATGTTGAAGGAAGGAAAGAAAGAAATAAACCAGGACAAGAATTCTCACTCTTTTAAGCTGTGTGGAAAGAAAGTCCTAACGTTCTTTGGCTAGCTAGCCATTCTATGATATACTGTCTTTCAGGAATAGCTGGATCAGTGCCTTTTTATACCCAGCTTTAATGTTTTGGTTCAATATCTTTGTTTTTTTACAAAACAAAGTCACCTGAGTACCATAGAAATCAGTTGACCTCCACTTTCTCTGGTCACACCTTTAAAAACACTGGTTCTCTGATGTTCTATGGTTATTTCACTTCTCGGGCTCTGTAATGTGTTTTGCATGTAGGCAGAAACCTGTAATCAAGAGAAGAGGTTGGGAAGTTGTTTTTCAGTTGGAGAGAAAAGCCTTTGTCATGGATTTTGGAGTATTCTGTAAGCTGGAGTTGTGGCATGTCTTGGAGGTCAGTTCTAAAGATATACTTGCTATAATCTCATGTAAGAGATGACTTTCAAAGAAGCCTCTATTGTCATTCTGTGAAAGTTAACAGCAAAGTATCATTGCAAATCTGTTGAAAGATGTTTGTTTTTTGTGGTAAACCTCTGAACATTTTTAAGACTCAAAAGTGGTGTGCAGGGAACCTTTCTTTACAAATTCAAGTCTGGTGGAATACCATAATTGTCCAGTGGTGAAACAAACATTTGGGATAATATTCTTCAGTGAATATCATTCATTCCTGGACTTCCACAGTCTTCAAGTGAAAATGAAAACTATAGGCCACCAAGAAGTTAACGAGACACATTATTATAGTCAAATTTTGTTGGTCAGGAGGCCAGGGAAACGGAGTGGTTTGTGAATTTTTTTCCAGCTTGCTGGTAGAAAAGAATTTCTTTGTCTTCTTTGATAAATAATGGTCTGGCTATGGAGATGCTCTGTAGGAGGCATAAGATGTTGGGCTAGATGTGAACTAACTCTTGGAAATCCCTGGGCTGTTTTCCTAAATTATAAAATTATGGGCCTTTTGAATAGAAAGAACTTATAATCTGTTAAAACCTCGTCCTTGAAGAAGTAGAAGTGGAGATCACAGAGATGAGTCAAGTGGCCCAAAGTCCCAGAGCTAGGCAGTCCTGCAGATAGGTTTTACACCTGGTCGTGGGACTTCTGATTCATTGTCTTTTGCCCTGTACTGCCACTCTCTACAGGGGCTTTAAAGAGCATGTTTCTTCCCCCCCACTCTAAGCCCAGTTCAGAAAGCAATGCTGATTAATGGAGGAGACTAAATAGGATGTGACAAGTCATAGTCTGATAAAACAACACTTTGCTATAGCGGCACTCTGGTTTATAGCACTGAGGTCTTCATCATTCTGTAACCTCATAACAAAACATTTTCCTAGGAAGTGTGGACTCAGAGTTGCAGCTGTAATCGTATTTGCCAAGGAAGCACTTTTTCTGGCCGGCACAGTGCTGCTGCCTTTTAGATGGGGTGTATGGGTCTGCAGTCACCCTTGTCGCTGCCGTTCCCAGCAGCTTTGCTCAGTTAGATTATTGGCCTGGTCTCAGAGGCTTTTGAATCAGGAGCTCTGGTTCCTGTGATCTTTTGTTTTGTTTGGGGCCTAAAGGAAGGCAAAGTTGGAGATGCCCATTTTATTTTCAGCTCATCTAAGAAGGGGGCCTATGTTTTGGGGATGGGCTGGTTGTTGGCAATGTTGTTGACATGCTTGGAAGCATACCGCCTCTCAAGCTGCTGCTGGCTTTATCAAATCACTGAAACCAAGCCCTGTGCTACCATCAACATGAGGCCAAATCTGTCACAACTGGCAACCTTCAGCATTTGTAGGAGAAGACGGTTAATCAGTCTGTGCATCAGTACAGATGTAAGGCAAAAGCGAATAAGATTAGTTCATTTGTGCCACTAATTGCTCAGGTTTATACAAAAGGTGGCAAGATTTTCCTGTCCTGTCCGGAAGAAGACTTTCTAGGATTTAGAGTTTTCATTTTTCTTTCTTTTTCTTTTTTTTTTTTTAATTTTTATTTATTTATGATAGTCACAGAGAGAGAGAGAGGGGCAGAGACATAGGCAGAGGGAGAAGCAGGCTCCATGCACTGGGAGCCTGATGTGGGATTCGATCCCTGATCTCCAGGATCGCGCCCTGGGCCAAAGGCAGGAGCCAAACCGCTGCGCCACCCAGGGATCCCCTCATTTTTCTTTCTTAAAAAAGTTCTCACTCACTCTCTTTCTCTCTGTCTCTCAGAAACTTAGACCAAAAAAAAAAAAAGATTATTTTTTAAATAGAAATGATCTCCACAGATGGAAATTTTATGGGATGGTGGGTGGTAAGCATGTCATTTATTTCTTGCTCCTATAATTTTTTAAAAATAATTTTTAAAATTAAAGGAGTAACTTTTTTTGTAGAAAACTTCAGAGAATACAAACATGAAAACAGAAATTATTTTTATCCACACGCTTGAAAAATATTTTTTAACATTTTCTATAGTTTGTTTCAGAAATTTTCTATAAATATATTAAAACCATGTATTTATGAAATTGAAATATACTGTTTTTGTATTTTGATTTTTAAATTTAATATATTGTGTATATTTTAATGTATCTCATAATTTTAAAAAAATTGTGCAGCATTACATTTTGTGGATATAACTTATTTAACCATCCTCTTGTTAGCCTGTTTTTAGTTTTTTTGTCCTTGTTAAAATGGAGCAATGAGCCACCTTGTACATAAATCTTTGGGATGCAATTTGATTTCTTTTTCTTTAGGTTAAATTCCTTGAAGTGTAATCTTTGAATTAAAGGATATGCATATTTTTACACCTGGTACCTGTTACTAAATTTCCCTCCAGAAAGACTTTACCTATTTATTCTCCCACAACCATTTTAAGAGAATTCTGTTTATGAGCATCCTCAACAGAACTTCCTCACTTAAAAATCTTTGTCAACTTAGTAAACTGAAAAATACTAATATTTACTTCCTATTTTAACTTGTGTTGTGTATCTAGTAATGAGGTTGAATTTTGCATTTTTTGGTCATTTATATATTTTATTTGTTAATTGTTTCTTCATTTTCTTCTTTTCCTTTTTAGTTTTTTCTCATTGATTTTTTATTTAGGTTTTAAAATAATAAATATTTATTATCTCCTTTCTATAGGAATTTGAGAATAGTGATAGTCATCTGAAGGCTTGACTGGGGCTGGGGACTGCTTCTAAAGACGTAGCATCTCAAGGCTGTTGGTAGAAGATTCAGTCTTTTACTACTTAAGGCTTTCTAAGATTGCTTGAGTGTTTTCATGGCATTTAGAATATGTGGACATAGTTTAAAACCATCATAGAGCTTATCTTATTTTTTTTTTTTGCAATATGTCATTCAAATATTTTCCTACAGTTTGTTATTGGTCTTCTAATTATATTTTTTCATATTCAGAGATTTAAAATTGTACTGTATTTAAGTCTTTTAATCATAGACTTATTAAAATCTTAAAATGCTTTTATGCCGGTTGGTAGATAGCTGCTGCCCTGAGGCTTCCTCCCCTTCCTTCTTTCCTCCTTCTTTTTTTTCTTTTTTCCCCTCTAATTTTATTGAGAAATAATTAGCATACATCACTGTGTAAGTATAAGGTCTACAGCATGATGGTTTGATCCACAAAGACTGTAAAATTATCACCATGGTAGGTTCAGCTAACAGCCATCTTCTTATATAGATACAATAAAAAGAAAAGAAAAAAGGAAAAAAAAAGTTTTTGTATTCTGATAAGATTGTTGGGATTTCCCCTGTAATGACTTTCCTTTATATCATACAGCAGTGTTAGCTATAGGCATCATGTTGTACATGACATCTCTAGTATTTACTTATAACTGAAAATTTGTACCTTTTAACCATTGTCCTCCATTTCCATCTCCCCCTAACTTCCACCTCTGGTAAGCAGAGTCTGATCTCTTTCTAGAAGATTTGGGTTTTGTGTGTGTGTGTGTGTGTGTGTGTGTGTGTTTGCTTATTTGTTTGAAGATTCCACAGGTAAGAGAGATCATACAGTATTTGTCTTTCTCTATTTCACTTAGCAGAATGCCTTCAAGCTCCATCTATGTTGTCACAAATGGTATGATCTCCTTGTATTTATGGTTGGACAGACCCTTCTTTATCAATTAAGAGGGTCTCTCCTGGAACATTGAGGAAGGTGGGTGTCCTGGCTCCCAGACTGGAAGGTGGGTGTCCTGGCTCCCAGACTGATACGTGTTGGTATCAGTCCTGCTATTTTGAATATCAGCCCTAACTAAGGACATATAGACACATCCTTCTTATTTTGTCTGTTGATTGGTCTGTCTGGTCTGATTCCCTTACAGGCACAATTTAAATTTATACAGCTATATAATGTTTTGATATTATAACCCCCTTCAATTTTCATAACAATTTTTGCTTATTTATTCTTATATATAACCTATAGAATCATTTTTTAAGATAGTTCTTTTAAGAATCAAAGTTATATTAAAGTTTGAAGAAGTTGACATCTATACTCTATTAAGCCTTCCTAAAGTGAATGAATATGTGAATGAGTATATATGGATATATATGTATCTCCATTTATTCAGGTCTTTAATATTCTTAAGTAGAGTTCTTATTTTATTTTATTGTTTTGGTTGTGCTTATTCCTGTTTTATCATTTTTAAAATCTTCTCTTTTTTTTTTGCTTTTGAGAATAACATTTTTCTAAAACACAGGCAAAATGGTTATTACTGTAATTTATTGTTTGCATATGTTAATTATTCAGGAGTCCTTTAAGAGGGTAATTTTCCAAGTTTCAGAAAATGAAAATTTACTAACATCCTTTAGAGAACCTCCTCTCCCTAGGATTTCAAATCACCTTGCTATGATTCACAAAAATTCTGGTCACTTACATTGTGTAAATAGTTCAAAATGACCAGGACAGCTTGAGTAATGTGTGAATCACCTGGGCCAGTTTACTACTGATATCCAAAATACCAGCCTTTAAATTTCCTGTTTCCGAATGTTTCTGCTTGAAATCACTCATGGTTTAAAATGCAAATAGCACATGGCATTGAACCTGAGGAGTGTTGTCACGATTTGAATGGGATGATTTGAAACAGCATTTCTAGTTTTATAAGATTCTCTCATCTGGATCTGAAGCTTGTTCCAGGGAATACCAGGTCTTTACCCCCCTATGTTATAAAAATGATTGGGTGACTGTTAGCAAAGCAATAATACCAGTGGGATGTGTATATTAACCTGTCTGTGGGGGGAAAATGCTGAGAGCAACAGGCCTATAATTTAGGTAATAGCGTTAGTCTATGAAAAACATGCTGCTTTTGCCTTGATGCTAATCAGGAAACCATCAGACAGTCTTCCCTCACTGAGCAAGGGCAGGGCGGGAAGGAAGTCAGCTGTCATCATGTTTTTGAAGAAGAAAAAAATGAGAGGTGAAGTGAACTCTGTGATAGGAACCTCACTCTAAAGCAGCTTCCTGAATCTAAAGGTGTGGTAGTCCAATCAGTAGCACAAATTGGAGGCATCTGATTTGCATGGATTAACAGGAGTGGGTCACAACCTTCTGACAGGTCAATGGCACCACTGGGGATTTGAAGAAAACTTTGATTCTTCCTCTTTTCCCCTTCTACCATGAAGCAATCATGCTGTTCTATTGTAAAAGAGGATCCCTTACTTAGAAAGCCAAGCTTGTCATTTAAATTCACCCAAGTTAGGACACCACGGAGCTCTGTCAGATGTCAGTCTCAATACTGCAGGAGAATGTTTTTCAACAGCTTTCTAACCCCTTTGCCTGGAAACACAGAGGCCTGGATAAAGGGGGAGGGGCAGCTGACTGGGGCTTGGACGATTTTTACAAAGGCAAGATTGGAATTTTTCATTTAAGGCAGGTTTTCTTTTTCTTTGCTTTTTCTTCTTCTTATTTTTTTCCCTTTTTGTCCTTTAAGCCTTGTGTCAAAGATATTTCCACAAAAGGGGAATGAAAAAAAAAAATCAGATTGGTTGTAAAGACTCCTTCATTTGAGGGTCTCCTTGGAGGCATTTAAGCCTGAGAGTGATGTTGGTATTTTTCTGCATCAGAGGTGATGGCTGTTTGCCAGTCACTTCCCTTGAAAAATATTGTTTGGCTTTAAGGTAACTATGAAATGTTTGGCAGAGGAACCATCCGTGGCAGAATATGGACAAAGAGAAATGGAAATTTTCCGATTAAGCCTTCTAGGCCCCTGGTGCCCAATCCAATCAAAATAAGAGGCACATGCCATCAAAGTGAGGCTCAACTTCACGGAAGCACCTTCTGTCATGGGCCTTCAAATGGTAGTTGTACCGTCAGGACTGTTTTTTCCTTATGCCCCGATTAACCAAATGCTCAGGAGACAGTGTGAGCTGAGAATTCTAAAATATTTGCTTGCCACTTACAATTTTCTACATTTATCAATAATCGTTTATTAAGCCTGTGCAAAGGCCAGACATTGTGCCACGCCCTGGGGACCCAACTTCCAACAATATAGTGTTGGTTCTTGCCTCCTTGGGATTTCCTCTTCAGGTCGGCCTCGTCAATTTGCTTTTCTTACGTGTCTTGATCTTCGCAATTTGAATTCCTGGGCCTTGCTGGAAAGCTTCAATATGTCATTCTTTCTTGCATTCAACCCCATGTTTAGCATTGCAATTCCTCCACAGAAAGTTGGGTGAACTTTTCCTCTAATTTGATCGGTTATTTGTCTAATGTTTAAATTTGCAAAGCCTCAGTTTTCTCATATGTAAAACAGGGATAATAATACCTCTCCCACAGCGTCCTTGTAGAATAAATGATACAGTGCATGTAAAGCACTCAACAGAGAGCATGGCACGGGTGCTCATACATTTGGGAACTGTGAGTATTTTTAATCAGTAGAATCTGAGTGATAGTGTGTGCTTAATACCTAGAACCTCTGTTCTTGGTAATGCCATTGGAATCTCCCTGTAAGATGTTATACTTTTACTAAGCACTGTCTCTTCCAAAGAATCATTGGTTATTTGGATACTTGAAAAATGACTTGGAAGATCCTGAGGTCAAGATTTGAGACAAGTTTTCAGTAGTTATTGTAGATGACATACCTGACAGGGTGTGTGTGTGTGTGTGTGTGTGTGTGTATTTTAAGATAAGACCTATAATTAAGCTTCCAGTTATAATTCCAGTTTTGAACTCCAGAAGTGAAAAGCCCCTAGAACTTCTTTCTCATGGCTTCTCTTCCTTTTAACGGCATGAATATCCTTTTGGAGGTGGGTCTTCTCATTCTCCTCCTGGTGTAAACATGCAGAGACCATTCGGGTACAACACAGTGAAAGGAAATTGCCACATAGAATTTGATCTGGGAAGGCCTATGAGGTGATTTGGCCACACTAGCTCCAAAGCAGCAGCCCCGCTAACAGAATAGGAGGTGGATTGGAGCTTGCGCACTGGAGTTCCACCTGGGTTCAAATCTTGGCTTTGTCATTTTTTATTTTTGTGACCTTGGGCATGCTTCTTTTTTGGGGGGTGTGCTTCTAAATATCAAATGCACACACACACATTTATAGTTATTAACTTAGTTCAGTGACTGGCACATTCAAGCACGAGCTTGTAACAAATCAATATTCCTTGCATGAATGAATGAATGAATGACCACTGAAGCTACAGTTATTCTTCCTTCACTAACGCCATTGCTAAGTGTGTTTTTGCAGCTTCTTTTCCTCTCAGTTCCTTCTTGAACTCGCAACCTCTTCTTACGGATGTTCTGGGTGGTGGCACACTTCCACTCTTTGAAGGTTGTTCTGTGATTTGGAAACTGCCAGCAGTGATTTGGTGCCAAGCTTGGTGTAAAACATCAGCATATTAAAGGCCATTTTGGATCAGAAATTATGTGTGTCCGCAAGGATCTATATATTAAGGTGAACTCAGAACTTTGCCTGGATTCAGTGACTGGCTGCACACACTTTTGAGCAGAGTCTCCCAAAGCGACCGTCAGGGATGGCTTGGAATTCATTTTGATGTGAACTCTAGTTCGTTTAAAAATCGATCACACTTTAAGTCTCACTCTGGCTTCTGTGTCCTGGAAAGAGAGGGAGTGAGATCTGGCTCTTGGCGATATGAAAAGCAGACTGCTAAGACCCCAGGCTGTTGAGCTAGCCCTGGGTTTGAATCCTGCTTCTGCCACTTACTAGCTATAAAGCCTAAGGCTTATTACTTAAATCTTTGACTCTGCTGTTACTTCTTCGTAAAATTTTATGCCCCCCTGAGGGCTGCAGGAGAAACTGCTTGGCACATAATACTCCATGTTAAATTTTAGGATTATTTCTCCCTTTTATACTATTTTAGTTTCCTTTTCACATATGCTCAGGGTTCTAATATTCCTTGGCTCCTGGAGCCATAGAAATAATGATCCGAGAAATAAATTCACATGAAGCATTACTACCTTGGTCTCTTATTCTTTTTACCCTTCCCATGAGTATTCGTACTTAAAAGATGGTGTCTAGAAAGGGCAGTGCCTCATGGAGATTAACATGTTTCTAATTTTAGCATCTCAGGCCTAGTGAGGCTGGCATTTGAAGTCAGGAAGGCCAGGGGACCACCCCATGTCCACACTGCTACCAGATTCCACTAGGTTGACAGAAAGGTTATACTTCCTGGAATCTGTCCCCCACTGCTCACTCCGTCCTTAGGTTAGTAGCCAATACCAGTGGATATTTCTGTTGCTTATAGAGGCATTTTTAAGTAGAGGTGCCCCTAAGAACGATTCATTGCAAATGGATGGCACATTTGTTCTCATGGCACAACTTTCAAAAACAAATTAATTATAAACTGGTTGCAATTTAATTCAGTTTGTCTGGATTTTGTGTTTGCAAGGCCTGTGAGTACATTTGGCACTGGTGTTGGCCCATTTGGATTTTAATGTTTTTGACAAGCCATAGTTTCCTTGGCCTGGGTAAACTGCTTACTGCCATACCCGTCATTTAACTGGATTGTGCCAGAATGACTCTTTAGCTTCGGGGCGGGTCTGTGGCTTGCAACCCCCCACCCCACCCCTATTAGCCATGCATCCATCTACACATTTACTGAGAAGCTGGGAACTACAAGCCGTATACAGGATACCCTGAGAAAATGATGGTTAGTGGCATAGAAAAGTTTAACTATTTGCATCAGCACAATAATACATAGGCACATAAGACTTTCAGTTCCCCAAACCCAAGACGTGGTTTCACGAGGTTATGTGAAGTCTGACATCCTGCTATACACATATATGTAAAAGGCAGGTTGGGAAAAATCAGTAAAATCTCCCCTTTTGGGCAGAGCCCTGTGCATATTTATTTTCCTAATTATGGAAGGTAGCTCCCCCTCACCCCCTTTTTGAAAAGAAAAAGCCGGTGCTTTCAGCATGCTTATGAGACTCAGTTACACAACCATGGGTTAAATGTCCAGTAAGGCCACAGGTTACACTCTTCTTTAGGACTCTTGGGCTCTTCAGCGCTTGTAGCCTTCTGCTGCTGGTTCATCCCCCCTCCCCCCGCCCCCAGTGCCTTGAGAATCCCATGCCATAACTCTCAAACTGAGGTGGGCTTCAGCATACAAAGTGGTAGCCAACTAATTAAGGAAAAAGGAACCTGTGGGCAGCATTCTTATCTTCCCAAACTGTGATTTGAACCTTCTTCCCAAATCTTCCTCTCCTTCTCCCTCTCCCTCTGGAGAAATGTGTATGATTGCTGATTTCCTGAGTTTAGGAGGATGAAGCATTAAACAAACTGCCCTTACTGAGGTTTGAACTTGTGACTCAAGGCACTGACATTTGTGAGAGAGAGTTAAGCTCTTGAGACCAGACGGTTTAAAGCCCCCAGTCTCTGTTTCTGTTGCCTTTTCCCAGGCAGGACCATCTCTGCCATTTATTTATCTGTGAGACTTGCAAAATCATGGTCTGTCATAATGGTAAATAAAATGTGTTAGAGTTAATATGAAGAAGAAAGGAACAATTACAACTGCTTAAAACAGTCTTAAAATATACTTAAGCAGAGGTTTGCCACGTAAACACACAATTAAAGTAGGAATTTGTGATGGATGCAAGGATTTGAGGGTCTCAGACATACTGTTTACTGGTGTAGTTAGCAGATGGATAAGTCAACTGATCCCAGATGTGCAGCTTATAAATACAAACTCACTTCTTCCTGGTGATGTGTGTCTGGAAGTAGCACATACTACTTTCTCTGTAACTCTTGACTATTTGCTGGGGGTAACTTTGTAATAGTCTCTTGCTTAAAAAATAAAACAAAAGGATTTTTAACGGGCTTCCTCTTTCAGAAGTGGTAACCAAATACCTAGAAAAGGGTACTTTTGTTGTAGGAGTCCTTTTAAAGGACAGGTTTAAATAGGTTTACTTTTTTCTTTCAAGTTCAGATATCTAAGCCTTATATCCCTAGCCACAGTTTTCAGATATTTGCAGCTAATTAATTCTTAGGAAATCTAATCTGAATTGAATTAATTTTCCTTTTTAGGGCACATGAAGCAACTTTTAGGTAAAAAAAAAAATGAAAACAGCTTTTGTTGCACATAACTCTTGCAACTAATGAAAAGTAATATTGCTGTTCCTTTCAAATAATGCAATAACAAAAAACCGAATGAGAGCATTGCATGGTATTGTTATATTTGCTGTTTAAATAATTTAGCTGCAAAAATCTGAAGGCTGCTTTAGCTGTAATTAATTATTCATTAATGACATGCTAATTGCACAATACCTTTGAATATTTAACAAAATGCAAAAGCCAGGCTCTGAAGTTATGTTTTTAGTGCGGGGGTGGGGGATGGGGGGATCCTTTCGTCCATCACTGCATCAGGAGGACAAAAAAAAGTCTTTTTTCAGATGTGAGGTAAAGTAGTAGTAGTGGCCTACTTTCCATTCACCATCTCCGCCACCCTTTGTGCAGTGGAATATAATGTCCTTATCTAGACTTAACAATTGACAGGGTGGTAAATCCCTTGACTTTTGTCCAAATGATTTCTCTACAAAAATGGGTTAATTATCGCCTTTCCCTAGCTTTTTGACTAACAAAAGGCCCTGGATCTCTTTTTTCCTTTCTTTCCTATTTACTGTAAGGAGCCCTTTGAAATGTGATAGTTTAATCGGCAACACCTTCTACAGGGGGAATACTGAGAAGCCAGCCTGGCCCTTGCCTGGAGCTCAGGTTGCTCTGTGAACATTAGCGTGGTTAGGAGAGATGACCTTTATTATGCCAAAGCCATCCTGGACTTTCAGGATGAAAAACTCCTGAGTGCTCGGTAGTCGACTTCGTTTGTTTCTGCTAATAAAAGCTGGCGGGTTTATAACAGTGTCTTTTAGTGGGTGGGATGACTGAAGGGCAGCAGTGTTGAACCAGCTTCGTTGTGTTTCATTAATTCCCCTGCAAGGCCAGGAGTTTGCATCTTTCTGCGCCCCATCTCTGTTTCCAAGCTTCAAAGCTCCACATTGTCTCTGACCTGTAAGTCAGGGATAGTCTTGGTAGTGGAAGAGCAGGGAACAGGGACTGGTTTTTTCTTTTTATTTGTCATTATCACCATCTTGGTCCCAATCAGAGAATCCCCAGCCCCTAATTTAGCACAAGGCAGTGAGCTGTGTGGCAGCTTGTCCTTGTGGTTGAGAATAGATTTCATGCACTGGGGCCTACTTACTCAGTCATATTTTGCATTTGACTCCCATTACTATTAATGGCATTTATGAACACACATTGGCGGGAAGAAGACCCCATTGAATCTGTGCATTATCAGAGAGATGGGGAATTAGCATACTCTCATGTCTAGTCCATGATGGATTTTACTCTGCTGTGGAAATACTTAGCAATTAAATGAGAAATCACCATTGCGAACATGCACCTGCCAGGAAGAAAAAATAATGGAGTGGAGAAGGAGGAGCATTCACTCAAGTTGATGCCAAGTTCCCTCTTTTACTTTGGCATTCTCTCTTTTGGGAAATGTTACATCTGCCTGTAGCCATTGTTCAACATGGCAGTGTATAATAGAGTCTCTGTTTAGTAAACGCATGGCATCCCAGGCCCACCCAGCCAAAAGTGTGTCAGGGTCAAAAGTGTTTATAGTCTATTTGGAAAGTCACAGCTTGCTAAGTGAGAAGTGAAATAATGCAAAAGCAGTGTGTGATTCAGTGCCACATGAATCCAAGAGTTCAGGGATTTCAAAACGGCGAACCATGCACTGGATCCAGTCCACAGTCTCATGTGCTTTGTTTGGCTTGTATTTCTCTCTTTTCAAGTTTGAACTAATATTTAAAAGTTGGGAGATTTATATAAAAATTGAAATTTCTATCTTCTCTTGAAAAGTCAGAAGATCTAGCAACATGGGGATGCCATTCCCACATGGCAACAGTTGGCTGGAGCCAGGTACCCTGGCCTTGTTCTCTCCAATTGGATACCATACCTGGCTGGTTTCTACCTTGGGGTAGGGGATTTGAAGTGGAAGTGACCATGGTTGGAGTGGTCAGGGAAGGCTGACTTTCGGACAAACTCCAGCAAATTAACTCTACACACTCCCAAGATGTTCAGCCATGATGAGATTTCAGATGATTAATATCATTCATTTGTTGCTTTTTCCTTTTTTCGATTCAAAGATGTCACATGGTGAAGAGTGTCTGCTAGGCCACTGGGGAAATACCTTTACTACTTTCTGCATGATCCTCAGGTTGGTGCCAATTTCACCAGCATCTGAATTTCTTAAGATATCTTTTTTTACCTCAAAATAACTTTCATTAAGCATCTTCTCATTGTAAGATACTGGCTGGGCACTTCCCATATGAGTCAGTTCCTTTTCAGTTCCATAAAGGCCAGAGAGCAGCACATGTATTGGACTGCTAGAGTAAGACACTCACTTGGACTGAGTTTTGTTGGGAAATGACAATATGAAGAACAGATTGCTCTTCTTCATTGGCTACTGATTCTGGGCCGTTAGCCTGCCCTGAGTACCTTTTCTTGAATTCAATCGCTAAGGATTCATGAATGGGGTTGTTACATAAAACTTGCTTCTTCCCAAGTCCTGAAGTGAATAACATCCAAGGGAAGTAGGTAGGAGTGCCAAGAGAAGCCAGTTTCTCTTGAACCTGAGTGTTAATCAGATTCCTTTGGGCCAGGAAATAGAGAAGCATTGGTAAGCACAGTAAAGCATCCATAATCCATTTCTCCTTAGCTCAGTGCCTCCATGGAAGCTAGCCTGAAACCTTTCATTTTGCTTAGCAGTATCAGGGAAACATCTGTGAACAGGCACTACCATTATACGACTGAGAATTGCTTAAAAGTGATACAACATTAATCTGTCAAGTGAAAAATACTGCTGTGGGGAGCATGACTTATAAACCATGTGAACATGTGAACCCTTCTTCCTGGAGGCTTGGATAGAGCTAGGGAATGGTGGTTACCAGAAGAGAATTTATTCTTAGTGTGAGTAAGAGGATAAATATTCAACATGTGAGATCTCGAGTGTGAGGATTCTTGGTTAGATAAGGGTAGGTGAGTTAGAGCACATTAATGGTTGGGGAAACTCATTCAGCAAGGTTATTGAATATATGCACTCCAGGAAGGCCTGTGTTTGTGAAGAGATGTCTAGAGACATCTGAACTTAAGTTCTAGATTGGCTGACTGTGTCTAGATTGGTTATGGGTTGCTTTTTTGTCCTCTATGAAATTATCTTACTTGTTGAGGTGACCTCTTTTGGGAAAAGCTTGAACATAATTTCTCTATTGTAATTTGTCTTTTTAGTGATGAAAATGTTTTAAAAGAGCAAGAAGGATTATAAGTTTGCACACAATCATGGTATAGGAACTATGGTAATATACAAATTAAATCTGTTCAACTGCTTTTGTGAATTAGAGACAAATGATTATGGATTAGGATATGAATATTCATCAATCAATTGGGGAATTGTATAGGATTATAAGGAGAGTAGGAAAAGGTATAAAAGGAGATGGAAGTTACTGTTCCTCTATATGCACAGACGAAATCACAAATGTCTGGTATAAGAAAGGAGGGGTCTTGAAATCCATTGGCATTTCCAGAAAATATTCCATGACCTACTCCTGTTGCAAATGTGCCTTTTACCATTGCAGGGTGATAAAATGCCACGATCCAACTCCAGAGTACAATTAAGGGCTTGTGTGATACAGCAGGCAGCCATTCCATACTTGAGAGTTTTCATTGTATAATTAAAATAAACTGAGGGGCAGGAGGCAGGAAATGAAGTGAGGGAGGAAGGTCTGGCTGAGGCATATTCAGACATGACATTTTCTGATGTCGATAACCATCAAGAGGTTGGCTTCTCTGTCCATGAAGACAAGAATGTCACATGCCAATCAAAGGCAGAGCTGCTGAGCAGGGCTTGAGATTGAAGGAAACCACATAGGGTCCATCTGGCTCGGGTGGAGCTCAGACTGGCCTCCTCTCAGGCTTTAATTATGCTTTCTTAGTGTCAAGGGTGTCCACATCCAGATTTCTGACGAGTACTGATGAATACGGGGAGATAGGTAGTGCAAAATTTGCTCTTCCCTTTCAAGCTGGGATTCTAGGCCATGCTTAATCCCAGTGGAATAGATAAAAATAACATACCCGAGAAGCAATCTCAGAAAGACTTATATTTTTGAGAACCATTTTAACCAGTTTTGGCTGGTATTCAGTATACTTGTGTAATGCCCCTGCTCCAGTGGCACACTTTTTTTTTTTTTTAAGCATTCCAGTATACATTCTTCCATGGGTGTCTTTGTTGCTCTATTGATATCACTGTAGTAAACTAGCTTCCTCATCCTTTGGTTCAGAAGAAGCTGCTATTGGTCTGCCCTCAGGCCTTCCCTGGTATCACTGAGAGGAGCAGTTGGGTAGGAAGAACCCAGAGCACCCAGAGCAAAGAAGAGGATGAGAGCTCCACCCTGGGAGGATGTTGGTGATGTTCTCAGGGGACCCTGCATGCTCGCACCCCACACCCATCACTGGAAACTGGAATGTCTGCTCTCCATGGCAGCCTGTCACTTCTGGCTTCTGAACAGTGCTTAGGAAGCACACCCATCCTCTAGAAATGAAGGATTTATTTCCTTTAAGGATCATTACAAGTTCTTCAGCTTATGTGAAGATTTATCATGTTGCAGTTTTAGGGAAAAATAGAGAACGAGGGCTTTATAGGCAAAGTTGGATTTTAATGGAGTAAGAATGCTTCACCTATTTAGTGAGGGACTTTGAAGTCAAGCTACTCCACCTTTCTACTGTTCACCCCCTCATTTCTACGTACAAGGAAAATGATTCCCATTCCAACTCTGCTTTCACATGTAGCTGTGCTCTGACATAGTTACTCAGCCTTCACGATTTCTACTGGCTGCAATTCTTCTGCTTACTCCCCAAACTTTAAAGTTACAGATTGTCATGGCATAGATTAGAAAGGACCTTAATAACTGAAAGAATTTAAAATCAGTGTTGTCTCTCCTGCTTACACAAATCCATGGCAAGAGGCTGCCTGCAGTGCTTTGTTGAGGAGTATAGGAAGAAGGGAGTGCCATGACAAAGCAGTAACATTTATTTCCTGCACAGGGAGAGGAGGAGAGGTGACTGTCCGGTATTTTCTGTTGCTGACTTTGCCTAATCTTCTTATTTCCTATAGATCACGAGAGAAGTGATTCTAAGTGACTTGATTGACCATGACTTACAGCAGTTATGCTGTATAGAATATTCCAATAATGCTGCCCTCCTTCTAGGCTCTCCTCTGCCCTCCCTTTCTGCTTCCTATTTCAGCTGAGATTTCAAGGATGGTTCAAAGTGTTCCCGGTCCTATAGGCTGCTACTTAGAATAGGCATGAACATTCTCTTTATGTAAAATCCACTCAGCTTGCCTCCCCTAATTCTAGAAGCCAGATTCATTTTGGAAATTAGGTAAGGACATCTTCTCTTCAGATTCTGTAAGGGACCTGTTCTGTTTAGAATTCCATAGGGATTTGGATCTGATCAGGGATGCCACTTATGACACATAGCATGATTGGAATTAATGACTTACTTCTGCACTTAATTGCTTTATAGCTATCTGTACATCTAGATTGTAGGCTCCAAACGAGCCATTTTACTGTCTTCTTTCATTGGTGTGTTCTCAGAGCCTTGCAGCATGATACCTACCTAGTGGGTGCTCAGTGAAGAACTGCTGAGTAAATTGGATGAATGGACATCAGGAAACTTTGGGACTCTAGAAGTCAACCCTGAGGGATCCCTAAATACTGTCTAGTTAGAATGAACACAGGCCTGTGTGTATGTCATTTTGTTCACTCTTTGTTTTTCTGAAACAGATCGAAACCAAAAAAGTCTTTTTTTCCCTTTTTACTCCCTCCCTCCTTCCCTCCCTCCCTTCCTTCCTTCCTCCCTTCCTCCCTTTTGTCCTCTTTTTCTCCTCTTCATTTTCTTTTTTCTCTTCTCCTTCCTTCCTTTTCCTACCCCTCCTCCTTCTTTAAAATTAGTCTTGTAAAGGCTCTTTCCTTGCCTTTGCCATCTCTACCATTCTCATTCAGAGACAGATGGTCTTTAACCAGCTGTGGATGATCAAAGAGACTTTCTAGGTGGCCACTGCACTCTGTGTCTTTCCCGTACGGTATGTAAAACCCCACTGTCTCTGCTTCCTTAGGGGCCTCTTTATCATACCCATCTACCTTTGGAAACCTGTGCTGGTTCCCGGTTTCCTTGTGTATGAAATTAGAACACCTGTTTGAAATTCATGAGAACTGGTGGGTAATCTGTTACCACTCTCCCAGGCCTAGTGTCCACCGCAGTTTAACCGCAACTACCACTTACTGAGGGCTTTCCATGTGTCAGACACTGTGCTAAGTGTTTTCTCCCTATGGGGTTCTAGGTATTGCTTTTATCTTTAGTTTATAGATGAAGTTACTAAGGCTTAGAGAGGTGAAGTAACTTGCCAAGTTTACATAACTAGTTAGTGGGACAGTCAGGATTTGAACGCAGGTGGTCTGATTCCACAGACAGAGCCTTTGACAACTAGTTCCTGATTTTATGTTTGATATATACCTTGTGTATCACCAGATGGGGGGTTTATACAATTCAGTGACACAGTGCTAAATTTGGTGATCTCTAAAGGCACTGCTTCACAATGGGAAGAAAGGATTTTTATATAGCACCATATATATATTTTATTTTAAGGAGCACAGTTTTTCAGAACAATCACCTAAACGATCTACGTGTTAATATCTAAATTTTACCTACTTTTCCCTTTTCTTGTTTTTAATATTGGTAGTAAAAAGAATATCCCATATGTATAAAATGCATCTTTTATCTACATGTTTTTTATTACTTCAAAAAGTAGTAAAGGCAAACCACGAGAAACTCCTGACTCTGAGAAACAAGCAAAGGGTTGTGGAAGAGGAGGTAGGGTGGGAGGATGGGGTAACTGAGTGACGGGCACTAAGGAGGACACTTGATGTAATGAACACTGAGTGTTTTATACTATGGACAGAAAGATAAGATGAATGAATGTTCTCAGCCACTTGCAATATTATTAGGCTGTGACTATAGGTGGTTCTGTTTCACTGGTTGCTTTGTGTCAGAATAACCAAGAAGAATACCTCAAGAAGTCATTCTCCAGATGACATTCACTGCATTTGTACGTGCTCCTGAGCTCTTGATTGCACGGATCCAACCCCTTACATTATCACGCTTCCCAAAATGCGTGTGTATAGAATGAGCATCTCTTTCTCTCACAGCAGACCTGAGGATTTGGCGCTTGAATGGCTTACAAAAAGCCCCAAGTGCCATATGTTCACTGTTTTTGTTTTCTGTCCACCCCAATACAGCTGGTTGTAAGCTGCAACAGATGATTGTTTTCAGTTTTGTCTTTTCTTGAGGCTAAGAGCTTCACCTTAATGATCTTCGAGGTGGTTGACATTTTCAATTAAACTCTGCTCAGTCAGACAGACATAACTTCTCACAAGAAACTGTCAGGAGCTACCTCCTGCCCAAATGTTACACAGATAATGATTATAATAATAATTGGTTTCAACTCGTCCATAGGCCATCCTTTCATCTGGAGTGGTTTTATACCAGGGTTGGTCCACAGGGAAGCACCCTTGATTGGGGATTTACTTCCTGTCAAAGTCCATTTGACCAGTGGGGGGCAGAAGACTCGCTGTGTGGGAAGAGTTTAATTCTTCTCCTACTTTTATAGAAGGCTGTAAGGTAAGTAACTGGTGCCTTGCTAAGTAAACAGCCTGCCCTCTCTGCTCCGCAAGATTGTTCCAAGAAATAGAGCAACCAAATAGCATAGAAAAATGGTTGAGATCCTAGGCTCTGGAGTCAGACAAACCTAGGTTCAAATCCCATCTTTACTACTTGCCAAATGTCTGGGCTTGGGGAAGTCATTTTGCCTCTTTTTGCTTTTGTTTCCTGGGCTCTCACATCGGGCTAATATCACCGGATCTTTAGAAGGAAATGTACTTTGGTGGCCTGGAATCCTATAGTTCTGCAAGTGGCAGCAGGTGCTGTGCCAGTTATCATTCCTCCCTTGATTCACCCCCATCTCATGTGGGACCTCCTATTCTTTGGCAAATCCTCTCCTTTGGGTTTAATGGTGAGTAAACATCCTGGGCACAGTCTTCAAGTCTCTCCTCTCCCAGAGGAAGCTGTTTGCATGTGTCGTCCCTACAGCACCCTTTGGCTGGTTGCTTTGTGGCTCTCTCACAGGCAAAGGCTGCAGCTGACAATAATGCTAAATAGAACCGGGGATGGAGTGGGGGAGGAAACCCTCCCAGAATGCATCGGGGCAAGGTCAGGCGCTGCAGCTGCCCTCCAGGTAAATGAAGCAGGAGGTCTAGAAGTTGGACAGGGTCTAAGGAAGCCCCTGGGCAAAGCCCTTAATGAGGAAAGTGATAAGAAAGCATGCCAGCAAATTCCCTGAGACCCTTTCAGAATTCCAAATTAGGATAGTCAGACTTCATAATCCAGGGCTTCTGTTAACTTGGTTGTTGTGTTCTTGTACAGGATCCCGGCTCCATAGCTCTAAGAAGGATGGATTTCCACGATGGGATTTTGTTAGACAGTTTCAAGGGGGCTGCTTTATAGTCTCCCTTCACTCGGGAGAGAAGACGTATTTGACCCTCCAAGAATACCAACTGCTTGCTGGTTGGCTGCTTGAAAAGGTTTTCTTATAAATTGTAACACAAATGTCCACTTCCTACCAAATCACATACCACAACCACAGAGCAAAGTCTGATTGCATCACTCCCTTGTGTACATAATAAGGTTGAAGCCTTATATTCAAGATGCTTGTGGTCAAGGCAGCTTCCCTAGAAATGAATTTAGTTCAATTCTATTATTGAGCCAAAGGCGCTGGAGACTTCCAGCTTCTGTGCCTTTGCTTATTCTGATCTTTTTCTGGTATACCCACTTTCTGGGTGTCATCTATACATCTCATGTTCCACCAGCCTCTTCTAGGAATTCCCCCAACCCAACTGGAAATGTGTGTCCTGCCTCTGAATTTCCATAGCACTATGTCTCATGGCACATTTAGCTTTGTACCTTAAGGTCAGGTTATTTATTTGTGTATCTTCTCTCCCAGTCTAGACTGTAAGCCTTTGAGGATTAGTTTCTAGCTCTTCTTTGCATTCCCCAGAAGACCTAGCCCTTGTCTCACACATCTTAAGCACTCAAGTACGCATTGAGACTGTGAGGAGCACTGAGTGCCCATGGACCCTATTTAATGTGCTCCCTCTTGATTAATATATTGCATAGAGGAATACTCTGTGTACCAGGTTTCAGAATTATAGCAGAGAGTAAGATGGGCACAGCTTCTACACTCTTGTGGAATGGTAAGAAGGTAGAACAAGGAAATACATGGAGGGACCTCATGGGGCTACATCCGGGATGGCTTAGATGCCAGTTGGAAGGGCCCTAGCTCAGTTTTTGCCAGATCAGGAAGACTTAATGAAGCTAACATTTAAATCTGTGTACTGCAGGAAGGAGACCAGTAGAATGTTCTAGGCTGAACGTTTGTGTCTCCCTGAAATTCATATGTTGAAGCCCTAACCCCTCCATGTGATGTATTAGGAGGTGCAGCCTATGAGAAGTGATTAGGTTTAGATGAGGTCATGGGGGTGAAGCCCCTATGGTGAGATTAGCACCCTTATAAAAAGAAGAGAGACCAGAGTTCTCTCTCTCTCTCTCTCTGTCAGCCACATGAGGGTAAGTAAAAAGGCAGCCAGCCAGTCACCAGAACCCAGTCATGCTGGCACCCTGATCTTGAAATCTCCAGCTTCTAGAACTGTGGGAAATAAATGTTTTTTGTGTAATCCATCCTAAACTGTGATATTTTGTTATGGTAGCCTAAGCCAATGAATATAACAATGAAGATAGGGAGAGCACGAGAGTGTTTGGGACAGAGTGCACACAGCAAGGACAGGGTCCTGGAGGAGAAGAGAATGCACATTGTTTGGAAAACACTAGGAGGCACATCATGGTGTAGCAGAGCGGAGGGGAGGGGAGAGGCAGGGTGGGGAGGGAAAGGTGAAGCTGCCCAGGTCATTGTGGGTATGACGGTCCATGTTAGATATGTCAGCCCCTCCCGTGGAGGTAAAAGGAGCTGTCTGACCAATTTGGAGAATATATGAAACTAGCACAATTTTATACTGGCCATTCAGGGTCCTGTAATAAGAATAAGGAGTTTCTTTTGATTTTGAAAGAGTCTCACACAAAACAAAATAAAAATATCCCAGTTCTAGGAGAAAGACTAAGGCATTGGAGCCAGAGTTAAAATTCCTCCTTCAAAGCCGTGTTTTGCCTTCAAGTGTGAACACGCAGGATCCAATGCGAGATATTATTCTCACGGCTCTTGCTGGCAGCAAGGAGCCGTGGAGGGTCTCTTGAAGTGAATGGGAATGTTTCTTGAGTGGCGTATTGAGAAAGCACAATGGCCAAGGGTGTGTGTGGGGGGGACAATGCTTTAGGCTTTCGCCAGTGGGTGCCTGATGAAATACATCTTGACGTGTCATTGAAGTGTGGAGCCGTGCGGCCCTGTGAGGTCACCTGTCCCACCCCCTGTGCAGGCAGATTGTTCCTCACACTCTCTTTCTCAGCTCTTTGTCCAGTGGCTTTATGCATCTCAAGCGATGGGGCTTCCACTGCCTCCCTTGGGAAGCCATTCGGCACTCGAATTGAGCCCACGCTTAAGAAGGTTGCCCTGATATTCAGCCCAAGTTTTCCTTTCTGTAATTACATCCCATTCCTCTCTGCTCTACCCCTTTGCGTGACCCCGAGCAATTCTTTCCCTTCATCGGTGTGCCTACACCCTTGCTCGGGGAGAGTATTTGATCCTCGGGCCTTTTTGTCCTCCCCGAGCTTTGCTTATTCCTGGCTGGTGCTGCGGGAACCCTTATAAGTAGCTCCCGCTGCTGTTCCCTTTAATCCTCGTGGCTTCCCTTCTTTGATTTCTGTCCAATTTGCCTATTTCTTTCAGGGGTACTGAAGGGCCCAGAATGAATCCGAGGCTTCCTAACCATATTATTTATTAATCTTTTATATGGAAGACTTTCTCAATGATGCTAAACCAGGTTGGGTGGAAAATAAAAATCTTTTAGAAAGATGGAGCTGATGTGAACCCCCCGCATGATAGGACTCAGGGCACTTCAGAGAAAAATGAATTTGAATCCCAGGACAGCCCCCGCCCCATGCAACCCCAGTCCTCTGATAATCGTGCACCTGCACTTCCCTGTACTACGGGGGGCAGAGGAGGCATGAATTTAGGCCACGGAGGGATCGGAATGACCCTCCTCAATTGGCCTCACTGATCCAGCCTTTCTCTGAGGCCACACTTTAGGGTTCACTCCCCTATGACACTTTCTTTGGTCATACCCCTCCGCCCCCACTTTGCTATCACCAGATAAAAGTCATCTCTCCTTCCTGTGAATTTTCATAGCACTTTTGTAGTGCCTGCTTTGGTGGTACTTCCTGTTCTCTATTTTATTCATTTATCTATTCAGCAAACATTTATCTAGAGCCTATTCCATTCATGATATGTGGTGCACATTGGGGTAAATGGAAGACCAACAAGATTAAAACACCACAACAAAGTTCTTGCCCTTGAGGAGTTTCCAGTCCAAAAGAGAAAGCCATGCAAAGCCATAGGTAGGTGCTGGAGTGTAAACATGCTTGGAAGCTTGTGGCGCAGGAGTGACTTGGAATAGAATACTGTTCCCCCTTGTGGATTGGGAGTGTGCGCCTGCAGGGAGGGTCACTGTCCCACTCATCTGGATATCTGAGGATTCCCCCATGATGCCTGGCACATGCCTTCACTGCAGTCGGTGCCCAGGAATGTCTGTGAGGAGCATGTCGTGCATGTGCCCCATAGTGCACTAAGCACTTTATATGTGTATCTCATTAACTCTTTACGATAACTTTGGGTAATATTATTATCTCCTTTTACCAAGGAGGAAACCAAGTCTGAAGGATCTAAAGTCACACAGGTGGTAGATGGTAGAACTGAAGTGAACTGAGATGCTTTCCCTCCAGAGTCTATTCTCCCATCGGCTGTGCTATATACATTGCCCATCCATTGATGATCAGCCGACGTGGGAAATGGAGTGCTGGAAAGATAGCTCACAAGGGAGTAAGTGAAAGACCATTTTCATACTATACTCCATGTCACCTTCCCTTTGCTCGTATTGACAAAAAGCAAGAATAGGATCAGCAAAGCATTTCGTAATAGTAGTCAGACAACCTGGGGGCACGCACAGATATGTATTTATCATAGGTGGTGCTGGGCAGAGGGTGGAATACTGGGCTCGCTTCTTCCTTCCTTTCTTTCTTTTTCTTTTTCTTTTTTTCTTTTTAAGAATCCAGTAGCATCATGTATATTCCATTGATCCATCTACTTGACTACATCCTATTGAGGGCAGAGTTAAAATGGCCCTTTAGGCAAAGAAAGCTGGATAACAATGAAACATGAATCATCTGCATATTTGGAAAACCTCTGGGTATTTCGCAGATCTTTGGTGTCATGTGGGTATTGTCTTGTATATCAGCACACTGTAGGTGTTCATTACACATTCGTTGCAATGAATACATGGCCACCATTCCTAGGACTTTTATACTTTTTGAGGTGAGTTATCCAGTTGTATCAATGTACAACAACCAAGAAATGGCTAATCATAGTGCTGGAATGTTTGATCGTTTCTAACAGAGTCACTAAAGGGGAGGAAATAATATTATTAGTTTGCCTTTTTGTATGTGCTACCCTCTCCTCTTGGGGGGATATATCCGGTTTTCTCCTGCTTGCTCTTTCCATGTAATTCTTGTGGTGCGCGTGTACATGTGCGCGTGCGAGCAGCAATGGCTGCAGGATATTGGATGTTCTATTGGCTGGCCTTCCCGGGGTTTGCTAATGCTAATTTGGGAGTGGGACAGTAGCACCTGTGCCCATGACTCCCCGGAGGCTCAGTGGGCAAAGGGGGGTAGCTGTGCTGCAGAAAGCACATTTGTCTCATGTCTTTGGAATGTGTCCTCAGCTTCTTGGTGCCATGGGGTGTGCTTTCTGTGTTCACCTTAACTGTGCCCTTAGAGCATGGCCTCCTACCAGTGGCCAGCTCCAAGTTCCCCCAGGCAAATCCCTTGTTCTCATCTTCCCTTGGGCAGAGGAGCAGGATGAGTGTCAGGGAGCTGGATGAAGGGCATGTGCCTTCCCAGGTACCTTTTCTGAGGCCAGACAAAAACTGGGCCCATCATTTTTCAAGGTTAAATTCTAGTGTCTGTGTTTCTTTTTAATAGAATGGGCAGATTTTTAACATCATCACAAAATACAGTATAGCCATTAACGGCTCCAGCTCAGGCTGCGGAGCCAGCCTTCCTGGGTTTCATCCCAGCTCTACCACTTACTTTCTTTCTGAATCTTGGGCAAATTAACCTCTATGGGTCTGTTTCTACTTCTGTCAAGTGAGAATAATAATGGCATCTACCTTGTAACATTTAGTTCAGGTCCAGGCTAATTTTTGGTTTTGCTTCCTCTAGTAATGACATTTAGTAGACACTGTGTCAGGCACTGTGTAAACACTGCATTACCTCATTTTATCTTATGACTACTAAGGACACTGGGGCTCTGAGAGATTAAATAACTTGCAGGGATTTGAATTTAAATAATCTGTACTCTGTCCAGGCATTGAAAACTGCCCATTTCAAGGCCTGTCTGAGAGTTGAAATTTGAATGACTTATTTGAATTATGGAAGATTTTTGAACTTGAGAGTTCAGAAAAGAGGAAGGTAAAGGAGACTCTCAGGATCTTTTACTCTGGAAGCTTCTCTTTGCCTCTGTCTTCTAAATTACCTGCCCAAAGTAAGGTGGCATCTAATCTTCCAGGTGACTTTAAGGAACCAATGAAGTCGGGCAATAGTAGGGCTGTTCCTATGTGTGTATGTATGTATGAAGTGCACTACTGTCACTGATGGAAGGAAGGAAGGAAGGAAGGAAGGAAAGAAGGAAGGAAGGAAGGAAAGAAGGAAGGAAGGAAAGAAAGAAGGAAGGAAGGAAGGAAGGAAGGGAAGAGAAAAGAAGGAAGGAAGGGAGGGAGGAAGGGAGAGAGGAAAGGAAGGAAGGAGGGTGCTAATATGCACATAAATGACACATGGTTCTCAAATGTGATTCAGCTTCCTTAAGCCATTCAGGAGAGTCTGTGTCAGCCTCACTGCCTGGTAATCACATGATATCCACACTTATACATGCAGCACATGTATATTCTCATTTGCCTGTTTGTACTGGACATGGTGAAATTTTCCTGTGGTCCCATATTATGGTTTGGATATCCTGTTTTCATTGATATGATAGACACTGGGCAAGGGCAAGTTTTTTCTTCCTTTTTTTATGATTCAATAAAAGCCAGACAAAAAAAGAGTATTTAAAACTGTGACATTACTCTACACAGAGACATTACTCTACTCTATGTGTAGAGTAATGTCACAATACCCATAATTCACAGTTTGTCCTTCTATATGAGCAGAAAGCAAAGGAGGTGCTGTGTTTCTTAAAAGATCTGTGATCCAAATGTATTCATTCAGGTTCTTTCCTCTTAAGGCATGTGCAGATCTAATTTACTTGTTTTTGTGTGTTTATCTTAAAATGAAAAAAAGTCCCAAAGATATAGAGCATTCGACTATTTCTCGCCTATGGTTAGGTTATTTAGCTTTTCAACACACTTTGAGAAAAACCATGCACAGATAAGGGTCCACTGGTTCAGAGAGGTTTAGTCACCTGCCTAAAGTGACAAGTAAGCAATAGGACCAAGACGAAAGCCTAGATCTCTTTGTTCTCAGCTCTCTTTCCTCCAGCTCATGCCTTTGAAAAGGTTAAGACAAACAATCCATGAGCCCTTTGATGACTAGTTTAAATTTATTTCATTTACTCCTTAGTAGAGAGAAATCTATATTATTTTTCTGAGTATCCCAGAAGCCCAAGTAAATCCAGTTGTATTAAGAATGTGATTGGGAGGGCAGCCCGGAGGGGGGCTCAGCAGTTTAATGCCGCCTTGGGCCCAGGGTGTGATCCTGGAGACCCAGGATAGAGTCTTACATCGGGCTCCCTGCATGCAGCCTGCTACTCCCTCTGCCTGTGTCTCTGCCTCTCTCTCTCTCTCTCTCTCTCTCTCTGTGTCTCTCATGAATAAATAAATAAAATCTTAAAAAAAAAGCATGTGACTGGGAAATGTTAGGCAAACAATTTATTGATTCCCTCATCGCTAGCTGACAAGGTAGCTTGTTGGGCACCTCTTTCGCATCTTCATTTCTGTTGTAATTATGTTATCCTTCAGAGGGATGATGGCCGCCTATTGTAGTAAGTTTTCCTCTGGCAGCTGGACTTACCCCCCTTTCCTCTAGTGGGAAACATTTCCAAACATTCCTTTAGAAAACACCCTTGGTAAATAAGATTAATTAGATGTCATATTAAATTTCCCTTCTGTGCTTTGAGTTTTTATTTTTCAAAATTTAGATAATACCCAGTACATATATATTGTTAGTTTGTGACTGATTACAAAAAATAACAAAATAGTGACGGTAGAAACAACCAACAACAGCAAAAGATCCACAGAAACTAAGCCATGGCTCTGTCTGTCCTGAGCCCAGGGCAAATTTTTTTACCTAACTGGAAAATGGCTTCAGAAGTTCTGAGAAATCTGAGACAAGAGTGTCTGTAACTCTGTAAAATTAGTAATGAAACCTGTAAGGAAAATATCTATCCATGAAGACCCCAGATAGTGCTATGAAACGATTTGAGACTTCCAACATTGCACTCTTGCCTTGTGTGAATCTGCAGGAAACTTTATACGAATTGAGATCACTACTATGGTCATGAAACGCGAGGGTGTCTTTTAAAGGCATGTTCTGGGAGTGCTGTACTGAGAGCCTTGGAATGGTAGTTGCCAGCATTTCAATATTCTCTGAGCTTCAGGGAGCTGGAAATTATGAAGTTAATAGGAAAAAAAATGTTTAGACTGATTATGTAATAAATTATATAAGGATATAATTATAAAATATACCATGAAATAAATTCCTAATGCCGACAGGGTGCATTCTAAAGAAGATGTATTATTGAATGACTTTCTGATTTTAATATTATTAAATGAATATTTTTATATAGTATAAATACAAACATTTAAATTACCTTTTATTCTATCTTCCAGCGATAACTACTGTCTACGTTTTGGTATCTCTTTTCTATTTGTTTTTAATGCTTACATAAATAGATGTTTTGAAATCTGTAAATGTGGAGACATAATATATATGTGTGTGTGTATATATATGTAATGCCTCAGTTATATCTTTAGCTTTCTTTGTTGCTTTTATTTTTATTAACATGTATTCCTTGAACATGTTTTTAATGACTGCATAATATTACATTGGGTGTATAGATCATCATTTCTTTAACCAATCGGCCAATGTTAGACATTTAGGTTTTAAATTTTTTGTTATTATAAATAATGTTTTGACGAGTGTCTCTGATTTCTTTATGATAGACTCCTGGAAGTGCAATTATGGGATCAAAGGATATGAATGTTTTTAAACTCTTAATGCAATACCAAAGTGCTTTCCAGAGAGGCTGTACCAGTTTCTACTGCCCCAACCCCTCCATGAGCAGGAGCACTCACCTCTCTGTACCCTCTTTGGCACTGCATCCTATCATTTATCTCTGCCATTTTACTAAGGAGCATCTGGATGATTGCTAAAGTTAAGAGGGGAACCATAAAGCGAAGCAGAGGTTTAAATTCCAGACAATAAATCAAAATTGGTAAAGGGATTCTGGTTCTTCTAGAAATATTCTTTCCTTAATTCACAGATGAGGATCTGTTGCTTCTATGAAGGTGCCTCAGCACTTTGCAGCCTCCTAGATTATTATTAGAGGCCCATGAGCCTCTTGATGTATGTGTTCTCATATTTCATTAATTCACATTAGAGAGAAGAACCTTTACTGCCTTGCTAATACTTCTGAGTCATTCTATGTTTTTCCTGTGTTCAACTCTTTGATAAAAAGCTGGTGACCTCTTATACTTTCCTGTAATACCAGAGCATTTTGAGTTTCCTCTGCAACCAATTAGTTGAAAAATGACCAGTTAAGTCAAAGTTTGATTTGCTCCACAATACTAAATATTAATTTTCCTGAGATGTTTTAGGGAAGTGGCTAATAGTTCAGTCTTTGAGAGTGCCCTGAACAATTCCACAAAGTCATCTAATTCATTCCCCTGACCCAGAATCAAACCAGCCCAAACTGGGGGTGTGGGGAAGAAGCAAAGCAATTTTCAGTTCTCAGTCACAGTGGTTAAAAGTGACGCAAACACCTGTTTTTCTTGATCTGTGGCTGGTCAGTCGGTAAAGAAGTGCAGAGCCTATTTAGTTTGCTATAAATTAGCAGCGCTGTTGTCAGAAGAATAGTTCCTGCTGCAAGTTAGGAAAGATGGTGGGTTAGAATGGATTTCCCTTGGCATTAAAAAGCAAACTCTGTAAATGGAAAGCTTAGGGTGGGAGATAATTACTGTTGTCCAAATCCAGGGAAGACATGAGACCTGCTAGTGTGATGAAGACTTTGTCATTAGTAATGGTCTCACTCAAAGAAAAACAGGCTGTTGTAGAAACATTGTAGAACTTTTAAATATGTCCAAGATATGAAAATGAGTAACCTAAGGAAATCAAGAGTGAGTACTTTGAATTGCAGAGGTTAACGGTTTGATTTGATGAGAAGAAGAGAAACAGGGATTATTCCTGTCTGCTGTGCCTCAGACCTGGGATAAATTACTTTGCTCAATTTTTCCTATCTGTAAAATGGAGTATTTTTATTGCTCTTCCTCTTCCCCCCACATCTCTCAGAAATGTGAAAAATTATTTTCAGTTCTTAGGAAGTGTGGAAATTCATAATGTGATAATTAATTTCTCAAAATGGGTCAGACAACCGTAATTGTATTTGGAAAGCTGGAACCATTTTAAAAGAAAAAGTATCCAAAATGTCCTCATTTCAAGTCAAATGCTGAATCATACAGTGTGCCTTTGCTGCTGGTGGAGCTGCTTAGGCATGCAGCTATGAGGTGCGCAGCTCTGGGCTGTCAGAGCAGCAGAGTCCAGAGACACAATGGCCAGGATAAGGAGAACATCTTTCTCTCCCTCATGACTCCCTTTGATTCCAGCATTCCTTGATGAGTCATTTGCATGCTCATTTTTGTTCTGTTTCTCACTGGCAGGGTCTGTTAATTATTGAACAGGGGAGACTTATAGAAAATAAAGCAGAGTGAGTCTTGTTTGCTAAAGTTTTGTTTTAGGTCCAGTAATTTGAGTTGGAAGCAGAAGAAAAGAAGTGCAACAGATACACCTGACTAACTTGCATTTCGTATTTCTAACACTCAAAAGTACAATGCTTATGGTAATGAATTTTATCTATTACGAGGGAAAACAATCACCTTTGATGACATTATAGAATAAACACATTTAACAGCATGCTGAATTGCTGAAGTATCATTTTCAACGACCTCATTAGTGTCACTTAATTAAAACTTCCTGCTCTTGACTTTGATGCTGGTACAGGCAAAAACACAGAGGGAATTGAACAAACAACAAAAAGGGGGGGGGGTGCATTTTCTAGTGATAAATCGCAGAGGTTGCTAATGAAACCAAATTATGTACCTTTTTCCTGCAACTCCTATAAAATAATATGAAACACGCAGCAACTTTGCATCAAACAAATTAATCAGCTGTCAGCAGATTTGCCTTATAATAATCTCTTGCACTTATTGATCATTTAAAAAGGGGGGGCTCTTTTTTTTCTCTGTACACAAGCATTAGGTTGGTGATAATTAAAGCCTCAGCTTCAGAAATGCCATAATAACCGTTAATTAGCAGGATGCTATTTTCAACATAATTTGCTAATTAGGCAGTGAGCTGGTATAGTGTATATACCTAATTATGAAGGGTCTTGTGCTGTAGACACATGTGACTGGAGTGTAAATGACACCATTATAGGGGTCCTAGCAGATTTTTAAAAAATATAGTTTGTTCAGAAGAGCTTAGATCTTTAGAGACTTCTTGATATAGGGACTATAACTCTTGGCTATTTTGCATGAGATTTAGAAGAGGAAATAGTATATGGAAATATGCCATCTCTTTTATCAAGACAGTGGACTGAGAGAGGACTACTAATTCTAAAGGAGCTTTGTTGTCCGGTGCCTAATGTAAAGGCTAATAATTTAGGCACTGAAGTCATGCTTCCTCCACTAGTAAAGAATTATTCTCTATTTGCCTGCCACACACAACTCATCTGTGGACCAAGATGCTGTAAATTTTTTAATGCTATATGCCTACCATACCTTGATTTTTCTGCCACATGCTGATAACCTATAACATGTATTTCCCTGCCAGTCTCTTCTCCCTCCAATATTTCCCTCCATGTCATAAAGAAAATCTAGACTTTTTGAAAATGCATGTTTATTTCTGCCTGGGTTTTCACCAGTCCATTTCCTAACTGCTTTGGTTTTAATTTTTTTTTTTTTAAAGAGAGGAATGATAAAGTATGAAAAGTAAGGATGAGCTCTCATGCAAAAGTCTCAAATTATATGCATATTAGTAATATTTATGAGTTTAAATTTGGCTTTTCAGCAGAGCATAAGCAGAGTGAGATCATTTGCAAATATATAAACTGGCTTCCAGGATCATAATAGCCGATTTCTTTTAAATGTTTTACCTTGTTTCAAATAAAACTATATTTCTTTATTCCCTTTAAACGAAATGAAAACTTAATTCAATAATAAATGAGCTTCAGAGCAGCACAAGAGTCACTTAACTTAAATCTTTTTGTAGAGGTTCCCACTTAAGCAGCTTGAAAGACAGTAAATCATGCTGGAGAACGGACATCCCAATTTCATTGCCGCGCTGTAGAGAGCTGAATTAATGGCCTTCTCTTTAGAATGTATGGATGCGCTTTCCAGCTGCTGAGCCTGACAGTGTTATAGCTCAATTAATGTGATTTTGATGTAATTGCAGATAGGGAACATCGTGCCGAAAAATTATCTTTTTTCATAAGAATTACATTTTATCATCCAGATGTGAGGAGGAGGGTTTCACGGCTGACTATGATAAGTTACAGGGCGCTATTTTTATTTTTCATTAATGTATCTCTAAAGGAAGGAGAGATGAATGAATCAACATAGTTTTATATTTTGAGCACTAACTATGTGCCCTGCAGTATGCAGAGGACTTGACTCAAACACATCATTTAATCGTCATAAGTCTGTGAAGGAAGCCCTGTTATCATCCCCTTTTCACAGATGAGAAAAATGAGTCAGAGAAAGATCAAGCCAGTAAGGAGTAGATCTGAAATATGAACCCCCGTGTGTCAGACATCCTGAGATCCTAATTAACCATTGTGTGGCTTGCCTCTGCATTGCCATCAGAGGCTTCAGAAGGTGGTAGGATCCATGCCCATTTAAATGCTTAGAACAGATTCCTAGAACATCACAGTATGGTGTTCTGAGAAGTAGGTTTTAGTCAGGTCATCTGGGTATGAAGCCAAGATCTGCAATTTTCTAGCTGTATTTGACTCCAGGCGAGCTTTTTAAATCTTCTGAGCCCAGCTTTCCACAACTGTAAAGAGAGAATAATAATGGTGACTCTCTTGTACAATTTGTCACAAGAATTAAATGAGAAAATCTGTGCAAAGTGCTCAGAACAGTGCCTGGAATATAGTAAGTGATCAGTAAATGATATCCATGCTTACTGTTAGCTAAACGCAAGCCAGCAAGGTCATCCGTCTCGTCTAGTGCAATTTTCTTTGCCTCATCTTATCTATTGGGTGCAGACTGCCTCTGGGAACTTGGCTGCTGCCAGTGTTTTCTGGGAAGGACCCAGAGTGGCATTTAGCATAATATAGGCTGTGCCTACTGGTATTGAGGTAAGAGGCATTTCTTTCTTGTTCTTGAGTCATTTAAATCCCCATGTTATTAGAATAGGGATGGTGATGCAGGTTCAGAAAATGGTAAGCTGTGTACCTGTCAGGGTGTAGAGCCATACCCCCTTTCACCCGTGCTTGGCCTGCATCTATGAGCAAAGCACTGCATTCAAGGCAACAGAGGAGGCTCTAGGAGACAGAAAGAAGGACAAGATGGTGGCACTGACCTCATGGATTTATGAACTAAAAAAAGGTTCGAGAAACTCTTGAGTTCATTATAGGAAATCCAGTTAAGAGCACAGGGAAAAAAGATGATGATGACAATGACGATGATGGTAACTGACATTTAATGAGAGCTTACTATTCGGCAGCACTGCTACATTATCCCATTCAGTGCTCATAATATCTCTACAGATAAGAGCTAGTGTTATCCCTACTTAGAGTTGAGGAGGAGGAAAGATTGGAAAAGTTAAGTCACTTGCTCAAGGTATTTAATATAGCTGTGAATCTCTCTCCATATTCTCATCTCAGCCATGACCTAGACGGCACAGATGAAGTGCAGCTAACTGAAATGAACCCCAAGGTATGGGTGGAGGGAAGCAGTCAAGAGATTTGGGTTACTTTTGCTTCTCATCATATCTTACATCAACGAGGAAGACTTATTTTTCCATTGGCTCACCACTTTGTAAATAATAATGTCCTCTATTTGTGGTTGTATTGATTGAGTTGCAATTAATAAATTACTAAAGTCTCTATGGACAAATTTATTAAACAATCTATCATACACAAATAATGTACAATAAATCCTGGGCATTTTCATTGCTGTGGGTCAATAATTTAATTTAACTATGATAGTTATTTCTAATGATACACAAGATTAGAACATTTTAATATAATAATCCTGATTTGTATGGGAATGTCATTACTTCTTATTGTTACCTCCAGAATCAACATGTAAAAATTAATTTTAAATTTTGACACCACGTGGATGCATTTATATAACAAAAAATATCATCATTTGTTTATAGGTTGACCTGAATAAAAATGAGCTAGAGTACCTGGTAAAATTGTTGAATTGCAGACAAATATGCATAGATAGGCTTCATTATTTTTGTAAAAAATAGTTCTGGAAAGGATTTTTTTTTGTTGTTGTTAGAAAGGTACCTCATACATTAAAGGTACATTTTAATGGGGGAAGTATAAATAAAATGTATCGAACAAGTCTTATTTGCATTCATGGTTTTGCCTTCTAGTAAACCTCCAAGTTTGAGGCTTATTGAAAGAAATTCCTCTCGTACCATTTGGATCCATTTTTAAATTTTGTCCCATTTCTATTCCACCAAATTTTGTTTCTGGACAGGTGAGTAGTGGCAGTAGCACCATGGACCATGTCTGTTCATATTGTGTTAACATACTGATGCCCTTCTAAGAGCATTCCCTTACTTTGCAAACAGTAGGATAACTAAATAGGTGGCAAGTAATACCCTGTCATCTCTACCTACCATGATCCCACCAAATAGCAGTAAATAAAATAGAAATTTATTTTTTTCTTCTGTTTAAGAAGCCCAGAGATAGTGCAGAATGAGATGGTGCTTGATGGTGTTAGGTCCCTGGCTTTTATTTTGTTGCTCTGCTGTGCCTAGTTTCAATTCCCAAGGTACCTAATGGTCAAAGATGGCTGCTGGAGATCCAGCTTTTACCCCTGTATCACAGCCAGTGGACAGAGAAAAGAAGGGCATACCTCTTTCCTTTTAAGGCACTCAATGAAGTTACACTTAACATTTCTCCGCACATCTTCTTTGACAGAAGTAGTCACATGGCCACATGGGAGGCCAGAAAATGTAGGACAGCTCTGTGATCAGCTGAAAATCAGGGGTCCGATTACTAATAGGCTCTGCCACAGTCCATCTTACCTTTTAGGAATCATAGACCCTTTGGGAATCCCATGAAAGCTGTAGAATATCTCCTCTGAAAAATACACGTAAATAGAATTTTACATGTAATTTGAGAGAGTTCAAGGACTTCTTAAAGCCCAGGTGTCCATGAATCCCTTGATTAAAAAAATTCATTTTTTCTTTCACTTACTGATCCAGTTATTCATCGTTTATTCATTCAACAAATATTGTGCACTCACTGTATGTTTTCTTTATTCCTGGCAATAGAGAGGTGAGCAAGACAGACAAGGTCCCTGTTCTGATAGCTCTTGCATTCCAGGGGCGAACTAGACAATGAATAAGACAAAAGTGATACATGCTTTGAGGAAAATAAAGCAGATTGATATAATAGAGAGTTGACTGATGGCCATGGGTGGGAATTACTTTGGATGGGACAGCCAAGGGAGTCCTTTCTGGAAATCTGACTTAGTGAGACAGAGCTGGCCATGTGGTGAGTGAGGGAATGGGGAGGAATATTTCAGGCAGTGAGAACAGCATTTGCAAAGGGAATGACTTTCAGTATATTTCAGGAACAGAAAGAGGGGCAGAAATATGGGTGGGC
Source organism: Vulpes lagopus (assembly GCF_018345385.1). NCBI lineage: Eukaryota > Metazoa > Chordata > Mammalia > Carnivora > Canidae > Vulpes > Vulpes lagopus. Next base: position 36,814,688 of record NC_054826.1, on the reverse strand, counting down.
TTAAAGAAGTAGGCAGGAACTAGGCCATTATAAGGGGTTTGGATTTCATTCTAAAAGCAGTGGAAACCATTTGGAAGGTAAGGGAGGAATGGTTTGTGATTTTTAAAAGATCATTCTGGAGGCTCTAAGGAGAATGGCAAACCAGTGACACTAGACCATCCTGCTGTAGTTGATGTAAAGAGAGGAGGATTTATCCTCTGCTTCTCATGTCTGTGTTGAACAAATGAAGGAAATTTTTTGCCCGGTGGCATCTAGAGGTTTGTGTTTTCCCAGGGCCTTATGATGTGACTTTAGCAACACACTGAAACATTTGCATGTTTATAGACACAAAGCTCCTTAAACCACATTTAAAACCACCTTTGTTTCTGCAGTATCTCTGCATGAGGAGGGTAGTGAGCATTAACAGTGAAAAGACAGGAGAACTATCAGTAAAAATGAAGCTACCATTGACCAAAAAATCTGTCTTCTTGGCCAATTGTTTATTCACCCATGATGGGGCACAGCAGACATTAATGGGCTCCCGGGGCCCCAGGGTGAGCCCAGCAGCAGAATAAAAAGTGAGGTAACTAAGAACATATGATTTTCTCTTGTAATTCTCACAAGGGGCAGTTTTGTGAATGACACATCTGGGCTATGCGGAAAGTCTTAGGAGCTTAAAACAACAAGTGATTAAGACAGCACAAGGCTGTGTGAACTCAGTTCTAGGATGACCATTAAAATGATGCTGGCACCCAAAGGGCCCTGAGAAAGGCGGCACTGTCAAGCCGTGCACAGGTTTGGCTTAGAGCTCAGAGGCAATTGCTTGTGAATCTTCCTTAGCTTACCACAGGCTGGGGCTTGACTGGTCTATCATTACTTCATGAACTGTGAGTGTTGTAGATTCAGAATCATGGAGCTTTGGATCTGAAAGGGACCTTAAAATGGACTGAACCAGTCTCTGGTTTTACACATGGGGAAAATCTGGCGCCCAGAAAGGTGGTGATTTGTCCGCTCTTTCTTGATTCAATGTTGTTTCCTCTAGAGCTGATTTAAAGGAGCTAATAGTATATCCCTTTGGTATAGTGTGGCTCTTTTCAAATCCTGCCCCCCACCAAACACTTTTATTTCTTGCCCAGTATTGCAGAAGCCAGCAGAGCTACACAGTTTAATCAAAACGAAATTTCCTGTTTTGAAATCAAATTGGCTGCATGATCTGAGATCCACCCTCCAAAGCAAGGGAAATTTCCTTAAAATATTTTGAAAGCTGCATTATTTTCTCTCAGGAAGAACTGAAAGATGGATTCATTTTCAACATTAAATGTCTCTGACATTTTCATCTATAATTTTATGAGAAAGGCAGAGAAAGAAGGAGATTTTTATAGATAAAGAAGGGTTGGGCATTTACTTTGTTTAGAATATGGATATTTACTGGCACCTGCTAAAATCTTAAAAAAAAAAAAAAAGTCCTCCCTCCCCACCACCACCATTGGAAGGTTGATACAGTACTTATTCCTGGAACTGCAGAACTTTAGAGCTATAGGAAAAACTATAACAATGAATCCTCCGATTCTGAGCAGCTGAGTTCTGCTTTGATGGAGTCCCCTAACACCCTTCCTGGGGTTTCTCGAGCTCCATGGAGAGGCTCTCTGCATTGCCACCGCCCCTCCCCCAACAGGCAACCTAATTGGCTAATTGTAGGCTCAGCCATTCACTTGGGTTGCAATTAGCCACTTACTTCTTACTTTGCAGATAGAAGTGGCCACTTGAATCCTCAAAAAGTCCGTTGTGAATTCAGTTATTTGTGTGTCCAATTTCACCTGGGTAGAGAATAGTCAGAAAAAAGAAAATATAATACATGATAGTCCTTGAAACAAATTCCCTCTAAAATCTGGCTCAGGCTTTCTCATGTTGGATGCGACAATTACAGGAATAGATAATTCTCTTTTTTCAAAAAATACATATTAAGCATAATATACACAAATATCCCATTAACTGGAGACTACTTTTCTTCTAGTATCCTTAATGTAGAGCAAGATACACCTGCCTGCTGATTTTCAGCTTCATAACTTTCTGGAAATCTACTTTTCCAAACCCTTCAATCTGCTGTTTATAATGTAATCGGCTACTGTACCGTTCTGTGTAAAATGAATGTGCTCATTTCTATAGTGATGCCTTAATTCTGTTATCCACAAAACTCTGGAGAATGGGAAGATCCATTTTAAAGCAAAGTGTGGAGCTCTTGTTTTCGTATGTCTTTTTGATGTGGTTGGTTATTGTTATGTTGGGTCAAAGGGATCTACCTGGAAGATGACAGATGCTGAAGCTCTGCCACCAGTTTTCCTTAGAAGCATACAATAGCAACCAAAGAAAATCACTGAAAGAACACTGGGCAGAAAGTTGCTTTTGGGGGAAATTCCAGGAAAGAGAAGATTGTGACCTCTGTTGCTGCACAGTGTCAAGGACAGATGGGAAGAAGGTATGAATCAATATATGTCAACTGCACAGATGGTATAGCCATACAGTGTCCACATCCTGATTTTCTATCCCCTGAAACTGAAATTAATAATGCCTTCATTATAGGCAGTAGCTGCCAAGCAGCTGAGAGGACCCGGAGCAACTCAGGGCACTGCTCTGAGCACAGGGTTTAACCCAGGCATCTCTCTTCTTCTTCCCCTCCCTCCCCTAAGGAGATTAGGAATGCTACAGATCATAAAGGGGGAAAAGGAATCATCTTTTGATGCTGAGTTTTATAGATCAACCAAACCAAAGACAGGGAGACTCTGGTTGCTTCCTGCTTTGTAATCCTTCTATTCCAAAGCATCTTTTCCCAGGTTCCAGCCACGCCATAGGGAGAGGGTTAACTCCAGTGTGCCAATTATTGAGCCCCGGGTGTTGAAGATCTCGGACTAGGGTTGGAAGTGGAGTGTAAAATAAAAATAAGCAACCACAAACCACCAAAACAAGTATTGGCACATCTCTACAAGCTCCGGCTAGTAATGATGAATTCAGTATTCATCACATGGACTAATTAATGCACGCTAACACATCCCAGTGCAATTTGCAAGTCACAGATTGCATTAGGTGATACAAATGACTCATTTGTGAACCTGAAGGATGACCTTTGGCAGGACTATCTGCTGACCTCAAAAATATTAAAGAAAGGTTATTTCACCTTGCCATTGTCTCCAAATGCCAAAATAGCCCAATTAAAAACCTTGACTTGGAACCATAGGAGCAGATGCGAGTCCTAAAGGGCATTAATTATTTTCAGTGTCAGCTGGTTGTATAACTGAGGCCAAATGAGAGTTTGGGAAGCTATTAAGGCACTGTATTACAAGCGCTAGGTCTAAGATTTGAATTCAGAATAAGGTATAGATTTCCTCTATTTAGGCAAGCTGCATAGAATTTGTGCTGGCTGTCCTGTTAAGAATTAAGGACTAATGTAGGTGAAATGAAGCTCATCACCCTCACTGGGGTTCTCCCCTCTGCAATCATTCATTTATTTTCCCAAGTCTATTTGCAGAACCATCATTAGTTACCATATTGTGAGGTCAGAAGCATAAACATGTGTTCAGTATTAGTTTGCTTCCAAAAGGACTTTTCTCCCTCTCCACAAGCCTAAACACTACAATGATTCTGTAGTGTTTTCTCCCCAAATGTGGTGACAGATGAAGATATGTATCCAAGCTAGGTTCCCATATGGCTAATTTCTACATTGTTTGAACAACACACAGATTTTTAGGCAAATTAAAACTCAAAGACCTCAGTATTCATGGCATTCTCTCCAGTTCTGTCCTTTCTTTCTCCAGGTGAGTGTTAGTGAGCCATCCCAAAGGAAGAGCCAGCACTGAAAGGAAAAGGGGCAGGCAAATCCATTGGGCGGAACAGGCTCACAAGAGTTCTAGTGACTTTGGGAAAGCGTTTGCTCGCTGCTCATGTCTTGCATGTCACTCACTTATGCAACGGACGTTGACTGTCAGGGCCTAGTGTGTGTCCAGGTGATGCAAATTGGAAGTGTAGAAAGCAGGCAGTAACACATCTTTTTTAGCCTCTTTAGAGTTGAAGGTCAATATTCTGTTTTGCCTTCATCTCCAGTTGAAAGGAATGGAAAAGGAAGATTTTCTTCCTAGGAAAAGACAGAAGGTAGTGGTAGAAAACACAGGGCACAGGGAGTCAGATGGATCTGAGTTTAGAGCCCAGTTTGGTTAGTCATTGTGTCAACCTGAGGATGTAACTGAATTCCTCTTGGCTTTGGTGGCCTCTTCTGTGACTTAAAAATCATAATAACACCTGGCAGAATGGGTAAGAAGAGCTAATGAAACTGTACATGTGTGCCTGTGCACGCATGTGCGTGAGAGGTGCTTGGAAATTGTGGCTGTTATCTTCATTATGGGGAATTTAGAGAATGTTTGCCAAGATGCCATTTTTTCTCTAGATTTTTTCTTTCTGTGCTTTTGTGGGGGCTCTGTGCAATGTATATGGCAGGTAACAAACACAATTTAGAAATTAGAGTCCTATCTTTAAATCCCTCTTCAGCTGGGAAGTTGCATAACCTTAATACAATTCACAATTCTATTTGTAAATTGGGATAAAGTCTACCATAATATGTTTTTGCGAAGTTTAAATGAGATAATAGATGCATATAGTGCTTAGCATTTGACAGGTGTTTGATAACTGAATGAAGCCCTATTTTTTTTGCTTCCAGAACATTCTTACTCTTTCTCCCTACATAGACGACTAGTGAATCTTTGGCTGAGGAAAGATTGAGTTTTTTTTTTTAATTTTTAAATTAAAAAAAATTAATTCCAGTATAGTTAACATATAGTGTGATATTAGTTTCAGGTGTACAAGAGAAGGTGCAGTTCTTTTGTAAGTCTTAGTCTAGGCCAGTTCATTGCTGTCTTATTCTGAAAAATGAGCACCCTTGTAGGAATACATCTTCTTGAAACATTGACAGTTTGTAACTTCTCATTCTCAAGCCTGAAGGAAGATCGCTTCCCCATTTGGTGTCGTTATGGTTCTTCATTATTTGCCAGCACATCATTTGGTATCCTCCCATGTTTCATATCAGTGTGGCAGACACTGAGATGATTCTCACTGGCCCCTCAGATGTGGGTGATCTTATCAATGAGATAAGAACCCTCTTAGGGGTTTCCTGTCTGGCTGCTCAGACCACATGTTACCCAGGTAACATGACTACCATTTTTCTCCTACAAGGTTGCTATTCTAAACTGCCATTAAAAAAATTCTAATTTCATTGTAAGATCCTCATAAATACCAGCAGTTAATGAAAGCCGGTTTATTTCTTGCTCTTTGGGAGGTGACCACCCATGTTAGCATTAGAGGGTGTCGGCACATCCTTGCAAGGTCCAACAAGTGGTAAACAGATGGAGTCTGAATCCAGAGCTGAACTGCCAAGAAAAAAATTGTGTTCTTTCACCAAGTGAAAATTTTAACATCCATTTACAAAGAACTCTAGGCCATGGTATATTGGGAGAGTTGGCTCCATTGATAATGAATGCAGAAGCTAAAAGCCCACACAAACTCTATCAGCAGCTAATTTCTATGTACAAGGCCACCCTTAGTTGAAATTTGGAGAAAGTATGCATTTAAAATGAATGCCTTAGCTTCGTACCAGAGTGGAACTGGCTATTGAGCAATGGCTTGTCTTCTTTTTGTTTAAATGCCTCGCCTAGCACACAGTATGCTCCTCTGGGTACTTGGTTGGTAAGTCATAACTTTATGGTTACACCATTCTCTTCAGAAAACAAACCAACCAACCTGAGTATAAAGGAAGGGGAAGTGTGGAAGAGGTAGGGAGGGATGTGTGGGTGAAAGATAGGCTTAGTTACAAGTACTAAGATAACTTTATCATAAGGTGGCATAGTCACCAAGACAGTGTTCCACTGAGGGATCAGTAAATTATTAAATCCCAGTTTCTCAGTCTTTCTGTGTTGGTCACAATTTCTTTATCTCTTACTAGTTCTGTTTCTCTCTTAACCCTGGTTTGTAATCTATCATTCCACCATATTGATTGTTAGGTTTTAGCTCACAGTACAATCACCCAAGGAGCTAGTTAAAAATGCACATTATCAGACTTCATTCACAGAAAGTCTGTTTCTATAAAGTACTGGGTGGGGCCCAGGTATTTGCATATTAACAGATTATCTCACCCCACCACACCTTACCTCGACAGATTCTATTATAAACGGCCCTTGAGCCTTAATTTGGGAGTAGCTGGACCATACTGATAGACCAATTTGCCTTCCTGTGAGCAAAGTTGAATGGCACAAGAAGACCAAATCCAGCAGCAGGTGAAGACTTTAATCATCTCATCGGCAGAAACCTTTTAAAAGTCTTATGTAAAACACTTTCTTCAAAGAAAATCAGATGCTGATCCCTCAAATTAAACCTAAGTCAAGTGGAGCTGCCTGGCTAAAGAAGAAGAGAGTGCTGATATTTGCTCTCTCAATGGCCCCAGGGGCAGCTCTGCAGCCTTCTTGGAGTTCACTTTTCCTCTTTCTTCCCAAAGTGAACCAGATGAAGCCCTAGGTCCCTGGGTAGAGGAAATAGCACCTCACTAGGACATCTGAGATCCAGCTCCAGCCTTGCTTCTCCTTTGCCACATTGCCTGCCCTTCCTAAGCTCCAGATCATCCCTTGAGGAAAAAGAAGGGTTAAGCTAGATCAGTTCTTCTGGAAGTTCTGTCATTCACAGAATACCCTTGTGACTTTTGCTGTAGATGAGTACCACCAGGAGTATTATTTTGTACCGAAATACTCACTTAGGTTTTGAGCTAAGCAATGCTATATGTGAAATCATGAGTTTGATGTGCTTCTTATGGTTTTTCTTTTCTAATACATGTGAAAATAAATATGTAACCACTAAATAATAAAAGTATATCACCTAACACCAGCGGTGCACACATGACCCTTGAGAAACATTGAGCTGGATGATCTCCAGTATTCGGTGGGGTTTGGATCCAGGTATGACTCTCTTGTTATTACCTTGGGGATTTGTAGGTAGGGGCAAGTTATAGGGAAAAACAAAGAAATCCTCTGGGTGCTGGAAGCATGTGAAAGACTAGTGGAAGCCTGGAGGGGAAAAAGAAAAACTGCTTGTACTGCTGTGAAGAAGGAGGGTGCTTGAGGCTTGGACTGTATGTACAAAAGATCTAAATGGCTCAAAGAGAGTTTTTAATATTAATTTTGTGGAGACATAGGGCCACCAGCTGCTTAATTTTATTTAGGTCTAATAGAAAGCTTAATAACCAAGAACATCATTGGTTTCTTGTTTGTTTCTTTTATTGAGTGTCAAAGAGCTAACAGCTTTTATTACAGATCTTCCAGAGCTGAAGTTGGCTGGTTAGGACAGTGGCTACATGGGGCTCTAGGGCAGAGTCCAAGGAAGGAGCATTACCTGGGGCCTGTCATGCTTTGAAAACTTAGCTCTAAATATACGGACTTCAGGAGACACCTTATGGGAAGTAGAGGATGCTAAAGTATTGTTTGCAGTACACATTGAAGAATGAAAGACAATATTTATGACCTGCTTGTTCCATGTAAGGGGGATATAATGACTCCAAATGTATACCCACTGAGCTGGCTTACAAATGGCGTGGGCAACTTAGCAGTCATGGTGGTCCAGAGCAAGGAAATGAAAATGTAATTGAGAAGTGAGGGAAACTATAGCATAATTAAATATGCCCAGCACGTAAGCACACTGTTATAAAACAGAAGTCAGTCTAAAATACATATTAGGTTAACAGCTTAGGTTCCAGAGACAGACAGACTTGGAATACAGTCCTGACTCTGCCACTTCCTGGTTGAGATTTCTTCCTTGGGTAAGGTGCTTAATCTTTCTGAGGCTTGGTTTATTCACCTGTCAAATGGGTGTAATATGTACTTCCGGGGCCACTTTAAGTCTTTAATGACTCGAAGAACTTTGCACAACGTCAGGTATTTAGAATAATTTTCAATAAATTATGGGTACTGCTTTTTTTTAATGGGTACTGCTTTTATCACTATCACTGTCATTGTTATAGAATTACTTTATTTTAATTTTTCTATCAAATCTAATGAGGTGAGTGGTGTAGGTGGCCCACAGGGATGAAACTGAGATTGCTAAGTCTCTGGTATTTTCCCAGGAGTTCTCATGGTGTACCTCTGTAATGACGCACTTTTATGGCTAGTATTATTCTTTGAAAATTATTTCTTGATGATCTTGAGATTACCATGACTGGATTGTACCACATAGAATCTAAGGCTTCAGGGATAAGAGGTCTTTTGGATAGATAATTCCCATTCTTGGAATTAGGCACTTCTTAGCAGGTGTCAGAGCAAATAAGTAAAGAATTACGATTTGATTCTATTCTGCCAACATCAACCAAATTTGGAGCCCCCTTAGATGGCAAGGAAGTCACCTGTCCCTATCAGGAGCTACAGGTATGGAAGGCATGAAAGAGCAAGGTCTGCCAGGATACTGAGAATCAAGAAGGCCAGACCCTTGTTCTTGCAGACTCCCATGTGAAGATTCTTAATCAACTTTCACACCTGCCAGTGAGTGTGAAAGTCCTCAAATGTAGACCCAATCTTGATACAACTGGCACTTTTGCTTTGAGTTTTGGAATCAATTTCTGGAAAAGATAAAATAGGTTTTTTTTTTTTTATAGCTTCTTTTCTTATTTTTACTTACTATGTCTTCGTGTTAATTAACAACAACAACAAAAAAGAATGCCAGTGTTTTCTTGTAACATCAACCCTCTTCTCTACAGCCTTGCCTTCCTCAAGGAGAATGTGTTGGGCATCTCCTGCTTTAGGGACATCTATTGTTTGTGCCATAACTGTGTGTGTCTCCAAGGCTTTCCTCCCCGTCAGTTGCTTTATATAAATGTACAGTTAATACCAGTTAAGAAGTTCTTGTTCATTGTCTGTCTGAAGGAAGACAGTGAAGGGAACCACAGCCGGCTCCACTGCTCTGGCTACATCCTCTGTCTGTGATGCATTACCATAAACTTCATTCCACATGTTTTTGCATTGTTTCTTCTTACATTTATCCTCTAACTATTGTTTCCTTTTGTTCCAGCAACAGCTGGAAACGGTAAATTCATGTTTTGAGCCAATGTTTTCCTTTGCCCTGGCATTTCTAAACATTTATTTTCCTATGAGCCAAAAATACCAGCAAAAGATGCATTCTGAAAGATCTCCATCTCGCAATGCCCATCGTCCTCCGATGCTGTCCCTTTAAATGAGGCCCCCAGAGTTCACTTTCTGAAGTTCATTAGCTTGTGTTATCAATAATTTAGGATAATACTCCGGTGGAGCCGGAATGCCTGGCCCGCCCCGCTTTCACTGTCAGTTTTCTCATACCCTAGCAGTCCAGTGAACTTGATAAGTGTCCCATCATCCTGTTAATCAAATTACTTATGAACTAAAATTGACAGTTTTCATTAATTATAAAGGATTATTCTAATTGCAATTCAAATTTATTCATTTAGAACAGACGGCATTCAGTAATATTTCAGGAAATTTGCATATTAAATGGAGAGGGTCGTCCATTAAGTATGGTAATGTATGCATATTTCCTTATTTTTAACTTCTAGGCCATATGCACTGCCGCTACTTCAGCAGGTGAAAAACCAGAACGTGCTTAATTTGTTCAACAAACACAAGGGCCAGAGCACATCTTTTGGCACTCGGTGCTGGCACCCTTCTACCTTTATTCCTTCTGCTCTTCCTTTCCCCACCTCCCACGGCCCTGTACACAGCCAAAACCACGGTTGATCTTTCGAAGAAACTTTTTTGATAAACCTGGGCATTTCCACCCCCCACCCTTTTCTTTTTCTTAAATGTAGGCACAGCTGGTAAGGGTTGATTGAAATGTTTTGCCATAGAAGCTGTGTTCATTAATTTCTTCAAGATGCTGAAGTAGGCATTAAGGTTGCCGGCTGGAGTCCTTCCCTGTGACATGTGGAACAGCAAGGGGCCTAATAGTCAGCCTTGTAACATCAACTGGTTACCCCCCTCGTGCGGCATGAACCTTTCCCCTCCAGTGAAAAATGAACCTGTCTGAGACAAAAGCACAAACCACGCATGCAATGAGACAGTGCCATTATTCACACCCATATAGGCTGTTTTCAGAGATCATTAAAAATCATATCTCCATGATATTAATAAGCACCTTCTCTGATCCAGGTCTTGGGTAACAGGAAGGTATATTCAGAGCCGCCCCCACCACCTACCTAATCTGAGATCATGAATCTGGAAGGAAAAGAAAAAAAAGATGCATGTAAGATAAAGGCTAACAAACTGGTGTGGAAGGAACCACTTGGCTTTTTAAACAGCTGATATGGCCCCGGCGTTTCTTGCAGCCCTCCTCGTTGGGGGGTGGGGGGAATAAGGGTGGGCCCCCAACCACACTGAGTTGCTTCTGGTGAATTTTGCCTCCAATTCTTAGGAATTATTGATATCTGTTCTTAATGATTCGAAGAAAGCATCTGCCAGCTCATTCATCTCCAAAAATTCACATTGAATAACTGGTTGCTCATTTAGCCTGGTTTCAAGTAGACTTGTTTTTCATTTTCTGCAGTTAAACTAAAAGCTTTGTTGTTTCACATACAGATATTTTATTTGCTGAGCATATTTATTTCAGTCTGTTTGTATAGCACTAGTGCTTTCGTGGCCATATGTTATTGATTGCAAAGCCTCTGAGAACTCGAATCCTGAATGGGCGCTGTGTCCTTGGGAGGTGTCCGAGAGGCAGAAGACTGGGAGCCTGTAGCCGCCTGGCCAAACCCATGCTAGGGGCCCTTTCTGCTGCCTGCCCCCCAGGCCAGACGGAAATCAGAACTGGCGTAGAGTCTGATTAATGCTTCAGTTTTCCACGCAGTCTCTCCCTGAATTTCAGTGGGAGCGCATGGTATCCCGCGTTCCCTTGCTGGGGTACAGCCCTTCCTGGCTGCAAGTACTAGGAGCCACTCGGAGGAAACAGACCACCAAAGGCTACTTTAGAGAAATTGATGGAAAATTCTCGGAAATCATTCAAGCCCACTGGCGTGTGTTGAGTCAAGGGAAATTTCCCCCCGCCCCGTCCCGTGTAACATCTTTTCCTCCACTTAGTTCAGCTTTAGAACCATGAAAGCCCCAGTCTTAATCCTATTTCTGATGAGAGTTAATTTTCAATGTAAGTTTTAAAAAATTTAATTGTCACTGATTAATGACATGCAATAGTAAAATAATATAAAAGAATGCCACAAATGATTAAAGGAAAACTTAACAGCATATACACTAAAAACAATCCCTTAACTCTACTTTTGTTATGGGAAATATTACATTGCCTAATGTGACCCAGTGGTATAGGATAATTGCTTAAGAAGCTGTATTATACAGATATTTTGTGTATTATATCCTCATGTATAATATTTCTGGTGATTAATTCCTCAGCAGAGGGAGGTTCTCTTGAATAGATGTTGATTATATCAGAATGTGAACCAAAAGTAATGCCAAGAGTGGAGAGTAGGCACAAGGATGCCTGGCATCCTCTAGAAATATTAGGAAAAATTCATCAGGGATGGCTTTTGCAGTCAGCATCCCTACTATCTGCAAGAATGACTTCTAGGCCATCTTGAAAGTGCTACATATTATTTGATGCGGGCAGATATAGAGAAAGAAGGATAGAAACATGAGTGATAGATAAAACATGATATAGAGCTAATGGAGCAGAATTAAGGGTATGAAGCAAACTTACTTCTCTGAGCTCCATTTTTGTATCTGTAATGGCTTCAGTTTTTCACACAATCCCCACCCCCCCCCCAAATTTTAGTGGGAGCATGAAGTACTCTGTGTCCCCTTGTTGGAGGACAGCCCTTCCTGTGTGTCTGCCTTGCTTTCTTCATGGGCCTGCTGTAAAAATCTCACGAGACCTCTCTGTTTCCCAGACTTTCCTGTTCATCAGAATCACTTGAGAGTAGTCAAATACACATATTTCCAGGCTCTTCTACCAAGGGATTCCAATTCAGGAAGGTGGGGCTTGGGTGATTTTTAGGATCTAACATATACTAGAAGGCATATAGTGTATACTAAGTGCCTTACAAAATATGGTACTCTTGGGAAACAAGATTCTCCAAGTAATTCAAAAGTAGTTCAAGACCATACCTACACATCACACCAAATTTTAGATTGGGTAAAGCTCTGGATTATAGGAATTCCAAGCAGTAACTGCATTCTGGAGTTAGAACTCTGGACAGGTAAATCACTGGGATCTATTGATGATATTTTCAGTGTTTGTGAAGAAATGAGACCTATATGGGTCCATCCAGAAGGATCAGGGAGGAAGGGCCACTTACACCCCCATTAAGGCAAATACAAATTAGTTAGAAGAACCCTGAGCCAATAGCATGTGCTTTTCAAGCAAGTATCTAGGCCGTTCTGTGAATATTCTTTCTAGTTGAATAGACCTCAAGGAGGTGAAACTGTCATTACTCACCCACTAAAGATATGAACTTGGAGAAATGGAAGAGAGAGCAGTTTCCTGTCTGTGAAAGCATATGGAAATGGTGACAGAGTTTAGGTACGGCTGTATTTACTAACCGTTATTGATGCAGAGCCATATCATACCATGTCAGAGTTGAATAAATTGGATAACAATGTTATGGCAGCATCATCTAATCTAATCTCAATGTTACTTAGTAGTTACATTTCAGCTGTCAACTTGGGCACATGGAGTAGGTGCTGAGGCTCTCAACAACCAGTAGTTCCAGCTAAGGGTGAGAGTAGGAGCAGTAGGTATACTGTCCTACTTGAGGCACTCATAGGCCTGGGCAAGGTGCAAGGGGCTAAGTGAAGTGATTTGCTCATGCTCTGTGCTATCATAGGTGAAAAAGCCTTGCTTCTTGAGGTTGTGGTGGTTATGGGTTGTAGGTTTTTAGGAAAGGTGGAGAAAAAAGATTGGTTTTCTTTGCCTCTTTCCCTTTTCACTCAGGATTTTAGGCAATTTAATAACATCCCTATCTTCACGAAACACTTTTTATTAATCATCTTGTTATAACTAGTGAACTGCCAGGCTGGTTAGAGAAAAAAATGAGATGGTTGTGTCTCTGACCTCTGGGGCTGACAGCTTTAGTTAGTAATACTGAGCTAGGCATGCAACATGCATAGATGAATGAACAAGACTGAACATTAATAGAGTAAATTAAAGAAGTTCCGAGCATTTTGTATAAATGGATGTTGCATTTAGTTTTAACATTCAGTGATTTAATGAAAAGGAAGAGATTTGTAGAGGTTCCCTGTTCAGATGAGTGACTCATTGAGGAAGGTTTTCTGAAGTTGATGCAGTTTCAGGACGGAAGATGGAAGGGGGCCTACGGTTCTTAGGAGAAGGAAATTCTCTCTGCTGGGCTACAAACATCTGCTCCACCCCCTCCCGCAGGCATATGGACACTACATTAAAATGTAAAGGATTTATTTTTCTTATGAATGTAAAACTCTAGATTAGTAAGAGCTAATAGGAAATAAAATTTTGTAGATTACTTGAGGAGAGCAGTGCTTTATTTTGGGGCCAAAAGTTGGACGTCATAATATCCTATTGAATCACTGCAACAAGCTTCAGCCAGTCTTTGTTGGGGGGACATTCCAGTACTTTACAAAATTTTGCATGTATTACTATAGTGTGCATGTAGAGATGAGAGGGCTTGCATTCTCTAGGTCTTTACATAAACTACACATGCCTTTTATTTGGAGAAACATTTATTTATTTAAAACATTTCCAGTTTATTACCCTCCCCCCCCCCCCCCAATAAAAGGCAACAGTTCACATTACTTTTCTCCTACAAACCTCTTGGAAACACTAATCTGTTCTTTACCTATGAGCTTGGTTTTTTGTTTTTGTTTTTTTTTTTTAGATTCCATATATAAGAGAGATCATACCACATTTATCTTTTTCTGTCTGACTTGCTTCATTTAGCATAATGCCTTCAAAGTCTGTGTTATTGCCAGTGGCAATATTTCTTTTTATTTTAAAGCCAAATAATATTCCATTGAATATATATACCACAATTTTTTATCCATTCATCTATTGAAGGACACTTAGGTTGTTTCCATATCTTGGCTATTATAAATAATGCTGCAATGAATATGAGGTGCATGTATCTTTTTTGAATTAGTATTTTCATTTCTATAGATAAATGCCTGCAAGTGGAATTGGTTGACTACATGGTGATTTTATTTTTCATTTTTTGAGGAATCTCCATATTGTTTTTGAGTGGTTACACCATCTTAACATCACCACCAACAGTACACAAATGTTACCTTTTCTCCACATCCTTGCCAACACTTGTTTTTTCTTGTCTTTTTCATGCTAGCTGTTCTAACAGGTGTGACATGATATCTCCTTTTGGTTTTGATTGGCATTTCTATAGTGATTAGTGCTGTTGAGCATCTTTTCACAGACCTGTTGGCCATCTATATGTCTTCTTTGGTACAATGTCTAGTCAGATCTGCCCGTTTTTAAATTGAATTTCTGTTTTTGCTATTGAATTGTATGAGTTTTTTGAGGAGAGCATTAGCCCTTCATGAGATGCATAACTAGCAATTATTTTCTCTCATTTTGTTGATGCTTTCCTTTGCTGTGCCGAAGCATTTTAGTTTGATGTAGTCCCACTTGTTTATTTTTGTTTTGGTTTTGGTGTCAGATTTTTAAAAATCATTTCTAAGGGCTATGTCAAGTAGCTTATTGCCTATGTAGAAATTTCACGTGTTACATTCAAGTCTTTAATCCATTTTGAGTTGATTTTTGTGTATGGTGTAAGATAGTGATCCAGTTTTATTCTTTTATATATGGATACCTAATTTTTCAAACAACATTTATTGAAGAGCTTGTCCTTTCCTATTGCATATTCTTGGCTCTTTGTTGTAAATTAATTGATCATATATGCATGAGTTTATTTCTGTTTTCTATTCTGTTCCAGCTGATATATGTGTCTGTTGTTATGACAATCCCAACCATGTTTTGAGAAATATTTAAATATTGGAAAAAAGATCGCCAAGTATTTCTGAAATTAGTCTGAGAGCATGCATAAATTGTTTTTTCATTGAGCAAAGAAAATCCTCATCCAAATAAAACATGTGTGTTTTTTTTTAAAGATTTTATTTATTTATTCATGAGACACACATACACACACACACACACACACACACACACACACACACACAGAGGCAGAGGGAGAAGCAGGCTCCATGCAGGGAGCCCAACGTGGGACTCGATCCCGGGTCTCCAGGATCACACCCTGGGCCAAAGGCAGGCTAAACCTCTGAGCCTCCCAGGCTGCCCCCAAATATGCAGTTCTTAATGCAGTATCTAATCTCAGCAAAGTAATTGAAGCTCACAGGTCTCCTTGGGACATTTTCCAAGCAAGAGGTAGGTTTAGGATTTAATGGTGCCCCATGTCCCTCAACATATCTTTATATTTGTTCAGTTCTGCAAATTTCCAAGTACTATTAAGTACTATTAACAAAAGCTAAATTTCTAAGAGAAATATTGACCAAAGGTTATGCTTTTATGAAAGTCAAATCCACATATGAAAGGCCTTTTAAAATTGTCATTACACTTGCTGCTGGAATAGTCCATTTTACCTTTGGCCTGGTGGGTGGCCACCCTGTTTACACCTGGCATGGTGAATATATATTTTCATTTTACAGATTAGGACACTGAAACCGAAGGAGGACAAATAAGTTGTTGTTGGCTAGTGTTAGGGTTGGTAATAAGATGTCCAACTTATTTCAAAGCTCAATTAGGATGGTAATGCTTCCTCATTTCAAATGTATGCAATTGGGAAATCAGGACATAGACATCTGAGCACATTAGAAACTTTAAAATTTTCTCTTCTAGTTCTGGTTTTGGTTTTTCCCCAGCTTCTTACCTACTCTGTGACTACAAAAACCCTCCTAAAGCCCAGTGCCATTCCCCCTGAAAGAGCCAGGTGTTAGAGGAGGGGTGAATTCTTCCTAACCCTACAACGATCAGAGTGTGCCCTGAAGCATGAGTTTTGATTACCCTTAATTTAGTATGCATAACTTCAAATGGTCCTAATGGTCATAAAATTATCTGATCCTCTTTAATATGCAACCAGGGTTCTTGGTCCTCTGGTAAGCTGGAATGTTTTTTTTCACCTAAGCCCCTGTTTGGCATTTATTTCTGTCTTCCAAAACAAAACACAAGAAAACAAATAAAAATAAGACCAGATTTAAAAACCACCACCCTAACCAGAGCATATTTTGGGGTTCCATCAGAGAAAAAATCCAATTTGGTGCAGTTTATGATGCATCCATACATTTCCCTTCTCATATTTCTGTTGTCCTTTTTTGTTGCAGCCTATGAGTTTCATTTTCCCATGTGCCATAATATTAATGTTTTTCCCTGCTGGCTTCCCAGCCTGGGGGTCACAGCTCGTGTTTCACAACACGAGACACCCAACCATAAATCTCCTTTAAATAATACAGACGGCAGGAGGGTCACTGTCGGGAGAGCCAGTCGGTCTGAACAAAGTGGCATTGATGCATGGCAAGTGGAACAGCTTGACCACGGCCCCGTTGGACAGGTAGAGTGTGGAGCAGCCTTTAGTTAAGGGGAGGGAGGCATGTGCTCTGCATGGTTCCAAAGAGCCAACCAGTTCTGGTTCTCAGTAGGAGTTGGCTGCCAATCACCAAGGTTTGCTGAGAATAATCACACCACCTCTTCCTTGGCTCAGGCTGGAACATTTGATTAACATAATTCGTATTTGGAGGTGCAAGTGCATTTATGTGGTTATAAATCTGGATTTTTTGAGGCCTCTTACCCATATATTTAAAAGGAAGTTGGGAAGCACCAGGGTGGAAGTAACAACGCAAATCTGATTGGAATGCAGGAAGTGCTTATGGTGAAGCTCTTTCCCTATTCCAGGACTCAGAATGGTTAATTTAAGGAGCCCAAAAAAGGCTCGGTGAAATTTGAATCTTGTAGCTAGGGTGGAGTTAGTAGAAGCCTCAACTTGCAGAAGCACTCAGTAAGATGGGAATGGAAAGAGATGAGAGTTTAGACAGGGATTTGTTTTTGTAGACAAAAATTATAGTAACATATTGACACTCTTGGGCCAAGGTATCATGTTAGAATAATATATCTGCAACTACAGCTCTTGTGAACAAAGATAATACATGTGCAAATATGTACAGACACACAGAACATGGGCAACGTGTACAAAGATAGTTTGTGCATAAAAATAACATGGTACATAAATGTGCATGTGTCATACTCCAATAGTTTGGAAAATGATTGGCAAACATACAAGGTAATATGTATTATAAGTAAAGGTGGGGCAGTGAGAGGATGCACAGTTTTCACTGACACAGTTTTTCAGGGTTTATTCATTGTTTATTAATTGCCAAACCCCAGCTCAGTGATTTTCATCTACCTAAACATGGTGGTGGGGTGATGGTGGATGAATATTAGCATCTCCTTTTCTTAATGTTTTCTTGGCTGCCTTTTCTGCAATTATTGTCACACTTTTTAGAAAAGTCAATGTGGCTTCTAATTTCTCAATTACCTTACTCAACATAGTGATGTGAGGAGGGAATTTCCATTGATGTGATTTCTAGAATCTATTGCATACCTGATAAATGCATTGAGAACAAAAGAGTATACATCAACTCAGGAGATGATTATGCTCGTTTTGGTTGGTTACACCTCTGATCATTTGATATTTTTTACATTGTTGACATTAATTGCTGCTGTAATGTAACAATCATTCAAAAGATACACTTTTGGGCCATGGTGGTGGACTGATTCTGTTCTTATTCATTTAAATTAACATTGTTGATCACTCAATAATTTGTCATGGAACCAGAAGATTCATGAGAACAGAGTCAGAAATATGCTTTGGAAAAAAAAAAAAAAAGAAAGAAATATGCTTTGGTAACATATTGACATCTTTACCTCTTGCTTATGTTCAGAATATTTTGTTTTTCCAACCTATGCAGTTTTACATAGGACATTTTCAAAGATGGGTGCATGTGTTACACATCTTTTAATTAAAAGTTAATTGAACATTTAGTAACATGCTAAAGAACATAAGCATTTTCTCATATTTTTAAGCTGTGTGCATCACTTTGGCCTTATTTTTTTTACTTCATTAATATGCATATACTTGAAATTATTTGTAAAAGCTATATATATATTTATATATGTCTCTGATTTTATATATTTGGATGGTTTTTTAGACTTAAGAGAAGCATACAGACATCTATCCTGCAAGCCTGTGCTATTTCTCTGTTCTTACTTCTCTCCTTGTCCCATTCCCCCCACTCTTTATCTGGCTGAATTTCCATTAGACTGACTTCTGGCTGAAAGCAGGGGTGGTGTCTAATTCACTACTGTACCCCCAGTTTCTTGGCATAGTAATGGTGACCAAGTGCCCTGTTTGCCTGGGTCTTTCCTGGTTTTAGCACTGTCACTAAGAGTGCCAATCCCATGGAGTCCCCCAGTCTCAGGCAGTCTTGATCCATAAGTGCTCATTGATATTATCTAAATAAATAGTAGAGAACTTCCTCATAGTAGAGAAGTTATAGAGTTATGTGAGAGAATAGTGTACGTAGCTCCTTCTTAAAATTAGCCAGCATCATACATTCCGTGTCTCCCTTGCTGATGGTAGAGGTTGGGAGGGCAGGGACAGTGTCTCTTTTATTTGTTTGAATTTCCCACAGTGCCCTAGAATCCCTTTCAAGATAGACCTCCATCACGTGCTAAAACGGAATATAACCAAATAGCAAATTGTTCTATAGTGTCAACTCAGATTCTGCTCCTTCCTGGCTATATGGGCCTGGGCAAGTTACTCCATTCTCCTCACTTGTAAAATGGAGATGATAACAGTATCTTCCTCTCGGGGCTGGGGCCAAGATTCACTGAGACAAAGGACAGAGCACAGTGTCTGCTCTACAACAGGTAGTCAGTGTGTCAACTGTTTCTCCTGCACCCAGCTCTTCCTTCTCCAACACATGACAAATACTGAGCATGTTCAGGTAGATGACAGTGTCTTTTTGGCACGTCTTGTTAAACTGAACTTGCAGTTGTTTTTGTGTGGAATAGTTTGGCTGGAAAAAGAATACTCTTCTGTGTGTATGATTGGTTTCTCAAATGCCACATCTATTTTACCCAGAGTCTATTGACTTCTTTCCACATTGCTGGGGTTGGAAAGACAGTCAACCTGCATCCAAGCAAGTGACCTGTTACAGGAGGGTTAGTGAGAATGTCACTGACAATATTCTGGTATGGAATGGACATGAAGCAACACCCAGATTGGCAAAGAGGGGAGCTTTGGGTGGAGGCATGTTCTATGTTGATCCTGCTTTTACCCCTCTCTCCCCACTGCATTACCTTCTGAATGGTGGCAAAGCCAGAACCCGGCTTTGTCTGTGGCAAAGTTTCTACACTGTTAACCTCAAAGAGACTGAAAGTCTACCTGGTGAAATGAAAAATCAATCAGGAATGATTTACAAATAGCTCCTGTTAGCAGAGGCAGGTGTTTCATGGAAATGATCTCGTAAAAATGACTGCTTTATTTTGTCCTACTCCTCTGTGTCCCTGTATCCTTCCTGTACTGACCAAATGGGAAAGGGGCAAAGATTTCCTTACAGGTTCCTTGTTTTCTTAATTTGTCCGGTGGCAAGCAGCAGAACAGAAAGGAAGTGTCACTGGAATGCCTTTAGAACTTTAGTCATTAAATCCTCTTTGCCCCAGCTCTAGCGATGCATATTTCAATAATGAGCAAGAAAAATTGTTTTATGGTAGTTTAATAAAAACGGGAGACAAATGTTGCCCCTGCGCAAAGGAACTGAATTACACACTTCATGAACCAAATTAGTAGCACCACACTTGGCTTTGTTCAAAAGGTGATACACATTTACGGGCCCATTTTTCAGCAAGATAAATATGACACACGCCAAGATTTCCTGGAAGTAAATATTGTAAATAATAAAAGACTCTGCCAAGAAAAGCTGAGAAATGACTTAATCCTCACCCAGTTACACCGTGATGCCAAAATGCCACTGTCCAAACTCTTGAACAAACTGCCCGTTTAATCAACTCATCTCATGATTAAGAGAGTGCAAGGCCCTTTAATTTTCCAATAATAGTCAATATTCCTCAATTCTGGCTTAAAAAAAATATTCACATAGGAGCTAGGGCGTTTTATGGCACAAGCAAATTTGATTACCAAGTAACAAAATATATTTTGAGGGCAGTTGGGAGTCACACGGCAGAAATGTTTATGTGAATAGGTGCAAATTGGGAGATGTTTACGGAAAGGAGAAGCTATCACTCGAGGCCTAACTCTGTAATCTTAATTTAGTTTCAGCTTATTCCAGTTTGATTTCAGTTCCAGTTTTCTGCAGCAAAATGGGCTGAATGTATTTCTTCCCTCAGTGCAGATTTGCTTGTGAGAAGCTGGAGTGTCAAAGAGAGTGCATTCAAATATTATGGTTAAGATGAGAAATCACAGTGCTGGCGAGTGCAAGTCATCTCTCTGGTTCTAGGGCATGTTATAACAGTTTCCGAAGCAGGGCCCACTGTTGTCTTAGTGCTGGCAAATTTAAACGCTGCTTTAGCTGGGCACTTACATAAATGAGTTGAGTGGTAAGGTTTGAGAAAGACGTTAGGGAGTAGTGGGGATTGGGGCTAACCGGCAAGCAGGTGCCCTGTCTAAGGAGGCAGTCTCTGCTGCATCTCAGCTAATTATTGCCATGCAGGGGGGTGGACCTAGTATTGTTAGAATGTCTCATTTTTTAAGAAATTTGAGACATCTTGATTTTTCTGTGAAAGCTCCCAGTTTTTAAGTGCTGGCCAATAAAAAAAAAAAAACCAAATCCCCAAATGTTCTGTATCCCAAATAATGCAAAGGCCATGAGCTCAGATTGGTGACTTCTGCTTTGTGGTTTAGGGCCTGAAGCAGGACAAAACATACATGACATGATGGATAGCACTTAGGCCTGTGACAGAGGTGAAGATGGCAGCTCACATTTGTTGAGGCCTTGCTGTGTGCCAGGCTCTGTCCCAAGCTGTATGTGGTTTGCTTCATTGGATCCTTCTACCCTGTTTCGAGTAGGCAGTATGAGTAGGTACTATTAATGTTTCCTGTTGTACAGATGTGGAAACCGAGACCCCCAGAAGGTGGAGATGGGATCTGAACTTAAATCAGCTCTGTGAGCTCTTAAGCACCACTCTGAGTTCCCTTGCCATAATTTGCCAGTGTGACCCAAAGGGAAGTAAAATGGAATGGGGTCAGCAAGTTGGTTTTGGGCTTGCAGTTGCCCTCTTGGTGTGAGACTGGGACCTTCATCTGACACTGTGAGCTCCCATGTCTCACCTTAGCAAGTGGAGATAATATTACTTGCCCATTTACCTCCCAGGGAATGGGGAAGGATTACACCAGGAGCAAGCACAGAAGAGCATAGAAAATTATGAAATGCTCTGTCAACACAGTTGGGGAATGGTGCTTATAATTAATCAGAGGATACAGAGAGGTGAGATTGTGAAGCTGCTGATTGTTTTTGGATCAGATACAATTAAAAAACAATCCCTTCTTGACTCTTTGACTCAATAAAGTGTCTGTTTGTAGAAAAGTGGCTTAAAACTGAACTCACTTTGAAAATTAGTCAGCCACCACTAATGGCTGGAAAGTTAGCAGACTGCATTTATTTTAAGTGAAAAAGAGAGAGAGAAAGGGAGAGAGAGAGAGAGAGAGATCCACCTTCTGACCTGGAGATAATAGTCCTGCCTGTTGTCTGCCAGCCTCATGACAGGGAGGACAGAGCATGAAGGCCCCCTACTGCCAGCGCGCCTTCCACACCCCCTAATGAAGGGACTGCCCTTTGGAGAAGCCAGTGAGGGAGGCCATGGCTGGCTTGACTTGGAACAGTTATTTGATGCTGGTTTGTAGGAGAAACTCCTCTTGACCTGGACACACTGAGCACTTGAAGAGGAAAAGAGAAAAGAGACACGCAGCAAAGGTGTAGGGAAAATACCCCCAGGATGATGCAGAAAGCTGTTTATGCATGTAGGCAGTGAGTAATCTTCTTATTTATAAATGAATGAGCTGACCTGGCGAAGGGGAGTTTTGTGGATTATAATCACAATCCCCCATGACAGGCTTCCTCACCGAAGGGACTCTCTTCTCACTGACAGCCAAGGTTCTTCATCCCAGGGTCTCAACCTAATGGTGGCACTCATTTGTCCTCTGAACTTTCATTACCTAAAGAGCCCAGCTCTTTGAACTTACCAGATCTACTTTGTTTCAGGAAAATGTCTTCTGTCCATTCTAAATGTCCTGGTTTTCCCCTTTTCTCTTTTTCCCTCTTTCACTCTAGCCCAACAAAGTCTCTCACTACCAACTCATAGAACGTTTCCCATCTCTGGGTTTTGGGTCAGACTGCTCCCCATTTGGAACCCTGAACAAGTCTTCTCTGTAAACAATTGTGTCTCACTGGAAACTGTGCTAAAATCTGTTCTTCTCCAACAAGAAACCTTTCTGCCTTCTCGCTACTCTGACCATTTCATTACTCAAGTCAGTTTAGGATTTGGGAATAGGGTTCCATCAATACCCTTGCTTTGTAGTTGATCTGTAATTATTTTAGAGATAGAGTTTTGATTGCTTTGTGTGGTTGTCTTTTTAATTTGTG
This sequence comes from Vulpes lagopus, assembly GCF_018345385.1. NCBI lineage: Eukaryota > Metazoa > Chordata > Mammalia > Carnivora > Canidae > Vulpes > Vulpes lagopus. The sequence continues at coordinate 36,792,012 of NC_054826.1, read as the reverse complement.
AATCCTTCTTTTAGCCTCCAATGAATTTCCTCTCCTTTCCTATAGCAATAAAATAACACAGAGACAGACACTCCTTACTATTAGCAAATGGAGGGTAGTGTACTGTTGGGGTCGGAGTGTCAGTTTTTTTTTAAAATTTATTTATGATAGTCACATACAGAGAGAGAGAGAGCGGCAGAGACACAGGCAGAGGGAGAAGCAGGCTCCATGCACCAGGAGCCCGACATAGGATTCGATCCTGGGTCTCCAGGATCGCGCCCTGGGCCAAAGGCAGGCGCTAAACTGCTGCGCCACCCAGGGATCCCCGGAGTGTCAGTTTTATAATCAGAAAAGTTGGTTTCAAGTCTCTTCTTTACTACTGGTTGTTAATATAAACCTGGGGAAGTTACTATCTCTCTAAACCTCTGTTTTCGTATCTCTACAAAGAGGGTCAAAAGGATACTTAAATCATATACCTAACTAAAATATCTAATATATGCCTTGGTAAACTCCTAACAAATGTTAGCTATAATAATTATTATTATGGTAAATGCTTACTGACTGACTGAATTTATCGCTTAACACTTTTCCTGGCATATAATTGGTAGATGTGCTTACTAAGTGCTGGATGTTGCATGAATGAATGGATGAACAAACAGTTGAATGAATGCATGAATTCACTTGGGCCGGAATATATAGATGTAGTACCCATTTGTTGCTGACTACCTACTGGGTAGCAGCTGGGGGTGTAGCCATGAATAAGACAAACAATATCCCTGCTCTCATGGGCTTAAATCCTAGTGGAGGCAGATAGATAATAAGGAAGTTAAATAAGTAATCAAGGTAATTTTTCTGATGGTAATGGCAGTGCTAGGTGAATATGAGGAATAAGAACTAACAGTATTTATTCTGTAGTCAACCCAGTGGAGAAAAGAGTGGGTGCGATGTCCCAATGTCCAATGAGTTGTACAGGAGAAAGACTTGTTCCAATGTTACTAAGGGCAGGCAGGATCCACAACCAAGTGGTGGGAACTAACAAGGAAGTCGGATTCAGTTCTGATTAATTAAGACATTCCTGATTCAGTCGTGTAAGAGCCCAGATTGCCTTGAGGGCACTATGTCATTAAATGAGGACCATAAGCAGAATCTGAGGGATACTCCTAGCATCATCTGTATGGTTGTTTTGGATGATCTTTAAGATTCTTTCTAGTGCAAAAATTCTTTCTATAATTTTCTATTATCTAACTTAAAGATGAGGGTATCTCTTACTATCTTTCTGATATATCGTAAGTAGCAACTGGGGAGGTGTTGTGGCAGAATGAAGAGAATACAGGCTTTGGGATCAGATAGACCGTGGTTCAAATCCTAGGTCTACTACTTAGGACTTGTGGGGCCATATTTAACTTCTCTCAATTTTACTTTTCTCCCTGTAGGGTAGGTAGATTCATTGGGATGATGTGAAGATTAGATTAATTGAGACATGTTAAGTACCTAGCATGGTACCTAGTGGCAAATAAATGACAGTTGCTGTTGAAGGTGATATTTTTGTGGTTATTGTTATAATCACCAAAGCTTGGGCGTGGTCACCTTAGAGCTTTGCTTCAGGGGGCCCTCCCTGCTAGGGCACAACTGGGGAGTCAATCAAGGGGTAGGTATGGGGAGGTGGGGAACAGGAGATAGCTGCCTTGTTGGAAAAAACTAATGGCTGTATATATGCTACCAATGTCCAGGCCCAGGGCTTATGTCATCACCAAATCCAAACCACCCAGAGAGCTCTTCCTCATCCCAGGTGACAGACAATCCATTTCTCATTGTTTTTCTCTTCTTAGCTGCCCTTCGTGTTAACTAAAATGGGATTTCATTAGGAAAGAAAAGGTCGGAGTAGAAAATGATAGAGGAGTAAGGACACAGTGTGATTTGTTTGTATACCCCCACCCCTCTGCCTAGCACCACAGAGGTCTAGGGAGATGGCTCTGATACTACCTTCATATATGCCTTTGGATCCAATTATCTTTGTGTAAAATATAACCCCAGAGTGAAAAAACATAAGATCCTCTTCTTAGATAAGAACCTGCCAGTTCTTCTGGTCCAAAATGACTCTGTGTGAAAAATGCCCTGCAGAGGAAGGAGGAAGCTCACAAACAGAAGAAGCATGAGCCACATCTGGAGGGAGCCCAAGCCGGGAACCCGAGGGCCTGACCATCTGCCAGAGGGCCAGATGCTGCTGCTGGAAGCCTCTCGCCTCCTGGCTTGTCATCTGGGTCCGATGATGCCATCCAAAAGAAGGAGCACAGAGTGGGAGGGCAATGAGCAATCCATCTTCTCCCACCCACAGTTTTTAATTGTGTGACATGGCCCAGGGGGCGTGGGGAAGGGGATTAAAAAGTTTGCCCACAAAACCGCACCTTCTTCATGGAAAAAGCCATCCTAAAACACATGGCTCTGACCACCCAGAACGTATAGAAAATTATGCCATTAAATATCTCTTTCTCATTCTTTGGTGTAAATAGAATGGGTGAAGGGACTTAGCTGTGTAGTTGCCAATGGGAACTGCTGTCTCTGTCAACTTGGGAGTGTTTGGAGTTTCTAACCAACTACCTTGGTCATTACATTATAGGATTTCCCGGATTGCAAGTGTTCTTCCTATTAACAGCTTTGGTATCTGATTTTGGCCAAAGTAGATCATTGGGATTCAGGAGGATATTCTCTTCTTTTTCCATTGCAGAAGCAATCAAAAGTCTGTGCATACGGTTCTCATAAAAGGAAAATGATCAAAATCACACACACAAAAAGGACTATTAAATTCCAGATGAGATTATTGCTTCATGTGATTCCCACCATTCAGGAATGTCTTTCTGCTTCAAAATTGCTCCCTGACAGACAGACTTACAAATAACATGGTAAATACAGTAGGATTATCTCTTACCCTTTCATATGTGTTTTACGTTAAATCCATAAGCATCTAGGACAGTTTGAGCTGAGACATGTTTTAAGTGCCAGAAAATGTTGTGTATTATATTTTTATTTTAGTATATGTGATTTACCTTCCCAAGAGTTGCAGTATTTTGGGGGGTATATGCAAGACAGAAATTGTTTTAATTTTAAAGGGGCACCTGTTGGAATAGTTTAACACATAATTTTTAATCTCATATAATTATCCAGATACATGATTGTTTAACTCAGGAATTGAGAAGTTATATTCATACTCAGCAATATTGGGAGAATGCTTTAAATCTAAAATCTTAGGCTGCCGGTAGGAGAAAGACTGGGGCATTGTGAGCTGAAACCTTGTTGTCACTGTTTACTGGGAGCAGGTTGGGGCATTGCAGTGGAGGGTGGCTGTTTTAAGTTTCCTCTCAAGACTTTTCTTTTTGCAGAGCTGCTAGGATCACCATCTCAGACAGTCTCTCCCTGCCTTGAGATGTGGGGTACTTCTAAAGCTTCACTGTTGGGGCACCTGTATGGCTCAGTGGTTGAGCATCTGCTCAGCTCAGGATCATGATCCCAGAGTCCTGGGATAGAGTCCCCCATTGGGCTCCTCACAGGGAGCCTGTTTCCCTCTCTGCCCATGTCTCTGCCTCTTTGTGTCTTTCATAAATAAATAAATAAAATCTTAAAAAAATATAAAGCTTCACTTTTACAGTGTGTAGCAACATCTGCCCTTTAGAGTTGCTTCTGCAACTGTGGTTCTTGAGAAGCAAAAAAAAAAAAAAAAGATAATCCACTGCTCAATGCACGGATGACAGCGCCACCGAATACAGTACGACCAATGGAAAGTCTGAGGTTTTGAAAATAACAGAAGTGAGGAGAATGAAAATGTGATGTCAATTTATATCCAGCATTGTCTTCTATACTTTTAAGGCTGGCACATATTCCAGTTGGAAAGACCTCTGATATGAGTAGTTTGAAAAAGAATAAAAGCTACCCTTTAAAAATTTAAAGAAACATCCTTTTGTGAAATAAGTGTAAGTACCTCAAGGCTCAGTGGTAGAAAGAACTTCTGATTTTGGTTGGTGATTCATCTCATATGCTCCAAGGACTTGGGTACATTTGCCTAGAATGAGTAATTTCTGAAAAAGTATAGTGAGAGGCAAGAACTCTTCTGCCAGCGTCAGAAATTCTTAAGTCTGATGTCAAATGTTTAGTAATGATGTGGAACAGTTGCCGATGCAAATATCGATAAAAGGAGAGCACCTAGAGATATAAAAAAAAAAAAAAACAGGGGCTATTCAGACCCAAGGTGAAAGTCTCTGGTGTTCGGTAGCTGATTACATACATGAGATGTAATAACACCATTTTTGATACTTTCTTTTAATTTCAAAGACCAAGGGTAGACTTAAAATTCGTCCCTTAAATAGCAAGAGAAGAAAGTCTTCTGGGGAACTGAACTCTGACAAAATATTCCCTTTCATATAGTTTCAGAATTGACAATGACCTTAAAATCACAAATAGTAACAGGTAGTGTTTGTCAATCACTGTAGACACCATGTCTGTCGCCTTTTGTGAGTTGTCTCATTTTTTCCTCACTGCTTTCCAGTAGAGGTACTATTAATATCCGCATGTTCCACTGCTGAAGCTCACACCACTATTCACTGGTTGCGACACGACATCATTCTTCTTTCCCAAGCTAATCATCTTGTAAGAGGAAAATGAAAGTGACTTGGCCAAAATACCCATGGAGACCATGGCAGAACTTGAACTTGAAGCTAAGTCTCGTGGCTCTAGGCCAGTGCTCTTTCCAACATTGGATGGGGGTTCTTCTGAAAATTTGTTGCATGTGATTAGCATCATCAACTTGAGCAGTTCCTTTATTAATTTCATATGTATATTAGCTCTTTTTTTGGACTAGATAAGCACAAGAACAATTTTAGTTGTCTCACAGTAGTACTGAGTGGCTAATAGACCCTTAGTATGTACAAACTGACTTCTCAAAATGATTCTTGAGTTAAATGTGCCTCGGGCTGTAGTCAAGAGGCCCACATTCTAACCCTACCTCCATTACTGCTTTGTTGTATGACCTTGACACATCTCTGAAACTCTAGTTGAGCTGTCTAGATAGGTTGGGTAGAGGCGGAGACATCCAGGTTTCTCCTGATCTCTCAAGGAGAGAAATCAGTTATCAAAAGTGAAAAGCCTTTGGATTTTTTTTTCTACAAGAGATTTTTTAAAAGCATATTAGAGTCATTTTGGTTACAGAGATAATTTTGATGGAGTAATGAAGGAAGATGCCGAGATTATGGAAGACAAAGCAACTACCCATGTGAACATACTGTATATGTATCAATGTGTACAACACATATACATGACATTGGAAGAGCAAGAACTTTTAAATCACACAGTTTAAGTCCCAGCTTCTGGCGCTTTGCTGTATGATCTTGAGCAAACTATTGAAGCTTCTTAAGTTTTGGTTTCTTCATCAGGAGACTGTGGTGATAATACTCCCTGAAAACAAGAATAGATGAGAGAATTCTGAAAAACAACCAACACATGGGGCATTATGAGTCCTCAGAAATTGTAGCTATAACTATTACTATTGAATGAGATGTATATAAAGACTAAGAGGATACAATAAAATATGGGGCAGAGCTCCTGTCCTCTGGATATGTGCTGTCTAATCTGCAATTGATAAAGAAAAAAGCCAAACCTTCTTAACACCAATGTAGCAAATAGTACTGAACAGTCGATAAATGAATAGTCTGTGATCTGATCTCCATAGAAGATGATACCATGGTCCTCGAAAGCTATTTATCATCAAGTGATTGAGGAGTATTTTATTTTGATTGTAAGTGATTTGGAACTTGCCTTCTGTGAAGGATAAACAATTCATATTATTATTGTTTCTTTCATTGTCTTTGGGTCTAATGGATATTTCCTTGTTCAACTTGCCTTTGCCCTTAATTTTTTTTTTTACTTGTTGTCTGTGGTGTAGAATAATTTGGAATTTCTCTCTTCTTTCCCATCTTCTTTGGAACTCCTTGTCTTCTTTGCCTTTCTCTCTCTGTCTCTTTTTTTCTGCATCAAGAACGAATGTCAGAAGAAGAAATGTTTGTATGTCTTAATAGTTCCAAATGTATAATGTGGCTGATCTCAGGAGTTTTATTTTTAGGACTTGGAAGTTACATGTCAACAGCTGGTTGGGAACTCAAACTTCAGATACGTTTACAGACTGGGAGAGGTTTCCACCTCTGTCTCAAGGGATCCAGGTTATAGGTTGGGTAGTTCAAACTAGTAGACTTCAGAATCGCCCTTGGCTAGGTCACTCCTCCCTATTCAAATTGCTTACTCTTATCCTCTCAGGAAGTATCTTACTTATTGATGGTCCCCCATGAGAATGACAGCAGCATCTTTAGTACCTGATCTGGGCAGGTGACTTCCCTTTTTTAAGCCTCAATTCTTCCCATCTGCAGATTGGGCATAATACTTGGGATTGTTGTGTTAAATGAGATAATGCATTTACAATACATAGAGTCTATAGGAAGCGCTCAGTAAATGTTAACTGAGGTTATTATTAATTTATTATTATAAATAGTCCCAAATATTATTTTTTACCTCTTTTGAATACATTCAAACTGCTGTGCAGAGTATTTTGCTCATAATGAGTGCTTAGTGAATAATGTTGATGACCAACATTTCCTACTGGCATCTGACTTATTGTTGATGATTAGAGTCCTATAAATAAAAATGATAATCCATTCTCTTCAGTTGTCAAATGAGAGAATTTGGACAAGATTCTTATAGATTGAAATAGATTTTGGTATTCATCATGATCTTTGCTTATTCCATTTAATGTTCATATTCATACATTTCACTGATGGAGTGCTACCTAAAATGCAGTATGTGTGGGATGTGTGCCATATGACCTTTCTAAAATCTGAAAAATTCTGAATTGTGAAACATATCTGATTCCATATAGGGTACAGATAAGGGATTTAGAGATGCGGAGGAATTTGTACTTTATAATGCTTTTGTGTGTACATTAGCCCATGTGATTGCAGACAAGTGTATTGAGATTGATAGCGCAGGTGTGAGCTCTATCGTTCACGAAGGAATGAAAATTCAGGGAAGTTAGATGACCTGCCCCTCTGACACAGTAAATGGGCTGAATGCCCGTGTTCTTCCTACCACACTCTCTGCTCTCCTCTATAATGTTGAAAGAACAACTAATTCTGTCAGTAATACCATGGAGGAGGTGATGTCGAGTTTGGACTTTAAAGGATGGGTCACTCTCTAGATGCCACACATAACTATAGATAGGGAGGGGCTAATGCTTCTGTCTTGGGACCTTCTTAGTGTCATGGAGAATAATCTGCCTCTTGACTTAACTCAGGATAGTTTCAAGAAGTATGAGCAAGAAAGGGGAGAAAGAAGTAAACCTGAAAAGGATAAAGACACATGTAGGTAGCAGGAAAATTTTACTCTTCATGTCTGTGCCCTCCATCCTATATTTTCTTATGTTTGTGAATACAGATGATTTTCAGGAACCAAAGAAAAAATTTAAATCTGCTTCCCTAACCGAAGCTTGAAAAACATCAGAAATCAGATACATCTATTCTCCCAGCATTATGGTTTTTTTTGCATCAGAATTGTATGGGGAGATTTAAATTATTTCTTTATGCAATAAATACTCTGAGAACCCTGCCACTTTTGCCAGGAACTTGGATGTTGCATTTTAGATAGCAGGTTAATTTTTTTATTAGTGACCTTTTTCCTTTGGTCATTCACAGGACCTTTAGTTTTTTTTAGCTTAAAATACATTTTAAATCAAGCTTCTCAATTCCTCCCTTTTCTCAATGACATAAGCTTCGATCATTTCAAATGTTTTAATAGAGCTCTTTGAAGCACACCGTATCTCTGCAACATTTCTCGGGTAATATTGTCCTCCACCTGGAACACAAGCCCCATTTTGAGGCAGTAATTTGGTCCCTGAAGGGCCTTTCGGACTCTGTCCTGCTGCCTGCCCTGGCTGAACTGTCTAGGAATAAAGCCCAAGATAAATGGGGCTGGATTTATGCAGAGTAATTTAAAGCCTCCTGCCTATTCTTGTCTTTCTTGTGGAGAATATACTTGGAAATTCATTTTAAGTCTGAAGCATTCTTTGAACACCTGATTTTGTGATTTTTGTTTTCTTTGTCGAACCTTTATTAGAATGTTGACGAGGCAGGCTTGGCCTCAGCAAAGGATTAAGTGAGCAGATTCTTCAAGTAATAAATCTAAAGACATATTAAAAGCAAGGAAAAGGGATTTCCCCAGTGTTTTGGGGGGATTTATAAGTGCCAAAGGCTAAACAACTTACAAGAGAAGTAAGATTGCTCCCTTTTCCAACCTGGACATGTTCTAATATTGTGACACAGCGTAGAATTAAGCTGGCTTACTAAGTAGAAACATGTAACATAATTGAAAATGCACAATACAGGGAGGAATTCTCAATATAGCAATGTCCTGTTGTAAAGATTACACTGATTTATAAGGAATGCCTTAACTCCTAATCCCAGCCATGCAAGACCACAGAGTCGACTCGAGTCTTTTATAACCAGGGAAAGAGAAAAAGGCTTAATAATATATATTCCTAAAATTGAATATAAATTTGGAATTGGTGGTCGAGCAGGCCATTCATTTCTCTTAAAACAATGTAGCAATGAAAACATTTTTATTACATTTTGACATGTGGATTTTCAAAGAAGTTCAGGCATTCTCTATTTCAGAAATGATGGGTATAGCCAAATCATGGAAGAGTAATGAAAATGAATGGTGTGTGGGGGGAGAAGAATAGATATTGTGGGACATAAACTATTTAGAAAAGATCAGCAAAGAAGGAAAGTGTCAGGCTGGTGGAAATAAAACCAAAGGAATAACCTTATGTATAAAGTAAGGGTTAGAAAAAAAATCGAGGTAAAAGGGGACCTTGGAAAAATTGTTGAGGAAGCAAAATCATTATGGCTTGAAATCAAAGATAATAAAGAATAGAAATTGAGTGCACCAATTTTTTTGTTGTTGTAAAGCATCTTATAAGGAAAAGTCAGATCATAACGTCTGATCAGAATAGGGATTTTTGGAGCTTGCTTATGCACCAAAGAAACAGATGCTGACCCTGGCCAAGTTCCAAGTGGCTTGTAGGTCCTTCTACTTCCTTTTATCCTTCTTACCTGTGAAATGGGAAAATAATATTTTATCATTCATGCTGCATTAGCCGGTATTTGGGTGAAAGGAGGAAATATTATTGAACAGATTATGAAACTTACAGAATAACTGTAAATGTGTATGTGTAGGAATAAAATCAGAGGGAAGATTATCATAAGATCATATTCCCTGGTATGTTGTGTAATCACAACATAAATGAATGTGGATAAAATCAGTATAGGCTATGTTGACTATATGCATAGGACAAGGGGAGCTTTTGGCTGAACAATAACCAGCTGGAAATAAATAAGTATATATTATATATATAAGTATATTATATATATGCATGAGTTATAAATATATATACATATATAGCCAGTATTGATTGACCTTTGCTTCATTTGTGTTTCAATGGGATGAGAAGAATGAAAAATGAAATCTCAAAAAAGATTCCTAGTCCATAGGAATTGGAAAGCTGTGGAGTTAGAAACAGTTGAATATCCAAAGTATTGCCAAGGAGAATTTAATAAGCCAAGAGTAGCTAATTACTGTTTGCGTGTAAAGTGTGCACAGGCATACACATGAACATACACACATACAGATGTATGTATGAAGTATACAAAAGTATATTTATATGTGCATATGCATGTATGACTACATATCTATGTATACAAACACATACAAGTGTATGGGCACATACACACACTGGTTAGCAGGCTCTAAGATGGAAATATCTAGAAATAATGATGAGCCCAAAGTTCGGACCTAGAGAAGTGGTGGTTCTGACAATGGCAAAGCTTTAACACTGGATCTGCTTTGATTTCCAATGAAATGCAGAGATGTCCTGCTTGGGAGATTTATTTTTTGCTTGCAGAGAAGTGAACATCAGGGGAAAGATACACATACATATCAGTAAGAAGGGGAGAGAATTTTGCTACCTCAAGAGAAGGATGAGGTCCTTCCCACAGTTACAGAGATGCAGTTTCTATTGAAATCAGTTTCCGTCGTACTGAGTTTTCTAAATCCAGAAGTTGGCAAAGTACAGGAAGGGTGTCTTAAAGCCAAAATAAAATATTGGAAAGAGGGAGGGAGACATGGGTTTTCAAAAATGCCATTCCGGTCCCCCAAATTAGAAGCTATTGTTGTACTGAAACAAAAACAAACCCGAACCCAACACTTAGTGTGTGCAATGGGAAATTATGAACTATAATGCCCCCCAACTTTAGAGTAGCTTGAAAAAGAAACTCACAGACTAGTTTGTTTGGAAAATTTCCTTCCTCAATAGACAGAGTCTGTCTTGTGCTCAAGATTCAAGGTGTTTTATTATTTGTCCTTAACATTTTAGGCAGGAGGAGGAAACCTAACAGTGGCCCTTTTAATGCCAAAATGAGATAGACATTAGCCCAGGATGTAGAGAAAGAACACAGGGACTGCGTGGCAGTACATCATGTCATGAAGACTTGGCTAAAAGGAGGGCAGAACTAATGCCATTAAAGCTTATTAAGTTTTATTTAAAAATGTTAAAAGATCCATCCCTAAGTCAAGAGAAAACGGCATACTCCCAGCTCCAGAATACAAAACTCGTCTATTTGATACCAGGTTTAGCAGCAGGGTGGTGGGAGTGAGAGGAGGGACCAAAAACAAAGACAGCAGACAAAATGAAAAGTTTAAATATAAGTATTGAATATACAGTAACCTGGAGGAAATTACTGTAATGCTGCTTACAGTTCTTGTCTCCATTTGTAACAATGAGAAAGGAAAAATGACAGAGGTGTGCAAGATAATGCTATAGGAGTCCCGTGAATTAGACAGGAAAAGGGTCTGTGTCCTTAAAAAAGAAACATAAAAAACTCATAGGGGCCTGTTGAGAAGTTTGCATGGTTCTGAGAGGCTTGTAGGAGTAGCTGTTGGCTATTTGCTTACATGTCAAGTTTGGGAAGAAGAGCTTTTTAAATGAATGAGCAAATGGAGATCTTTGACTTACTTTGTAGGAACACGTAATTACCACATTGAATAAAGGCCTTGTGGCCAGAACAGTAGAGATTATGCAATTTAAAAATCATATAAATATAACAAAAAAATTCAATATTGTTCTATCCCTTATGATAGTCTTTGTGAAGAAGTTCTTTTGCATCTAGCACATATATTTTTTTATCCTATCATTCTCACGGCATCCTGGTAGATTAGAAGAGCAATATTATATCCAATTTACAGGAGGAGGAGAGGAGAAAAAGTGAGTAGAGATCTAGATTTTTTGCTTGGTTCTGCCAGTCCTTCATTCTGTCTTTTCACAAATTCCCTTAATCCCTCTGGGTCTCGAATCTGCAAAATGGGAATTGTTTGAGCAAATAATTGATGAAGCCTTTCAGCTCTAAATTCTAGGAATCTTTGGTTGTCAAGTTTCACTGATGAATTAGGGATAGCAGAATTTAAAATTTTATTCTTTTGGCTCAGTATCATAATTGCCTTGGATGCATTTATTCTCAGGCTTTTTACTCATCTTTGCCAACATCTTTGAGGGATCCTCCCCCACGCCCATCTCATATACAACATTAGGCAGTAGAGAAATTGCTAGAAGTTTAACAAATTTACCTTAAAATTTTAACCTCAAGAAATCAAAATAGAATGACAATATGAATCTCTTCAGCTGTTCCAACTGAAAAGCTAAGCTTAAATACTGTCTTTAGCAGAATATTTTAGGGTCCTTCCTTCCTAGCCACATTCTACTTGCAAATAGTTTTTCCCATCTTTTGATTTAGATCTGAGTGGCTGGTCAGCAAGTATTTATTGACTGCCATCCATGAACCAGATATATTGCATTAGCTGTTTGAATTAGCATTATGGAATGCTGGTCACTTTCTAAAAGGCGAGGTTTGTAGTTACGGGAAATCAGGATAGTTTTGGTAATGATGTGAACAGATCTTTCTCAGTAAGGTACACTCAGAGAAAAACACTAATACATTTGGTGGGAATTTGATGACTAAAGACATTGGTAAGATGAAGGCAGGAAAGGAGGATAGTTATTCAATGAATCGGTGGGAGAAATAAAAGAAAATTCTCCTTGTTTTGGTTAGGAGAAGAGCACATCTATTGTGGGAGAGGCATAAGGAGGAAAATCTGGTGGGAAGGTGGAGAGAAAGAAGGAGGAAGAGAATCTTAGGTCCATAGGTGGTGAATATCCCGGGGGTGTAGCTTGAGGAGAATTTCATTCTGGCAGAGATGGTGGGATATTAGCACAAATATACAGAAGCAAATTTATTTAGAGACAGCAATCAAACCCTTTTGGTTAATTCACTTTCCAACTGCACACTTTCCCTTCTATTCAAAATATATCAGTACGAGTTCTATGGTCTTTAAATATAATTTGTCAATTTTTATTGGGATCTGGTAGAGGTATGAATTTCAAATTGAAAAGGTAGAGTCATAGAAAACGTTTTCTGCTAACTCACTGAACACATTTAGCATTCTGGGTGTGAAACTGTCTGCAGTTGTGTAGACTTATTGGACTTTTGACTACAGACTTGGTTCATATTCTTGCCCCTTAGGAATGTACACAACTTTCTCTGAGAACAATTTGGCCCAGTTATATTTTATTAGCCATAATGCATACTAGCCATAGTCAATACCCTGATATTTTTATTTTAACCCAGACATTGATTCCACACTCTACATACACAATGAGCACACACATACACAAGAAGAAAAAATGAATTTTTAAGAGCCTCTTACTCCTTCACCAACAGGGAAAAATGGAAAAAGAATTCAGAAGTAGTAGCCGTTGATATATGTTGCCTTTCTGTGGTTCTCTTTCCCAATTAAATAAATCATTTGTAAGGTTTTGATGACGAAAGGATGTAACTCCTGGAGAGCCCTCACCTGCCAGCATGACTCCATGGAGTCCAATTTAGAGATTTAACCAGAGAAACCAACCTTTTCCCTCATTTCTCTCTGGAAACAGAAAGCCCAGCAGTGGGGTAATCATTTGAATTTTGCAATTCATATTGAAGCAAAACAGAAATTATTCTTCACCTCGGACCCTAGAAATCTATTGGCAAAGTTTTTTAGAGCTCAAGGTTAAAACTTTTCTTTCCTTTTGAATCACAAATATGAGATGCTTTAAATGTATTGTTTCATAACCCAGTCTCCCACTGAAGTGAATCCTATTGGGTGATACAAAATGGAGTGAAAACCAATTCTAGAATACCAAGTTCGAGTGAAAACAAATAGAGGAGTATGAAGGGGGCTTCCAACCACACAGGAGCTGGTTGAAGATGAAGGTAGTATCTACCCATGAGAGTGGTCATTCAAAATGGTAACTCCCCACAGGTTTTTTTTTCTTTTCTCGTTTTTCCTTTTTTTTAAAGATTTATTTATTTATTTGAGAGGGAGAGAGAGAGCACACAAGCCTGAAGGAGCAGGGGAAAGGGCAGAGAGGGGGAGAAGGAGGGAGTCTCAGGCACTCCCTGTTGAGTGCAAAGCTGGACTCAGGGCTCAGATCTCACCCTTGAGATTATGACCTGAGCTGAAATCAAGAGTTGGTCACTTAACGGACTGAGCCACAGAGGTGCGCCCCAACCTTTCTCTGCACAAGTGTTTCTTAATAGTTGTCTGTAAGCATTTGTAAGGACAATGATCAAAGGTATTATATGTGAAAATTAGGTTAAAATCACTTCTGATAAACTGGGTATTTCCAAGATGAGCCTTGGCTAAAGCTCACTCATTCTAGACTCAGGGAACCTCACAGCAATAGTGCAGGTATACTTCAATTGGTATAATGACTGTTTCTGAAGAAGCTATATATAAAGTGACACTTATTTTTAAGATCAGAGATATAAGGATGACTGGGTGGCTCAGTGGTTGAGTGTCTGCCTTTGGCTTATGTCATGATCCCAGGGTCCTGGGATCGAGTCCCACGTTGGGCTACCTGCAGGAAGCCCGCTTCTTCCTCTGCCTATGTCTCTGTCTCTCTTTGTGTGTCTCTCATGAATAAATAAAATCTTTAAAAAATAAAATAAAATCAGAGATACCGAACAATGACAGATTTTGCAGCTTATTTTTAGGACCAAAGATTTTGAACCTTATTAATTAAAAAAAAGATGTATCTTTGGCTGATTGTTACCACTCAGCAGACATCTACGTACCTGTTAGTTTTCTTGACTATATTTTTCAAGTAAAAATGGGGACTTTGTGGGCTGATAAGTTTAAAAAAAGTTACGAGGAGAACAGAACAGAAGCCATTTATTTGCTCAGTCATTAAAAAAAAGTTTATTAAGTACCAACTTGTTTTTTGCCAGCCTGTGTGCCAGAAAGAGGCTGAATATCTGACATTGGAATCTTTGAAAAATCTAGGTTTCTGTATCTTTGGTGTCCCCTTCTGAAATGTAAAGTTTTCTTTTGTAAAGAGAATATTCCATCCTGTCCGTGTTTTGCAATTAAAACAAATTTTCATTTTCCTAAAGTGGCTATACCTTTGCTTGAATATTGATCTCTTAGTAGTTACATAGCACCATCTTACATAGGTATTGGGCCAGGATAAAATCTTGTCTACTTTGAAAGAGAAACAGAAACATTATTTACTTTAAATCAGTCGAAGAGAGACATAGCCTCTGGTATTGGAGCTCCCCGTGGTGAACACTGTCCTTTATCCCCAAATCCTTACAAAAGTGCTTTTGTATAGTAATATGTTTGTGGATCCTTTGGACTCAAATGCACCAATGCAAAGCAAATGCCCATCCATCTAACTTGGAATGTTATTCTTCAGAAATAGCATGGAATTTGTCAGTTATTGATGAGTATTGCTGGAAGACACAGAGCGTCTGGCTTCAGACCAGCCCCTGATATGCCAATGCAACGCATGTCAGTTGGGTTTCTGAAATTTGTGGTTTAGCCGCTGGTCCATACTGCTTTTCCAGTGTGACATGCTGATGACAGAAATGCCTCAAATTATGACTCTTCTTTGAACAGGCTCCATAGATAACAGCTATAACCTTGTAGGTAATCTGGAAGGCAGTCACTGCTGGGTGTTTTTTAAGGATTAGGACAGGAGAATTGGGCGCAGGCAGCAGCACACCTTCCCATTCACACTGAGCGTTGCCAGCAAGGCCAGCTTCCTAGGCCTGTTTCCTTTCTTCCTCCTGCCTTAGAGCAACCTCCTTCAAACTGCACTTGGAATGGGGGCTGGGAAGTCATGGGGAGGACACAAGTGATGTGCTTTCATAGGTACTTTGCATAGTAGACCCACTAGATTCAATCACATTTTTTGGTAACACGCTAGAAAGAGAAATCTAAAAAAGACATAGAACATCCTGGCAGAGAATAATGATTAAGAACATAGACTCTGGAGCTTGGCAGACCTGGGTTTGAATCTCATTTCAGCCACTCAGTAGAGTGACAGATAGGTGACTTGCCCAGATTTTGTAGACTTTGTTGCCTTGTCTGTAAAGGAGCCAGTATGTTCCCCACGCACAAGTTATGAGGATTTGATGAGCAGAGGTGAGCAAAGTGCTAGCTGAGTGGCCAGCCCATAGCAGATGCTCAGTAGACCTCAGATAATATGGTAATGATCATTGCATGTGCCCTTTCTCCCCCTCACAACATTCCTGGAGCATGTATATTATTAACTCATTGCAGAACCAACAATACCACAAGCCAGCCAGCTTGATCAGGCCCAAAAGATATCACCTCACTAACAGTATTTTGTTGAGATGACTCATGATAATGGATCCGATTTGGTTTAGTATTAATGGAGCTCTTCTGTTCCATAAACCAAAAGAAGCCCCCGAAAATACTAGAGCAGTGACTTAAGCATTCGGAGGAGAAAACATTAACAAATGACCATGTTGTGCCAGAAACTTTCAAAGGTGCAGGACATTTATGTACCTGTTGTGGCAGGTTTGTCTTAGAGGAAAGACGGTATGTGTGTGTATGTGTGTGTGCACATGCGCACAAGCATGCACATTAGAGTGCACAACCTCTAGGAAGACCTCCTGGCTTTTCTCCCACGTCAGTGCTGAGTTTGCCATGTGGCCCCTAACTTTCCACCCTGCTGATAGGATACTTGTTTCTGCCTTGTTAGCTAATTGTGTATGTGACTTTTCTGCTAGACTGTGAGCTCTTCCAGGGCAGGGGCTACTTCTTTATCCTAGTATCCTCCCTGGCTCCTTGGGTGTGCCAGAGGGAGGTGATTAGCAGCAGGAGAGGGAGGGCACAGGCTGTAGAGGCAGGCAGAACCAGGCTCTGCCGCTTATCAGCTATGTGGCTCAAGCAAGCTGCTAACCAGCCTGAGCCTCAGCCTCCCTGTTCCTAAAATAGGGCTAACTACACTTTTGGGGTTGTTCTGAGGATTGAAGACAGTAATGTTTGTTAGGCACTCTGCACAGTTCCTGGTACTGAGTCAAGGCTACTCTTTATGGAATACTTACCACTCAATGGAGCACAGTGTCTCCTATCGAGGGGCTCAGGAGTACTTGCTGAATGTTTTATTAGCTATTCATGTAGCCTGGATATGTGTTTATTTTTACTGATAGAAGTGTGTGTATATACATGTATGTACATTACAAAGTGAAGGGAAGCTGACACAAGAGACATTCTTTTTTAAAAGTGACATTCTTGAAATGTGTGTGTATACATATATGTACATATATACATGTATACACACATACATATAAACATACCAAAAGCGAGTGTCTCTTTCTCCCAATGGCCTCCCTTCACTTTTTCCAACATTATATATATATATAATGAAGACCAAAGATTGATTGGACAAATGTTAGTGGTTGCAGGTATTTTATGGGCTTGGAAATTGTCTTCTCTTCCATAAATAAATAATAAAACAAAAAGAATGAAGAAATAAACGAAAGATTGAGAAATGGGACAAGAGTCATTTTGCTCCTTCTTTTTTTTTTTTTCAAGGTCTGTGTCTTTACCTGCAGATAAGCACATTTCTAACACCATCATGCAGATTCATGCATGACTAGCAGGGCTATGTGACATATAGTGCTGGGTACTCTATGATGTGTAACACGACTGTGTGTATTGCTCCATGAATATCCTTGTGTTATTGAAGCCTCCTATTGGAGAAGATATGTCAAAAGACCACTATCTTTGTAGTCTAAAATCAATGGCATCTCTATGAATTATTGAGTTGTTTGCCATCACTTTTGTGTCCTTTTTTATTATAAGGGCTCATTGTTGTGATAAGGTTGGATAACATTTTTTTTTCCTTCAAGAAACTTTATGTATTTTTATCTTGCGTATTGTCAAAAAATGATTAGGAGTGTCCACCTCCTTCCACACCTCTCTTTCTACCTTGGGCATTTAAATGTTTCAATACTTGCACTTAGTCCTTTTTTGCTGGTTGAGAACCAAGCTTCTAGCACATGGCAACCCAGTATATGTGGCAGGCCCTGGGGACTCAAACTCATTTTAAGGAGAAAACACTCATTTTTCCTGTGACAATGAGCATGACATTCACATGCTTGCATCCAGTGCCGTCATGCAGCTTTTATACCAAAAGGAGAGACGTTACTAAATGAACATTTCTTGCTCTTGTGTAAATAGATAGATTAATGGCATTAAGTGAAAGCCAAGCCTGCCTGAAATGTTAACTTCCTTATGGGGTTTTGAGTTTCTCTTATTTTTGATAAATGGACCAATCTGGCAATAAAATCCTTGCACAGTAGGTTAATAATGTCATAGCTGAACTGTGAAATAGTAATGTGTGTACCATCTCTCAGCAAACAATAATCCTTGAAGCCTGATAAATCTATTTCCAGCCCAATTGCATGTTCATTGTTACCCAGGACTCCTTCTTTGCAAATACAAAGCAGTTTTGTCACATGCATTTTTAAGCAGAAGCAACCGGCAAGTCAAAGGCACGTAAGGCTCTGAAGGCAGAGGGGACAGGTTCATTTTCAGCCCCCTCGAGCTTCTGAAACTCTCAAAGTCTACAAACCCTGCTCAAGGATCCTGGCATTGCTGGTGGGGCGGGGGGGCGCTGTGTACCCTTCCAGTCCTTCCCGTGCCCAAAGAAAGCATTGATGTGCTGCTGGAGGCAGAGAAAGATTGGGATTTAGGAAGCAGAAAATCCCCCCAGGCCCTTCGGTTTTCATTGATCACTTAGTAGCAGGCAAGGTTTGGTGCTATTTACCCCAAATCCCTGATGACAAGAGAGGCAGTGGGGAGACGTCTCTCCAGTGACTTCCTGTAGAGCTGGGAATACAGAATCTGGCAAATGTCTGCAGGCTTCAGACAGCCCGCAGCACACACAGACTGTGTGCAGAACACTTCAGCACCTAAACAAAAGACAGCCAAATGCCCTCCTTGTATTAAAAAAAGGGAGAAATGTAGCCCCTCCCCCATCTGGGGCCAGTCACCGGCAACTCCAGGGTAAAATTTATTTCGCCGTTGCTAAAAAAGAGAACTGTATCCAAAATCATCGCTGATTTGGGAGGAATTATTTAAGCATCAGAATCTAAGTAGCTTGGGGCAGTGCACATAAACTTGACAAACAGGCTACTTTAGTCCTGTCTGACTGTATCAGCATAATAGGGCAATGAAGCTTTTATTCATTCAAAGAAAGGTTGAGTTTGATTGGCAGGGCAGCCTGCCTGAACGCAAGTGGCTCTTTTCCCCAACACTTCACTGCTATCAATTACCGTTTTGAATACGAAGTGTTTCTAATGTAAAATAATGCCAACCTCTGCCTCTATCCTCAGGCCAGAAAGCTTCTTTGTGTTATTTATTCCCGGTCTGTGACTGTTCTGAACCTTCCTCTCTCTGCCGTTTGTTTCCTGCTTCTTCTTTCCTTTCAGTATCTAAATGATGTAACATGGCCTGCCGAAGTGAGCCTCATGCAGAAGACATTCCTGTTCTTTATTTTAATCAATAACCTCCTGGGTGAATGACATTTCCACCTTAGTGATTTAAAATCAAAAGACCTGGGGATGTCCATGCTTGTGAATCACCCCAGGTTCCAGGAACAAAGGAGGCATTTTTGTTTTTTGTGATTTCCCCTTCATACTACAAACAACTGGGCTCTGAAGTTGATTTCATTTAGCCAGTCAACTTCTGTCTGGAGAAATGTGCGCAACTGAACTGAACGCTGTTCTTATTTAAATCGGCAAGTGATTTGCTTTAGCTGCCATCTGTTGGCCGGTTAGCTATTTTAATTTGATGCTAGGGACATTACCTGACTTAGTATATTGCATTTTGATCTGCATCATGTTTGAGAAATGTCTGAAAATGACTCTAAGGGAGAGGACTTTGAAGGATTCTGTTGAACAAATATGTACATATGTTAATAGAGCGCCGGGCATACAAGTGTGGGAACATACAAGTGTGTATATATACAGTGTGTCTTACCTAATAATCTTTATGGCCAGACTGATAATAAATCCGTCAAACTTTTTTTTCCTCCACGCTTCCAACTAACCCTCCTCATTTAAAAATCATTAACTTTGAGCTTTCATAGTCTCCTTACCCATTTTTCTAGAACTGCAGCTTCTCTCGTTTGCAGGCCTGTTGAGCAAGGTTTGGATGATGAGGACAGCATGGTGGAGGACCTGTGCATGCTTGAGCTCTGAATGTGGACAGCCCAGCCCTCTTTTTTCTCTCTCAGAGAGTGGGGACTTTAATGGTGCTTTGTGAATATTTATTGACAGCCCCCCTGAAAGAGGCACCTGGGCAGTTTGAAAAGTGTGCAGGGCAAAGAAGTCAACGGACCTTGGTTTCATGTAGTGACTGGGCCTTATACACCAATTAGTTGTGTGATTTTGGACCAGTCATTTAACTTCTCTATACTTTCAGCTTCTTGTGTGTAAAATGAGGTGATAGTATTGGGTAATCTCTAACTGGCCTCCCTGCCCTAATGTTCCAGAAAGTCTGCTTCAGGAGGAAGAGGAAAGGAGCACATGGCCTGGTCTCTACTCTCAAGTTTTTCACAATCCTGCTGAGACCATAGGAATTATTTATATTCACTCCACATTATAGAACTGGGGCTACTTGAGTGCTAGAGTATCCTCCTCTCTGTTTCCTCTCTCTTCACTAATAAACTTCCTACAACTTTTGAAACAGATTTTTTCTCCATCTTGCCTTCCACATGATGTTCTTTTCTGCACAGCTTCTTCCTTTGCTGCTCTGTAATATTTGCTCTGGGCCTTTCTTTTCTCTCATTCATTAACATTCAGGTAGAAATACACAAGAGCTTTTCCACTTGAACTTCCCTCTCTCTCGGGACAGCTTCTTTGTCAAGCTCACCTTGATATGTGTATTCTCTCCCTTGAGCGCATGTGCTTACAAATGCTGTGTACAAGTGAATCGTATTTTGCCACAAAAGGTACCTCCAGCTTATCTGTTCACCACTGTCATCATTGATAACATTTAAGTCCTCAATTTCATACTGTACAGACCAACCATCCCACTCCAAGCACTTATACTCTAAACATTCAGCAACAGAAGGGACCTATATGATAATAAGGCAGAGCGGATGAGAGGATCCAGGAAAGAGTGACTGATGGGACACAGATTGGACAGAAAAAAACCTGGGAGTCTTATTTCAAATTTGGAATGATGGGACTCATATCTTCCATTTATTGGAACTCAGGAATTTGTGAAGAAATTTAGGCTAGCTAGTAGTAGAAAGATGTGATCTTGGGCAAATTACTTGACTTGTCTGGGCTGTAGTTTCCTCCTTGAAATGTGAAGGAAGTAATAGTAGATGCCTATATCATGGAGTTGCTACGGGGATGAAATGAGATGAGGGGATTGAACGAGATAAAGCATCTAGCAGGTCACCTGGCCCACAGCAAGGAATCAGTATTTTCTATTGTTGCCACTATTATGTGGAATCCCTAACACCTGAAACCAGTGTCATAGTTGATGATATTCTCCCAAAGAAGTGAGGTACCAGCTTTGACTTGGAAGCCTCTGAAGTCAGAAATCACTCCCATCTATCCATCTACACTTTGCTGTTTCTCCTGTTCCTCTCCCCATGCCAATTTCTCATACCTATTTACAGGTTGGTGTTTTCTTTTTTTTTTTCTCCCCTGACAGTTATAAATACAGATCTGTCCCATGCCATAGCAACTCAGTATTCTCACTGCTGTTAGTTGCAGAACTGCTGGTGATTTATTACCAGTGGAAATAGTTTTTGGATTCTGCATTTGCATACCCAATTTGTTGGTATTTCTGGGTCGTTGTCTGCTTGTAAATGCGTTTAAACTTCTCCCAGGAACAGCCGCAGCCTCCCTCTGGAAGGCAAAGCCTGACGGAGTAGCACTTGGTTTCAGTTCCATACAGCAGTCACATGGGGTTATGTTCTTTTCCATTGTGACTCAAGAGCTGGCATTTTGCATTCTATTTCTTGCTGGTTTCACAGGCAGCAGAAGCTATTATTTCTATACCAAGATATGGCAAACGGAAATGATTTCTTCCCCAATTATTCTGATGAGGTTTCCTAAGCATTATTGGAAAGAGAATCCATGGAAAGTGTACGTCTTCACAAAACTTTGTACCATCAGCATCTATCAGGTCTAAAACGTTTTTCAGAATAGAATACCAACTGAAAAGGGGGTGCTTGCACGTGCATTTATAGTATTTGGTTATTCTCGTAGCTCAGGGTCACCAAAATGTCTCTTTAAAGGGAGAATGGCCTTAACAGGAATGAAATAATTTAGTCTCTATTTCTTATGAAGCTATAATAATATTTTTGAACAGTCAGCTGAATGCCTCCTAAGTTGCCTAGATGACTAAAGGGCTTAAAAAGTTCTTCCATGGAGATAAATAAGCTGTCAATTCATGATGAAGAAAATCAAACTCATGGTGTTGATCTTGGCCGGGGTGCCTGTACAAGTATGAAAGAAATTTTTGCCGAGACGTAGCACAGCCCATGTGTTAGCAGTTAGCACTCCAGTGCCACACTGAGCCTCTGCTAGCCTTTTCAAAAGATAAACATGGTTGTCAAAATAAGGAAAAGAAAAGATTAACCCATTCAGTTGCGTGTAAATAATAAATGACACTCCAGCTCCCTAGGGTCTACACTAAGAAAGGAGGCAAGTGTCCGGAGAGTGGTTTTTATTGTGGCTTGGATTTTCTTTTCTGAGCACCTTCTCATGCTTAGGTTTGGAACTGCAGGGACGAAGCTCTGAAATCTGGGCACAGTGGGAAAAGGAGGTGCAGAGGGAGACATCTGAAAGAAACACATGCCAAAAGCCAATTCATTTACTCAGGTCCTTACACTCTTACAACATAACAGTATTTCTCTGACCTTGTGGTCTAAAGTCATGCATATTTTGGAGTGAGCACTTAAAAGAAAATAGCAAACAGGATAATCTGTTATACCAGCATAGCGCACTAGAATAAAAGGACCTGTGTGTGTCATCATTCTGATATTGAAATCCAGAGCTGGGCATGGGTGGGGTGGATGGAGGTGGGGTGGGGGTCATATTATTTTTTAAATTTTCCTTTATATTAATAAAGCCAAAAGAAGCGTACACAAAACACAAGACTAGCCTGCCCATTGGCTGCTCTGATAGGTGGTGTCTCAGTTTGTTGCCTTGGGCTATATAGAGTCTCAAGGTATTTTCAAGCCTTGATCTAGCATGAGGTGTGCACCCAGTAGGGCAGCGGCTCAGAACTTTAAAATCTGAATAATAGGGGAATGCCAAACATTTTATGGAATGTGTTGTTCTTTTTGATGTTCTTGTGTAAGTTGTAGGAGCTTCTGTTTTTTGTTTTTTTTTGTTTTGTTTTGTTTTTGCTTTGCCCTCGGATGTCCCACCAAACAGCCACAGTAAAATGGAAAACCTCAGTGTGTCTCACATTTAGGAAGTCTCCGGTAAAAATCAATGACTCCATACCATAAAAGTGTCTAGTAGCTGAGGCTTAAGGACAGAATTCTGATATGTCTTCCCAAAGCCTGAGGCAGGTGGGAAGGGTCATGGGACCGAGATACTCTTAACCTCCCCAAGCCTCGATTCCCTCATCTTTATGTGGGGACAATAATAGGACCGACCTCTAGAGGTACTGGGGAGAACCAGGGGAGACAAAGTCTGCAAGCACCATGTCTGCCTTTGTTGCAAACTCTCTATAAATATTTGAAGTTGTTACTGATTAGTATTGTTTTTGATATCATTATATCTTATATTGTTATTGGTCCTATCGTTTCAACTAATTTGTAAACTTTTCTCATTTGCCAAGTGAAGGAATTGGACCAGATGACATCTAAAATTCTTTCCTGTACTAAGATCCTAGAGTTCTAAGGACCTCTTTGCTGTAACCCAGAGGAAAATGCACAATCACATGGAAAGTGTCATAAATCCAGAGGTCTTGTGCAAAGGAACTAGGAAAAGTCTGAGAAGTTTTAGGTTGTAATTAAGCAAGTGGATTATGCTAAAATTGCCTGTACGAAGGCAGTAGTGTTTTCTCTAACCACATGGATATTATTGAGTATGTGTAAATAAGAGACGGGTGAAAAAGATGAATACTAATCTCTGCAAGATTCAAATGAATATTAACTCTTATTCAAATAGTACAAGTACATTGCATAGGGAAATCAGGACATGAATTCATATGATTTCATTTTTTTTTCAGCTGTGCACATCCTTTGGTTACAGAAGCAGCTCAGGACTTACAGTACTGCTCATTTCCTAGTAAAGTATGACATCTGGGCTGTTCCTTTAAATATAGTACCTTGTTTGCTCAGGCTTATGGCTTAGTAATATTTGTTTTGTCTTATAAATGCAGTGAAAGCGAGGATTACAGGTATTCCTCAAGGAATAATTAGAAATAAAAGCTTATTTATACGAGGGAAGTTTTCGAGTAGAATGTGTTCTTGCTTGAGTCATAAAGAAAGGATACTGGTTTCAGTTTCAATTTTGATGCGTTGGAACTCTATACTTTTTGTGGAGTCCATTTGGAGAGGTTAAAAAAAATTGCTCAGAATTCTCTGCACAAGTTCGAGTTAAAAATGGCTCGTCTTTCTTCCTCTATTTCAAGCTCTTCTACCCTACTGGCAAATCCTCTCCCCCATTCCTCTGTTTGGATTTTAAGAAATAAATTCAAGAAAGGAAAAATATATAACTATGGGCACTGTTCCTGTAAAAAAAAAAAAAAAAAGGTGTGCCAGGGATCAAAGAGAAGCCTTGTCTTGGAATACTATTTGGCCAAAACTGCCTGGTGTGTGTATGTGTGTGTGTGTCTGTGTGTGTGTTCATCTCTCCATGATTCATTCTGAGGGCTGTTTTAGCCTTCATAAAATATTCATGCTAGTTGTGCATGGTTCTATAATTGCCATCTCAGGCCTTGAATTATTTATAGGTTGTACTGTTCACATAGTCTCATTTACTGATAGAGAAGATAACACCATACGAGAGGATCCCAAACACTCTGAGGCCTGTTACTTTGCATTAAGTAGTGGAATTATATTACTGTAGGTGTAAAATGCTGGCCTTTTTTCCCTCCTCTCCCTTTAATATATCATTTTTGTATTTATAATATGCTAATTGTCAGGATGCTGTTAAGCCTCATAATTCCTGCCGAGTTTTGCAGAAATCAAGATGTGGCTGAAATGATTTAGCTCTTGATCCCAGAATGATTGTTCTAAAAAAACCCTGTCTTTACACACAGCATAATTTATTGAAATGATGTATGACTCTACATGCATACCTGAGCCCTTTTGTTTTGTACTATTGATCAGTTTGTATATCTCGGTGTTAACCAACACGTGGTTGGTTTAGGTAGACATTTACCAAGGAGGCTTTCAAGCTTGCTGTCCCTAATTAAATACTGAGTCTCAATTCAGTTGTGTGACAGTTTCTGTGCACCTATTTATTTTGCCTTCTTAATGCTCTTTTCTCTTTTCTGCCAACTTGATCTCTATTCCACATACATCATACTGTTTTGAAATTTATTCAAGAATGGGAATGTACCGTAGTTGTATCTCTTCTTCCTTTCTTTCCTTTTTTTTGTATTATTTAGTTTCAAAAGCACATGCTAATGTTAATCAATATCAAAAGCCGGACTCACCACGGAGCGTGCTTTTCTGGTATTTCACTGCCATTTTCCATGTTTAAAGAGGAAAAGCAGATAGAAAAATTCATGGCAGCTCATAACCCACTGCTGATATATTTTAGCTCTCTCCTGCACCAGTGGAAACTCATGAATTTTCTGCTGGTTTAGGGACTTCCAACTCTATACAAATCATTTAACAAACCTTCCTCCATCTTCTCTCCCAAGACTGATCAATCTTTTCCCTTTAGCCTTCTTTCCATCACACAGGTTGCCCTCCCTTCTATGTGTGATATGCACTCTCCTACACCTCTATCAGCCAATTCACTGCTTCTCAAAATACACCTGCATGCTGCTGGTGGTGCATGGGATGATTTGAAGTTGGCAGGCTCATGATTTTTTAGGTGGTACCCATATGTGGGTTTGCACAACACTGGATCAGGTAATGAGTAAATAATTCCATGTAAAATTTCTTTTAGTCCTTCTGATCAGGCCAAGGTTCCAGTTTGGGGCTAATCTGTCTTTAACACCTCTCTCACACTTACTTCATCTCTAGTTTCAATAAATGCCCTTTGGCAGGAATATTTACTTAGCCAAAATTTAGTAAATTTTCTTTGCTTTGTTTTCACTTGTTTTTATTTGTATCACTTCCCTCTATCTAAGGTACATGGTATTGACTTGTGTTCATAATCACAATGGAAAGAGTCATTTAAAAAAATGTATTAGTAGTAAAAGGAAGTGAGTCAATATCCATAAATTATTAAATAAATAATGTAAGTATTATGTAAACATGGAAAAATTGTGAACACACTTTTACAAATGAAGTTCAGAGAATGCTGTGATAGTGCCAAGGCAGTGGCGAGTCATTCCAGAGAGCTGGGGATTCAATAGAGGTAAAGAGAATGGAGGACTGGGCAATGGGTACAAAGAAGGTATAGAAACTAAGATGATGGAGAGAGTGGAGGCAGTCATTTTTATGCAATTCAACTATCTCTTCAGATGGGACGGGTTCCACTAATTACATGGGGTTCTGTTCAATTTCCCTTTCTTACTAATTGAAGATCCACTTGTATGGATGAAAAAAAATTTCTAGAGTCACAAGAGTTGCCTCTCTACCATAGTAAGACAGCACAGAGGGTAAGAGTGACTATCATTAATGAACGAGAGTTTTTAGGGCTCTGGCAGATTTCTTTAAACTGCAGTGGATCTCGTAGATTAATGTTGATAGGAGTATAGGAAATTAGCATAACTTTCTACAGAAGAGCCCTTGGACAAGCTACATTTCTTAGTAAAGCCAGAATATCAGCTTGTTTTGTTATCTAAAGAGGCTGTGCTCTAGGAGATTTCTGGCCTATGCCCAGGGACAACGCCTGGCATGTCATAATAGCTTAGCACATATCTGTTGTATTGGAATCAATGGTAGATAGCAGGGCTCTGATGAACTAATATTTCCTTAGAAATATACACACAGAAAAGTGAAGTATGATTGAAGATGAAATTAGATCACTGTTTCATTTACTCAGTGTATCCTGCAGAGTAAATGCCTAAGTCTGTATACTGGGTGGGGAGGGGGGGTGGGCAGGAATAAATTATATAGTTCTTCGGAGCTTGTGACAACTCACTTGACACAAGTGAGTTGTGTGCTAAGCAGGTTTTAAAATTAAAATTCAGATGTGAATGTCTTACATTCTTATTTACCTCCATCCTATCACCCAAATCAGAACAGACTAAAACCTTTCTACGTGGGTAGACAGAGGGATCCTGTCTAAAGACAGAAGGAAGCTTAAGGCCACCTTGGGGTTGGGAAAACTGTGTCCCTCCTGGCTACTTGTTAGTATCTGTTTTGGCAACAAAATTGAGTTGTGAAGCATTTTAGAGATTTTCTCAGCCAACAATCTGTATTTTGGAAGGCTACAGCTACACTTCTCCCAAGTACCTCTGCACCTGCTCTGATAACTGTCTGTCTTCTTTCAGGCTTTTATCCCCTTGGTTCTGACTATTCCAAGCTGGTGCCTTGTGCTTTGTTGAAGTTTGGATTGAAAAGGTGAATATGATGCATTATATGGAAAGAAGTCCTGGGCCACGAGGCTCCAAGTCTGGGGAAGGCGGTAGCCTCAGCTCTGTGGCTCATGAAATATGTGCCAGTGAGGAAGTCCATCAAGCTACCTGAGCTTCTGTCTCCCCATCTGTAGAAAGTTATGATTAAATTTGCTATTCTCTATCCTCATGTTTTACAGTTCTTCATTCCCTGTTCATACTTGTGACATGCTTCAGATCCCTGGCCCCCATATAAAGTCAGAACATCATTTGCTATAATGTAAATAAGACTGATAATTGACTACCTTTTATTTTTGCCTCTATAGATGTGTGATCATTTGTAAAAATTACTCATTGGCTATTTCTTCCCTATTCTGATAGTTGTATTTATCATCATCATCATCATCATTTAACTATTCCTAATAGCAACAGTTGTGTTAATTAAGTTGTATGGCATTTTTCCAAGAGGGTCAAATGTGTCTAAACATAATTCAATAAGAAAAGGGTGGAGGATAGAGAAGAATTATAGAACTTTGTTTTTATTAAATACTTGATATTTGATTCTGATTTCTTAATCTGTTTTCTGCAGCAATCAGTATGTCAGAAGTTGAAATTCTGCAAGCTTCTGCTGGTCATAGACTAATGACTTGAAGGGAAATTAGTGTCCAGATATATAAGCACCTCACTGCTTTGATATTTCTGCCAAATGGTGTCTGGTCTATTCTTGAACTTGTGCAGTGATGGGGAACCCATCATCTCATAAGGCAGCTCATCTCTCACCATTACAGTGTTCTTTCCTTCTGTTGAACAGAAATCTGCTTGATGAAATGTTCAGTCTTTGGTCCTTGTTATTTCTAATGGATTTTTTTAAAGAATAGAACTGCTTTAGCCATAGAGTAAATAGTTTAAATATTTGGAAACAGCTATCTTCTCTCATCAAGGCATCTCTCCTTCAAACCAAATGTTCCTTCAAATATTCTCCCTATGACATTGTATTGAGTCCTCTGACCTCTTGACCACTTGATGCTAAATATACACAATTGTGAAGAGCAGGGGCATTGGGTCAATCAGACATTAGTTCAGATTTCAGATATGCTGCTTACCTTGCTATATGGCTACAGGCTATGAGGTTAAGCCTCAGGTTTCTCATCCTTAAAATGGTGGTAATATTTGAAAATATCTAACATCATCCAGGGTCTATAATAGATGCTAAATGAAATTTTATTGCTCCTTATTACTTTCTCCCTTGTCTATCTGAAATTATGACATCCAGGAATGATATGGGGCTCTAAGAGTGCTGAGTGCATTAGAGAATAGATCAGAATCTTCACATCACCTCAGTTCTAGTAATACATTGTATTTGTAGTAATATGGCCAAATGTTACTTCACCTATGGTTCAATAGAGGGCATGTGCATTTGTTTTCAGCCCTGTGTATCCAGACTTCGCCAATGTGCTTTGGTAAAAACAAAAACAAGAACAAAAAACAAAACCCTTTTTGTATTGGCACCAGGTAGAATGCTTGTTGGTAAACAGTAGCAACTTTGGGGCATGAAATCCTGCTCTTAATAAGTGTTTGCCATTTTGTGGAATTAGAATTTTGCCTTCCCGGGGCTTTCTTCAGCAGTCTCTCTACCTGGTCCTCAAAACAAAACAGTAGGAATAAATATCACCCTCAGACGTGCCTCTTTCAAATTCAAAAGAAGGGCAAAAAAAAAGTAGGTGCCCTCTAGTCCTCTAGTGCAGAATAGAATACACTGTCTAGTCATCTTCATGAAAGAATAAATATGATCTTTCCAGGATTCACAAGATGGAGGACTGAATGTGAAAGGCATGATTCTAAGTCACTGCCTGGATGAAAAGGCAGGATGGTGAAGTGAAAGAGGAATAGGGAGACTTTGGAAGTGGGCTGGTCCCCAAAGATAAAAATGGAATAAATTGGGGGGGGGAGGATGTAAGAGGGGGCTGCGTATGAGGACCTGTGCCTGAGTTGGGGGGGTGAAGAACACCACCAATATGGCAACATAAATGCTTTGGAAGAGGAACTATGAGGGTTTCATGGACTCTCTGTGGTAAAGTAATACTAAAAGAGGGGGGAGGTCCTCCCTCCTCTGCCTGGACAAACTGAATGGCAATGCCCTTCTCTGCAATGGGCTGGACTGAAAAGTGTGGTGTTTTTTTTCTAAGGGTATCCTATCCTTTGGGTCCTCTGATAAGCAACAGCACATTGTTATGCAAATTGTCCCTATTCCCTGTGGGATTTTGCTGTGCCTTGTGAAGGCCTCTGCTGGGAAAAGCGCTTTTCAGCTGTCTCCTCCTGGGTTGATATCTTTATAGAGCGACCAGAGCAGACAGTGTTATGCATTATGTTCCACACAGTGCCCAGAGTTCTAGTGTCTTCCATTTCTGCCTCACCTTTACACACACACACACACACACACACACACACACACACAAACACACACACACACCCCACGTGCCTTTTCCTTCTGCCACACTCCAGAAGACCCCAGCACTGGAAGGACAAAAAGTCGAATGCCTCCCTTCAGGCCTCTGAAGGAAATTACACATCATCCTTCTTTTCTTTTCCATTCCTTCTTTGTCAAGGGAACATAAAACCTCCTTCAGTGGCCGTGAGTTGGCTTTATGAAGTCATTTTGAATCTTTTCAAGAGTAGGTTACAAGTGAATGCT
This sequence comes from Vulpes lagopus, assembly GCF_018345385.1. NCBI lineage: Eukaryota > Metazoa > Chordata > Mammalia > Carnivora > Canidae > Vulpes > Vulpes lagopus. The sequence goes on along the minus strand of NC_054826.1, from coordinate 36,762,182 downwards.
TTCAACATCACACATGTTGAAATCACCTCAAGTTTTGCTTATGCCATTCTCACCCCCGCCCCTGGCAAGGTACTGCCATGACTCTTGCTGTGCAGCTTTTTCAGCATCTTATTGCCCTAAAGTTGTGCAAACACCAAGAGACTGGGGCACCGAGTCACTCAACTCATTGGTCCACTAGCCTTTCTAGTTGGCTGTGCGGTATGTGACCTCAGACGGTACTTTCAAACCATTTTCTTGAGCATTAGACATTGCTCAATTTTCAAAAAGCAAGAAAAAGAGAGCCCTTGCGTCACTGTCGGTTTCTCTCTGCTCTTTGAGGCTGTGTGAAGGGTGTTAGACTTGACTTAGACATTCATAGACCCCAGGAAAACAAATTGGGCAATGCAATCCCTGCCGGACTAAGTACAACTCAAATACTTTTGTCATAAATGTGTAATGAAAACATGTTTGCACTGCTCACTTTAGTTTCCTTTACATTTCTGAGTGGTCTTTTTTAAGAAAGAAAACAAATGGCATGTTTAGCACTCCAGTGTTTCTTGGATATGAATTGGAAGAGCTAAACTCTGAGCCACACACAAAATGAAAGTCTGTAAACTCAGGGTTTATAAAATATGAATCTTTGTTTAGGCAGTTAAATTAAAGCTCTTATTTATGAAGATTAATTTAATGGTAGAATGGGGAGTATGGCAAAAGATTTGTAGAATCTATTTTTGTTGTTGCTATTTGTTTCTCGAATAACCTTAATTTGACTCTGGGCCACTGTGTTTGCGCCAAATCCATGTGACAAAACTACATACAGGATTCTCAGATATAGGGACGCCTGGGTGGCTTAGCAGTTAAGCACATCTGCCTTCGGCTCAGGTCATGATCCTGGAGTCCTGGGATTAAGTCCCACATCGGGCTTCCTGCATGGAGCCTGCTTCTCCCTCTGCCTATGTCTCTGTCTCTGTCTCTCTCTCTATGTGTTTCATGAATAAATAAATAAAATATTTTTTAAAAAAGGAATTCTCAGATATAGATGTACAAATTTCGGGGGAATTTTTTTTAAAGCTTTTGTAGGGTTTGTATCATTAGGTAGTGATGGTACCTTCTGAATTTTGTGGGCAAGTGGAAAAGACACGTGAAAAGGGCTCTGAGAATGAATGGTTGAAAGCTTGTCAAAGAGGAGGTGTAATAAGGACCCTGTAGGATCCATTTTGAATTTTTCAAAAACATAGTTTTTTTAGATTTTGTTAATTTTAATGTTTCTTAAAACATTAATTTCTGGAATTAAGATGAGCTAGCAGAGAGAAAGAAAATAATCATAATCAAAATAATCATAACATAACCATATGGGGGCACCTGGGATAGAGTTGTGCACTCAGTGAGGGAGTCTGTTTGTCTCCTTCTCCTCCTGCCCCTCCCCCCTCAAATAAATAAATAAATCTTAAAAAAAATACATAACTATAAGAAGTTTTGGTACACTCCAAAAAATGGAGCATTGTATTTTTCCAAAATCAGGCAAGTGGAGAGAATTGTCATCTATACTAAGAGCTCAGCCCACAGAACTGTGGCCTTGAATGTAGATGAACTCCCAAGGAAATTCCTGGCCTTCTTTCCCCCTGGGGTTTTGTCATTATGTGTACTGCTCAACGTACGTGTGTGACGATCCAGACTCTTCTGTCAGTGCCAGAGCTGCCTCGGGCATGGCAAAGTAATAGAAAGGGACACCTGTTAAAGAAGCATCCTTTCTTCTTGACTCTTGAATCTAGTGAAAATAAGGAGGTTGAGTTACACCCAAATTACACGCTAATGATTTTGTGAAATATGAAGTCATGGCTTAGAAGGAAATATAAATTATCCAGATCTGTTTAGAAGTAAATAAGTACTCTCTTCCATCCCAACATCCAGAGACCATCAATTTTCACAAAGAAATGTGGACCCTTCCTCTAACTGCTGATATTTTCATCATAACATTGGCCCTCCCCTTTCATCAACACTACTGGGCCTTCATTATTAGTTAGGATGTCAGGTTGTCCTGAAACCTGGCCAGGAGCAACAGACCAGAACTTATAACAAATTTGAAATTGACATTGACCACATTTATGGGACTGTCATGGTTACCAGTGTGGCATATTTAATCTGTTGGAGAAGAAAGTATAGGGGTTATTACATAGTTCTTTGCCACAAATTATGCATCGTATTTATTCCACATTTGTGCCTGTGTTGTGTGTATTGGCATGCTTTGTTAATTTGTGTGGGTATGTCTCTGTGTGCTTGGATGTATATATAACATGTGGAGATACATATATATAAATGTGTGTGTATGTGTACAATATATATGTGTATATATATATATATATACATATATATGTATGTATTTATGGAGTCCCCGGTGTACAGTTTATAGTTTGGAAAGAAATCATCTTCCATCATTCGTCACTGCCTAGCTGTTGTAGACTGGGCCAGAACATCATTTGTTAACAGCGACAAAGCCGCACTCATAAACGCCGACATGTTACATTAATTTATAGGCACTGAGTGACTTATTAAAAGTGACGTGTGAAATATAACAGGACCCGGTATGGATGATTAGGTTTCGGGCTTTGAATTGTTGACAAGGCAGGGGTAATGAATTGCGGGACACCAGTTCCTGCGTTTCCCCCTCATTAGTCAGTATTAGCTGCATTAATAGTAATAATTGGATATATTCATCATTTAAAATGTTTTAATAAATGTTTGGACAGTACCCGATCGGAGCTGTCAAATATTAGGCTGGAAGAGTTGTGACAAGAGAAAAATGATGATGTTCCTTAGGTGAGAGATTTATGCAGCTTTGGGGATGCCAGCCTTGACTTTCTACTCCCTAAGGAACTCTGAGTTCAGATAAGCTAGGGATACAAACCATGGAAATGGGGAAACCTGATTCTCCTCTGCCTCATAGGACAGTTCTGCAAGAAGACTTTGAAGGTGAGCAGAGGACTGTCTGGGAGTCAGGCCTCTGACTGCTTTGCTAGGATGGTTTTCTGGGAAGAGATTAAGAGTCTTAGGGTTGACCCAAGTTAGTGGTGTGACCTTAGGCAAGTTCCTTTATACCATTCGGAGCCTCTGTTTCTGTGCCTATGATATGTGCCATTTGGGTCCCTTTGAGAGCCAAGATTGTGTGAGTTTCATCATCAATGTGATCCTATAAGTCTAGGTGGACTTCTAAATGACATCCCCCTTCCTTCACTCCTCAATATTTACTAAGGACTTATGTGTTGGCTCCAGCACAGTCCTCATGTGAGGACTGAAAGGATGCATGAGAGCATTCTCTTGCCCCCAGGAAGGTGATGAGAAATCATTCAGTATATGCAGCATTATCTGAGTTATACGGAAAAGGCTTTATTTCTACAGTAACTGGAGTCTAGATGCATCCCAGTGTTATGATTTAATGCTTTATTGATCTTTCTCTGTTCCTATCATCAGATTACGACTATTGTATTATATGCAAAAGACATTGAGAGAAAGAGGCTTAGTATTTATTTATTTATTTATTTATTTATTTATTTATTTATTTTTTGGCTTAGTGTACATTTAAATGGCTTTCTAGCCCCCAATCTGTTCCCTGGTCCCCACTACTGCAAACAAAACAAAGCAAGACAAAACATAAACAAACATGTATTTAACTTGCATTTGAACAGATATAGATTTTAGACCAAGATGGATACTGACAGAGGTTATATAATAATAATAACAACAACTAGTAATAATGGAAACAACTAAACTTTACTGAACATTTACTACATGCTATTCATGGCCCTGTGGACTTCACTTATATTCTTTTATTTAATCCTCACAACAATTCTCCCATGTAGATATTATAATTCCCATTTCACACATGAGGAGACAGAGGCTTAGAGAGGTTAATTGATTTTTCTTAAGGTCACACAACTGATAAGCGGTAGCGCCCAGATTGGAACCCAGTTTGTCTGACTTAGTATTTTAACCACCCTGCGACTGCCCCTAGCAGTTGGGGGGCCTGCTCATTTCTGATGGTATGGTTCTGAAGGGATGTTGTCTAGTGAGGGAATTATTTGGAAAAGGATGACTAGAAAGGTTAAGCATCTCGAAATCATGTCCTGAGATGGTAGAAGAATAAGATTTGCTTGTTGAAGAATAAGATCTAGTGGCCACTTCAAATTACTGAATTGTTATCTTGGGGAATAAAGGAGTGTTGCTTTCTGGTCTCGGGCTAAAATGGGAATTTCTGAAGGAAACATACAGTGCTCTCTGGTTTGGATGGGAGGCACTGCCTCCCCATGATGGGACATCTTCCATCACAGCTTGAATGATCCCATTCCCTGTAGCACCATTCACATCTCTTTCCTCCTTCCTTACTATCTAGTCACACTAACCTTTCAGCTAGCAGGAATGCTCTTCCTCTAGATGTTGGCATGGCTGGCTCCTTCTTGTCCTCTGGTCTCAATCAAAACATCATTTCCAAAAACTTTGTGACTACCAGGGAAGTTTAAAAGATCTCCCCTTTCTGCCAGCAATCACTTCCCATCCGCCGTGTTCCCTGTCCCAGTAACTCTGATCGATAACAGATATTATCTTGTTTAGTTATGATTTTGTTTTCTTGCTTTTTGTCCTTCTTCCTCACTGGAATACCAGGTCCATGAGGAGTGAGAGCTTGCCTATCTTCTGCATTTCATCTCTAGCTCCCGGGACAGACATATGGTTGCTCTGGCAACTCTATGGAATGTTGAGGAAGGGATCTCTTCTTCAGCTGGGAAACTACACTAAGTAACTCCTGTATTTCTTGCTTATTCTTGCAGCCCATGAGCTGTTAGTGTTAGAATAGTTCTCCTTGTTTCATTGCCTTCTCAAAAAGACAAGAGAGTGTTTGAGAGTTTAAAAGACCTCAGTACCTGCCTTTGTCTGTTTAGAACCAGGACTCTCTTCATATCGAGGATAACCCTTGAATTAATGGGTTTGATTTTCTCCCTTAGTAACTGATACTTCTCTACAGTTTCTGCCATTTATCATTGGATTTATGTGTCTTAGCATGAGATTCTGGCATCATTTATGTCAAATTTGTTTAGAATGCACCAAAGAAAAGGTTTGGATTAGATCAGCGAGACTTTACAGAACTTGTGTTTATTATTAGATGATATTCCCCCTTTCGTGGAAAAAATAAGATTATTGCCACGTAGTATAAAACTGTGGGTGGTTTTCATTAGTACAATTTGGTTTCGCAGACATTCCAGCATGTGGCTTCTTACAAGAAGTCATGATGCTCTGCACACGCAGCTCACAGCTAGAATGTCTTGGTGCCCTCAGTTCATTTATTTTGGTTTCTCAGTTGTAGGTAGCATTTTATCATGCTACCTACATGCTTATTGTTCTTTCAGATTTAAGCATATATTTATAAATTATATCCCAGGTTCCGAGGATGCAGGGATGAAAAGACATTGATCTCATCTTCAAGGATATTACTCTCTAGTTGCGAGATCAGTAAGTAAGTAGAGGGTCACAAAGTAACTTGGTAGATGTGGTTCTGGATGAATATGCCATGGGAACTTGGAGGTGGTGGATTCTTTGTTTTCCTGGAGGAACTTGGGAAGGATTCTCAGGATGAGAGAAGGCATTTGTGATCATTTTTTAAATACAGAGGATTCTTCTAGTTCAGAAGTGGGCAGCATGGGGGTCTGTGTCGGGGGGAAGAAATAGCATTTAAGGAGACCGGAGATAGCTCTAAGGGCTTCCCTAAGTATTTGTATTTATAAAAATACAAATGTTAGTTGTTAAAAATTGAGTATTTTTTAACATAAAGGAACATAATGGACATGAGATGAGATGTAGCTGACTGGATTGCTGGAGGCCAGGTCATAAGTGGTGGCCTTTGTGCCTTGACACAATGAGAAGAGATCATGTACAAATTTGAGGCACTGTCAACTGTATTTGAGGCTAATATCTCAGGAAAACAGAATAATTTCAGGCATCAGAGGTAGGGTCTGTGGAATTCACTTGGAGAATGTTAGTGTAATAAAGGAGTGCTGTTCTTGCTGGGATGGAGTTGTTGAACAGTTTCCAGGTATGATTTTAGGAAAATGATAACCATGTTATAGATCACTTTCTTTAAATGTTCCTTAAAGTGTGACCTCACAATATGATGCTTACCCTACAGAGGATGCAATTTCTCAGAGATAATAGGATCCCACTCAGCCTTTAAGTAAAGATCTCTTAAAATGGACTCCCTCTCACCCTACTCTTGGACATGGCATCTTGGTGATAGCATGGACCTAGTGCAAACCCTGACTGTGTCCAATGTATAACTGGCTTAGCTGGAGTTGAGTCCTTTTCTCAGCACTATAGCAGATACAGTGAGAGCAGTATTAGTGGCACACAGAAGGCTGTTCTTAGGCTGCCTTCATTTGTGGTTAATTATAACTCAAGATGATGACTATGTTGTCATGGGTATTTATACATTCTATGACTACAGGTGAAAACACAATTGGACTTGTGGATATGAAATGTATTCATTGTGTTTAGTTAGTTGTTTTTTATAAACATGGATGCTCTGGAACCTAAGTTATCAAAACTTCCCTGTATTATTGGGCAACTCAAGGGTCACTTTTTGAAGCTTCCTCAACCTAGTTTGATTGAAACTCAAGTTACTCTGACCCATATAGACATTTTCAAATGAAATTGTTTTACACTTGTTCTCAAGTAAGACTCCACTTTGACCTGGCAGTTCTTGTCCTCAGTAATTATTTTGAAGAAATACTCAGATACACGAATAAAATTTTATGCCCAAGGATGTTCACCAAAGTATTATTTATAATAACAAAATCTTGAAAGTAATCAAACAATAGCAGATTTTAAAAATATCTACTATGTGTGATGAAATATTATGGAGTAAAAAACACACCACATTTTGAAGATTACTTACATGAAGAAAGGATATAAAAATCTGTATATTGTTATGCAATTTGTATATACATGGAAAGACTGGGAGGAGATGAAGTATAGATGGCTTTTATTTATTTATTTATTACTTTTGAGAATTTAACTTTTTATAAAATGATGACTCAACATTTATAATCAGGAAAAAGCTAGACACCATTTTAAAATATACCAACTGGAATTTTTACGAGGTGTTTACATTTAAGATAACAAAGAAAAGATAGTGTGATACATCATGGCAAAAAAGTGGGAATTACTATGGTCAGACTAAACTGCTTTGGCACTAGCATCTTGTTAAGCACCAGAGGAGCATTTATTTAAGGCAGCATTTGACTAAGCTAATTCCGGACATTTCTCTCAACTCCTGTGCAGTTGGTTTTAAGTTGCAGGGGAGATTTCTGGCTCAGGCCAATTGAGGGAGTATACATAAACATGGGGTTTATTTTGTCAGGGATGTTCTTGAGAGACTCAATTCTCTACTGATCTTTTTTGTTCTTTGTGGCCATTTATTTACTTTTGAAAATACCCCTGCAGATCCTCACTTGAGTGAAAAGGAGATCTGTTCTCATGGCAGGGCTCAGTCGCTGATCAACAAGGCTCTAAGAATTGAGTACAAATTCGGTTACTGCTGTTTTTAACATTTTAGCAAGTTGGCTTCATTTCTATAAATGAATGATGTTGCTTCAAATCTTTTTATAAATTCCCATCCATGTTTCATATTCTTTGCTTACCATGTCATGGAAAGCATTTAATAATGTTTCTCCCCACCCTCTGGTTTCTTCTTCTTCTTTTTTTTTCTTTTTTATCTTGCCTTTAAATGAGGCTTGTGATGACGAAAGTTCTTACCCATCACCCATTGAATTCTCCAGGAAACACTGGGGACAAATGACTAGAAAAGGTCTGAACTGACCCTACTCATCCCTTTAGTGAGTGCATGAGAAGAGAGGAGATTTACAGTTAAGGTCCTAAATCAGATCTGGCTGTTAAAGTTTTTGTTGAGGATTTAGGGAGGCTAAAGCTAAAACTGAGTGTCATCTTGGAGGTTAATCCACCCGACTGTGGAATGTGTGTCCTGCTGCCTATGAAACTGACATGGTGGAACAGCTGAGGATGAGAGGCCCTGGAGTTTGCCTCTGTGCAGGGCATTGGGAGTGGAGATAATGATGACAATGCCAGGGTTCTAAGGCAAAGGTGTTTATGCCCTGAGATATGCATGTGGTGTAGACATAGGATATTCCATGGGCCAGGAGTGAAGGGGAGCCCAAAACAGGTGCCCCTAAGCAATCAGAAATGTCACTTGTCTATCTTGCAAAGCATTAGGCAATAACCCTTTTAAAATTCAAGCTGACCACGTGGACTGAGAAAAGGATGGCTGTGAGGGAGTCAAAAAACTGAGAGGGTTTCCTTGTCCTTCTAAGGGTGAAAAGTGCTTAGTGGGACCAAAGAGAACCATGCCAAGATGGTGGCCAAGTCCGTTGGCAGTGGAAACTATGAGAGATGGCTCCTTTCCACATGATGGTGGCATGTCTCCAGACTCTGAATGGGGCCATTTTTTCTACTTCACATCTTCATCCCTATACCTGAGAACTAGGGTGAGTAGGCAGGCAAGGGAAAGCACCCTCCACAAACATCTTGAATACATTTTGAATAGTGATAAGCTAGATACAAATTATTTAGTGAAAGAGAACATTATATAGGCCTTAGTCACCCCTGGGTGTGAATCCAGATTCTCTCACTTACTAGATTGGTGATCTCAGACAAATGGACTACTAATAATATCTACCTTAGAAGTTGTTACCTTATGGTTTTGGCTAATGTGGTCAAGGAGGCTTTGGTGTCAGCCTTAAAGAATGGATTTTGTTTCCTTTTGAGTAGACAGTTTCAAGCAGTGGGGACAGCACATCTAGCAGCTTGGAGATGGGAATTAGCTAGCAAACTTTCAGGGAATGATGGAGCATCTGACCCAAAATTAAGAGAAGGGTAGCTTTGGAGTAAACTATAAATTAATCAGTTTCAACCAGGAATATGGTCCCTGAGCTTAGGCACAGCCTTAACCCCCATAATCCCTTCACCTTGGTTCACAGCCAAGTGATCCAATCAGATTCATGCCTACATAATCTAAATATAAAATGGCCTTGGGAAGTGCAAGAAGAAAGACACCTTCAGACCTGATTGCTTTAGGTGGCTGGAGGAACAAGACCTGAAATCTAAATGGAAGAATCTGGGCAGTCTTACTGGAAGAAAAATTCTTAGTCAGACCTGGAAGGATGGAGGGACTTTAAAAGGGAGAGAAAGGCATCATAGGAAAAAGAAACGATGCAACTAAAACTTGGAGGTTGGAGAAGACTCTTCTTTCCCAGTGAACATGGGTCATACATATTATGTTTGCAGGATCATAAGGTTATTCTATTTTGAGATAAAGACCAATAGAGTTTACTGCACGTCACTTGGATAAAATGGAGGATAGATGAGAAGGACTTCTCATATGCTATTTTTTCACATTACAGCTGAGATGTATCTCAGGGAAAATGGAACAGGACTGATTCTTCTCTTGATAGGCAAAAGGGAAGATGATTGCTGTGGATATCTCTTAGGCCACCCATGTGTCCCAGACAGGAGAAGGCTGTATCCTCAGTGCCTGGAGCTTACTATCTAAAGAACGAGGACCAATGGCCCATTTGACCCATTGTCTTCTGTCACTCACCTGACCCTACCCCTGACCTCATCAGGAAGGGCTTACCTCCTGTTATCAATCAATTAATTTAACTATTCAACACCCAAGATCTGCTCCTTTCTTCCCAGCCCCTGTCTTCCTGACCAGACTGTGGACGTCTCAACATGAAATACAAAGGCACGATATATTATCTGTGTTCCAGAAAAAGGGAGCAGAAGTTCAGCCTCTACTAAATGTTTGTTATTTAAACCATGGTTTCTTTACCTTATGACTTTGCTGCCTTTATAAGAAAAAAATCAAGAGAAAGAGCAAGTGCAACACCTCCCAGATTTATTTGATGATGATTTTGTTGTTTAATGGTGAATTAATGTATGCACATGTGAGCGTGTATATGTGAGCATATGTGTGTGTGTGTGTGTGTGTGTGTGTGTGTGTGTGTGTGTTCCTCCCACCCTCTTGAGCAAACGGGTATGAATAAGTGTTACTTGAGAAGGCAGCCTATGTCAGACGGGTCTACTGTTCTTTTTAAAAAATTGCAGCGTCTCAGCTTCTGGATTTCTTAGGCACCTGAACTAATGCTAGTTTACCACTAGCTAGCACACAGTGTAATGCCAGTGTCATATTACAATTAACAGCAATTCTGGTGGCTGTCATCACTTACTCTGAACAGAGGATCTCCACAAAAGTATGACACCGTTACGGTTGCTAATTCAAAAGCATTGTGTGAACTATGACAGACCCTGGTGTGCCTTTTATGCTTATTCAAATGAATAAAGTCTAGCATCTTAAATGGAGTAGAGGGAGAAAAAGTTTTAACACATTTCTGTAGATGAGCCCAGGAAGGGTCAACTTGGAAAAAAAGAAGTTGTGTTAAGGAAAGTAATTAAACAGAGGCAGAGAGATTGAATATTAGTGCTTTTATAGAGTAAATGAGGATAAATTCTGTTAATTATGTGACTTTTTCCAGTACTAATGTGATAATAAAGTACTCTAATTCTGCGGAGGCTTGTCACAATCCCAGCTAAAGCAGTGACCCTTCCACTAGGTGAGACCAAGAAACTACTTATAAAGCTTTCTAGCAAAAAGCAAGAAATCACAGTTAAATGGATTTTTTTTAACACTCTCCATGTTTAGTGTAGAAAACCACTAACCGACACCGTCATGAGACTGTTGGTGAATGGACTGTCTTACTCGAGGCACAGAAGCACTTATGCTTGCCTTTACTTTTGGTTCCTAAGGGAAGAAATGTGAGCAATTCAAGAGTATAAATAGCCCAGTGCAGGATTCTAGTACAACGACTAATAACACCAAAAAAAAAAAAAAAAAAGATCATACTTGGAATGTTGGTGAAATTTCAGACTTCAGGACTTTAATCTTACAAAAATTTATGTCATCATAAATGAGTGAGAAATTGTGTTAGGGCAACAGAGAAACAAAAGTTTGATTGCTTGCAATGTTATAATTACGGTGGGAAAACAGAGGAGAGAATTTCGGGGATATTTGGGAGAGTCAGGGTGGTGTCCCAGTGCAACGTATATTTGAACTTGGTCTTGACTGTTGAGTAGTTGTTTAGATGACAAGGATGGGAGAGGGAAAGAGGAATTATGCTACGACAGAGCTGCAGCATGTGTAAAGATGAAGAGTTGGCAAAGCAGAGACAGTGTGGAGGGGAAGGAGAAGTGGTCCCGTGTGGCCGCAACAGAAGCTGGGAGGCAGACTGGGAGAAAAAAAATAGTCATAGGGGTAGGTTTGATCCAGATCCTGAAGGAAATGGGTGCTACAGAAGTGGAAGGAGGCTTTAAAAATTTTTTTTTTAATGGACAGGCATATGCAGGTTTTAGCACATAGAGTCTCAGGACTGAGAACAATCCGGTAGGTGCCCGAGCATATTAGTTAGTGCATCTCTCAGTAGCGCAGAGAACCTGGGTTCCTGGAGAGCCTTGTTCCAGCTCTCAGAACACAGGCTGCCTAAGGGAGACTGCATTTAAGTCTTATCTATACTTGTCATGAGCTGTCTGTTGGTAGGCAAGTTACTTAATCTCTCTGTGATTCGCTGTTTTCTTGGAGAATTGGCACAGGGGTAGAGGGTGGGGGACGCCAGGGCTACAGTGAGGATAAAAACAAAGTATGCATGAAGCACAGTACGTGGCACATAGTAACCACTCACTTAACATTAGCTATGCTTTTACTTGTGATTCCTCTTCTAAAGCCTAACACTTGGTAAAGTATTCAACTAGGCTATGTGGGAGCAGTCTTTCCCTTAAAAAGAAAATCAGCCATGGGCAGAAGGAAAATTGTGTCCTGAGTCATCTTGGTTAAGAATCATCACATTAGAGCTCGCATGCAAACTTGATCCCACAGTTCAAGGAAAAATACATGAAATCTCCTATTTTCCCAGGCTGTGGCTCCCTTTGAGAACAATTTATCATCATCATTATCTTTGTAAGGGAAGAGCCTTCTTTATTAAAATAAGACTCAAAATACACTGTGGGTTCAGGGAAATGGATCTGGAAGTAGACTAGAGTTCCAGCAGACCCACTGCTCTCTCTTCACAGCTCTGGGCCCTGATTGGGGGTGGGGGAGTGGTATCAGATTTCAGACAGAGGCCTCTTTGTTGCACATGGCTGCCATCAGCAGCAGAGCCCGGTGTGACAGATGAAAACTCAGGGGGAGGACCTAGGTAGGGACGTTTCCTGCAGCCTTTAATACCCATCTGCAGCCTCTCCTCAGCCTAACCCCTGCGCTTTTGCTTTAGTGGGAAACCAGTCATTTATCACCATTTTATTTCTCTTTCTGCTGTTGTGTGGGTCTTCTTTCCATACTTAAGAATCTAGCTTTGAGTCAACTAGGAAAGAGGTTAAAGACCAAGTCTGTCTGTTTTTCCGCAGGGAGGTCCCATCATGGTCTCAATTCAACAGGTGGGTGCTTAAATTTTGCTGGGGCCAGATCCACTTTCATCCATCCGTCTACAAGGGGATCTGGCTAGAAATGCTAAGGAGAAAGACCTGTCACTTAGTCATTATTATAAGTTAGAAAAATCAGAAAATTGGAAACCCTTCAGGCATCCACACACTTACTTGTTCATTCATTTAGCAAATACTTGATTGCCAGATGCCAAGTGCTGTCAGGTTCTGGGGACTAACAGGGGTCTGTTGAGAAAGGATGCAGGGAAGGCATCCCTGGGGAAATGTTGTCTAAGGGAAACCTAAAAGATGAGAAAGAACTAAGGTCAGATCATTTCAGGGCCAGAGTGGGAAAGAGCTTGGCATGTTTTTGGAAGTGAGAGGAAGCCCCCACAACTGGAGTGCTTAAGAATTGGAACAGAGGCTCCTACTAATTAGCTGGATGACTTTGGCCATACCACTTGACCGCTTTGAGCTCAGTAGACTCATCTATCAAATGGGGGTGACTTTGCCCACCCTTACCACATCCTTCAAGAATTTTTTTAAAGATTAACTGAATAAAAGTTAGAAAATAAATATTTTTAAAAAAGATTTTATTTATTTATTCATGATAGTCACACAGAGAGAGACAGAGAGGCAGAGACACAGACAGAGGGAGAAGCAGGCTCCATGCAGGGAGCCCGACGTGGGATTCGATCCCGGGTCTCCAGGATCGCGCCCCGGGCCAAAGGCAGGCGCCAAACCGCTGCACCACCCAGGGATCCCAATAAATATTTTCTAAGTGAAGAATGGTTTTATTTTTATTTTATTTTTTAAAAGATTTTATTTGTTTATTCGTGAGACACACAGAGAGAAAGGAAGAGACACAGGCAGAGAGAGGAGAAGCAGGCTCCATGCAGGGAGCCCGATGCGGGGCTCGATCCCAGGACTCCAGTATCACACCCCGGGCCAAAGGCAGACGCTCAACCACTGAGCCACTCAGGCGTCCCTGAAGCATGGTTTTAAAACTATAGCCTATTTTTTTTTTTACTGTTGATTTAGAGAAGAATAATTACTAATAGAACTTAGCACAAATTTGAATATCTCTTTTTCATCCAAAGAGATTTATCCTTATAATACCAGAAGCATGCTCTAATCACATAGTTTAATTTCTAACTGGGTACAAGGATAAGTAGTGAGCCCAATAATATAGTCTTGCTCCCTGTTATAAACTGTATTCTGACCTCAGATCCCAGTTCTGCCATTTATGATTGGTCTCTTTCACCAATCTCTCTGGCCTGAGTATGAATATACTCTGTGAAGTGGGGATATTATTACTACCTAACTAATGTGCTTATGGAATGATTCCTGTAAATGCCAGACTGGCCCACCCTGAGTGAAATGGGAGCTTTTCATATTAAAAATGGGAGTGATTATTATGCCAGTGAGGCCTGACCAGATTCAAGTGTCCTCCCATTAAGTATAAGAAGGAAGAAGAGTTGCTTGTACTGGGCTGATGGTGTCTTCTTTCATAGAGAAAGTTCCAAATTGCTGACTTTTGAGGCCACAGACTCTTCAGAAGCCAGGAGGAAGGCACAGAGTCAAGTGGTTTGTTTCCTGCATGGTTAATTGGTTGTAAAATGCTACTAAAACTTACTGTTTCTGATTGAATTAAGTACCCTGGGAAATCCAGCTGTGAAGAGGCAGGCATGGGAGGTTTTCCCTGTCTGTCTTCACTGTCCGTGGACAGCTTCATGCTGGTGAATATGCCTTGCCTTCACTTTTGCTTTTGGCTGCAGACACTCTTCCCAACCTCTCCCTACCCAACACGTCAGCTGCCAAAGGCCTGGGAGAAAATCAAGCTTTACCACATCTGGATTTCAGGTGACAAGGATGCTGAGAAATAACAAAACAAAAGAAAACATGCTATTGCTTTAAAAGGAAGAACTACTTTTGTTATTTTTAAGGAGAAGAATCTCATTTAGTGGAGCCATGGGGGTTCTTCTTATAGTATAATTTTTTAAAACTCGAAGATGGACACGAAGAAGTCCCGCGCTGGCCACACAGGCAAATGAGTTGCTACTACTTTGGTTATTACAGTTTACAACAAGAGATGCAAACTTTTCTAGATTTATTTTGTCTGGCCCTTATGTCTTCTGGAAGATTGGCAAGTTTCACACTTAGCAGTATGTATTTCCAGCTTCTCTTGAAATGAGAGTCTCTGGCAAAACTATCTTAATATACTCTACGGAGTCAGTTGGCTGGAGAATAGCCAAGGCTGTCCATTGTAGACAAGATATTTACTCTTCCTTTCATATAGCTACTGGTACTATCTGTGGTTATACACACAGCCTCGTTGATGCATTGATAGTTCCTACTTAGAATATATCTATATCTGTATCTTATATAGACTAATATAGATATATATGACTTAGGAGGAAGCCATAGGATGTTGCAGTTGTATAGTCTAAAATTACCAGGGCTCAATAGATAGAGTATCCTTTCTTTTTTATATACCTTTTTGAGACCCTCCCTTCTGCTCCCTTCTCCACTTAATCATTGTGTCAGTAATTCCATCTTTATCTTTCTACCTTTTGTGGAGGGCATTGTCTGATATTAGCTCTCCCTGTCTTCTCTCCTCGCCACCTATCCCAGTTCCTTGTCCTATGATCTCTATCAGATGGGGCAATGGATTATATTCTATTATGGACTCCTCTTTAAATATAGAGTTTGTAAGCAACCCAACCTTATTATCTTTCTGGGTTCAACTCTAATAAACCAGGACCCAACTATCAACTGTTTTTTAGCCACTCAAACAAATATCCTGTGACTACCTTGGATTGGGCCTGATTGGCTTGATTTAGGTCACATGTCCATCTCTAAGGCAATTACATAGTTGGAGGATGTGATATTGTGACTAACCAGACCCAGATCACAAGCACCACTCTTGTCCAGGCTTGGAATGAGTTTGTGCTGCTGAAATACAAGGACTCTTGAGTGAAGGGGAGGAAGTTTTCCAAAAGGAGAATAGAAGACAGTTATAAAAAAAGGGGAAAGTGGATTCTGGGCAGTCAGCTCACAGACTTCTTCCACAACCTGTGAAAACTCTGGACCCATTCTGCAGAAACATGTGTGCAAAAATTTGGATTCAATGTTCTGGTGTTCAAGAATTCCAGTAGATTACCCATGGACTCTAGCTTAAGAATATCTGCACTAGAAGATTTCTAAGGTCTCAACCCATTCTAGTGGGTTTGTTTTATTAAGTTTTTGAGCAATTTTCATGATAAAAGCTTCTCTCGAGTTTCATTTCCAATGCTTCTGATTTAAGCTGTTAAAGAGTGACACATGGTAGGGAGGGCAAGGGGGTATGACCTGTGAGTACAAAGCACCCCCAGAAAGACTAAATTGTGTCATTGTTCGTCTACAATATTGCTTTAGTTTCATTTTCCCATCAGCATCCTCATGATATCATGATAAATAGTGCTTAATAAAGTGTCAGACTCTATTTTGCATTATGATTTTAAAATGATAAATTTCTTCTTAAATTTTTATGGACTAGAACACGCAGACTTATTGGATCATTATAATATAAACTGGAATAATTTGGAGCTCATGAGATTATTGTCAGTGCTCTGTGGGCATAATGCTCACTGGTCATTTTTATTTGGAGACTGATCCTGAGCTTTAAATCCAAATTAAGGAGTCACTTGTTTTTGTCTGAACTCAGCTTGTGTGACTTGTTGGAATGCAGTAATTTTTTTTTTCCATGAAAGCCATTGCTCAAATTAAATTTATTATCCCCAGTGGTGTGTGAGCCCAGAGGATGGGAGGCAGTGCATGATGGTGCTGAGATTGGGATCAGGGAAGGTGTGTCCAGAAAAGTGAACAGACAAATGAAGTGGATTTTTGAAAGGGTGCTGATGATTTCAGCAGGTTTCAAAAACAATTTTCATCTTTAGCAAGACTATACTTTTTCTCTTGGGACACAGATTTTTAGCTGATGGCTTTTTTCTTTTATTTTTTATCTTTCTGGTAGAAAAGTGAGCATGTTTCTTTTCTTTGAAGCAAAAAGTTGTCAAATATCAGCTTACTCTGGCAACCAGAAGCTCCTTTCTTTTCTGTGGCTTGTGCTGGAGATAAAGTAGAATGGGTGAAGAAATTTAATTTTTCTTTTTACTCAGAGGTGATTTGACATAAGTTTTTGTGT
Source organism: Vulpes lagopus (assembly GCF_018345385.1). Lineage (NCBI taxonomy): Eukaryota > Metazoa > Chordata > Mammalia > Carnivora > Canidae > Vulpes > Vulpes lagopus. The sequence goes on along the minus strand of NC_054826.1, from coordinate 36,745,489 downwards.
TCAGTTTCCATGACACACAATTAGATGTTTATCCTTTCTCTGCAGTTAAGTATTTCTGATGCATAACACCATCATTGTGTTTATTACATGGTATTGACATTACTGTTGAATTTTAAAATATAAATTGGATATTGATTCTCAAGGTTCAATGTCCCTAAAAATTATTTGAGTACCTTACCTCCTAACCAGGGCAAATTCCCTGATAATTCTGATGCCAGTGATCCAGAAAGTATATTTTGGTGAGCTTCCATAAGGGCAGGGAAAAAGTTGTCTCTATGCTTGTGCTTAGTCCATAGTAGGTGCTTAGTAAGTACTTACTGGATGAAAGATGGACTGAATGAATAAATGGATGACTTAAGGAAGTAGGGTGAACCAAGAAATAGCTAACCATAAAGAGCTTAATCACTGTATTTCAACAAAGTCATCAGAAGGGTATGTAGAATTTTAGAGAGAGGAGATCCATTTCATATTATTAGTTACATGTCCTTTTGTCCCTCTGGGTTATGCTTAAATGCTTTAAGAACAATGGAAAGTTTAACTTAGAGATAATATTTTGATGTCGAGATTTTTTTAAAGTAGGAAGTTGAGGACATCAATAGTGTGGAGTCTGCCCAGTTGATAGTCTTTTATGAATTATGCATACGTGAAACTAATAAATGATCTACATTTTACAAAGTGTGAGATGGATGGCTCTTAACTATTCTCATTTGAATTAACTGGCAAATCTAGAGCATAAAGACTTTGGTGAAGACACTCATCATTTTTAGTTCTTAATTTATCCATCACAGTATGGGGGCAACATTTCCTAGGTTCTATGCTGAATGATACTTACTTCAATTTTTACAACAATAAGGTTGATTCTTTTTCTTAAAGTAATCCAATTTTTAGAAAATTCAGAAAATATAGGAAAAAATAGAAAGAGGAAAGAAAGAATCTTTGTGTCATGATTCAAAGTTACTGCCATTCATATTTACAGTCAATTTAAATCAGACATTCATTTTCCGTTTCTATATGCAGCCATACTAGGTCTATGAGGAACAGAATGGGACTCTAAAAGTGTCTGTAGTGTCATGGAGAGTCATGTGATTACTTAACTAACTGGAGTACAAGATGTGAAGACCAATTGTGACAGGAGCTGTAATAGAGTGGAGAGAAAAAGTGGTTAATTCTAGCTGGGGTATTTGGGAAGGTTTCATGGGCTCAGGGCATGTACACTGCATCTGGAAGGGTAAGTAGAATTATGGGAAACTCAGATGGTGTGGAAGCAGGGAAGGCATTTTAGACCCAGGAAGGCAGCCTATGGTGAAAGCAGGAAGGAAACTTTATGTTCAGGGGACAGGATGTAACGCAATGTGATTGAAGCAAAGAATGCTGGGAGGCGAGAGGAGGCCAATGTGTCTGGAAAAGTAGAATCTTAACACCTATAGGAACTTTGAAAGATTCCCTGATTCATGGGTATTCAACCTTTCTTGGAAAATGCTCGAATACTCTGTCATCCTCAGAGTCCAAAAGTTTTCCTAGAAGTTTGATTTTAAATGCTTTCCTCTGTCTTATCTTTCTTCTGGAGGAAAACTCGAACCAAAGTAATTGTGATCTCAATACAACTGGTATTAAAGGGGAAGAATTGGTACATATTAAGCTCTGGAGGGAAATCTGTTGGTTGACTAAATGAATGACACTGAATGTTCATACTTTATAACATCTTGAAGAAAGAGTTGAGCATCCAGAAAAAAACCCACATGCTTCCGTTACTATGAATTTAAACTTTTTGATCTCTCTCTGACATCTATCACCTCCACGGGGGACATTAATATCGAAACCTTTTGAGTACCTAGGAGGAAAAGTGAAATTCTAACATCAGATTCTAAATGAGTCTGCTTTAAAATCTTAAACACGTAGGTTTTAAACAGAGGGGTATCAAAAGCCTTTGATTTTCAACCTGTGGCTTTCTATGTGTGAAAAAGTCACTCAAAGATAGTGACTTATGGGACTGGTATCTACATAATATATAAATAAACCCTTGAAATGATGTTCATTGACTTCTCCCAAGAGACCCAGATTATATTGGTTTTGCTTTAGCCATCATTCTCCAAATTCGGTTTGGCTCTATTACCAGACCCACTCACTGACTGGGCCTTCATTATAGTTAAAATGCATTTGAAATAGGCGAAAGTGGTCATGGGCAAAATTGAAACACATTAAAATTTGTAATTGGGAATATTCTAGTGACAATACCAGACATTTTTATGCTGACTTTTTTTCTCATTTTGAATGAATCTGAAAGTGATACTAAATATAGTCAGTATGGTCAATGATCTGTACTGCTATAATATAATATGTATAAATACAAAGGTCTGTAGTTTAATGGATGTGGACTTTGAAGCCAAACTGTGTACATTTAAATCCAAGCTCTACCACTTGCTAGATAGGAAATCTTGGGCAAGTTACCTAAGTACTATATCTCAGTATCTCAGTATCGTTGAGATGAGAATACAGTTAGTACTTCATAGGGTTGTTGTGAATTAATATATGTAAAGCACTAAGAACAGGGACTCCACAGTGTTTATTCATGTGTTTGCTATAATAACTACTAAGTTGAGGCATTGAGTGAGACTCCTCCTATCTCACTTTTTATGCTTGGCTTGTTGGAGTGCGTCATTGTTATTAAAGCAACGTTACTGCTTGCATTTGCCTCTTTTCCAGCCTTGTACTAGTGACCCAGGATCCCAATACCTGATGCCTGTTTCAAATCCTGTCCCTTGGTCTGCAGGAGTTCTGTGCTGGGTGATTCCTTGCCCATCATGCTCCTTGTAATGAAAACGGCTTAAGACGAATATGTCCTTAGTTTGTCCCCAGCCCTGAGAAGGACAAACATACACTTGAGTTTGTTCTCTGCCTTCATTCCTGCTGCAAAACAGTCTCTTAGGATGACTTCAAATGTCTGCCAAGGGCCAGTGTTTGTACCTGAATGCATTTTTGGCAAGAAACACTTGGCACTTGAGTAATCTTTGTGAAAGAGTATCCCTGAAGACGAACACCTTCTCTACAACACATAAGCCTTCAACTCCTTGGACGTGTCAGACTTTCTCACTTAATTTCCATTCAAACCTTGCAGCAGTAGGTATTAAGCGGCAGCACCCTTGCTCTGACTTCTCTTCCCTGTGTCATTTCTAAAGAATTGCAATTTATTCTTTCCCTGCTGGCCAACGGTTATATGTCCCCCGCTTTCCCTTTTCACTATCCTGATGCTTTTTCCTAGCTTTCAGATTTGACATCTAGCATGAGGAGACTCATTTGTAGTGCATCCTTTTTTTAAAAGCTATTTTTAAATTCTTTCGTCTGCTGCTATTCTATCCCAACACCTTTTTTTTTTTTTTTTTTTTTTGTAAATTCTTGCCACTAATTATGTCCTTCCATCAAGGCCAAACTCTGAGGTAACAAATGCTTAACAAGTTGATCATGCTCATCTCTGCAGACTGAGAACACTTTCCAGAAATGCCCAAGATCTGAGGGATCTTGGCCAGGAGAAAAAGTAAACTCCTTGAAGTCAGTGGCCCGTAATACGGGCAGCCACATGCTCTCCCCCTGGGATCCCCAAGATAGTGCCACAACTTGGGACAATTCCACCTTCCACGGTGGGGAGAGAGAAGAGAATTTGCTTCGTCTGCAAAGAGTCCCCTTCATGATCTTATTTCTCTCTTTCCTCTTTCCTTGCCTTTCAAACAGAACTGCAGTGGTTTGAGTCAAGGCAGATGCTCTCCCAATAGTGCAGTTTAACATCAGAAAAGGAAAGGAGGTCAGCCTGGTGGTGAGAACCCTTTGCCCTTACAAAGGTTTGGCCTCCTCAGCCTGCCCTTGTGGCATCCTTGGGATTTTGGCAGACTTACGGGTATCATATTTTCACATGGATGAACTGTACTCTACAACTTCTTCTGTGTATGAGGAACCCAAAATGTTGACATTGAAAATAGAGTTTTTTCTTTCTAGCTGTTTTGACTCCCCTGTTTTCAAGGGAGATCTATTTTTCATGGCCGTGACCATGGGACTCTTGTTTACCTCTCTGTGGAGGGTGACCATGGGGTAGTGATGGTGTTTCTGAAAAAGCCTCTGGAAGCTTGAGAGGTCTGGGTAGGGATAGCTGCTTTCTGGTTAAATATTTTCAATTTGGGAGAATGCTGGTACTCCTGGAAAGCCTTTCTCGGTTATATCTGGGCAGTGGATTTGGTCATGAGGGCAGGCGGTTCTGTACAGCGTTGTCAAAGCAAAGATGATGGGGCAGTCTATGGAGAGGACTCCAAAAAGGACCTTTGATTCATGAGGCATTTCCCTCTCTACCCTCCAGTTAGTGTGTGTGGGAGCAACTTGAACTTCACACAGAAGGGACCCCACAGTATTTCCACACAGCTGTTTCCTGTGTTGGGGCTGAGTGAGTCTCCGTGTCCTGAATATCTTTGGAAAGGATCATCTGCCACATAACCATCTGTGGGTATAAGTCAGAGGAACTTTTGGGGAGCCTTAAGACTGCAAATGGGGGTTTTATGTCCTGGTTTAGGTGTGCCTTGATGTTTTTCTTCTCTAGCCTAGACATTATGAAAGCAGCAAAAACATCCAAACGTGGTTTTTTTTTCAGAATTTGGGTGGCGGAGGTAAAAACTCAACCTGCTCACCCTAGATCTATTACAATGCTTTGCATAATATTTAATGATGTACAAGCTGTTGCCTACTGGTTGGTTTTACCACGTGTGCCCTTCAGTTCTGACTCGCTGGAGTCCTCCATGGTTTAAGCTGGTACCTCTCTTCTTTCTGTGTCTTGCTTGGCCTTTGGGTAAAGCCGCTCTAGTCATTATTGTCTCTCCTTGTTTCTTCTTTTTTCTTTTTGTAGGTCATTCAATGAAACCTACAGTTCTTGTCAGTTACATAGGTCTTTGCTCTTTTTCTTAACCTTAACATTCCAAGAGAGAATACTTTTTATATCTGAAAATCTGAACATTCTTAGTGCTGGGTAGGGAGCAGTTGCCAGAAATAAATGATGATGGAAATAATTATTCCTTTTTCTATGCTGGGTACTATTTAAACATTTCACATATGTTATTTAATTATCAGTGACCGTCTAAAGTATTTCTCCCACTTTACAGATGAGAAATTTGAGGCACAGAGAAATTATGTGATTTGTCTAAAGTCACACAATTAATTAAACAGTAGAGTTAGGATTGTGATGAATGCCACATAGTGGTGCTGGGGAGAAATACTGTTATGCCCATGTTTTTTTAATAAGGCCGCTAAGGTTCAGGGAACTGCAGAAGTTTACCCAGGATTATTTTATCTCCAATCCAAGCTCTTGTCCAGTATTCTCTACTGCTGTCTTTATTGTAGAACATTCTCTTTCTACTCCTTGGAAGTCCTGGATTCTGTTTAGTCGAACAGATTTACTGAAAACCCACTGGGTTCTGAATCCTGTGTTATGTGCTGAGAATACAGAGATGATTTTTATTTGTTGTTATTTTATGTCCTTGGATAGATGGATCACGTTCTGTTGGCTAAATCAATAAATTTTCCTTTTGGGGGAGCCTAGAAGTATCTTTGGTATCCAGCACTGTGCTAGTCAAATGGAAGGAGACTCAAAAAAAAAAAAAAAAGGAAAAAAAAAAAAGGAAGGAGACTCAATGTACTGACTATGTATCAGTTGGGAAAATGTGATAAGGGTAAACCATTGAATAAACAATTTTGTTCTGCAAATGTATGTGTTCGGTTCAGTTAATGTTCAATGATGGGCTAATGTCCTACATTAGTCTGATTGATGAACCCAGACACAACTTTTAATAGAATGTCACTTTTAGTTTTATGACTGTCACTTTCCTAATTGAGGTAGCTGACTAAAAAGTTCAATAGCTCAAGTGTTGAGCACTTATTGGGTTGGCTTTTGGAAACCTAACATTGTCTTGAAAAAAATCATACAACTAAAAATCAGGACATGTAGATTGTAGGCCTAGCTATCATAACTATTGTAACTCTGTGGCTGTTATCATGTCTCCTGATCTCTCAATTTTCTCATATGCATAATTAAAAAGTTATCCTAAGTGATAGTTTAGGTCATTTATAAAGTCCTGTGATTCATGGGGAAAAAAAACTTATAAGGAGTCCTTTGACTAATACAGAGTATGGGTTTAGTTTTGACTGTAGATAAATATCTTAATTTTGTTGAGTCTTACTTTTCTTTAAATAGGTTGATAATTCCTGGCATGCCTAATTTATAGGACTTCTGTGAGCATTTAGTGAGATACTGGAGATATAAGTGCTTTGAATCATAAAACACACTGTATGAACATAACATGATATTATTCATACTGAAGGTTAACAGAAGGGTGTTGGGTTTCTTGCCTCACCTCTTCCATTCCCCAAAAAAGACTGTAGTTTGGTTCTGGTTGGGCTATTTCCTGGAGTTTCTGGAACTCCTTGGAACTCTACAGGGTCAATAGGGGCTTTGTCCTGCCTCCAGTCTGTTTCCCACGGTTGGGATAAGGCTGCCACACTCTTTCTCCTGACAACACTTTATCAAACACACCCGCCACACAAAATGTGGCAATTCATGAGACAAAAGTGAGGTTTTGAGTTACAATAACCTCTGTTTTGTTAGAAACCCCCTCGGAATCCGAGATCCTCTCCATAGGCCAGCAGACATGCATGCGTCCCTGGTTTACAAATGCCTTAAAAACAGCCCGATAAATCATCCCCAAAATGTGTGTGCCACGTCTAACTCTGTCTCTCAGTGGGGATATTTTTAACTCCTACTTCTAACTCCTCTCAGTTCCTTTAAGGAAGTGTGATCCGACAGGGTCAGGCATTTGGCATCTACTTAGGGGAAACTTTGAAAGAATTCCTGAGGCTCCCCCTGGGGTAAGGCTGGCTTTCCCCAAAAGAACGGGCCCTTCAGAGCGTCTTTGCCACATAAGGGCTTGTGTGAGGCCCCAGGCACCCGTTGATGCCGTCTCTTCCCTGCGACAGATGGTCAAGCCTTCAATTTCAGCAAGCAATCCACTGTCGAGAGGGTGGGCAGGACATTCTGCCAACAGGCCAAGTGACAGGGCAGCTTAGGGTAACAGGGATCCGGTGTGTGCCCAGCATAGCTTTTGTGCTAACGATGGGCTGGTGACAGGCACCTCGCCCCTGCTCATCGTTAAGGCAGAAGATCCCCTGCTCCCTTGATTCTGTTTCTATCTGGCAGAGCTAGCGTCCTGTTTGCTTGTCTTTCAAAATCCATTTTGGCACCAGATGGCTCCCCTCATGGTGGCTAGCAGTTGTCTGACTTGAAGATGCCAGAGGGTGTGCTGACAGCTCCTTCTAACACAGCCTGAATCTGGCTGTCGGGTCTGGGCTCAAATGTCTTAGACACACACCCGTGGCAGTATTATCAACCCTGGGGAACCAGGGGTGGGGGACACTAGAGAGGAATGGCAATGATGTGTCCCTCCACAGTACTTCTGCTACTGGTATGGAAATAATAATGCTAATAATTATTCTTATTTGTAAAGTTACTCTTATTTACACTTACTAGTGTGAATGCCATTGTGGTGTAGTGACTACTGATGGTACAGGTGGTACTAATATCCGTACTGTACTACTTCTATTATTACTGAAATTACTGTAGCATAATCGTTAAAAGAGTACATGCTCTGGCCAAATTTGAGTTCTGGACTCAGAGTTACTAATCATTGGGCAAGTTTTTTTAACTTCTCTGAACCTCAGTTTCTCCATCCATAAAATGGCATTAATAGCAGAGGTTATTTAGGGGGATTAAATGGGGAAAATATATTTGAAGTTCTTAGTATGTAATACATGGAAACCATTATTACTCCTGCCACCGTTGCCATGCTTACCAGGTGCCAGACGTTCTTGCAACTCATGTTTACAACTGTCTTACAAAGAAGGGACTGTCACTATACCCAGTTTACAGATAAAGGAAGTGCAGTGCAGAAAAGCTGAGCTATGTATCCAAAAACATACAAGCAGTACCTGTCAGAGTTGGGATATGAACCCCATTCTGGGTACTTCTAAAGGCTATGGCTTTTCCTCCACACCACCACACTGGTTGTCACTGTCAGTTAGTGGCATTCAGTCCTCTCATGGGGCTTGGCGTGGCTCTTAAAAATGCCCTTCCAAGGAGCTGTGCCTGAAAGAAGCAGCTAGTTTTCACATTTCAGATGTCTTTGACCCGAACCCAAGAAGATGGCTGCCTCACTATCCTTGAGTTTCACCACCTTAGCTTCTGAAAGCCTCGTGCTATCACATAGCCACTCAGCGCTGGCCTTCTGAGAGCTCAGAGGAAAGGACAGTGTGGAGGCACTTGGGGTTGTGACTTCTCCCTCAAGTCTCCATCCCTTCCCAAGTCTTCCTATGGAAAAGGGACAGGAGTCAGGACCAATTGATGGCCCCAGGGAATGACAGTGCCATTCCTCGTACTAGGGAAGGGGTGCCAGAGCCAGATTCCATTTTTACAAATTTGGCCTTCAGTGATGTTCCACAAGTCATTTATCTTGTACGAAAGGTTGACAAACTTTGGGCTCTGTGGAGAGAAACTGGAAGTAGGAACAGATGATTATTCAGAGGCCTGCTTTTATTGATGGGTGGTTGAACGGTGCATGATGTTGAAAGAGTCATTTCAGGAAGATGTTGACATTTTAACATGTTCTTTCAGTTGAAAAAGTTATTGTTGCTCTTCAAAGAGCTACTCCTACACCATATTCTCCTGAGGGACAGAGAGGAGAGAGATTCTTTTGGGACCTCTCTCAGTTCGTTATTCGGAAACTGGTTCAGTTCAGTGCCACTCTGTTCTGTGTTCTTGTTTCTGAAGACCCCTGTGTTATTTCCTTAATAGACTTTGTGCTCAGAGCTAAACTGAGGCATCGTGGTGTGATAGTTCTTCACAAGTTATGTGTATCAAGGTGGGAATTTTATACTCTAGCGTAGACTTGAAGTGGGAGAAAGGTGAAGAAAAGAAATCCCTACAAGAATTTAACTGACTGGCATTTTAATGCATTCTGATGTTTTTGGAACATATTTGTGCCTGACATCCATTAGCCTAAAAGTAAAAGAGAATGGAGAACTTAGGATGGCTTTTAAAATGCTTCTTTCTTCAAACATGGGCCAATGGAGAACATGTAGATCGTCAACATAAATGTCCTAATAGCACTCTTTTGATAACTTCTGTCCTCCTGGTATAGACTTTAACAACTACAACCTAAGAAATAATTCAGGGGGTGCCTGGGTGGCTCAGATGGTCAAGCATCCGTCTCTTGGTTTCAGCTCATGTCATGGTCTCAGGGTCATGAGATTGAGCCCCATGTGTGGCTCCGTGCTCAGCAAAGAGTCTGCTTGAGACTCTCCCTCCTCTGCGCCTCCCCCTGGCTTGTGCATTCATGCACTCTCTCTCTCTCTCTCAAATAAATAATAAAGAAATAACTCAGAAAGTTATAAGGTGACCATCTAATTTATCATCCGTGACAGGACACTTTGAGAGTTAAAGTGGGTACTATTAATACTTACAACACAGTGTAAGCTGGGATTGTTCCTGGCAAATTGGGACTTTTGGTCACCAAAACTCATGGATTGCACTCTAGAACCAATTCAGGGATCAAGGTGATGGTGAGGTTCTTATTCAATCACAGATAGGCTCTGTAAGAAAAACATACAGGAAATCTTTGAGTACTCAAAGGACTTTAGTCAGTATGTGAATCTTATCTGCTTCTTGTGGGTACTGCTAATTAAGGTATTTTATTTGGAGATGCTAAAATAAAAGTGTTTACCATCTCCTTATATTCATCCAGCGTGCATTTTGCTGGTTCATCGTCTGTGAATTTACAGGGCTTAAATTACATGTTGTTGGGAACCGTGAGTAATTCTCAGGCAATTATACCCAATTGGAATCTATCTTAAATTATGGTGAAGACCTTCCCTCTGTCTGAGTAAAAATACTTCCTTGGGGGCTTAATTCTTTTGTGAGATCTATTGGCTTTACTGAAGGTGTTTCCTTCATAGAGAAAGTCCAGCTTAGATGCAAAACAAAGGCTAAAGCTTTAAACAAAATACTGGCTCTAACACCATCCTAAATATTTCAGAAAATACTTGGAGAATAGAATGCACAACCCAAATGCAACTTACTACCTTTTTCTTCCCTTCTTCTGTCTCAGGACTGAAATATTAACTGTGATAATTTGTTTCTTCACAGGTTCTTCTTGAAATTTTTCCTCAAATGTAACCAAAATTGCCTAAAGAATGCAGGAAACCCACGTGACATGCGGAGATTCCAGGTGGGTTTGTCTTCTCTTTCTTAAATCTCAATAATGCATGAATATCAGAAGAGGATAAAAAAGTCTTAGGCAGAAGAAGATACAGAGTCTATTTATTTCCCCAGAGGTGATGAGCAGGTGAGGCTCCTGGTCCCCCGGGTATCTGCACTCTAGGAGTTGTTTTTATTAGGGAAGAGTTGCAACTGAAGCACTTGTGGTCACTGGTTGAGGCAGTTTTGTCCTTTGAGCCTAGTGTGGCTTCCTGAATGGACTCGCAGGCTTAAACCGTTGCACGTTAAGTGAAGTTCATAGAAATGATGGATTTTTTGAAAGTATTACAAGTAGAAAACTGTTAAATAAGAGCTTTGTTCTGTTTTAGGATTATGTCCTCTTCCTTTCTCTCTGTTCTCCCCTTCCAATTTTGGAAATCGTCAGCAGTAATTGTCTATAAAAAACAGACCCCTGGTACAGCAGGGCACATCTAGAGTAATATGGATGACACTTAGTTCTGTGTCAGCAACATCCTTGTACAGCATGTGTGAAAGTCCTCAAACAGCAGTCAGATCTGCCACCATTCAAAGCACAAGGGTTATGTTTGCCTCGTATAATTATACATTACTGATGGCAAAAGATGTGAAAGCAAAGTGTTAATTTCGAAGACACAAAATGGTAGTTGAGTTTTAGGAAAGGTTGCTAAGTTCTAGATGCTGGTGCTTCTCAAATTTGAAGGTGTCAAGAACTCCTTGGGGATCTTGTTAAACTGCTAATTGAGGTCTCAAGGGGACCTGAAACTCTCCATTTTTAACAAGCTCCCCAGTGATGCAGGTGCCATGGACCACACTTTGAAGAGCAAGGTTCTAGACTTGTGTTGCTTTCCATCTCATTTTATGGCTAACTCATTTGTATGATCAACGTTCGTTTTCCTATCAGAGTAATGACATTATATATATATATATATATTTTTTTCACCCATATAGCCTTTCAGTGAAAACAGTGTGGTGTTTAAAGTATACTCTTAGGTATAGTTAGTCAGCTTTAAGTGTAGATTGAAATGTATGATCTCTGAGAGAATCTTGAAAAATTTTAGCTGCACATCCTCTGATGGGAGAAAAGGATGCGATGATTCTGAGCATCGATTTTTAGATGTCAGGATCTCTTTGTCTCCAAGATGATATTTTTTTGAAAGATGAGACTTATTGGTCTCAATAAGGACAAATTCAGTAGAAAGAAGACAATGTCTTTCAAGATCCTGAAGTATTTTTGTAAAATCATTTTGGCTTCACCATCTTTTGTCCTGACAGAGATGAGTAAAGAGAATCCTAGTTCCCTGGGAAATGATTCTCCTGTCTAGCTGCCGACTTCCAACCAAGTTGGAAGACTTAGGTTCTCTTGTTCCCACACAGGATTTTTTTATGTGTGTGTTGAGTTGGAGTTAGCTTTGCTGATAAACAACACATTTGATGCCACTAAGTGTGTGTTGCTCAGTGTCCTACAACATGAGGTTGGCTTTCATTATAAACTGTTTTGCAGCTTGCTTTGGCCTTAAGATGAACCATATGTATCTCCTGACCAAGCTTGGGTTAGGAACAAGGCATATCCAGGCACGAACCAATTAATGTCTAATAAACGTGTCTAATAGACATGTGTCATGCCTTATGAATATCAGGATCAACTTTGCTGTGCTTCTCAGGGCAGCAGAGTTAGAGATTGACTTTGGTGACATTGGGAACCTAAAAGAGTATTTATATAAGACTTCTGGGGCCCTGTTTTCTTTAAAGGACCTGGCTAGTGAAATGTCTGAGATCCTTAAATTATAGGAATGTAGCTCTTATATGAGATGAAAAACCAACTCAGTCCATTATTTTTGATAGTATCTAGAAAGCTTTATTTTTGTAGATAAAATAGTCATTCTGTGTTTAGCAGAAGGGCTACTGAGACAAGGGGGCATGAATTAAGTTTCTGGAAAGCCTCAATTTCTTCAATTCTAAAATGGAGTAAAAATTATGATTCTGCTTATTTTGCAACATACGAATGATAACATTTTGTATACATAATTAATTTGCAAACAATAAAATATAAAAGCTTTTGGAGAAAGTACTTGTGATAAACTAAAACTGGGTCATTATTTCAGTACAGGGTTTCTCAACCTAAGCACAACTGACATTTTATTTTTTTATTTATTTTTTACTTTTTTTTTTACAACTGACATTTTAGACTAGATAATCCTTTGTCACACTTATGTAGGTGCATAGATTCGTCCTACTCACTGCAGGACATTTACAGTTTGTCACTGGCCTATACCCATAGAGGCCAGTAGAGAAACTCCCCCAGCCCCTAGCCTAGTCATGACAACTCCAAATGTCTCCAGACATTTGTCAGTATTTCCTGATTGGAGTGAAGATGCAAAATTGCCCCTCTAGAGAGTCATTGGTCCAATCTTATACCTAATGACATCTGACAAACTCTTCCTGGTGACAGTGCTACAATCCCAAAGAATGCTCTTTTTTATTAGGAATGAGAACTACCTGACACAAAGTACATACTGTCCTTCAAATACATATGCTTTTTCCTGTGAGTCTAACGTAGGTAGATTTCTCTAAATAGAAGCAGCAACCTTGGCCACTATAGAGTTAATTTTTGAGTTGAGGAAGAGCTCTTTCCACAATCAGAGATAAATTCCTTACTGGGTCTCAGATTTAACCTGCTTTGTCCCCATCACCCACTCATCACTTCCTGGGAGAGGATAGAGGGACCTTATGGTAGAATGAACACTGATGCATTTTGTTTTGTATCTAAGTATGTTTACATCTTTCGTTAATTATAATTTTCCACAATTAGCACATAGTCTTATGCATGTAGGCTTGTGGATGTTTATGCAATTAGAGAATGGACAAATTACCTCAATAGAGTTAAAATAACACCCCAAATATCCCTACTGAACCTATTTTTTTCCCTCAATCTTGTTTCTTTCATGAAGATTTCCTCCTATGGTTCTCTGCATCATTTCATGCTTCTTGAAACCATCTTGGATTCCACAACAACATTCACTCATTCTCAGCCTTCTTGAAGGGATGCTGTTCATTTGCTCTCCTGTATATGTTGCCCTTCCCTAAGTTTTCTTTTGAGATCCAGATCTCTTCTCACTTTGTAGAGCTCTCTTGAATATCTTCTCCATCCTCAGCATTTTAAATACTATTTGGGCACTCAGATCTCTTGAGTCAGGTTCCCTAAGACCTGACATCCAGATCCAGACCTAGCTGAGCCGCCTGTAGAGACTTCCAGGAACTTCATCTCAGTGAACCCAACATCCATTGTCATCATCTTTTCTTTTCTTTTCTTTTTTTTCTTTTCTTTTCTTTTCTTTTCTTTTCTTTTCTTTTCTTTTTTTCTTTTCTTTTCTTTTTCTTTTCTTTTCTTTCTTTTCTTTTTTCTTTTCTTTTCTTCTTTTCTTTTCTTCTTTTCTTTTCTTTTTTTCTTTCTTTTCTCTTTTTTTCTTTTCTTTTCTTTTCTTTTTTTCTTTTTTTATGCCTCCACCACAAGCTGACTTTTCTTCCTATGTTCCCTGTCTTGGTTTATTCCTAGTTACATTAAACACTGGGGAGATGACTGTTTATATCTGTGTCTACATTCAGTGTGTTCCATATATGTCTGTATAAATACACATGCTCATATGTGTACCTTGATATACATCTATAGACATTGGCCACAATGATGGTAATGATAAAACTAACATTTATTAAGTACTTATTATATGAGAGGTATCGTACTAAGTATTTTACACGAGCTATCATTTTGTCTTCACAATGTCCCTGCTAGGAACATGCAAATATTATATTTGTAAAATGTAATTTTACACATGAGGAACTGAGGCTTAAAGGAGTGAAGCAATTTGCTCAAAGTCACACATCTACTAGGTAGTGAAGAGGCGGTAATTCAACCCAGTGGTCTGACTCAGGTGTTGTCTAATGTGGAACAGTAAAGAAGCTGTTCAGAATCTGTATGGAGACACTTAGTGCAGAGAAAATAAGGAGGTCTCTCAACAGCTGAGAGCCAGAGTGGCTACCCATGAACATGTGCTGGCCCTTCAGGAAAGCCAATGAGAGGTGTTTGCCCTATAACAAGCCTAAAGCTACCATCTGCATGAATACTGGAATGCCACCAAAGTTCATCAGGCAGAGAGTGTAGTTGTATGGAAGGAGAAGAACATGAGCATTGTTTCTGAACAGAGCTACAGCGCTGGCCAGTTTCTACTTGTATGAACCTTAGAAAGAGAAGCTATTACTCAGAAGATGGCTTCAGCTTTACTTAACTTATGGTGGTTTGGGCCACTTCTCCAGAGCAAGAAAGACCCATGATGGAGCATGAGGAAAATGGCCCCTGATGTTTCAGAGTACTCTGTGAAGAAACCATACTGAAGTTCCCAAATCTTAGGACTTGCCTAAGAAGGGAAAAATTAATTTTCCCTGCAGCTACCCTGACTGACAGAGATGCATCATAGAGACATTGGTTGAAGGTTGCCTGTGAAGAAGACAGAATTTTCCTCATTTCTCTCATAGTACACCATTAGGAAGTAGGTTTTATGTTGCTATTGCCTTTAAGGAGGAATGAGAAAGTGTCTCTTTGGCATGAGAAAACTCTGGCCTACCCTTGACATCTCAATGTGGCTTTTCCCAGTTATACTGAAAACCTAAGACCTAGAGACATCTGATCGAAAATGTGCTCTCCTGACTATTAAGTGGGCTCTCTCCAACAATAGTGGCTGCTGCTTTTCTCTCATCTCATTTTGTATGCTCACCAGGCCAGCCTGATCTTCATACAGCCACACCAGAGCGTGTCTCCTCTGAACAGCAATCAGGGGCCCGTGTAGGTGACTGAGGAGGACATAAGAAAGGTTGTTGATCTCTTGACATGTAAAGACATTCTGTCAAGCAAACTCAGTCTCACAGCGGCTGAGCTTCTGGTGTGTAAACAGAGACTACTTAATTACACAGGTCATGTCAATTAGTGTGACCTTAGCGTTTTCAAGAAATTAATCACTTTCTGCAGAACTCGGCTGTGTCCATACTTTAAGGCTTTATGGAATAAACCTTGTAGAAAATCTGGTACAATCTTTTTTCCCCCCCTCCTTCTTCTTAATTTACAATGGATGTTTTCTTTTGAAATCCCCAGGCTGTGGCTAGGGCAACAAACTTGCTCAAATACAACAGTGGATACAGGCTTCATTCAGTTCTGGTGGGTGTGAGGAAGTGGGGAGGAGAGGAGAAAGTGGGGGTAAGGTAAGATGGAAACAGCTCATGACAGGGAGAAATTCACTGTGACTAAATGAGCCTGTTTCTTCATCTTGACACTAAAAAGATGCTAATGTCAAAGGACTGTATTAAAACCATGTCATGGGTCTGATTTTTAACTGACAGGAGCTAGACAATTCCAGGTGAAGATTTAAATCCTTATCAATAGCTTTCCTTGTTGGGGCTGGCAGAATGAGGATGATGAGGGAAGGAACAGGAAGTGGGTACAAGCTGTCATCACAGTAGATGCCGGAGTACCTGGGGACTGGGAAGTAAGGCATAAATCTCCAAATTCATCTTATCCCTTCGACAAATTTTTTCAAAAGGCTACAAATCCATATTCACATATAAGTGTTAGATATATGACTATAGATGAATATAAATTTAAGATATATTCCTTCCTTCATGCATGCATGTACTCAGTAGTATTTATTGATGTGGTAGGTGGTGAGTATATTGTGATGAACAAGAAAGACAGGGTGTTTGTCGTAATGAAGCTTATATTCTGGTTGGGGTCTATTTGTTAGGATAATACTGGCTGCTCTAATAAATAGAGCAAAGAAAATAATGGCTCACTCACAACAGGTTATTTCTTGTTCACATGATGATACAAGGCAGGTGTTCTTGGTCAGTGAATGAATCTTGTACATAAAGTGATTTGGGGGATCAGGGCTCTTTTTTTAAAAAATATTTTATTTATTTATTTATTTATTTATTTATTTATTTATTTATTGGAGATACAGAGAGCGGTAGAGACACAGACAGGGGGAGAAGTAGGCTCCTCAAGGGGAGGCTGATATGGGACTTGATCTCAGGACCCTGGGATCATGACCTGAGCTGAAGGCTGACACTCAACCCAGGCACCTCATTCTTTTTGTTTTGTGTGTCTGTCTCTCTTATCCCCTAAAACTTTGTTGTCTCTGTCCATCCAACTGAAGGGTAAAGAGTACATGGAGGGGGCTCATGGACTTCTTAAAAACCTCAGAAATGACCCTTGTCAAATCTGTCACATGGCCATATAGACATCTGTCACATGGCCTTATAGAACCACAGAGCGACTTGCCAATGTCTACTTGTACAGCCTGAGAAGGAGAGAAAATGGATGTGTGGGTAACTAGCACCATCAGTTGCTATAATGTTTTCAAATTGTTAATTACAAATTATTAAAACATTTTTCATTATTTCTATAAGAAATATTAATAATATGAGAGAGAATACATGTGGGATGGGGGATAAGAACGTGATTTAAAGTGGGTGACCAGGGAAAACTTCTGAGGACATGATATGTAAGCTCAGAGCTACAGGATAAGAATAAACTATCCTGAGAAGAGCCAGAAGAATTTTCTGAGCGGAGAGAACAGCAGGCTCCAAATTCATGCTTATCTCATGTTTATTGGAGGAGACAAACAATCCTCTTTCACTTATTAGTCATATGGGGCGGGGGATAGAAAATATGAGGAGAAACGACCAGTTTATCATCCCAAATTCCCACCAAAAGTGTGTTCTTTTAAAAATGCTGGCATGGGAAATGACAGTAAAAGGCAACTCTCTGCTCTTGGTTTTTGGTGAATTCTATAAAATTTGGGAAATCCTTGTTATTTATTCAAAAGCCCACAGAGGCTCTGAATCAATATATTATAGCGTGTGATTAGAGGATTCTTAAAACACATGCCCTACCTCTGCAGTTTCAGTCTGCTTTTAAAGGCACTTAAATAAAGAAAGAAATATTTGTATCCTTTTTATTTCTCTCCCACAGTCCCCCACCCCCTGTTTTATATTGTTTTGACAAACAGCACATCTTGCAATTAAATTCTTTACCAACAGAATGCTAGGGGGGCCCGAGCTGCAATCACTCTCTTCATACAGAATAATTTCAAGATGCACCACGCTGATTAATTATACTGAAAGCAGCTCTAATGATAGTTTCAGAATACAGGATTAATTCACATAACATGGTAAATACAAATGGTGGATTTTCAACCTGATATATTAAACCATTACGGCTTATTGGGCAAATATGTATCTTGGCATGCGCCTTATGCTGGGCCTTGGCAGAAAATATGCATCACTGAGAAGGAATCCTTATGAACACGATTTGATGAGTGGTGGCTCTGCACTTAGAGGAAATAAATTTCTACATTAAGTACAGTCACTATTGAAGAAATGTAAAATACATGAAAGGATAGATGTTTAAAAGTGTTTGGTTTGATCACTGTTGCCAATGGACATTGCTTCTGACGATGCCTGTATTTAGTGAGACTTAAAAACAAAAGATTTTCTTACATTCTGTCACTTTTTAAGTTGTAACTTCCAGAGCTTTTATTATGTGTGAGACACTGTACAAAGTGTTTTGCATGGATAATCTTACTTATTTTTCCACTGCTCTTTCCCTTTCTTACTTTGTTCCAAACCAGCACCTTGGCCTTCCTTTATTTTCTTTCATTTCTCTTCCTCAAAATACACCAAAGTCATTCCTGCCTTGAGATCTTTGCACTTGCTATTCCATCCTCCTAGAAAATTCTTCTGTGGCTTCAGTGAATAGCCAGCTACGTCTTTTACTTATATTTCAACTAAAAACATCACCTCTTCAGAGACACCTTCCTTAATCACCCAATCCAAAATAGCTCTCACCTAGGTATCACTCTGTCCCATTTTATTTTTTTCTTGGAAATTTTCACATCCAGAAATTTGCTTTTATTGCTTACTTACTGCCTGAAAATACCTTTCTGTCTCTGTTGAATACTAATTGGTGGACAAATAATTTATCTGTCTTGTTCATTGCTGCTTCTTCATAGAATAGGCCTGGAATAAAGTAGGCTCACACCAGCGGGGCACTTGATGGGATGAGCACTGGGTGTTATGCTATATGTTGGCAAATTGAACTCCAATAAAAAAAAAAAAAAGTAGGCTCACACCTATTCCTATGATTGAGTGACTTAGCTAAGGTTAGTAAGCAATGGAATTGGAGTTCAGACTCAGGACTCTCTGACTCTAGAATATGAGCTGTTGACTAATATGCTGTTTTCTTGCTCCCAATTTTCACATCCATGTGTCAAGGTCTCGTTGGTAGAGAACACACATGGCGATCCTGTATGTTTTGGCTCACTGCTACTTAAAATAGCCAGTGGGAACACACAAATGGAGAGCACATGTTCAATGCCAATGACACCATCAAGAGTCATCAAAGGTATCCTGACCCACAGAATGGGGACCAAGTTTCAGGTCACTAATTAGCTTTTATATTGAGTATGTGTCACAGTTCAGGAGAGAGAATCTGAGTTTAGTTTTCAAAGGTCCAAATTGTTTTAGCATCAGTATCTGAGGATTTAGAGGTGTCTGCTTTTGAAGAGATATTTTTGCCTTGAGCCTTAAAGAGTGGATTTAATTTGGTTACGCACTCCCTTCCTTTCTCCCACAGTTCTGCTCTGCTAAGTCCTGTAGGTTCACGCGTCCTCCATAATTTTTAATGAGTTATTTGGGATCTTTCAACCAGATAGAAACTAGCAATCAGGCAGGTTTCAGAGACTATCTCATTCCATATCAGTCAAGGATATTATAAAGGACAAAGTTAATGAAGACCTAACTCCTAACTGCTGCAGACCATTTTTATGTATATAATACTGAAAGTATAGTCAGTCACATTGAACCCAGATATACGTCCTGGAAGATCCCAGCAGAGTTAGTAGAGAAAAGACTTAAACCAGGGGTTTGTTCTGAGAAGCCAGAGGCTACTATAGGTGAGAACTGGATCTGGAGTCTGGGAGTTTCGCTTCAGGCTTACCCCTGCTCTTAATTTGTCCTGTGACCTTGAGGATGCTTTTAAATTTCTTGGGCCTCAGTTTTCTAAGCCTCAAAAAGAGGAGTTAGACAAATCTGCAGTGTCTTAACTACTGAGGACTTCTTTTATTATTTTCTTTTATGAATCCCATGTGATGACCTATTTTTTTGTATATTTTTTTACTGGAGTTCGATTTGCCAACATATAGCATAATACTTATTTTTGATCCTAATGGTATTTATTAAGAATCACACTCGGTTTTTTTTTTTCAGTTTTAAAATTATTCAAAGCCACGTGACTCCATCAATTCAGAGCTTCTCACACGCATGAGATAACCAGTGTTCCCATGCAGATAATTCAATCCTGTATCAACTAACTGTTGATAATATATACTATCAACTAAACTATATGTTTTAAACATTTAGACCTATACTAAATGTTTAAATATACAGTCTTCCTGTGGGTGAATTTAGGGTTCCTTCTCTGCTACGTTGTTCCTATTACACTACATTTGAAAACTCTTAGTTGGAAGCTAGATTGGATGATATCTTATATTTTGGTTGTAATATTCAAGGGGTCTGTAAAGAATGAATGGTTTAGCAGACAGGTAGGGTAGAGAATGTGGGCTGTGTAGTGTTGATGATATAAAGATTTAATTTGTAGAGAAGTTTTAGATTTACAGAAAAATGAGGGGAAGATATAGCAAGTTCTCAGACTCCCTCAATCCCACCCTATGTTTCCATTATTAACACCTTGCATTAGTCTGATGCATTTATTAGAACTGATGTGCTATGTGATACATCATTGTTAACACAGTATAAAGTTTATAGCTTATAGTAGGATTCATTTTTATGTTTTGTATTATATGGGTTTGGACAAATGCAGGATGTTACATATCCACCATTATAGTATCATATAGAATGGTTTCATTGCCCCTGTGCTCCACCTATTCATCCTTCCCCTATCCCTGGCAAATGCCTGGCAACCATTAATCTTTTTACTATCTCCATAGTTTTACCTTTTCCAGAATGTCATATAGTTGGAATCATACAGTAGCCTTTTCAGATTGGATTCTTTCATTTAGCACTATGCATTTAAAATTCCATGTCTTTTCATGACTTGATAGCTCATTTCTTTGTATTGCTGTATAATATTTCTTCCTGTGGATTACTAGTTTGCATATCCATTCACCTGTTGAAGGATGTTTTGATTGATGATGCCTTTTATTTAGTTGAATTTTTTATTCATATAGTTGTAGATTCACATGTGGTTGTATGAAATAATACAGAGTGATCCTATGTACCCTTTACCCAGAACCCCAATAGTAATATATTGCAAAACTATAGTACAACATTACATAGTACTATATAATAATCATGCAGGATATGAGCACTGATAAATGCTTATTCAAATTTCTCTAGTTTGACTTGTAGTTATTTACATATGGGTATGTTTTTAGTTCTGCAAAATTTTATCATGTGTAGATCTGTGTATCTATTACCACAGTAAAGATATTGAGCATTGCCATCACCACAAGAATCTTTCTATTGTTTTTTGTAGTAGCCACATCCACCTTCCCTCTGTCCCTATCCCTTGGCAAGTGCTAATTCATTCTCCATTTCTAAATTTTTTTAATTTCAGGAATGTTAAGTAAATGGAACTATGCAGTGTATTACTTTTCCATGACTTCCATAACAAATAACAAAGACTGAGTGGCTTAAAAATAGAAATTAATTTTCTCACAGTTTTGGAGGCTAGAAGTCCAAGATAAAGGTGTCAGTGGGACTGGTTTCCTCAGAGCACTCTCTGCTTGGCTTGCAGATAGCCACTTTCTTGCTGTTCCTCACATGGTCTTTCCTCTTTGCACGTACACCTGAATGTTTCTCTGTGTGACCAGATTTCCTCTTCTTAAGATGCCAGTCAGACTGGATTAGGGCCCATGCTAGGCCTTATTTTAACTTAATCACATCTTTAAAGGCCCTGTCTCCAAATACAGTCACATCCTGAGGTGTTGGAGATTAGGTACTCAACATGTAAATTTGGTGGGGATTGTGTGTGTGGGTGGGGAAATATACCCATAACATGCAATATGTAATCTTTTGGTATTGGCCTTTTTTCACTCAGCACAGTTCTCTTGAAATTCACATATCAATAGTTTGTTTCTTTTTATTGCTGATTATTATTCCATGGAATGTTGCTTACTCCCTTTTTATTTCATGTACTTCAAGCCAGTGCATTTAATGCCTTATATTAGGGGTCTTGAATTAATGCAGACATAGAAGAAGTTAAAAAGGTGAAAAAGTCATGCAACAGACTAACCCTTAGCACCAGTTTCCTACACTGGGTTACCATATATTAACTTTGAAAACCAAATTTATAACTTTATATTCATTCAAAATTAATTTGTTAAAGTAGTTAGTTTTTGGAGGGAGGTACTTAGTACTAAAATATTCTAAATTTAAATATTGAAAATATTTTTATGGTCTAATCTTTTTCTTGATTCCATATTTGTTGTAGAAATGTTTAAAAATATAGATTTCAACTCTTTTGGTTGCTTTTGTCATAACCCCTTCTTTTACATGAGCTGCTACTTTTGTTAATGTGATCTTCCACCCTTGACTGAATTCAGTGGCTTTTGTATTTTTGAAAATCTGCTCATGAGACAGAGAGGTCATGAATCTTAGATAATTAAGTTTAGTTGGGACATATAAGTTCCCCTGCCTGATATGAAGGAAAGAGGGACAGCCTGAAGAATGATAGTAGGAAATATAACCAATAACAAAACTCCCAGAGAATCCTTCATTCATACAGAATACTCGGAACACTAGACTGAATTGAGAAGATGTCTAATTTATAGATTTTTTTCAAAGCAATAAGATTTTGTTGAGTTTCAAGCCTATAATGTAACAGGCTAAGATTCCAGTGGGTTCTAGAAAGTAAAATTAAATAAACCAGTGAAGTTTGCAATTTACATGAGGCCTAAATTACTAATTACGTATTGTGAGCACAAAAGTCCTTAAAATTCTACAGTTTTATTATTAGACTGATAAAGCAATGAACATATTAGAGATAATTTCTGTATCTCTATAGTTTATGTGGAGTCCTCTTTATGACTTCAAATGATCAGCCAATACATTAACTTGAACTTTTTGGTGAGTATCTCCAACAGAGTAACAGCTACAATACTACTGCTACTAACATTTGTTGAGTGCTCAGTATGAGCCAGGAAGCATGCTGCCTGCTTTAAATAATATAAGCCTCACATAACAAGGTACTGTTATTAGTATTTCCACTTGACAGGCAGGAACACTGTGGCTGAGAATTAAGTTAACCTGGCCAAAGTCACATCAACCAGGAAATCTTGGGACTCAAGAATCATCAATTTTATGTTGAATTCTTTTTAATTCTAAATAGAGGGGGTGAAATTATAAAAATAACAACCTTTTGGGATAGCTAGGTCCAGGATAAAGCAGAAGACATTCTGAATCACTGAAAGAAATGTTAGTGTAAGATTTCCATAGTCCATGTGTACCTGCTGATTTATTTTGTTTTGTTTTTTAATCTCCTCATACTGGATGCCCTCACCTGGAGGGCTGGACCCAGATATAAGGTAGCATGGAACACACTGCATGTTCATCAGCACATCTATGTATTGCTATATTAGAAAGCTATGCCCCAAATAGAAAATGAATTCTAAGAAATATAGTGATAAAAAATACTTGTACATAACCTTAAACATGCTCACTTAGGCAAATACCTATTTCAGGAGATATAATTTGGACATCTTCATGAATAACTTGGAACAATTTATTTCAAAACCATTCTACAGCAGCACTGTCCAATAGAGCATTCTACAATGATGAAAATGTTCTATATCTGCCCTGTCCAATATGGCTACTAACCACTTGAAATGTTCCTATGGAAACTTAGGAACAATGGAATTTAACATTTTACTTAATTAATTTAAATGTAAATAACTACATGTGTGGTTATTGTATGGACAGTACAGTTCTAAAGAGTAAAGATTTAATTTAACAGATATCATAAAATTCTAAATATACCTGTTCCTCATATTCCCTTCATCCTCTTTCCCTGGGCAGGAGAGTGAGGAAGAGGATAGAGAGAGAAGTGTTGAGTCCAAATGTAAAATCATTTTCTGTGTTTACCTGTCCCAAATTCAAGCTGTGTTTTGTTGACAAAATTTGGGAAGGTTGAAGATTTGGCAGGCCTGTCTGTCCCCTTGCCTGCATGAATATGTCAGCACCTCATTAATCTTGTGTTAAACTGTAAAGGCCCTTTTCCCTCCCACTATGGGCCTATTTTTAAAGGACACTTCAGTGCCCCCTTTGCATCTTACAATTAGATTTTTTTTAAAAAAAGATTACAAGTTGCTCTATGGATTAATTTCAGCATATGTTTAATTGAAATATGTCTTGATCATTTCCAAATTGGAATGAGAGAAATTATTTTGGGGAGAGGGAAGTTAAAATGTTTAGTCATGAGTTTCTGTGAGGAACGCTAGGTGTTTATTTTCTGGAAATTAAAGGCATGAGGATTCTGTTTTATCCTTCTCCAATTTTAATGGAACTTTCAGTGAAATGGTCCTGTCACACATGTGGTCTTGGTGATCCTTCTTTTATCAAGAAAAAACACATAGGATGTAGTTGTTGTTTTCTTTTTAATAACCATTTTTGTCATTTTTGTTCAATATAGGAATTAGATGACAATGTCTTTAAACAATACTGAATATTTTAAGCCTAAGCCTGTAGCATTTTGTCTTACAGGTGCATGGTGAATTGTCATTGCTTTTTTTTTTCTCTTAAGACAGACATCTAAAATAACAACTTTCTGTATTTCCTGACACTGGAAACAGATACCGTTTGGGATTCCTTTTATAGTTTCTTCAGCTAACGACTCCAGTGACCACTCAATTGTGGTCTCGTAGTAAATCAAAAATTCTTTGAAAGACCCAGCTCTGTTATATAATTGTAAATGTCCCACCTCCCTAACTAAAAAGAAAAGTGAGTTTCCGTTGCCTTAAATAATATGGACTCTGTATTGGCACATAATACTTTTTGAAAATAAAATAATAGACCATTTTCTTCTCTTCCTCCTCCTTTTAAATTAACCTACAATTGATGAGGCATACACATAACCTTCAGGCCGTGTCAGATCTGGTTGGTCAATCATGAGGAAAGAGAAAAACCACTTTGCAAACTGCTACTTCAAATGTACTGAGTCCTCCCATGAATGACTTGCCCTAGTTGGAATTTTGGTTTTCACAATGAGTGAAGCAAATACCCTGAGTCCCAGAATGGACTTTCAATTGTTTACTTTGTATTTTAATAAAATAGAATTAAAAAATAAAATCAGGCCTGGTCGGGAGTTATGGAAAAGACCCCAAAAGAGGACTCAGAGGGAGGACCCCACAGAAGCTTTGCCCTGAAGTCATCCTTGGGAGGCCCCAGGGTAGGATGACTATGTGTGTCATCCACATCTGGGTCTGAGAGACTGTAGACGCTGAATTTAAGGATCAGGGCTTCAGATCTGCAGAAGGGAAGGCCTAGAAGAAAAAACAAACAAAAACCAGTAAGCAGATCAAGTCAAATCGGATCAGATCAAATGAAATCCACCCCACAATAGTTTTGGGAACTGTATTCACAGCCGGAGTTTGTTGCCATCTTTGAGGCTGCGAGGAACGGACTCCACCATATTTTGGCCTGATGTGCTTAGGTCAAAGACACTGACAGTGGAATTTTTAAGTATGGCTGATATTGGTTGGAGTGGGAGGCCATTGAGGAGGGCACTTTGCCAGGCAGAGCTGACAATTCTGAGGGATAGGCCAAGGCCCAGCGTCTTGCCCTCTGCCCAACTCAGGGGGTGACATTGCAGCATTGCACAAGACTCTGGAAGTGGGAGAAAAGGCTTCCCCAGAAACTGGGGCCTTAGTGTGTGCCAATCCCTGTAAAGCATTTCACCTCTTCAGAGGCTAATGCCTCTCAAAAACCAAGAACAATTAAAGCGAGAGTCTTTCCAAGCAACTGGGGAATTGAGCAAAATAAATCAGAAATCCTCAGCTTTGGCTCTGGAGGTTCGCCTCATTATGAGAGCAGATCTATTAGCCCTCTTGCCTTTGTCTTTCATTTCTCAAGTGAGGTGATTCTAATTAAATTAATCTGCATGTCAATCTATCGGTGATCAATCAAAGAGCCCGAGGTCCCCCCTATGCTGCAGGGTGCTTGCGGCTGACAGGGGCTGATAATGGAGGAAGAAATAAACTGTCGAGGAAAGTTAATTAGTCAACATAATAGGTGGATTAAACGGGAGCTGGCTGATTGCTGTTTCCCATGTCAAAGCATGAGGTGGGAGCTGAAGCTGCAATTACAGACAATTATTATATTTGGTTGTAAGAGGTCGCATGAATAAACATATCTCTGTGGGTTTCAGTTTTAATCCTCTTCCCTATTTAATATAAGGAGAAGTGTAGGTCATTTCTTCTCATTGTTTTAGTCAAAGTTCTCTGAGAAAACACTTTTGCCCGTGTTCCTTCTGGCAAACTAGGTTCAGAGTCAGTTTATGAGTGGCTAGGGTATCTGAATTATACCCGGACCAAAGTGTTCCTTCTTTTTGTTCTGTTTTGTTGTTGTTGTTGCTTTTTGTTTTGTTTGTTTTTTGGCTTTGAAACAGATCTAAGGCCCTTAATTAGCAGGGATCTTTTGGAGAGGGGGTGGTGGTGGTGGTAGTGGTGATGGGGGTGAGGGCAAGAGGAGGAAAGGTTGGTCTGATTAATCAAAGTGATGTGGGAAGAAAAGTACAAGAAACCCCAGAAAGACACGGGAGAGAAAGCTACAAACCAGCTCTCGCTGAAACCTCTCTTTTTCATTTCTCTATCCTCTTAACCCTGACGCAGTGGGGGGGAAATATTTTAAAGATTCAAAAGATTTTTATTTGCATGATCAACTGTGATATCTGCTTCAGTGTCTAAACTGAAGGGTAATTTAGGTGAAACACAACCACCGTTGTGTAAAAAAATATGCTAATAAAGATCCTCTTGTTAAAATTATGGTTAACAGTGTACCTTCTGCTGTATAACTATAAACTGTGCAATTTTACTTAAAACTGCATCAAAAGCGTTCCATGCCAAAGACCCACTCATCAATAGCTCCTCTTGTTAGACTTGTACAGCATAAGCACCAGTTATTATGTGAAATAGCTATGCAATTTTCTTCAGCTCCCAGCTGTTATTTATTTAACTTGAGTTTATTACCCTCCATGCTTTTATATTAAAATGTTCATTCATTTCTCTCTTCTGTCTCCAGGTCGTGGTGTCTACGACAGTCAATGTGGATGGCCATGTCCTGGCAGTCTCTGATAACATGTTTGTCCATAATAACTCTAAGCATGGGCGGAGGGCTCGGAGGCTTGACCCCTCGGAAGGTACGCCCTCTTATCTGGAACATGGTAGGCAAATCATTTTCATTGGTTGGCATTGTTACTTTAACTGTGAATCTATTTGGTTTCTTTCTTCCAACTCCACCACATTTTCTACTGTTTCCAATTTCAAATGTTCTGTTGAACAATACTGATACTAAGTATTTAAAGACAGGAAGATACCTTTGAGGCCTTTCTTGTTGCACATCTCTCTATCCTGGAAATGTCTGATGTATCTTTCCTTCAGGTTGAGAGGGTCAGGGGGAAACCTGGACCACTGCTTTATTTTAAGCCCCTGCTTGGTGAAAAATAAAGGAGGGCCAACACAGGGTAACAAATACTATGATACATTTTGAGTTTACAACTGACTTGGTTGTATAATGAACTCCATCCTCTTTACGATCCTGCTGGTATATCTCTATAACTTCATATGAAACTTCATTTAGAGATAAAATCCAAAGTCTGGGTCAAAGGCATTTTCTGAAGATGAAGCCCAACTAAATGTCCCTCCTGTGCCTTGTGCATAATCCTCCCTTCATCACCGTAAGATAGAGTCTGCTTTCTGTAGGTGGACTTTGTTTTGGGGAAAGTTTGTCTTGAATTTATGGCTAACTAGTGGTACCTTTGAGAGGACTGGAGGAAACCAGATAAAAATTTGAATCAAGGAATGTGAATGCCACTCAAAGGAACCATGGGCTAGATTGAATGTACACCTGAATATTTTTGTACTACACGTATATACAAGGTATACATCCTTCCATCTGTCCATCCATCCATTGACCTATCCTTCTACTCATCCATTTATCCATCTATCCATAATCCCTCTATCCATTCATCCATACATTCACTTTTCATGCATCTGTCTGTACATCCATCCATCTGTCCTTCCTCCATCCACCCATCCATGTATTCATCTTTTATCAATCCATCCATCCAACATCCATCCAAGAAACAATGATTGAGACTATACTGGATACCAACCACTAGGCTAGATTTTCTCTTATCTCCTTCAAATTAGACTCTATACCCATTTCTCCACTTCACTTTCCAGTTTGCTAGGTCAGCAGGATTCTTTTTAAAAACACTACTGCACAAATTACCACCTGATTGCCCGATTTTTCCAAGGGCCATGAGCTGTCCATGATATAATTCATAAGGTAGAAAACTCCCTTCCCTGCCAGCATTCTAATTTAATAAACACACCACTATCATTATTTTTGCCTGATTTTTTCTGCATTTAACGAATACACAAACTGTACTTTTTATTAATTAGCCAGATGTAACACTCTTGGAAGGGATTCTTCACCACATCCAGTTTTACAGTTTTTTTTAAAGTATACCATCATCTTTCAAAAGCTGCTTCTTTATGGTTTCATTAGTGCTGAGATGGATGGATATTACTTTTTTGCAGGAGGCCATTTGAAACACCTGCTCATGATTACATTCCTAGTTCCATTCCTGTACTTAAAATTATTCTGATCCTCACTTTACGGTAATGCTGCCTTTTTAATACCCTTGGAGTCACTTAAGGCATTGTATCACTAAAAGTATTTAGGGGAAAGGAAGAGGAAAAACTAGGCAAATACTCAGTGAGCACAATTTGGAAAGCTGTGGTTTAAAAACTGAAGTTTTGTTTTCCACTGTGGCTGGTTAGTTATAATTGTTACCATCCTGTCCAGGACAGACTTGACTGTCAGTTCGAAATGTATCAGTTATGGGTTCACAGTTATGAACTTGTGCTCCAAGTTCAGACCACAGCCGGCTCCCATTCCTGCCTTTGGGAAGTTAGGGACAGATCAAGCATCTCTCCCCCGAAACAACCCAACACAATCCAACAGAAATGACCTGCTAGAAAGGACACCTCTAGAGCATGGAGATCAGGACCATTATTTTGCATCATGATGTGGAGGAAAGAATCTTGAAGTAGGAGCCAGGAAACCTAAATTCAATTTTTAGTTTCACCTCTTGCCTTTATGTGACCTTGGACAAGTCACCTTACCTTTGGTATCTTTAGTTTTCTTCTTGGTAAAATGAAGGTGATGATCTGGGCATGTAACAACAACAAAAAAATGTGTGTCTTGAGTGGGGGCAGGTCATGTACAGAGGGGAAGTGAGCTGGGTGGAGGCTGAAGAAGAAGAGCAAGTTCATGTTCTGCTGTCCTGTGGCCCCAGACAGTTGTGGCCAAAGGGACTGAGAGCCCAGTGGGAACAGATGTGCTAGTTTGGCAAGAATTAAAGCTCCTCACTTTTAATTGTTGGTAACTAATTATAAAACTTTTCAACCCTGAAGGGAGGAAGGGGGCAATGTCACTTAGCAAGAATATAGCCAAAGGCTCACAGTTGGAGATCTCTAGGCTAAAACATCTCTAGGCTTGTTCCCAACTCAAATATTTTTGCTTCTAAGTGTACATATTAATATTTCAAGTGGAATAGCATATCATTCTAAGTTTTAGAGACAGCATTTTATTCCTCTTCTCCAGCTCACCAGTCCACAAGTGGCCATGTTATTATTAACATATTGTTCAAGAAAGTGATGACAATTCACTGTTCGTTAGTGATTAACCATCATTAGGGATGAGGGGGATGTCCTATCTTCTTCAGCTAGGGGGCCTCACTGTCACCAAAGCCTACTTTATGTCTCTTCAGGAGAATAAAAGGATAGATACCATGAGTTTCCTTGTAACAATAATACATGGAAATCTGCTTCTCTGCAGAATGAATCAACCAACCACTCAAAACCACCCACTCAGACACTTCAGGCTGATACATAAATATCTACTCAGCAAAGGGTGACTACTGAGCTCTTTCACTGGGGTTGTGTGGGAGTGGACTTCGCTGTTAATGCATGTTGATTGGGGGTATGGTAATACTCTATCTGCCATTGAAAAATCCTGTTTGAAAGTGCCCTGTTTTAGATTTCCAGAACTAACCACCATACTCTTCGGCTGTGCCATTCCTTCACCCCCTCCTCAGACAGCTACTACGCAGTGAGACTGCTACTAGGTATTTTCACCTCGTAGGTGACCTGTAGGAGCCTTCATTTTTTCTCACTCTGGGCTTTTTACCATCTCATTTACAGGTAGCCTGAATTATTTTGAGCAACTCTGCACATCTCTATTTATAGCCTGCTTGTCAGATAGTTGGAGGAAAGTTCTCTTTCGTAGCTCATCTTTCTGCATATAAGTAGAAAAAAGAGACTATGCTTTACATTCATGCAGTCTTCCCTGTGTGACCCACGGACTTCCAAACCTCCATGCTCAAATAACAGCCCCTGTATTGCAAGTAGGAGTGTTGAAAAAAGCAAATTTATTTCATAGAATCTTGCATGGTCCAAAGAAGGTGAACCCTGGCATCTTGTAGCTCATGGTAATTGCTCTACCTCGTTTTTTTCTTCATTCATAAATACTGAGATTTTCTTTGGCTGGATATTTATGGGAGAGTTCAGGCCAGTGAGGGTTCGTCTTGAAGCAAGCAATGGCTTTATAGAAGATGTGTACTGTGGAGAGAGGTAGTATTAGAAGGTGACTACTCTCAGGGTTTCAATTTTTGAAAAGCAGACACCTGGGGCCAAAGATGCAGAATTGTCCCCACCCACAGTGATGTGCAGCCCTAGCTTATGTGTTTGTCCTGTCTTCCTGTCTCTTGGGCAAATTCCTGGGGACTGTGTGCTAGGGATCTTTAAAGGCTTGGGTGTGTTGATATTGTTATTATTGTTCTCTTGAGTTTCAGGTTGTGTTTACTTGAATTTCAGGCCAATTGTAGCATCAGTTTCTCTATTTTTTCCCTCTGTGGCAAAATGCAGTGCCCTCACAAAGCTATAGTGCGGCGACCCTGTCAGCTTGCATGCACTAACACTTTATTATCTAATGATCTAATATGCAACAAGGCAAAGTGCCGGCGCTCATCATTCTGACATAGAATGCCGGGAGAAGTGACTAAATTACTTTATGTACCATTAGCGCTAGCAGCTATGGTGAACTCACCGGCAGCATTTATGCAAATGCCTGTGAATACACTCTAGTGGCTTTGTCAGGATGCCTTCTGACAAGCAGTTTAAATGCTCATTTTTTTTTTAGGGGACTTTTTTTTTCTTTTTTTGGTGGCATACATGTGTTTGTATCCCTCCCCATCTTCTCTTTCCCTCCACTCTCTCCCCTTTTTGGATTGTTTGAGGTCATGCCTCCTCCACGATCACTAGGAAATCAGCGGGTCCAAGAGCTCAGCGGGTCACTGGTAGGCACCTTCTCTGGTTTTAAGGCCCCAACTGATGTTTTTCATATTTAGGTTCTTTTTAAAAAATCCATATGATTTTGTACAGTCATCATGTTTATTTGAAAAATCAGGTTTTAGAAGGTGAACATTTTAATGTTTGTGAACTCTGATCTAAGATCCTCCTTAGTTTCTTTGCTCAAACATAGATGTCTAATTATTTTTTATTTTTTTAAAGATTTTATTTATTTATTCATGAGAGAGAGAGAGAGAGAGGCAGAGAGACAGGCAGAGGGAGAAGCAGGCTCCATGACAGGAGCCTGACATGGGACTCGATCCTGGGACTCCAGGATCACACCCTGGGCCAAAGGCAGGTGCCAAACCACTGAACCACCCAGGGATCCCCAACATAGATGTTTTAAAAACACTCCTGCTTTTTAAAATTGAGAAACAAGTCACATTTACTTTTTGTGGGCATCAGATACAAATGAATTACATTTCCCTTCCAAGTGGTTATACAGAGAAAGACGTGATATATCAATGTGCCAGGACCCCAAAATGAACCAAATCTAAACAAAAGTAGGGTTTAGTCAAAGTAGAAATACTTTGTAGAATAGAGTGGTGATAGAATCACTAGGCCCATCTCCTTGCTGTAATTACAGCGTTAGAGAAGCAGAAGCAGATTTTCCCGACCACCAGTTAGTTCTGACCTCTCCATTGCAGTGTCCCCTTCCAGCTGTCCCTGACAATATGGTGTTATTCCTGCTCTTTAGCATTTGACCTTCTTTCATCCTTCTGCTCCAGACAGAAGCAGTTTTTGCTTCTGTTGGTTGCCCCTGGGTATCCAACCCCATTGACTCCCTGTGCCCAGCTGCACTTAAATTTGTTGTTTTATGGACATGTGGAGAAAGATGATTCAGGCTTGGGAAGATTACTCCAAATTGAGAGACAGCATGGAGCTCCCAATAGAAAGGAGAGATCCCACTCATCTCCGTTCTGTGTAATGAGGCCCTAAGAAGTGGTTAGTAAATAGTTGGATCTAACAGAGAAAGGATCAGGCTGTCTCATGGAAGATCTGGATTTCTGGACCCAGCTCTGCCATGAACTAGTTGTGTAACTCTGGGCAGGTTACTTTGCTTCCATGGCCTCAATTTGGTATGTGTTCAGTGAGATCTGGGTTGGGTTATCTCTAGACCTCCTTTTTTCTTTTCTTTTCTTTTCTTTTCTTTTCTTTTCTTTTCTTTTCTTTTCTTTTCTTTTCTTTTCCTTTTCTTTTCTTTTCTTTCTTTCTTTTCTTTTCTTTTTTCTTTTTTTCTTTTCTTTTTCTTTTCTTTCTTTCTTTTCTTTTCTTTCTTTTCTTTTCTCTTTCTTTCTTTCTTTCTTTCTTTCTTTCTTTCTTTCTTTCTTTCTTTCAGATTTTGTTTATTTACTTATTTGAGACAGAGAGAAAGAGTGCACAAGCAGGGGCAGAGGGAGAGGGAGAAGCAGGCTCCCTGCTCAGCAGGATGCAGGACCCTGAGATCATGACCTGAACCAAAGGCAGATGTGTAACCAACTGAGCCACCCAGGTGCCCCTAGATCTCCTTTTAACATGTACAATTTTTTGGTACTCTGAACCAAAATCGCTGACACATGCCTCCCTCTATCTGGAGGTGCCTTTGGAGAAACAGGGCTTCAGGAGAACAAAGAAATGCACTGGCTGTTTCTAGTATAGTCCTTTCTTTGGCTCTCCAGCCAAATCATTTCTTCCTTTATTCTGAGCATCCAGTACTTGGCGGGCACCGAGTTAAGGTACAGTAAGTAGCACAAGGCAGATGCAGTCCCTGTCTTCACAGAATTTATGATGTAAATAGAGAAGAAAGATATTAAACAAAATTTACAACCAACTCATAAGAGTTATGTATAAAAGGGGGACCATAAAAGGAGTGGGGAGGAGTGAGGTGTCAGGGAAGCCTTCTTTGAAGAAATCACATTTATGCCCAAACATAAGAGCTGAGTAAGTTTTCACCAGGTAAAAGGGACAGAAACAAATTTTCAGGAAGAGGGGACAACATGTGCAAAGGCTGTTTTGCGTAGGTGAGTTCAAGAAACGCAAAGGAAACTAGGATGAGTCCTGTTGCTCCCAGTCACTGAGGGGATGAAGCCAGAGTGGTTGCTAAGGGCCACATTATCCAGGCCCATGTGAGATGCTCAGGTCATGGTCGGTGGCAATTGTGAAATGGTGTGAGAGGCCAAGCAGGGCTTTGATGAACTCATTTTCAATTACATGGACTCCTAGTGTGTCATGAAAGCCCAGGGCAAGATCACTCTGAGTTGCTTATAACTTTGCTCTTCCCTGCCGGCCCTTGGAAGCTCACCAGGGAGTTGGCTGTGCCTGGGAGCAGTCCCCTTGATCACTCCTCATTCTATCGATAGAGCAAGTGTTCAAAATAAGAAGAAGGTCAAACATTTTGAGAGTTCTTTTTCTAGATGCTTTTGGCTTATCAATTTGCTTTATGCATATGTAGCTTAGAAAGAATTTACCTATTGACTTCTTCTGAACTTGTAGAGACTTTCTTAAGGCCTTTAGAATGGAGGGCTACATGCGGCCTATAAATTGTATATTCTTTGTCTAACCCCCAACAAACTAAAATTGAATGAGTGAATAGAGACTAAACATTGAAGAGAAATGTACCATCCCAAATTTCTCTCTCTTCTCCCACTATGGTGACAGCTCATGTCAAGTGAAGAGTCACTGAAGTATGGAAGGTCATCCAAGACATCCTATCATTTTCCAGAGAAGGAAACTGAGACCTCACAAGGGGATGTAATCTTCTCACATTCACATAGCTAATTTCTATCAAAATCCATTTAGTGCTCCTTGCCCATGGTATGCTGGGGGTGGGGGTGGGGGGCAAGTTGAATTTCAGGGGGTGCACAGTTTTATGGTTGCTGGGTTACCCGAAAAATTGGAGGGTTGGGGTCCAGCCCTGATGCCTTTGCAGTTCAGGTTGGCCCAAGCTTGCAGCAGTCTCTCTGGGATTCCAAAGATCACGAAAGGAATGTCTGTAACATTTCTCCAGCTTCCTGACAGAAATGCATCTTCAAAACACAAGGGCCAAGGATGAATGATGCAGAGCTTTACACTTAGACATTGGCCCTTCACATGACTGGTTTTGGGGCAGAAATCCAGCCAGGATCACTTGGGCAAGAGTATTTTGGTGAAGAGTCCAGGTTACCGTAGATAAATATTGATGTCATGCTTTGTTACTTAGAATGGCACATTACATGTTATCAATTGATTTTCCTACTTGAAAAAGCAAGACAGATGAAAGGACAGAACATTAGGGCTAAGAATATCCAGATGTGTCATAGAATATAGTGCAGAGGCGCCAGATTTTCAAGCATCAAATCAGGTCTTTTTCTTTGTGAGCGGTGGGGAAGTTGTCTTTTGTCTTCCCTTGCAATAAAAAAGGACATGGCAAGAAGTCAAGATAACAAATACAGATGAAAGTGCAGACCAATTTTTCAGCGGATACCCAGAGTAATCCATGGAGTGGGTAACACCAGAAATCCTAACGTTGGGGGACTTGATAGCCAGTAAGCTCTCAGTGTTAGGCAGATGAAAGAGTTCAGGAGCCACAGGTCACTGTGAAGCAGATGATCTGTGTTATCCTTATTTGAATCTGACACCACCCACAGCACCACTGGCAAAGTAGAAATAGTGTTCAGACTTTGCTGCCCTGCTTAGTGATGACCAGGCCTGGTGGTAATGTGTAGTATTATTATTATTGCTATTGTTGCTATTTGGGGGCTATTATCAGCTAACATTTACAGAGCATTTACTCTGTGCCAGTACTGGGGTAATTATTTTACTTATAAAGTCCTCGAACAAATCTGGCGAATTATAATGATTATTATTCCCATTTTACAGATGAGAAAACTGGGGTTTAGAGAGGATCAGTAACTTACCCACAAAACTAATTAGAATTGGACCTGAATCTTGACCCCTGGTCTACCTAACCACATAGCTCTGCATGATAATAGTACTAAGAATAATGACGGTAACCCCCATTGAGCCTTTCCTATGCCATGTACATAGTGCTAGATTAAAGAGAAGTTAAATTAACTTGTCCAGAGTTGCACAGCAAATAAGTAGTATATGTAGGGTTCAAATCCAGAGAGCCTGATTTTGGAGCTGTACTTTCAACTTGCTTGCTCTGTATATTATGCTAAAACTCTTTCCATCTCTTATTCCAGTGTTTTTACTTTTTCTCAGTACAAGAAGACAATTATGCTAGTGTCTTAAATAGACCTTTCAAAAGTTAGCCCAGAGTGTATCCTTTTTTTCTTTTTTAATGGCGTGCTGTGTATGTTTACCTTATAGCTTATTTTCCTTCAATAACCTATTTTTCCCAGGGCTATACCACAGTCTGTTAGTCAAATAAAAAAAAAGAAAATAAAAGAAAAAAAACGCTGATTTTATATGATGACTGGTATGTTTTCTAGGAGGTTGGCAAGATAAGAAGGAGGCCGATAATATTTTATTTATTTGCAAGGATGTTCTAACTCATCTCTGTAGAAATCATTTGTTGACCATATGGACTCCCTGGCATGTATACAAGGTATAGAAAAAAGGAGAGCAGGGGTGTGAGACCATGAGTTAAAGAACTGTTGGGATACTAACAGTCTCCTTGTTAGGGTACCGAAAGGTTACTAAACCTCGTGCTACAAATACCATGGGAAACTGATATGTATTTGGGGAGGCTATTTTCTTATATGAATTCTTGACCAATCCATCAACTTTGGGAAACTTGCAGTATTTGGTGTTTTAAATGACCTAATAATTGAGTGAGCCATACCTAACTTATTCTAATGAACACAAAGTGTGTGGGGAAGAGCATGGTGGGAGGCAAGGAATGATGCTTACTGCTTGTATTTTGGACCAATTATGGTCTATCATTAGATAGAACTTTTTTAAACCTATTTTTTTTTGTCTTATATTTGGTTACAAAAGCATTGTAATTCCAATTGTGCTTATTTGAATAATTGATTGTTCCAAATTGAGGGCCTTTCTCTACCTACTTGCCACAGGAATGTCCCTCACTTGAGAATTTCAGAGGATTCAAGTGATATGAACATGCAAATGAAAGCTTCTGTGTACTGGTCATTAATCTTATTAAGAGGAGATATTTAGGGTCAGTGACTAGGAGCGGGCTTGAAACATCTTTGTTTGAGCATTTTCAGTTATACCTTCATAAATAAATAAAAACGGATCCTGCCTGTACCTTGCTGCATGACTCAAGTATGTACTTTGATTTTCTTGGGCCTCAGTTTCCTTATCAATTAAAGGAGGAGCTTGATAGATTCCTTCAAGTCCTGAAGATTTGTTGTTTGAATTCAGTTGATTGTGTGAGAGGTCTTCTGTCTCTGCCCTGGGGAGTGGCCACCACAATGCCAAGATGATGGCCATTCCACAGGATAGATCTTAGGCCAACTTCCCTTCACCTTGAGCATTACTGCAAGAGATTAACAGTGGGTTCTGGGAGGCCCTAGAAAAGTCCCCATGTGTGCCATGTACAACCACTTAGGTAGCTCTCACCCAGAAATTCTCTCTGAATTTCTTTAGCCGAGATCGTAGTGTTGAAACCACTTGATGGTTAGCAGTGAGCTTTTAGACTGTGTTTCCCTTGCAGCATGTGAGGTGATTTTAGGTAATGAGAGGAAAACATTAAAAAAAAAAAATTAAATGATTATGTGTCTATCTTGATGCATATGCAAGCAAGCAAACAAACAAAAACATAGTACTCCAAAGTCATGATCTCTGTTATTGTTAAGGGCAAGACTGAATTTAAAGAAAAAGAAAGTCAATCTAAACAAAAATAGCTTCTAGATTAATTAATATTAAGTAGGTCATAGTGTAAGTGGTACTGGGATAGAAAAAAATCAGGACTGAAGTTTGGGAAAGTGTTTTAGAGGGCTTAAGGGTTGGGGAAGTAATAATTCTTTCAAATAATCAGGAAACAGTGCAGGACCCTGGGAAACAATTTTTTTAAAGAATCAAATGTTGTTTTATTTTTTTAAAAGAAAACCTTTTTAGTTTAGTTTACCATTAGAATAGACTTACTGTCCTTGTAGAATTTTAAAAATCAAAATGTTTCCCAAGCTGTTAACTCAGTTTTTATTTTTAAACGAGTCGTGTCTATATGTCAGAGGGCAGAAATTAGTGTGGAAAGGAGGATTTGAGTCAAGGGAGAGAATCAGCCAGGGTCCACCCAGGCAGCACATTATGATAATATATACGGAACCAGCTGGACACTGAGCAAAGCTGACATTGTGTTGTCAGGGGCAGAATCGCCCATCAATTTCCGAGATAGAATTTGAGTTCAAATGACAGAAAGAGCAGCAACTGTGTTGAAACTGATGCATGGGGGAGGGGGTGGGCAGGCAGGAACCAGCCAGGCCTAAAGACAGGAAGTGCTGGTACCTCCGGAAGGGGGTGGCTCTGTTTTCTCATCTGGCTGCTACCCTTCCTTCTAACCTTAACATCTGTCAGCAAGATCCACCTGGGCCTTTGCATGATTAGAGCCCACTGCAGGGGGAGCTTACTGGTGCTAATTTTAGCTCCCAAGAGCATAGAGTCCCTGCTGCTCCACTGGGGGCCAGATCAGCCTAGGAAAATTAGGATAACAGATTCCAAGGAGCTACTGCTTTTCCATTTAGGAAGTGCAATGTGGATGTACTCATGATTGTTAATAATAAGTGGAAGAGTTCTCAACTTTTAAACTACTCTGTTTACTTCCTTAAAATCCTGACAACTCTGATGATTCTTCTCTACTTCA
Source organism: Vulpes lagopus (assembly GCF_018345385.1). Classification (NCBI taxonomy): domain Eukaryota; kingdom Metazoa; phylum Chordata; class Mammalia; order Carnivora; family Canidae; genus Vulpes; species Vulpes lagopus. The sequence continues at coordinate 36,707,679 of NC_054826.1, read as the reverse complement.
TTCCTTATTCATTCATTCATTCGTTCGTTCATTCATTCATTCATCTATTTAGCCTATGCTTATTGATTGCCTATTGTATTAAACAATAGGGATGCCAAGATGAACAAGGCAGGGACAGCTCTTGACATTTTGAGGTATATAGTTGTGTGTGTTCGTGTGTGAATATTATGCAAATAATTACAAAAAATAATTTAGAATGACTTAAATTGCAATGATGGTAAGCACTATAAAAGAGAGACACCAGACTACTAAGAGAGCTTTAAACAAAGGGACTCAGCCAAGTCTAAAGAATTAGAGACACTTTTAAAATACAAATGAGTAGCATTTTGTCAAGCAAAGAAAGAGAGAGCATTTTTGGCAGAGGGATAAGCATGTCCAAATTCCATGTGGAGGCAAAGTATTAGACACCTGGGAGAGGGTTAAGAGGAAAGGTGAGCTAGGTCTGAGATCCATTTTTTGAAAGAATAGCTTTGAGAATTTCCCGTAGATTGGTTCCTCTTTGACTTGGAGATAAGGGTCCAATGCATCTTCTTAACCACAGACTAATAGAATTCTTTGCCCAGTAAAATGCTAGTAGGTTTTAGACACTGTTTTGAGTTAATGATATGATAGCAACTTTTGAGCATTTACTACCCATTAGGACTAGGGCTAAGCCCTTTGTATCATCTCTATTAATACTCTTAACCACCATAGGAGGGCAGTACTATCATTTTCTCTGTTTAGCAAATGAGGGAAACTGAGGCCATCCTTCAAAGATTTGGCTGTGGCCAAAGAAAAAAAGAGTTCAGTTTTTGCATCTGTAGCATTTGGGCCTCCAAGTAGCTGACATAAGGCAGTCATCACCACTGTTCTTTCCCACTGTTTAGTTAACGCTAATCTCCTCACATTGGACTTCAGAGGTGGAGAGAAATTCTCCTGCTATTTGATCATGTAATATAATTCCTGCTTCAATTGAAGCAAATTGACGAAGTTACTCAAAGGCAAATTGAAAAGCCAGATCTGTGCTAAATCCCCAGGGTTTGTTAGTTGGCATGTGCAGTGATATATGGGAAGGTGCTTTTCTGGGTTAAGATAAAAAATCCTGGTATCACGTCACGCTATCAGGCACCCCATCTTAATCTCCCTGTGCCAGCCCTGCAACTTGAAATACTCAGTGGACAGAAATGAAACTTTATAGAAATTAGGTGATCATCATCCTTATCAGATGAATATGATTCCATCAGTATGATTTTAGCATCTTCAGGAAAAAAAAAGGTGGGGAGGGAGATTTACCTGGAGACGAGCAAGAAAGAGTCTGAGAGGTGGACTGTAGAACTTTTCAGCCAGTCTGCCTTGGGCAAGTTGGCTGGGAGATGGCCTAGTAATTAAAATCCTGCTTAAACATATGCTGCTGGTCAGTCATAGTAGAGGCACCGACATGGGAAACCAGACGGTAACCAGAGAAGGAAAAGAAAAGTGAAACACAAAAGTAACACTCTGGAGCCCGCAGGGTGCAGAAATAGATCTGAATTGGACGAATACTTATCTGACCACTAAGCATGAAAGCGGAACCCAAGCACTAATATATTTTTATCCCAATCTGCAAAATTAATCAATATTTTATATGTGAACATATGCTCCTGTGTTGCTGGCTTATTTAATTGACAGTTGCAATCAGCAGGACACCAGTTATTCAAACCCGCATTCTTCACCCGTAGTTCTGGGGAGACATGCAGCAGGAGAACACAGGGAATAGAGGTGCAGATAATATCAGCTTTGGGGCCTCGTTTCAACACGTCAGTTTCTCTCATTGACCTTGGGGCAAAGTAAGAAACATTTCAAAGGATGAGCATAAAAAAAAAAAAAACAACAAAGGATGAGCATATGTAACATATGTACAAATAGTAATAGACTTTGGCTGTTATTTAGAATGATTAAAATGAATGTGGTTGGTACAAATTGAGAGCTTTCTTTAATTCTTTATTATTCTTTGTCTACTTTGGGGTGGGGGGGGGGCAGAGATTGAAAGCCAATAGATTGTAAGCATCTATTTGATGCCCAGCCTGAAGCAGATGTTTTTGAGTACAATATGCATGGAACTGTGGATGCAGGGACTGTGTCCCAGCAGTTTCAGAGTATTTTATCATTTCTTTGTAGAGAAGGAAAATACAGTTTTGGTCATTCTTTGCTAAAATCTTCTGGCTGAATCATCAAACTAGCTGTGCCCTTCCAGTAACTATTATGTGCAACAAATCAATAAAGTCAGATCTCAGATTCTTCTACCTTTCAACTTTGGCAGAATCCTAGAAACTCTTCTTGATTTGGTTAGCGAAAGTCTGTGGAATTCAATCCTTGTTGCTCAAAAGAAAAAAAAAACAAGTTGGAGAAAATGTTATTAAGGTACTGTTTTAGGATAACCTATTTAGCCAGTAAACTTTTATTATTTTCTTTGTATGCACAAAATTCTATAATGAACACCATTGAGATGGATAATATCCAGATTGGAAATGAAAGTTAAGGGGACTGCTCTAGACTTTAAAAATGTAAGTTCTCATAGTACTGCCACACTTATATTTGATGTTCAGACTTTGACTGTGTGTTTAGCAGCCCAACTTGTAACAATAGAAATGCTTCTAAGCCTGGAAGTCTGGCAGTATTTCCAGTGTTCCTGTGTTTAAATTGGCACCTGTGGTATTATATTAGGATGCCATTTTTTGAACTTGGAAATAGAAGAAGGTAGAGAGAGATTTTACTATAACTCATATGTGGGGCTGAGTCTTAGGGGGAAAATAACTTTGCTTGGAAATAGAGTAGTAATATTCTGTAAAGTTAATAAATATCTGCACTCTATCTTGGGAATAGGAATTGCACAACTAAGATTTTATGGGATTTTGGCTGTAGTATTTGCATGATTGAAGTGAATGTTTTAGCCAAACTGAGCAGAAATTTTAGATAAATACCAAAATTGAAGGGTAGTTTGTGTGTTTTAAATATTTGACTTTATCAACCAGTGTGGACTCTCAAAGTCTCAAGTTCAAGTGAGTCTCTCAAATTCAGTTACCTCATTTGTAAAGTGGAATTTAGAATAAACAGCTGCTTGTCTGCTCCTCAGAGTTGATACTGAGAATAATTGAGAAAATGCATGGGCAAACCCGTTGAAGACTTAACAATGCTAGTTAATTGTCAGGTGTTGGTTACGTATGGAGTACTGTCTAACCAGTTTGTGAATGAATGAGGTCCCTGCCTGCAGCGGATGTGTTGACTTTGGGTTGATTTGCAGACCCATATAGCCCCAGGATCCACATACATACATATCAAGATAAAAGTTCAAGAAAAAGTGCAGTTAGTGACAAATGAATGGGAAAGAGATGAAGAAATTCACCAAAAAGTATTTTATAGCCTGGGATAGGAAGAAACTGTTTCATGCAGAAGACTAGTCTTTATGGTACAGTATTGTTTGGGTAGAACTTTCCTGAAAAAGAAATGGTGGAGATGTGCAAAGCACATTTGGAAACAGTGAATTTAGAGAGTCTGTCATCATCATCTTAATTTTCTTTTTCCTTATATTCCTTCTCCTTCTCCTGCAACATCTCATCTTTTTCATTCTATCTCACATTTGGTCATTGCTTACTCCATGCAGAGCTCTGTGCACATGGATTAATTTATTAAACCCCACAACAACCTCATGAGATGAGTTCTCTTATTGTTATTCCCAATTAAAGCAATAGAAACTGAGGCTTAAGAAAAGCAATTTGCCCAAGCTGGTAAATGATGAAGCTGTAATGTGAGCTGAGGCCTCCTGAATCCAGAGCCAGTGGTCCCAACTGTTGCCAAGTCCTGCTTCCAGTTTGAGAGAGATGGGGAATGAGGTTGGAAGGGGAGAACTGGCCAGACTCACGAGGGTGGACTTGATCCATAGGCCAAGGGGAAAACAGAAAGCTTTCGAACAGAGCAGTAACATTTTGAAAGCTGGCATATGTGGAAGGTTAATCTGGGTTTTGGTATGTAGGCGAGATTTAGCACATAATTAATAATCCGATAGTAGAAATGAATTACAAACAAGCAAGTGTGAGTGTTTGCTCTTTGCAGCCCATATGGAACAGCCCAGACTCCAAAGAGTAATTTTTGAGGAAGTTGAGTCAGTCACCATGTCCACTCTACTTTGCTCCTCTGTCTGGATACATTTGATGATACACATTCTGGTGCTTTGTGACGTCACTGATCATCACCACGGAAACATCTGGGCTGTAACAAACACTGGAGTGTAGCGTCACTGAATGTGTCAGGGAGGAGAGGAAACTGGCTTAAAATGATAAGACTCTCAATAATAAAAATTCAGTCAAATACGTGAGCAGTAGCAGCCTTGGTCATGAAGAGAAATAGAAGCATTACTATTCTGAAAGGCACAGAGCAGGAGTTGTGCATTACTGAAGGTTGAGCCAGGTTGATTTTTAGATGCTGCTCACATTCAAAACACGATTTCCTTAAAAAGTCACTATCTATGCTGTCTTGCATGATGACAGTGGAAATCTTTCAGGAGCTGGGAGCTCATGTCTCAAACTGCTTCTGGAAAACCTTCTACATAGTGGAAGTAGGCTAGCTGGGGACCTTTACATTGTTATGGGAGAAGTCTTTAACAATCAGAAGGAGAATTGGCAGGGGTTGTGGTTTGGGTTTATTGTTTGATGAGTCAGTGGGCAGTATTAGTTGTATAGTTGCAGAGATTAATAACTAAAAGGTGATTCTTGGCCCTTCAAAAATAAAGATGTTCACTAGTCGATCAAATCGTGAATTGACTCTGGCTCTAAGCCATGTGTAGTTTGGTTTGCATGGTGCTTTAAGAAAGTGTGTATTTGTTGCTTTACAATAGAAAATAAAGAGATTTTACCTAAAATCCAGGTTTGCAAATTATCTTTATATTCAGAAGAGCTGGTAATGTTGGAGCCATTTTCATATGGCAACACTTAGGTCAAACTGAGAAGTTGTGTCCCTTTTGGGTAGGGTATATACTCTATGGTTAGCCACAACGTGCATGTCTCCCATTTTGTTATCCCTAGACCATTTGATTTACTGACTTTCCTGCTTGGCTCTGTGAGCATTGGATTTTGTGATCATTGTTGAAGGGATTAGAGATTAGTTATTCCTAGCACAGTTCCTGGTATATGGATGGTACCTCATAAATGGTAACTCTGATTGTTCTTTATCAATTACAGGCTCAGTTATTTAAACTCGATCCTTAGATCAATGCTGCCTGATATGACTTTCTGTGATGATGGAAATGATCTCTGTGCTGTCTGATGTGATAGTCACTAGTTATATGTAGCTATTGACCACTTGAAATGTGGCTAGTAGGACCAAGAAAATAATTTTAATTAAAAATTAAATTTCAATAGCAGTATATGGCTAGTGACTACCATATTGGGCAAAGCAGATTTCATTAATGAGATTGAACATCCACTGTCCTCGTTTACAATACAATGTGGAGAATAGACACTAGGGCTGTGTGTTCATTGTACAAGCCATTACTTAGAGTGAGCTTCATCACTTAGGATCACCTACTTCCTGAAGGGGAGCCACCTTTTATCACTCGTCTACAATTCTTGACAAAAACACATGCCATAGACATATGTTTTATAAAATGTTGTATGTACATTTGTACCAATATATGCAAGTCACCTTAAGCTCGAATGCAAAGTTTCACTGCTTTCTGCCCTCTAGCTGTCCAGTTAAGGGTACTGTGTAAACATAATAACTAGACCTGTCTGTGAAAAAGCCTGAATTTTTTGATGAGCTGCTGGCTCCTACCATTTATGATGGCATAAGGCCAAGAGCCAATGTTACCAAGGGAATTATGGAAAACAGTGGAGCCCTCCTAGACTGCTAGAGGGATCTTATATCTTAAGACTCAAGCTCTTCAGGCTGCAGTCTCTTGTGTTGTTTCCGTCACAAGCCTACGTTGAGCACATTTGATGATCACATTGCCATAAACCAGCCCCAAAGGAGGATTCTAAAAGATCCTTCTTTTGCAGAACTTATTCATTCATTTGCATGTTGTCTGCTTTGCTGAGCCCAGCAGTCACAGCCCTCCCTTTCCTCCCTTTTCCTTTGTCACAGGGTTGGAAACCCCAGCACCATCTACCAGGCTCTGGCTTATTGGTTATTTACTGGCCTCTGGCCTGAAACTTGCCCCAGCCTACTTTTCCAGCTGAAAAATAAGTAACTTCACCTCTTCTAGGGATGTATGCACAGGAGAGCAAAATAGACATTAGCCTGTTTCATTCTAGATGAAACTCTGAGTTACAAACTCCTGCCCCTTAAAAAAAGCCTCCTGAAAAACATGGAAATTCTCCTGAAAATGATAGAAATGGCTATGGTAGCTCATTTTATCAAATGATGATGAATACCAATCTTCTTGTAATGAAAAAAAAAAACATATGTGAATATTCTGCTTGGATCATTCATCGAGTCTGAAGTGTATCTCATCTTTTCTCATAGATTCTGCAGAGAGAATACCAAGTCTTCCTTTTTGACCTTTATGGGCAAATATCTTTATGGGCAAATATCAGTGTAAACTCGTGCTATGACAATGATTTGAATGAGTCCTAGAATTCAGTAGGAGAAAGACTAAAGCCTCTTACAACAATAATGAAAGAGCCTACATAGTTTTAAATTCCTTCTTAGGAAAATTCTTTGCAAAAATGTTTTCGAGAACAAGACCAAGCTGATCTCAACTGAGACTAACTAATGAAATGTTAAATTATCTGCACACAGATATGTTTTCAATGTTGAATTTAGTCCGGCTCCCAGACACAAGGCGGCTAAAAATTCATATTCAGATAAGGAAAGGCAAACCTTGGCGAACAGATGGAGCAGAGTTCAGCATAAAGGTTTAATCCTATCAGGCCGATTCCTGTATGACCATCTGGATAATCCGGCACACACATTCAAGGCCTGTTAAAAATACGACTCCAGCCAAGATTAACATCACAGATTTTCCACTAGACTTGTTCATATTTGACTTTATGATTTTCTAGGCCCAAGAAGATTGCCTGTGAATAAAGACTTGAGTATTCCTTGAAGAAGCACTTCCATGTTTTTTTTTTCAAACCTGTAAATTGTTTCCTCTTTTCACAGTATTGGCTGTCCATTTTTGGAAAGTTATTTTCATTTCCCTTTCTTCCCTAGCTTTCATATCTAGAACTTTTCTTATAACAGGATAATAAGGAGAATTAGGCTAAAAATAATTTTGTGCATGAAAGTTCTCCTTGTCAGGAAGAGTTATTTACTTATTGTATAATCAGAGGCAAGTGAATTTACTATTGTTGCAACAAATATCACAATTGGATCCATGAATAATTCATTTTGAGGGTTATCTCACTTTCCACCATAATTTTTTTTTCCAACGGTGTGGCTGATGATCATAGAACAAGAGAAAAAAAGAAAAGAAAAAAAAAAAACCCTGGTGGCAGTTATTTGCCGTTAGTTGTTGTAGGATTAATATTTTGTACATTTTAATTTTGGATTTGGCAGATCAAACATGAAGTGGAAAACAGCACATTCTCACCTCCTTGAGTTATAAAATTCTGAGCTTCCGAAGTGTTAACAAACAATTTTTGCATATTATGAAACAATGCTGTGTTGCATGTCATTGAATCAAAAAGCCTTCAACAAGTCTTTCAAGTGCAATTTAGAAGTTACAGGTACATCAAAATGTCAAGATTTTTCACTGCTAAATTGTTAAATAACCCTGTTACTGAACCTGCGCAGAGTTATGGATCTCAGATAGACAAACTCAGAAATCTAAAAGTGCTTGCCTTAAAATGTTTAGATTACAGTTGTTGCACTAGGATTTCTGTCCTTCCCTTGCTCAGGTCTATGTCCACTGATTGTTGAAAAATTTTGCTGATTCACTATAGAGTAAGAAAGCTGCAAATTAAACAGAAAGCTAATGGTTCCTATTTGGGCTTGCTCTGCATTTAGCAAACGGCATAGCTTGGAACTTAGCTAAACTGAGATACACCTAGATATTCACATTAGGTTAACTCTGTGTTAATGTAGATGGATGTTGGAACTACGTTTCCATCCACTGACTATGAATTTTTTCTCTTCTCCTTTTCTGTGAGAGCCATTAGTGTTGTCAAAATGAAGGGCTTTGCCAAATAAAGTCATTTTGGAATAAAGGATGAAAAACACTTGAAATTCTCAATCTCCTCATTTAATATTTAATAGATTTAATTGCATCTGGTACTGAGAAATCTCTGTATCATGGGTTACATTTCTCTTCAAAGTGACACACACACAGACACACACACACAGAGGCAGAATCTCTTTGCATATATAATATATTATTCTTTGCCAAGTAATATCTAGATGAGCTAGTGGATGGGGTAATAAATGCAGACCAATAACAAAACAAAATGAAGACCCTACTAAAACAATAAAATGCTTAACTGCATAAAGCAATTACTGAAAAAAAAAATAAAAGAAGGCAGAAATAAACCTAGTAATTCAAGAGTTTTATTTATTTGTTTATTTATATTCGAGAGCTATGTGTATTTGTTTACTAGCTGACTAGGAGTCTGTGGTGAGGTTAGCAATCTGACAGTGAGGTTTGCACCTGCTGGTGCTAGGGTTTGGGTTGGGCATTATAACTGCTGTGGGTTTCCAAGGCATCCAATTGGAAGGTTGGTGAATCCGGAACAGTTTTACATCCTGTACATGGTGAAAAGATAGAGGGTCAGTCTTCCCACTAGGGGAGAACTTTCTGCTTGTCCTTCTCCCTAGCCAGTAGCTGCCAGTTGTCAGGATCAAAGAATATGCAGATGTTGATGCTGCTGATCTGGGAGTAGTCAAGAGAGTAATCATTTCAGTTAAAATACGCAGCAAGAGCAATTGTTTTGACTTAACATGAAGGGCAGATATGTGTGTGTTGAGTCCACGTAGGAGTACTTTGAGTTCTGTCGATCTTTGGGACAGGCCTGCTCTCAAACACAGCTTCACCAAAATCCAATAGCTACAGGGATTAAAGGCCTGAGATTATATGAAGTCACAGGTATCCTAGAGGAATGGGGTGAGTTCATGGTTTTCACAAGTCTCAAAAATTTGGGACAACAACAGTAAAGTCAGTTCCTTATTTCTGAAAAGATCACCATTTATATTCATTCCAGGCAAATGAGAGCCTTAAAAAACAAACAAACAAACAAACAAAAAAAACCCAAACCATTCCCCCTTGTGGAACTGATGCCAAATCCACCTCTTCAGTAAATGTAGCTGGCTAGGTTAGCAAGTGACAGGATTGGAAGTTCCTAGGAAAACTACACAACCTGGAATGACGAGACTATTGGGTATTCTAGTGAATAAATAAACTCTCACTAATGGGGAACTGGTGATAACGATAATTATTATAGCAGCAACTAGCATGCTATGTGCCCGGCCCATAGGAAAACAACAAAACACCAGCAGACACCTGCATTTTGCCACAACTCTGTGAGCAGAAACCACTGGTGCCCCCTTGAGGGGGGAGACCTTTAGAGAGGCTAAGTGACTGCTTCAAGGTCTCACTGAGTGAGAGAGGTGGAATTTGAACAGCTGGAGCTGTTGCCCATTTGCAAATACCATAATACTCTGGATGTTGAAACAACTTAACATACATAATTGCATCTTTCTGTCTTTATTCAGGAGCCAGTTAAGGACTGGTGCCAGCATCTTCACCTCCATTGTAAGCATCAGTTATCTGCTCCATCAAAATGCTCATTAATAGAGAGTTCTGGCTAACAGAATGCTGGAAAAGGAGAGTTTACATCTTTTCATATGCTGTACAAAATAGAAATGAAAAATGAGCTGAATATCCATTTTAGTGGAATTTTATCTTGAGGTTTAGAATGGGATTAGAACATTTCTAAATTTATACATTTTACCAACTGATGAAATGCTGTTTCCCCAGCACATATAAATACAGGAATGGAGAAAAGAGCCAAACAATACATCTCTAATGAGGCTTCTGTAAAAGAACAACTGTCACAAAAGCCTCATTTTGGAGATAAGAGATAATAAATCTTGCACCCAGGTCATCTACACTGCTATTCCAAACAACTGAAGTATTGATCACAGTACAAAGATTTCGGAGGCAAAAGTAAGAGCAGCCCCAGGACCCTGCTGATAGTGGCACACACCACTAATTCACCTCAATGGGCAGGCACCTCTGAGCTCAATTAACCCTTATTCCCAAGGCCACCCATAAACCCTGAGGTAAACATGGCTTTCCTGGCACTTGCTTTCTATCAATGAAATAGATCATTTCTATTGGAGGCTAAGGCACAATTTTAACTTACAAATTTACCTTGCTATAAAGAGCCTGATGCTTCCAATGCGAGTGAGCAGGCACTTGAATCTTGTAACATTGATTCTGTAAATCAGAGAATTTTATTTTTTTTTAATTAATTTTTATTGGTGTTCAATTTACCAACATACAGAAAAACACCCAGTGCTCATCCCATCAAGTGTCCACCTCAGTGCCCGTCACCCCTTCCCCTCCAACACCCGCCCTCCTCCCCTTCCACCACCCCTAGTTCGTTTCCCCGAGTTAGGAGTCTTTATGTTCTGTCTCCCTTCCTGATATTTCCCAACATTTCTTCTCCCTTCCTTTATATTCCCTTTCACCATTATTCATATTCCCCAAATGAATGAGAACATACACTGTTTGTCCCTCTCCGATTGACTTATTTCAATCAGAGAATTTTAAACTGCTGAAGGCATCTGTGATTTCTTCTGCCTTCTGTGGCCATTGGAAGGAAATATAAATGCTCTGGATCGTCTACACACAGAACATTAGTAGTTAATATGTACTGGAGGCCGAATGATTTCCTTCCTTTCTTTCTTTCTTCCTTCCTTCCTTCCTTCCTTCCTTCCTTCCTTCCTTCCTTCCTTCCTTTTTCTTTCTTTCTTTCTTTCTTTCTTTCTTTCTTTCTTTCTTTCTTTTCTTTCTTCTTTCTTCTTCTTTTCATTCTTCCCTCTCTTTTTCTTCTCACCACGACCATTGTTCAGAAGCAAATTTGAAATCTGGTAATTAGGCCCTGACTCACGGTGTAGTATTAGAGTCCCGAGCCAAAGTTCAACACCCTGAAATGAAATTTAAACCAATTAATCTGTTAGATTTTTATCGCTTGTCCGTGTTTTCTCAGCAATTCCCCCAGCACGTGGCCTTTGATCAACTCTCATACAAACGCTAAAATGTGTGCCTGCTGCTAGCAAGATGGGAATGACATTAACATGGTACTCATAAAACAATCAGAGCAGAGAAGCCCTCAAACAGGCAGGGCATGGTAATATTTAATAAAAGCACACACATAATCTTCAGAATTAGCATTTTGTGCCTTGCAGTACCTTTGGGAGAAGAGCTTTTATTTGTGGAGTGATCATTATTATAACAAAGAAGAGCTACCTAATAATTTCCACTTTAACTCTGCAATGTGCCACGAGCATTTCAGAGCCATTATGCTAAACTGTGGTGGGGTAATCATGTTATTGTCATAGTATGAAGGAAAGAAAATCTCCTCTACTTTGGTGGCTGTTGGGGGTGGGGGAAGAGGTAAAAAAGAAAAAAAAAAGACCAAAAAAATCAACTTCAACTTTTATTTTTAATGAGATTTAGAAGCAGGATTTGACTCTCTGTCCTTGTGGTTACCAAGAGTGTGAAAATTCCTTGGTGAAGAAGAATCTTTTATTAATTAAATCAAGATTTGGCTGGTGAAAGTGGTTTTGTATTTGATCAAATCCACTCCCTTCCCCAATTTTGTAATATTTTCATGGAGATAGAATTGTATTGATTATTACACTCTTGGGTTGGACTGAATTCATTTGTAAATCTTCTCACTTCAAATTCTGCTGAACACATCCACCATGACTATTAAAAATGATCTCTCCTTTTCTTCCTCTCTGTGTCTTTTTGGATATCCTGAGGGAAAGAAAAACAAGTCCTTGGCTACTTCAGATGTGATCTGGGCTTTCTCAGAGTAAAGCTTACCCAGAAAGAAGAGAGAAGGAGAGGCTCAGGATCTGTTAATCAGCACAGCTGGACCTTTTTTTTTTTTTTTTTTTAAATTAGTATCAATTTGTTCTAAATAGTACAACCTTTATCTCTTACAAAATTAAATGATGTTATTTAATTTTTATTATGATAACATATTACTTTAATGTGTGTTTATGGAAAATATTCAAACCATACCACTTTTTTAAGAGTAAATTTAATGGTCTCCTTGCCCCCTCTGCCCCATTGCAGTCACATTGCTGTGTTTCATATGGACCCACTGGAGACAGTGGCTATACATCCTTCCAGATCTTTGTTCACATGTAACTACATACACACAAACACAGGTGTGTCTATGGGCTCATATATGTCATTTTTTTAAGTTAACAGGATCACACTGTTCATTAGACTACCACTTGCTTTTTTACTTACTAACATACTTTGTCATCTTTCCATGTTAGTTTGGAAAAATCTTTTCCATCCATTCAAATGACATTCCTAATATTCTGTAGTATGGATATACCATCATTTATTTGGCCACTCTCTTATTGGAGGCACCTAGATGCTTGGATTTTTTACTGTGAATATCGCAGCGAACTTTTGGGTACCTGTAGTGGTAGGCACATTTGCAAGTATTTTCCTGGACTGCTTTTACTCTGGCAAGTTTGTGACTACGATAAAGGGGTAAAATGGTGGCCTAGGAGTTAAAGTTAGATGATAAATATTTTGTTTACCGCCTGTACGTTTAAAAAATTTGAATTAGCTGCCAGCATTTAAAGATTGGGAAATTCACATAAAATTCTGGTTCCCAGCCTCTTTCAAAGATCAGAAGCCCAAACTGCACTGGGCTAGCACTGGTGTGGGGGTACCAGTGGCTAGAGCTTCTCCAATTCTTGGCATCAGGGGCCATCCATCTCATGCTTGTTCTGAGACTCTGAGCTTCTGTATTCATTTGTAGTTTTTGCCTTGGCCTGTATGGATCTGTGAGTGTTAACAACTGCTCTCAGGCCTGATCTGCTTAGCTAGTCACAGTGTCTTCTACCTTGCATTATTGACACTTTAGAGTTCTTCATTTGGTGGAACTATCCCCTGCATTGTTGAATAGTTAGCATCTTTGACTTCCTGGCACTAAATGCCAATAACATCTCTTTGCCCACCCCCGCCCCCATCAGTGTAACAGCACATGAGTCCTTTACATTTTCCAAATTTCCCAGTGGGGAAATACCTCAGAGGTTCCCCTCAAGACTGCTATGCCACACAGATGTATAGAAGCACCTTTAGAATGCCTTGAAGCCCAGCTTTACAAAGGTCTACATAACTAACTTGTTCTAGGAATGACATCTAGTCTCTAAGATAGAACAATGGATCGTTGTGTATAGAGGTAGGATGGACCAAGGGGTGCGTCACTGTTTTCATGAAATACCCCCTATTTTATTCACCAGAAAGCTAAGAAGATGGTGTCACATATTGTCTCCTCACCAGCTTATCTCTGGAAGCTTGATGATCTTTCTTTCCTCTGGGTAGTTGACACTTAGCTTTGTTTCTGGTTTATTGCTCACAGAATTTGAAAACATTATCACTTTCCTTAGGAAGTGTTTGAAAGCACATATGTACACACACACACACACACACACACACACACACACACACACATACACAGACACTTATATGCCTTCTTTATCCTATAAAAAACAAATGGAAAGAAGTGGGAGAGGACCAAGTCTAAAACCAGCTACCAGACCATGCTACCAGATTGTCTTTAGTATAGGAGAGTCTCTCAGAGATAGACCAACACCATTCTGCCTCCTTTGTACAATGATAAGTAAGCCTGAAAGATCCATACTTATTTTAAGAAATATCTAAAAAAATATACTTATCCAAAGAAATTTGCATGATTACAAAAATAAAATTTTAAAAATTAAAAGAAAGTTAATACAGATAATAAACATCCTAAACAACTGTTTTGTTGTTTATGAGAGTAGTCACATGGTGAGCATTTATTTAATCATACCATTGGATTTCACACTCTGTCATTAGGCAAGTCTCTTTGAACAGACAAGTTCAGTTAAACCAAGATCCTGTTCTCAGAAGTATTTTGAGATATGGCTCCCTTTCTACCCTACTTTAGCAACTAAGTACTCTGACTTAGAAATTAAGAATTGAAATTTTGAGACATTAACTAGAATGTTTCCAAACTGCTTTTATTTTAGGAATTCTATATAGTTTTTAAATGTGCTTTATTTCTCTTATAAATTTCTTGAAGTCATGCGTCATATGCTATCATTGGTTTGGGAATACTCAAGCATGCATTTAAACATCTTTACTTTTAAGGAAAAATTCTGCTTAAGAAAAAGTCCTGTGCCTGTGGAGCATTGATCACAATCTTTATGTGTGTTAAAAATTGGACAAAAATTTTCAAGTCATGAATCATTTACATTTTCTTGATTAATTATTTTGTTTTTGGGAGAAAGTGAAGAAGAGAAAAGGCATCTGAATTGCCCAGTTTTAGTTGTAAATGCATTACTATGAGTTCAGCCAACATGAAATGTTTAGTTTGGATATTTCCTAATTTCTCTGTGCTATTTTATAAGATGAATTTGAATCAAAATCAAACCCATTCTACTTGTTTGTGTGGTGGCACGTGAGCAATGGTCCCACCGGGCTAGGCTTTATATTTTCTTTTCTTCTTGCAAAAGTTAAAGTGTGATATTTTGCCAAATTTGACAAAGCCCGATAGTTTTTTTTTCCAGCTTATTCCCGTTAAAATTAACTGGTGCTCCCATTGGCTTCAATATTTGGAAAGTCAGTCTTGGATACTTAATAAACTTTTTATTAAAGAGAAGGGTCTTGTTTCCTCTCCTTGCACAATATCTCTCTAGCTTTAGAATTTTGCTTTGTTCTTGTTCATAAAAGTAATCATGAGAATAACAACATGGCATCATGGAGTTAAGAACCCTTGGTGCCTTCTGAGACATTTCAAAAACATAATCCTACAATTACATTTATGCCTAGCAATTCTGTTGAAAGTATGCCATGCTCACCAGGCAAGCCACCTGTAGTCTGTTTGGAATCATGGTATTTGCGAATAATTTCCCACCTCCAAGGGCCATTTATAGTGGAAAGAGAAGAGATATGAAAATTTTAAAAAGTCTATTCAAGAGTTTTATGCCTGGAAATGGCAACACAGCAAAGGTCATGGGACTTTCTGTGGTTCAGCCCTGACAGCTATTTGGTTACATAATTCACCCTGGGTGACCTGCATACTTTACATCTATAAAATGGGATTCATGATATTGGTTGAGACAAACCTTAATGACTACTAATGAAGAATGTTGCTGTGTTAGTGTTACAGATAGAAGGCACGGAGCAAGAATATTTTCTTGTTCCAGCCTTTCTTTCTCACTTCCCTTTGGACAGAAATGCTTATCTAAAAATGTATCGATTTTCTTTTCGGGAAGAATGTCTAATTATGAAGCAATTCTATAAGGTCTCCAATGTGTTCCAAAAAGCCACCCATTCTTTTTTATTTTTAGCTTCTCACAAATTAAATTTTGCTTCTGTGTTTTATTTCATAAGATTTCAGGTTTGAAAATAATTGGGCAAAATATATGTATGTCAATAGAAACAATGGAAAAAAAAGCTTTTAAAAACTGAAATTGCACCCTTAGGTTTCAGGTCCTAAAGCAGCTAGGAAATGCTGAGATCTTGGGGGACTTTCTGTTAGTGAAAAGATAAAAGATATATATTTTTTTCTTTTTCTCAAGTCTCCATCATTAAAGTTTGGTTCTAACAGCAGACTCCTTCTCTTTTTCATGTGTGTTGAAAAGCAGCTACTCCCTGTATCAAAGCCATCAGCCCGAGTGAAGGATGGACGACGGGAGGCGCGACTGTGATCATCATAGGGGACAATTTCTTTGATGGGTTACAGGTCATATTCGGTACCATGCTGGTCTGGAGTGAGGTAGGTGTTGTCTGAACATTAATATCTAATAGCTTGGTCTAGTTGAGGATACTGTCTACACTTGAATTTCTAATAGAGTGTGTGTAGAATTTCGTGGTGCCACCCTGGGTGGGCCAGCTCTAGTCTGCAGAACTCTGGGAAAGTAGAGGACGTGGGTTGGGTATACCTGGAAGTGCCACTCTCTACTGGAATGACTTCCATCCTCTGGCCCGTAAGCACCAGGAGAGCTTCTGTTTTGTCATTTGTCCTCTTATGCTAGCCATGGTGAAGAGGCCCTATTATACATTGGAAATTGGAAAGGAGATCCAAAGTCACAAAATATAGAGGAAAAGCCTTGTTCAAACTTTAACAAGGTGATAATCTGTGAATAGCTGTAGATGGGATCTACTGTAGGCCCATCTTCAAGGAATACCATTCATATGACAGTAACAATGCAGGTGTAGATGGATCTTGACTTATTCAGTGATTCTTCGTCCAAGAATGAGTGATTTCCCAGGACACCCTTGAAGAACCAAAGGCTTTTTCCAGCCCTAGGAATTTATGGCTCACAGGCATCTCAGTATGTGACCACAACCATGTGAAAATGACTTTTTTCTGTGTGTATAGTGCTTCCTAAGCACTGTGATCATTATTTTAACCTGCCAGTTGACTTGTCTAGCAATAATCAACATTAGCTCAAGATTATAAAACATGAACCTCACTATTATATAGATGCCGTGGAAAACTTGCCTTTGCTTTCTTTCTATGTTCTGAGCCTGGATTTCTCATCCAGTGTGCCCAGAGCTCCTTCTCTTTCACTTCCCCAAAAGTTTAGAATAAAACTCATGTTAGGCCCATAAGGTACCACTAATCTTGTCCATGCTGTTTGTTTTACAAGCAGTTGTGTGAATCACTAAACTTTATTGAGACTTTCTGTAACTAGGCACTGTGCTCAGTTATTGACACAGATCATCTCAATCCTTTCCTCTGCAGCATGGGATAAATACTCTTAGCCTTAATCTGTTCTTGATAAAGACACTAAGGCTGAGAGTTAGATATATAGTTACAAAACCCCAAAACAGCTACTGGAAGCCCATGAAGTATGGATCATATGTATGCAGCCACAGAAGTCAGTAGCAGAACAGGAGCTAGAACTCAGATTTTTTATTTCCATTCCTAGCTGTCCTCCCATGACACCACTGTTTAGACCATCTAGATACTTTGTGTCTTCTCTCTAGGCAGGCCACAGAGGTAAGCAGAGTAAGGACTGTGATCTTTGAGTATTTTTATCTTTCCAAAGCAGAGCCCGTCTTTCTTTTTAAGCCTTCTGTGTGCACTTCTCACTGCCAGTAACTCACTCGGGCCAGCCTCTTGTCAGCCTGTGGGTCCATTGCTTTTGTGTTTCCCATGCCGCCAACTAGCAGCATGCATTTGGCCAGAGAATCAAAGCTCTTGTAAAACTGAATCAGGGATGGGCTTCTCAGTCCACCAAACTAATTGTTGTCCAAGTTGGATGGAACATCCCAGGCACAAGTAGTGGACTGAGCTCCTGCTGCCGATTGTACCCCATTCTTTGTTGGAACGTTGGGTTGTAAAATTAGAAGCATCACATACATGGCATATTTTGCTGCTAGTCTGGTGTCTTTATCCCTGCTGGAGACGGCAGTCCTCACAAGGACAGCTTCTCCCAGGTCTTGTAAGCTATAAATTCATCCCTTTCTATCCCTCATTCTGTTGCTTATCCTGGAAGTTGGGAGAGGGGAAGAATAAATATATTCTTGGTCCAAATATATAATATGGACTTCTTGCTCCATATTATAGAGACCTGAGAAGTGGGGCTCAGAATTGGCAGTAAGTCCTACTGAACCTCTGAGAATAAAGTGGGTTAGTCTGAAGTTTCTTTTAAAGCTTTGTGTCTGTCTTTGCCCAACACTACATTGGTTATGGAACAAGGGCTTTGACATACCAGGAGATCATTAATTTGTACTTCCACCTTGTTCCTAGTCACGGTCCTTGTGTTTCCTCTCTGTCTGCCCACATTCTTGCCCTCTCTTGGGAAAAGGTAAGAAAGACAAAATTCTAATTTAGACTAATCCAGATTGCTTCAAAGTATCTGTTTCCATATGACAAAATCAATACAAATCATGTAAAAAAAATACCCCAGTAAAGCCATACCTTTGTCTTCCTCCTTCTTCAATCTGTCCACCACCGCCACTGTCTTGCATGTACCAGAAACCCCTCACGGTGGATCTTAATGGATCCAACTAGGAGGTGAGGCTGGGGAATGCATGCTCCTTCTTTGGCCACCTCCTCCTCCCAAACTGCTCTCATGTGTGACTATGTCATAAATCAACTATGACCCTTTCCCAGTGCAAACCTACCAGGAATTTCCAAAATGTGGATATTATTTTAAAATAAGTAAATCCTCTGTAGCATTAGATTGGGTGTCTGGGTGGAGGATTTTAATTTAGGTTGTTATTATAATAGTCTTGACATTAAGAAAAAATGAGCCTTGCTGAGGTGAACTTTTTATAAATATTTTAAACTATTTGTATATCTAGATTTTCATACAGGCTATTTGACAGACATGACTTTTAGTGGATGGAGAGAGAATTTGGTACTGCTTCAAATCCAAAAATCCATTGTGTAATAATGAGAAATAGCTCACATTTACAAAGGGTTTATCATGTGTAGGTAATTATTTGATCCTCATGGTAGCCCTGTGTTAGATACACATGAGTAAACTTAGTGTAGGAGAGGTTGAGAAATTTGCCCATCATCACACAGATAGCACTAGAGATGCATTTGTATCACAGTGGCTGTTTTTACAAAAAAAATTAAAGCCCAAGTTACTGAGAGAGCAAACGAACACATATGAAAGGAAAGAAGCACAGAAATAGAAGAAAGAAAAAAACATGCATAGTAATCCAGGTAATAGGGTAGTAGAAGTAGTAGTAATAGTAATAGTAGTAGTAACTTCGGTGGGTTTTAATCACATAAAATTACATATGTGCCTTTCATTTTGGTAGAGGCAAAAAATATCAACCAGGTCTGGGGCCATTTCTACAGGCTTCCATAGGATAGAATCAGAACTCACTCAGTACTGTGAATATTTAAAAGACGGTATCTGTGAAAGATTGGTGGAAAAATGTAGAGTATGACTAATATTCAGCTAACATTCACTGATCACTTAGTTCCTGCCAGGTACCATGCTGAGTATTTGGTATGGCTCTCATGTGACCATCACAACATCTGTCTACTATGTTGTTCTTGTTTTACTGATGAGGAAATTGAGGCTTGGGGAAGTTAAATCAGCTGCTCCATGTTCAGAGGGTGGAGGTGGAATTTGAACCCAGGCAGCCTGACTCCCGGGCCTCATCTTCTAAACCGTCCATTATTTAACCTATGCCAAAATTGTTACCCTAGTGTTTTAACACATCAGATAAGGTGTAATGCTCACCATTGCCATTGATGCCTTGTACTGCGGTGAGGCAGGGGTGGGTATCTTAATAGTTATTATCGCCTTCCAGGCTGTGGTAGACTTGGGATGCAGAGAAGTAAGAGCTATCCCTTCATATTCTAGTTGTATAGGCTTGTAGATGGAGCCATTGGCTTCTAGGAAGAATTTATCTTTATGCAGGATACATGCCCTGCGTCAGGGGCAGAAGACAACCTCTTCCTTGTTGACATAAGAGAACTTGGCAGGACGGTTAACCTGTTTGGGTCACATCTCTAGATAGGACCCCTATCTATCTGACTTTTTGTCCCCTGGCCACGTGATCTCTTGAGGTTATGCCACCTCTAAGATCTAGTACTTCTGATTTTAAATAGACTTTTATCTCTTCTCCATTTCCTCATCCTATAGCCCAAAGCACTCAGGAAGCAGGCTGGTGGGCCAGGACAAGCAGATAACATTTTAGATTAGCAGCTGATGTTATTATTTGGAATCTTTTTTTAGCTTAAGAACTTTAAAAAGAGTGAGAGAAAATAGGGCTGGCTTAATTTACCCTCATCTGTGCTCTTTCCTTACTAACCCAATCTTTTGCAAATGAGTGATTCAGTTTAGCTCACTGATTGCCGCCTGAGGGTTGGGGAAAAAGAAAGGTGGCACTCCATTGCTCCCACCTCAGCTCTGCTGTCTGTGAGCTCCCAAGTTTGGGGTGAACTACATGGCTTTCCTGTGAATTTGGTTTTCCATCTTTGTTACTCTTCCTTATTGGTTCTTGGCCTTTTTCCTCTCTGTCTTTCTAGAAAGCAAATTATCATACTGATACTCTTGTGCTTTGTATCCTGCCTTTACCCAAAAAATTTGCCAAAAAAAAAAAACCTTTGTAGTATTTGATATATAAACCCAGGAAAATCAACAGAGCTGATGTGTGCTCATGATTAATGTGGGTTAAGTTTTTTCTTGATCAGAGATATACTTGGTTGTTTTTGCTTTTCCCATAACATGTGATTTGGAGGAGGGGAATGGCTCCTGCTTCTGGTTTGTAGAGCTAATACTTATGTTAATAACTCCTGAACACCTCTATTTGCTAAGCCATGAGTACTGCTTGGCTTGCCTCTTGGTGTCTAGCACTGGGATAGTTACTACGGGTAATCAAAATTAGGCTTTGTGGGATCTGGTGTTTTATTTGGAACAGCACCTTGCTCCTATGAAACAAATTAGGGAGTTACATAATATATTTTTATAATCCAGTGTTAAATTACTAGCTTAAAATTCAAGGCAAGGTTCTAGAAAGCACAGAGAATGGTATGGTCAGAAGTAGACTGTTCAAATAACAGTCAAGCTTCTGTTATGTACGGATGGATCTCTGTGCTGGGCATTTTAGGCTCTGACAATCCTTTGATTTAATCACTGAAATCTCTGGGAGAATTTATACAGCTTAAGGTATTTAAGATGCCTGTAAAGAAAGTACAGTGGTGAGATTGGTGAGGAGCAGAGGATGAAGGGAACTTCATGCAGACAGTCATCCAAGCAAAGGTTTACATTGCATGAGGTGGCAGTGGGCAAGGAGCTAGTCAGGAGACTTGGGTATTAATTGCAGTCTTTCTGTTGCTCAATCAGAGGACCTAGATTTTAGTGTTGGTCATTGGGCCTTAGTTTCCCCATCTGAAAATGAGGGGCTTAGACTAAATCCTCTTTGAAATCAGCTATAATTTTATAATTCCTTTATCTAGAGTTTACTCCCCTGACTGTCCCTTCAAAGTAAGAAGCACGAAGTGATGATGGGTAGCAAGTAGCTTCTTTTCTTCCACTATTGTGCTTTACTTTTACAACAAACTTGTAATATACAACTATCATGTTTATTTGCAAAAAGATTCTTTGGACTTCATCAAAACCATTTAATTAGCTACAAAGTTGGATCTCCCTATTGATATATCTTTAGTCAATTTATTTTAGCCTCTACACTTCATGTTCTGGATCTGGTATAAACTTGAGACCACAATGTTGGTCTAATTCATTTTCCAGATAGTTCTGTGGAATACCTCAATTCTTGGGGATATCAACAGGCACCCCATGGGAGATAGGGGAAGAAGGTTTTTCCTGGCGAGTTTGGGAAATGTTGAGTCAAATAAATTAAACTGGTCCTTGTTCTAGGACTTTGCAAGTCTTTTGAGATACTAATGTACACTGTGAATACCTAAGATGAAGTTTACAACATGTCCCAGGCTTTTGTGACCACAGAACCTTTTTACAGGGTTCACCTTATAGGAGGATATATTGGTGGTGGATGGATTTCATGTTAATGAAGTAAAATCACGAAGTCCAGTCATGAAGTGATCGGTCTGGGGTAGATGTGAGAAAATCATCTGAAATATTTGCAGAGTATTATTCAGATTAGACCAGGAATGTGTAGAGCCATTATTCTTTAATACTGCAGGCTTTGAACAAAATTTCTTTCATATTTTGCATCTGGTTTTAGTCACCACACACTTGGCATTAGATGCCACGTGATTTTGCAGGGCAGCTATATTTAAAGATTGCCGGAACCACTTAGCTCAGATTGAGAAGTCAGTTTCATCATTGTATGAACCAGTAAGCCTCACACAGGGACTACATGCTGTCTTTTGCACCCGGATGAATATTTTCTTCCACTACATTCCCAAAGATAGGGAGAAGTCAAAGGGAGAAATCTATGAGGGGTGGGGAAGACCTATGGGTGAATATGGTTGGGTAAATAAATGGCAGTTTGGGGGCTGAGAAATGATTTCCTGCTTTAATCCAGAAGTTGGAAAACAAGGTTTTAAATGCAGTTCCTGACTTCTTTCTTCTTTCCTATCTCTACTTTCCATTCTCATTTGTACACATAGCTCAGAGGAAGGATTGTAAATAAAAAATAGCATTTGCTCCTCTGTGACATTAAAGAATGAATGGCTACAACTCATACATGTTCCCACTGGAAGTTTCCCAGGCCTTTTTGTTTGGCCTTGATTTTTACTGAACCACATGTAGAATCACAAAATTTTGAGGGCTTTGAGGAACCTTTCCAGTCATGAAGTGCAGCTGTTTTTGGAAATGAGGGAAAAGAGGCTCCAGAGTCATACAGTGACTTGTCCTGGGAACACATTAGCTATTACTTAGTTCTGGGGTTACAGAGCAACTCTCCAGACACCAACCTCACCCCCCATTTAGCATTCTCTTGTACCAGTTTTCTCATGGTATTTCTTTAGTCCTTTAATAAATTTCCTTATATTTATCAAATCCTCCCAAATTTTATACATGATGATACTGACATTCTAATGGCTGATATTTGTACCACACTTATATGCAATACAATTCCATTCAATTAAAAAATAAAATTAAGAAAGGCAGAGAAAGACATTATCACAAATATCTTTTAAAATTTCATAATGTAAATATGGCATATAAATGGTTCTGTCCTGTATTTAACATATATTGAGGCTTACATGTAGAAGTTTAATTTAAAGTTGATGAAATGGGGAATCCCTGGATGGCTCAGCAGTTTAGCACCTGCCTTCAGCCCAGGCCTGATCAAGTCCCACATCAGGCTCCCTGCATGGAGCCTGCTTCTGCCTGTGTCTCTGCCTCTCTCTCTTTCTCCCTCTCTCTCTCTGTGTCATTCATGAGTAAATAAATAAAATCTTTAAGAAAAAAAAAGTTGATGAAATGCGTGGATTTAAAATAATTCATGCATTCCTACTTTTCCCAAACATGTAAGTTGCCAAGTCTGTATGCAACCTGTACTTACTGATCACCTATTAAGGGGAAGATGCTTAATGTAAAATTATAAACTTTATTTTAAGGAATAAAAGGAGCAATCCGAACTGGTTGCATTCAACTTTGAATAACATCTTTCAAGCCCAAGTTATTTTATGAGGAATCGTTTTTAAATGAGCCAGTATATTTAAAATAAAAAAAACAGATTAAAAATACTCTAATGGCCTCTTTAATGTGGTTAATAGTTACAACCGTGCTCACCTTATTCCTAAAAAAGCTTTAGTCTGTATTTTTGTTTTTAATGACTAAGGCACTTGAAATCTCTCCTCTATGTTGTTAATTATAGATGGTTAAAAACAACTTTAAGATGACATTCTCAGTTAGTTTTTTTATGGTGCTTTCAGGAGGTACACGTGTGTGCCTATCACTTGGAAATGGAAACCAGACAAGTGTGATACATTGCTAATTTTAATATGAATCAAAGACAAAGTTCTCACCTGGCTGCAGTCATGTGACTTTGATGAAGAAAACGGATATCTATATAGTGTTGTGTTCATTTTATATCTGTGCTCAAAGTAGACTCCTGGAATGGCTCCCTAATGGTCTGAACTAAAGCCTTCCTCCTTATCCAACTTTATTGGCTTCCTCCTTCCTCAAACCACAACTCCTTAGTTTGGGATTCATCTTAACTTATACTTTACTCATACTGAGTTGTTAGCTCCTTATACTCATAGTGATATTTTGCCTCTGTACTTTTACCTTTCTTATGCCATTCCTTCTTCCACAATGTTTTTCTCTTCTCTCTGTGCCCACATTTGACTGCCTTTTAAGATCCAGTAAAATGCCACTTTTGTCTGTGAAATCTTCCCTTATAGTTCAGATACTGAGTATTTCCCTTCATCCTAAATTTACATGGTCTTATCTGTACCATATTATGTTTCTTCTAACTTTCTGTCTTTTGTGATTTAAGGGGATGTTCTGTCCCAAGCAGGATCCATGCTAAATTCAGCTTGGTCTTCCAGTGTTTATTTAGCACAGATCCTTACATGTCAGGGGTATTAATTTATATCAATTTATTCAAAACAATGTTGAATGACACTGCCCCTCCCTCCTTCCCTCCTTTCCTTCCTTCCTTCCATCCTTCCTTCCTTCCTTCCTTCCATCCAATGCTCCTTATTAGCAACTGTTGTATTCAATGATGCTTCAAAGTGTCAGTACCAGATAGCTAGATTGCAGTGTAGTTTTTGTTAATGCATGTGTGATTAGATAGTTTATATTTAGATATATTTATTGTGTGATAAGGATGCACATATAAATTAGTGTGAATCTGTTGATTATGGTGAAGATTAAGTAATAATAAAACTAGCACTTTCTAAATGATTAATACCAATGAGACCTTCTCCTAAACTTATTATAGGCATATGTCAATGAATCCTTAGGTTAATTAAATAGCTAGCCTCCTCCTGCTGTCCTACCTTCTTCTCAGGTAATGGGACTGAATGCCAGAGAGGTTGAGTGACTTTCCAAAGGTTCCACAGCCGGTCATTTGCAAACCTTGGACTTAACCTAAAATCCGTGTGACTCCAGAGCCATCTTTTAGCAATCTAATAAGAATGTAGTAAAACCTCACCTATTCAGAGAGACTGTTCTATAACCTCAACTCTCTCTCTCTCAAAAAAAAAAATAATAAAGAAAATAACAGACTTTGGGATAACCAGAACAGTAATTTTTAACAAACTATCTTATCTGTTTCTCCAGATCATAGCAAATCAGAAGGAGCAACCAGAGGCAGGTTGTTAGAAGCAGGCTCAGTGACAGCAGAAATGACAGCTTAATGTCAAGGGCAGAAATGGAAAACCTAAAAAGCAGACGCAGAACTATATTACTGTGTGGCATATTAATGACTGTTCGTAATGACAGTGGCCCTGAGTCATCAAGACAGAGATGGCAATTATATTCAATGTATTCTCTCTAAAACAGCAAGATGGGGGTAATGCATCCTCAAAAGACTTCCAGTGAAAGCAGCTGTCGTGGCACGTTATTAAAAGGGGTTTGGCTCTAGTTTTCTGTGGCGCTCACTTCCTGAAGGGACATGTTAAATGAGGAATTACCGAATCTATGTGTGAGTATCAGCGTTTACAATATGCAAATGTCAACTCAGGTGAAAAAAAAAAGGTTCAAATGAATCTCTGTTTAGTACCTTATAGTTTTAATATCCTTTTCTTGGAACTCAGAAAGATCTTAAAAGTATTTTGTTGAAAAGTGAGTTCATTCCCTGCTATCCCATCTATCAGTCTTTGGCTTTTCTATTTTTCCTTCCTAATTCCATAGGCAAAGATTCTCCCTTGCAAACAGCCAGCTTTGATAGCAAACACTTAGTCTCTTCCATAAATGTATCTGGCTTTGCTTTTTCTTTTATATTTTAATTTTCAAGCAAACATGCCGCAACTCAGGACTCTAAGCCAGACCCGAGTAGGGAATGATGTCCCTTCTTAACTGAATTTAGGAAAACAAACTTTGAGAAAGAGCTCATTGTGCAGTTTCAAACCACAGACGCTGGCGTTCCTGGTGTCCAGTCCTCTCCTTCTGGAATACTCTGGACCTCAGGAACTCACCAATGCTTTTCCAGCTCCCAGATGGTCAGGATGGGATCCAGTCTTTAATGGGGCCCAGTTGGCACAAGATTTATATCCTGGGAAAGAGCTAGTTTATTTAAAAAATAAATTACTGAAAAATAAATAAATAAATCAACGTGCAAAGCCAAAGGTATAATGTATTTCTTTTCACTTTTTTCCTCCCAAATCTGTTATTTTGAAATATGATCTTGTTGCTGTTTTGTTTTGTACAATTAACTGCATTGATTTAGGGACCTGGTTAGTTTCTTGGTCAGAAGAATTAGGCAGTATATTTTCGTGAATGCTTAATGAGGATACCAGGAAGCTTGAAGTTTTTTGGGGAAGGAGTAAAAGTAAACAGATTTTTTTTTTTTTTAGTTAAAAGTTTTTTGAGTCGAATGGCATTGATTATTTCTTTTTTGTAGATTCACAAGTGACTTTATCGACTCTTTATCCAAAATTATTAGTGGTGGTTAATAGCATTATGGTATTTATTCCTTCAGTGTTCAGCAAGTATTTATTGAGTGCCTACTGGTTTCCACGCACTGTTAAAACTAGAAACATAGTAGTGAAAACAAGAAAGACAATGTTCATCTAGTCATGGGCCTTTTATTCTGGTTGGGGTTGCAGACAATAAATAGGAAAATATACCTGCATCTCTCTACTCTGTCTCCATCTATAGCTCTGTATGAGGGGAGTTTCAAGCAGTGTACAGGAAGACTGCTGACCATTCAAAAGCTTAGGTTTTAAATTCCTCATTTAACTCAACTCCAAGACTTTAGTTTCAGGTCTCCTCTGACATTCATACATAAAGTTTCTCTTTGTGAATTCATGTGACCCAACATATTTTGTTAAACATTGGTTTAAAGTTATTTTCTTGAAAGGACAAAAGGAAACCAGAATGTTTGTGAAACAGTAAGTGCCTCTACTGGCTTTCTCTCACGTTCTCTGAGAAATCATATACTGCCTTTGAGACAGGCAATTCTGGGGAATGAAAAAATCTGTGTTACGAAACCCAGAGAACTCTGATTAGGGAACAACCAGAATACACTGAGGGACTCAGGAGAGAGATAGCATCCCCTGATTTATGTTGTATCTACTTCAGGGAAATAGAGAAATAATATGGAGGTTCAGCCAGTATAGCTGCCCGGAATATACACTTTTCATATTTCAACTACCTTTAGGAACTCCTGAAAATAATATATTTTAAACACCATATTTAACTATAGAAAGATGAATGTTCCAGAGTGGAGGAAAAATATGTTTGCTGGTTTGGTCACTACTACTGTAGTGTCTCTTTAAAAATCCTTAGTCAATTTGGTTTTGAAGCTTTAATTATGCTTTTATGTTACAGTTTTCTTATTTAAATGTCTGCTTCATGTCCATCACTCAGCACCTCCTGCCTCTCTCAAAAGAGATGGATATTATTATCCTAATTGAGGAGGAGGGAGAATGCTGTGAGAATTATTAATACATAAATTAAAAAAATTAATCTGGAAAGTGCTTTAGGGTCCCTAGAGAAGCTCTATCCAAACACAAAGCATATTTAACATTATTACAAGCGCTCCCACAGAGCAGATAGGCCAGTGCAGTGATGAGTAAACTGAGGCACAGAGTATGACAATGGGTGGTTGGGCCAGTGCATGTTAGAACCCTAACCCTTGGGACGCCTGGGGGGCTCAGCAGTTAAGCAAGCATCTGCCTTCGGCTCAGGTCGTGATCCTGGGGATTGAGTCCCACCTTGGGCTTCCTGCAGAGAGCCTGCTTTTCCCTCTGCCTATGTCTCTACCTCTCTCTGTTTGACTCTCTTGAATAAATAAATAAATAAATAAATAAATAAATAAATAAATAAATAAAAAAATCTTTAAAAAACAAAGAACCCTAACCCTTGGGGGGTGCCTGGGTGGCTCAGTAGGTTAAGTGTCTGCCTTTGGCTCAGGTCATGATCCCAAGGCCCTGGGATTGAGCCTGGTATCTGGCTCACTGCTCAGTGGAGAGACTGCCTCTCCCTCTCCCTCCGCTGCTCCCCCTGCTTGTGCTCTCTCTCTCTAATAAATAAAATCTTAAAAAAAAAAAAAAGAACCCAGACCCTTGAGTGACTGACACCTAAAGACCACTGCACCACTGGACAAGAGTCCACTTTAGGCTTTTTCTAGTCTTGAGTGTTAATTATTTCTCCAGAGAAGAAGCTTTTCTTTCCTTTTAACCCCTTCTCTTTAAGTCTTTGCTTGTTTGAACTGTGTATGTGTGTGTTGAAAGTGATTAAAGCTCTAAAATATTAAATCCTAAAGCTAGTAAGGAAAAAATCACTAGTGTGCTTTCTAGTAATCTCAGTTATTTTTTTGGCTTTGTGGCTTGGAACTTGAAGTTGCATTTATTTCATATAGTCCCATTGGTTAGAAAATACACATAAAGGCTTATCTTGGAATGGCTTCTTTGTTTTGCTGAGGAATAATTCTCATAGCTTCTCAACAATGAAAAAGACTATTTTGAGTACCGACTGTACTTCCAGAATCTTGGAGGATGTAGGAGAGCTGCAGACCTGTCCTATCCTGTCAAGAGTGGAGATAGGTTACACGTAACAGCAATTATGGAAAAACCATGAGCAGTGTTGGGAGGAACAACTTTGATTGTACAATGGTGGCTATCAGTCAGGCAGACTTGCCACTTCTTCATCATATTTCTTAACTTGCGTAAAACTCATCTTCCACATCTGTGAGCCAGCCCACCCCTGCCCCTAATGCTGCAGGACGGAAATTGCTGAAGGAGTCTTGTGCAGCACTTGGCATGTAGTTAGATGTGGGAAAAGGCCACTGTGGCAGAAGCCACTGTTGAGGACAACCGTCCTCCATTTAGTAAGAGCTAGAGTGCTACTGGCTCCCAGAGAAGAAAGTGATTCTAAAGACTGGCCCTTTTTACCCAGAATTCTGCATCGTGTTTCCATTAACATTTTTAAATACTTAGCTACTCTCTTTTACCTCCCATGCGGGTCCTACTTTTGTTCCTGCGAGAGGCTTTTATAAAAACTATTTAGAGAGGGGCACCTGGGTGGCTCAGTGGTTGGGTGTCTGCCTTTGGCTCAGGTTGTGATCCTGGGGTCCTGGGAATGAGTCCTACATTGGGCTCCCCACTGCCTATGTCTCTGCCTCTTTCTGTGTGTCTCTCATGAATAAATAAATAAAATCTTAAAAAAAAACTATTTAGAAAATTATCCTCTCTCACACCCTTCTTCTGGGTTTCCAGAATTTGCAAACTACCTCTCTGGAGGGCATCTACCTCTCCGTGCCCTTCACAATCCTCCCTTTATCCACAGAGGAGCTCCTCTTCCCTGTTTCTTGTACTTCTGTGGAGGATAGGCCCCTGCCACTTCCTCAGCTTCTATGCTCCATCTCTCGCCATGAGCATGCCTCACCTGCTGGCAAGCATAAGACTCTTCTGCTCCTGTGCTCTGACTCTGGAGGAGAGAAAATGCTCACACCAGAAGCTTGGAGGGAGTGTGAGCCCTGCTTCCCCAAGTCCTTGGTGTGCTGGCAGCCTCTTCTGGGGCCTTGTGGAGACCATGTATATCTTTTTATCAGAACGCCACCCTTAAAAATTATTTCTTCTGATTGTAATATGAATGCACTCTTAATTGTTGAGAAGTGAGAGAATTCAGAGGGCTATGCAGAGGAAAATAAAACTACCCATGGCTTTACAATCTAGTGGTAATGATTCTTGGCACTTTGATGATTTTCCTTTTAGTCTTTTTTTCCATGCAAATATATATCTAATTCTTGCATAATTAAATGCAATACACATTGCACAAAACTATATTATTCTACATTTGATCTTTAGTAAAATTTTTCTCATAATAAAGGTAATACCTGTGAATGTACAAATTTATTTATTTCAGAATTATTTACGTGATTATTTCCTGTTAAGCACACACACACACAGATCAACACACAAATATATACATACCCACATAAGGAGAAAGAGGGAGAAAATGAATCACATATCATGTCATCAGTCCAGAAATAAATAGTTAACATTTAGCATTGTTCTTTTGTGGGCTACTTTCTTAGTGTTACTTTCATAACCCTTTTTTCTTTCCTTTATTTCTTCTTATTCCTTTCACAGGAGTCACAGACCCTTAGACATCCTCTTCTATTTTACCCCTTAGATGAAATCTGACTAGAGGTCTCATGCAGGGACCTGAGTGTTGAGCTAGTTGGATATTCATTTTAAGAGCAATTTAGGGAATGAGAGTTAAATATTATCAACAGTGAACTCTTATGGATGGGTATTACTATGCCTAATGGAGTCAAATCTCTTGTGGAATTCTGTCCTAATTTATGTGTGTATTTATTTCAGAAATATTTTGGGAATATCCTATATGTAGCACATAAAGTTAAATACTTTAGAGGATACAAATATGAGTTAGACTGTCACTGATCTCAGGAACTATCTAATGAGAGAAAAATGTGTAGGAAAATCTTCATGGCACGTAGCAAAATAGAATGTTAAGTGTTATAGAGTAAATGTCATAATTATATACATTCTTACAAAGGTGCCGATAACTCTGACTTTTAAGATCAAATAGATCAAGTATAACTTATTGGAAGAGAGAGTATATGGTCTCCAAGAACAAGTAGAATATCAGTAGGGGAATGTTTAGGCAAGGAATGAAATGAACAAAGCAAAGATGTTAGGCAAGGCTGTGGTGTTTTCATGGATCTACATGCCCTACACTCCAGAATGGAGAAAGGCAAGATGGGAAGTCGAACTAGAAAGGGAGATTGGCTCTCAGGCCCTGGAGAGCCCTGAATATTATGCCAAGGAGTTTGGATTGTATACTGTGTGTAAAGGGGGCACTTGAGGGTTTGAGTAAGTCAACAACATGATGAGAAGACATATTTGAAGAAGATAATTTCGGCAGAAAAAGTAGAAGTAGAGAAAGACCATTTCAAAGGCAATTGTACGATTGTAATTCTCAAAGAAGGAAATGGTGAGAAGAAAGTGGTAAAGCAAGTGGAGGTCAGTGGAGTAAAAATCAAAATGACTAAAAGAAAAACTGAAGGGAGAAAAAATAAAGATGATCCAAAGGAGTAGCATTCCCTTAACTGAGAGTGGGAACATGGGAACAAAAAATACGTTTATAAGTAGTAAGATGATAAATTTAGCTTGGGTCATGTTGGGATTCAGGCAGCAATTAGACATGTTCAAGGAGATTCTGTTACTCTGTTGCTAATAAAAGTTTGGTGCTTGGCCAAAGAGATCAAAGCTACAGGTGTAGATTTGGAAATCTGTCTAACTGAGGTGGTTGAGCCAGTGAGTAAACTCAGGAAATGTTAGGCAAGTAAGAAGAAAATGCCGAACAAAATTTGTAAAATGTCAACAGTTAATAAATTGGTAGGAGGGAAAAGCTGGTGAACAGAAACCAATGAATAAGAGAAGAACTCTAGAAAAACACTTATTTAGAAGCAGAAGATACTGGTTTTCTTCCTAGTGTTTTAAAACAGTGTTAGTCAAACCTGCTCGACCCTCAGCTTTTCTCATCTGGAATACATATCCTGCAAGGATGGGTTTTAAAAGAGAGTGAATGTGAAAGTGCTTTAGTAACCCATCAGACATGCAAGTCGTAGGTCTTATAATTAGTGTCACAAAAGTGAGGAGTGTAGAGACTCCCAACAAGGGAGAAAGTAGTGTCAGATTCTACCGAGTTTCATAAGAATATTTATTTTTAGCTCAACTCGTTTGGTTTGTGATTTAAGGAAGTTAAGAGTGAATCTGTTCTTTAATCACTTAGAACAGCATTTCCCAAAATATGGAGCATGTGGCTCTGGTGTTACAGTAGAGAACTTTGGATTTGACACCAGACATCGAGCAGAACTTAATCATACAGTGAGAAAGTTATTTTTTTGTTTGTCTTAATCCTTCAGGTTTATGTTAAGGGAGAAAGTGTCAGTTGGGGCAAATAAGTCTGTAGCATCTAATACTAGCTAGTTTCCCCTTTCAATAAACTCCTTCAGGTTGTGAGCATTACTTAGTTAGAATTTAACAACATCATATTAACTTTAAAATTACCATCTCTACTACCTTCTCCTTTTTTCAGGGATACCAGTTTTCTAGTTTGGAGAATGTTATCAAGTTTCCTTTAAAAATAAGCTATTTTAAACAAAAAAGTAATTTATTTAAAAAATATTAAGTACATAATTAAATAGATGGTATACAGTTTTGTCAAAACTGAGAAAGTGATATTCCAATAATGAGAGTTTGGAAATTTTAGATTTACCAGAGCCCTTCCCCTTCTGTTGCTTGGAGTAGCTGCCTTAGTTCAACCAGATTAGAACAATGTGGGAAATTATCCATCTTGGGATGATGGTGGTGTGGTGGTGGTTGTCTTGGGTTCTAGAATTCCAGATCTAGACCCTGTTCCTCCTTTAAGATGTTGGCTCAATTTTTGAAGCCAGAAGATTTTTCTAGAATTTTGTGTCTTCAGAAGTTAAAATGAGAGGGTTAGTTTTAAATGATTATGAGTTCCTTCCAGCAATAAAGCCAATGATTAGTAAATAAGCCTATGCTTTCAAATGGATATAAGTTAGAAAAAATGTTTTTCCTCTGTAAGGCATCAATATCATATGTCAATGCCAAAGGTTGTTTGCAGACCAACATCCACAGCAAGGAAAACATCAACAAATTCATTCTTTAATGATAATTCATATTCTACCTCATTTGTGAGGGATAGTTATTTCCAGAAGGAATCTCTGCTTTAGTTAGGGTGATGGATTAAAATTGAAAGTGAAATCGTAAAAGAAAATTTGTTTCAATTTCCTGAGCCTACTGCTTTCTACCAATACCCCACTCTTAAACAGTAGTTTCACTGCAGTCCTATAATCAATTCAGAAAGCCCATGAATTCTGTTACTCAGTGCAGCAGCTCATAGGTCATAAGTCCTTATAATGTAAAAAGGTGTTTCTATTCATCTTTTTACTAATATCTTTCCATCTTTTAAAATTTATTTCCTCTGAAAGGGAGGGAAGGTAAGTAGATTCTCACTGGCTGGAAGTTCTCCTAAGTATTATTGTGATTAATGTAACTCTACATCTCAAGTAACTCTTAAAAATAGAAGCATATTTGGAATCTAACAATATGGTGACTTCCATCATCAAAAATACAGCCAAGGATCAGGCAGCAAATGAAAAACGGATATAGAATGGGGTTAGAAAAAAACACGCACCCTGTCTTGGGATCTGAAAAATTTGAGTTTATTACTTCCTTTAAAAAGTTTCCATATGAACAAGTTCTTCTCTATTATTAAGTAGGTTTGTCCCAGTCATTTCTTGAACCGCATCAGTGTTGAGTCTCGCTCTAACTTGCGCCAACAGGGATTATCCTTGTGCAAGAAGCTTAGCCATTTTAGGATCGTGTTTTCACATCTGAGGAAAAAAGGGATGATAATAACAATAATTTGGTTATTGATTTGACCAAATTAGTGTCCGTATGTAAATTCCTCAGCAATGTAGCAGATACTTCCTAGGTACTCACCAAGCATTAATTCCCAACATTGCAAAAACACTCTGACCAGTTGAGATTAAGCATGCACTTGATTTTGGAAAATCATCTTTTACTGCCCTTCAGAGCCTCTTTCCTTCTTTTGTTCTCTATATAATAGTAAACTTGATTTCCTGATTTTGATGCTTACAGATTAGAAGCACAGAATAGAAGGTGGAAAGGATGCTGGGAGAAAAAAGGCAAGAAACTGAACAAAATAGAAATAATTTAAAAATCGAAGTTACCCAAAGCCATTTAGTGCAGGAGAAAATAGTCCCTCATACCCTAGTAGTCACTAAGTAGGCTTTTCTATATTACAGCAAGATATAATAAGGAGTATTCCAAATGACAATCTTGATTCATCAAGGCTAAATTAAAGTATATATATATACTTTGCTTATTTTACAAAAAAATACAATGATTTTGGAAGAAATTAAATATGAAAAGGACAAAATTTTAAGTAAATACCTTTTTGGTATGATTTTCCCATTAAAATTTCAGGCAGGGGTTCCATATAAGCATCATTTTACAGAAATATCTTTTGTGTGTCCCCAGCAAATAAGCCAGAGTTCCACACATTCTACACAAAGGGACAGGCATTTCTAATTACTAAGTTAAAATGATTTTTATGTAGATGGCCTCTTCTTTATGTGTCAAAAAAAGAGCATTTGACAGAAATTACTTGTGGACTTTCACAGTAGCAGCTTTCTCAGATTCTTTTCTCTGGGACTTGGTGTTAGGATAGTTTACCCAGGTAGGCCCCAAGGGTGGACACCTTGATTCTCATGGTATCACCTGTGATTTTTCAGGCAAAACATTTGAATTGAATTAATGTGATTTTCACATTAAAAAAAGAAAAAAAAATGCTTTTTCTAAGTTATCTTTGTGAGAATGGTACAAACACAAGTCAGTACAAACTCAATGGTACAAACTCAAGTGATAATCCATTGTATACTGACTCAGTGCCACAAATATCGAATTAAGTGAATCTGATAGGAGTCAAGAAGTGGGCAACATCAGATACCAGAGAAGAGAGATCATGTGGAATCCAGCACCGTCAGAGGTCAAGCAGTCAAATACCAGGGCTGAATTTTTCAAAGAACCAGATAATGCCCGTTTTACGACCATTAATAACATTTCAGTTATATAAACAAAGATAAGACTAATAAAAAATAAATCCTGCTTCTCAGTGTAATCGGATTGCCAACAGGATTCAGAAATGAACTTCCTCATTGTGCATGTGGCATCGCATAACGGACCAATGATCATTCTGCAGCCCCCTCCCCAACCTTCCATTTCCCTTTTATGGACAGTCCTTAGTTCTGCCAGGGAGCTGTTCCAGGGAGGCAGATTCTTTGGTTTCCCCTTTACAGCTCTTTGATTGTGCCTCTGGTAGTTAATGCACCAAATGGTCTTTAGGGGTATTTCATACGTGTGCTCTGCAGCTAATCAGAATGCCTTGGCCCACTGATTTCCTACTTCTGTGTTTTCCACATGTTTAAGGGCTCAGTTCAAACACCAGGCCCACCAACTTCTGGAGAGGCATGGTAAGAGTTCAGCTCTGATTTGGGTGTCTGCCTCAAACAGAGATTTTTCCAAAGGATATCCTGTAGTAGATGAATCATTCCATTAGGCCAGGTTCACTTTTCAAACCAGGAAGCAGAGTGCCTGCTGTGTAGGGAAACTCAGATAAAGTTGTGGCTGTGCTCAGAGTGCTTGTAAATATTGTTGCCAGTGTCTTTGATACAGGTTCCATCAAGATAGTATGTAAACACTGACAGGTTAATTATGTGTTTTAAAGCTATGTTTATTGAGAGCTGATGGGAAGGCTCTGAAATGAGTCTTCTACATATTGCAGTGACAGTTTTCTCCCCAATATCTTCCCCAGCTGATTACTCCTCATGCCATCCGTGTGCAGACCCCTCCTCGGCACATTCCTGGTGTTGTAGAAGTCACATTGTCCTACAAATCGAAACAGTTCTGCAAAGGGACACCGGGAAGATTCATTTACACAGGTAAGAACCACTGCAGATGGTGGACACAGAGTTTTCTCCTTGGCCTTGTGAGTGTTTTAGTTTATCTTGTATGTGTATGTGTGCATTTTATTTTCAAATCTAGTTTCTAAGACACTCTTTCTTTGTCCATTTCACCATCGACCAAAATACTTGCTGTTATTATCATCATCATTATTTAAGAATTCATCCGGGTGTCCATGTTGACTGAGAAGATCAGTAGAAATAATTGGTTGGATACCTAAAGAAGCAGCATGAGAAATAAGGAAAGGAGGAAGAAGTGCTAGAGAATCCTGAGTCTCTCTGAATATTAAGCCATCTGCATTGGGGTTTATTTGCTCTGTGGAGTAAGGATGTGCTTTAATGAAGAGTACAACTTTCTTCTGGTCATAACTAGAGAATTGGTTGTCTCCTATTTCATTGTGGCTTGGTACTTTCTTCTCCTGTAAGCTGCATTTGGCCCTCCCAAACCTGCCCTGCAGTAAGAAACCAGGGTTGCAGAGTGAAGATAAATTGACCACGCAACAGATGGAGAGAACCAGGCAGGTTCCCTGTAGAAATGCAAGTATGCATTTCTTAAGTGTCCTGTGTGTACTTTAGGAGATCCCCAGATTATAATGTGCTAGCCAGACACCACAGATCTTTTTATAATTAAGATTCTGATTCAGTAGCTCTGGGTGGGATCTGAGACTCTGCATTTCTAACAAGCTCCCAGGTGAGGTTGATGATCTTGGTCCATGGACCACACCGGGCATAGTGACATTCTATACCCTCTGCTTACTACCTGTCATCCTAGGTAACTGTCTCCAGGAACTCGTCCCACACTTCCCTCTTCATTCAACAGAGGACCACAAGGCTTGACTAAGCATAGAGCATAAGTTGCTTTCACACAAAGAAGCTTTGGAGCAGTGAAGAGATAACTCTGTTAATACATCCTAATTATAACCATACAATTAAATGGACAAATTTTACTTTGCTGTGACATTTTACCTCAAAGCACCTTTCCTTTTGTATTTTAATACTAGGAACAAAACCAACCATGCTTGTTAGTCTCAATTTCTCTCTCCCTGCCTCTCTCTCTCTCTCTTTCTCTTTCTCTCTCAAAATTATAAAAACAATTAATGCATCCTGACCCTTGGAAATGCCTCCCAGCCCTTTAAACAAAATGCAGGTTTGGTGCCTGCCTGACGATTAGTTTTAGTTAATTGAAAATTATAGGATTGACCCAAGAGGAAAATTTTGTTTGCACTCCAATCACTTTTACAAATTAAGGAAAATTACCACAATTTTGTTTAGCTAAGGTTTCACACTGAGTTCAAGAAATTAGCTCAGCCATCCCAACAAAGTCAGCACTTTGTTAGTGAGCACTTGAAAAAATAATAGTCTATCTGGAGTTTTGTGGTGTATACAAACGAAGCATAGAGAAAGCTATGATGCTTTATAGAAGTAGGCCAAGTGTTTTTAATTAGGCTCATTGGTTCAGCGTAAGTTTTGAAGAACAATCAAACTAGCAGATTAGCTGTTTCTTTTAAAGCTAGGATTTCTTGCCATTCATTTTTCCCATGAGAACTTCCACATAGCACTATTTTTTTTTTTTTTTACAAGCCTCATTATGGGCCTGCAGGAAAAGGACCAATTGAAACTTCTGATACTGTAACATTCCCCACCATCATTCCGATGGATGGGAGCTTTTCACAATGTTCCTCACTGAACTCGGTGTTCTGGAACATATTACAAAACCACAGAGGCCAAATGTTTTCTCTGAGGAGTTTGGACTCTGTTTTTGGCCAAAAACATTTAGGCCTTGCTGGCTGCTTATTTACTCTGCTATTAAGAACAAGAAAAAGGAGAAGAAAAAGAAGAAGAAGAAAATGCTTGTGTGGTGGGAGGTACAAGAGGCAATCAGGCATGATTCCGCTTTGGTGACAACATCCCTGCCCATTAATGGTTCCATTTTGTGGTCAGGTCTCATTTAGAAGAAATTATTTTTAATCAGTGTTCAACAAAATATCCCCTTGAGCCACCTGGCCATAAAAGTTAAAAAAAAAATCATCCCCACTAAATGACTTAAGTTCTTAAAAAGAAAATAGCAAGGGACCCATTATAATTTGGGAATTTTTTTTAACTACTAAAAAAAAATTGCCATCAATTCAAGAAATCACATCTTGGAAAACCCGTATCATACAGGAATTAGGATCAAAGATAAAAGCGGCAGATTGGCAAGTCTAGCAGAGTAGTTAGTGATAACAGAGAGAAATCCTTGGTGTTCATGCACATGTATAAGTGTCCGGGAAATTTAAAGTATGAACAAATGCTTCTGCTGATCTTGCCTCAAGCTGTGGGAAATAGACAAGAAGACATGATCTTTTAAGTGTTCTAGGAGAGAGTTTAACTTCTCTCTGTGTTGGAAAAATGACATTTTGAAGAAATTAGCACAAAAACTTCTCTACTGATAAGAGTTGGCTCTCCAGCTCATGGTGACGTTACATCATTTCTAACAAAGGGGAATCTCTGTTGGTGAAAGACACATGGCCTCTTGATTAGCATTAAATGCCCCTCCCTAAGGTCACTTGTTCATGGCTGGTGCTCCTGGCCCCAGTGATTTACTTGGTTTACCTCTATGCTTGTCACCACTTACCAACCAAGGCAGAGAAGGGTCATAAAACCTTTCTGTTCTTTATATCCAAACAACCACTCAGGTCATTGTAAACATGCAGGCATCTTTTTCCATCTGTCCACAGAAGCTCCCCCTTCATTTTCTTTAACTTCCATAGCATTTCAAGATGTGAAGCCTGATTTTCTGGATGGGCTGAGCTGACCTCTTTTTTCTTAGTGGAATGTCACTTGGAATTTTTCCCATTAAAAAAAAAAAAAAAGAAAAGGAGGAAATATCCGAGGACTGAACACTCACAACCCTAATTTAAGCACTGTTGGGTTTTCTGAGTGTTTGGGAGAGTTTGGGTGTGTATATGTGGAAGTCTCTAAAAATCCCTAATTGTTAAAAAAAAAAACACACACACACACACACAACTGAGACAGGAACAGCATGACCTAATCTATGCAAATAAAGGCAGACTTTTTGGGGAGGGAGGAAAGAATTTGACTAAACACAGATTGCCTGCAAGCTGGCTCCACTTGTAAGGAGTGGGAACGTTGCGCTCCATCATTGAGTCTTCAGATCAGGGACACAGGAAGAATTCTTAGCTGCCAGATGTGCTGGTCTCTGTGTTCGCCCAATCAGTGAGGGAGCAAAATGAATGCTGGCTTGATCAGAACAAATAGTACTTCTCAGATCTTATTTATTGTGTCCAGTTATTCTTATTTATTAGGTAAATTCAGGGCAAATCAGACTTTAAATTTTAAATAATGTTTCCTGCTAGCAGGACACAAAACTCCTTTCTAACGACAGGACTGTTTTGAAACCCCTTCCTGATGTCTGCTCCGACAGTCCCATAGGAAGTAAATCCACCATAAACCTCCACTGCCATGGAAAAAGGTCTCCCCAATACCTTTGTTCTTCCCCCAGCTTGTTTTCCTGCTGTAGTTACATCTTTAAGCGTCTTAGACCTTTTAAAATTGTAATCTCCTCTGCTAAATTTTCAGTAAACTTGGGAGCTGATAAAGGACTCTAAGGAGCCTTTCGAAGCTTCTTCTAAGTTCTATAGTTGGTTTTCCTGATAAGAAGTGGCTAAATCCAAATGCGGTTTTACATCATCGTAGTTCTTTCTCTGCTGGAAAAGCTGCTATCGTTGGGGATACTGTGCCTGGTAGAATGAGCCACCAGGACCGTGTCTGACCAGCTCAGGTGTGCACGGAGAGCTAACAACTCCCTGCTCACTGTAAAGCTGGTGAAAGCCCCAGTGAATGATCATGTCACAGCTCAGATTTTGGTTAGGCCACTTCTCAGATCATTCTGTCATGAGGTTCCACCGTTCTAAGGATTTTTCACCAAATTTCCTGTCATTGTGAAAGAACTAACTCACATTTCTGTGTGTTAGTCTCAGAATTAACTTTGAGATGAAAATTCTTCCTGGAAATACTTCCTGTATGTGCCTCATATCCAAAACAACTTTGCATGTAGGAGGGGCTGCTTGGGCTGAATATGCTCTGTGGAACTTGATGACATGTACCATGTCTTTCAGGTTTTCTTTTTTTTCCTCTCTGTTCCTTTTGCTTTCTCCTCCTTCCCTTTTTCTTCCTCTCCCTCCTTTTCTTTCCCTCTCCTGTTCTTTCCTCTCTTACTCCCCATGGGACAATATGTCATAGTGATTAAGGACTTGGGTTTAAGAGGCAATGGGTGTAGATTGAACGCTCAGCTCTACCACTTACTACTGAGGTTATTTTGGGGACATCATGTGATGGCTCTGAACCACAATTGCGTGTTCTTTACTAAGGAATAATCCCTTATCTGGGTTTGTTTTTCAATCGAGAAAATACATGTAAAGCACCTTTCATGAAAGCCAGATACTAGTAGTTTCCATTATAAATGGTAACCATTATTATTATTCATTAATTCATTCATCTGTTGCTGAGTCCCTACCATGGTGTAAATATTTTACACGTATTGTTTATCTTCACCATCATTTCCTAGAGGTCTAAGAAATGTCCTTTAGAAAAAAAAAAAAAAAGAAATGTCCTTTAGGATTTTTAGTAACAGAATTGTAGACACCCATAAATAAGAGAAACAAGTAACATCAATCAACCACAAATAAAAAGAGCAAAATACAAATAAGGTAGCAAGAAAAAGAGATTTATAAATACTAATATAACAATTTTGATATAACAAATACTTTCTCAAGAATAGCCTCAAACAATAAATATTTTAATAATGAAGCTCTGATTTATAAAGTTCTCTGGTGCTTATTTTTCAAGAAAAACACACACTGGTCTTCTTGTTCCCATTCAAATTTCAGACCTTCCTCTGGAGACCATAGTTACATGGATATAGTCCGTCACCAACCTCTTCAAGGGTGTTTAGGTTATAATTGCTTCAATTCCAGGTTTCAAGGCCAGAAGGCTCTGTTTGTAGTTCTTGAAAACCTCCTCCACAAATGAAGACTGCCACCCTAGAGATAAACAGAGTTGTCAGTTATAAGGGAAAGTGAGGAGTATGTACCTAATGAATCTCATGTTTCTTAGCCTCTTCTTATACTAATTAATTGTCAGGTTAGGCTTCTGAAAAGCCACTGTCATAGCATTACTCTGCATAGAAAGCTTCCCTTTTTGCTTACTCTTTGTGAGATGTGGCCCAAACCCTATACTTGGCCAAGTTTACAGCTCCCTGTTGAATCAACTACACTCAAACCAGTCTCCTCTGGATGCCTGGATGGCTGAGCCATTGAGCGTCTGCCTTTGGCTCAGGGCGTGAAGTTCTGGGATCAAGTCCCACATCAGACTCCCTGCATGGAGCCTGCTTCTCCCTCTGCCTATGTCTCTGCCTCTTTCTCTCTGTGTCTCTCATGAATAATAAAATCTTTAAACAACAATAACAACAACAACAACAAAAACCAAAAAACTGTCTCCTCATTAGATCGCAAGCTCACTTCATATTTAGCAATTCTGGACATGGTAATTCTCCTATACAATCAAGCTGAAGCTCTATTCCCCCCTGAAGTGCTTTCTAGCCACTTTAGTATAGTGGGCAGAGCCCTGATCTGAGAACAAGAAGGCCTGGTAGCCCTAGCTCTGCTGCTAACTGGCTGTGAGATGTGAGACACATTGCTTCCATGGTCCACATTCTAGTTTCTTCAATGTGAAATGAGCCAGTTGCACTAGGCAACTTTGATGTTTCCTATGGCTTATCTTGATGGGCTAGAAGAGTTTATATCCTTGAACCTCTTCTGTTGCGTATGCTTAGGCCATTCATTTACCATTCACTTCCTTACACTTTTAGATCTCTTGTTTTGTTCTTAGTTACCCAATCATAAAAAGTCTACATCTACCCTTCCCCGATCTTATATTATTTTATACACTGTGTGGAAGCAACTTGACTTAGTATCTTACTTTCAATAGATGTTCTCTAATAATTGATTGACATATAGCCCAGGATCAATGGGTCCTCATTGATTTTTGTGCTCTGGATGACATGGAATGTAAATAAGAGCTGTTAATTAAGAATCTATCTCCTTTCACTTGGAAGTTTTACATGCAGAACACAGTAGGGGGTTTCTATTAAAAAAATATGGGTTGGATCTGTACCATAAATATTCTTCACTGTCCATTGTAAAATGGGAATATTTTAATAGTATCTATATCTAAGAAGTAAATGGATCAATATACAAAATGCAGTGCTGGGGATCCCTGGGTGGCCCAGTGGTTTAGTGCCTGCCTTCGGTCCAGGGTGTGATCCTGGAGTCCCGGGATCAAGTCCCACATCGGGCTCCCTGCATGGAGCCTGCTTCTCCCTCTGCCTGTGTCTCTGCCTCTCTCATGAATAAATAAATAAAATATATATAAAAAAGAAAGAAAATGCAGTGCTGATAGTCCCTGGTACAGTGCGAGTGCTCCCTAAAAGTAAATTCAAAAAAAGAGAAGCAAATAATAAGAGTGTTTCTTTTGAAAATCCAAAGAATTGGTCATTACAAAAGATTTTGGTTTGTATTAAATATGTGTCAGCTTTCATCATAATCAAAGAAATTGTTTCTTTCTAGTTGTTAAGAGTAGAAATCAAAAGATCTGAGTTCTAATTATTATATTTTAGTGCTTCCTTTGTTCATTCTTTCAGCTAATATATATTTATGGATTGCCTGTTCTATTCTAGGCAATGTTCTAAACCAATTTTGGCAATATTCTAAAACAGCATTGAGCAAAACAAGACATGGTCCCTGTTCTCATTGTTCTTATGGTCTAAGAGGGAATGTAAATGTTTACTATTTCAAATTCGATGAGTGTCCAAAAAAGACAGGAACCGAGTTCTAATAAGCAGAGAAAAAAGGTATCCCAACTGGTCAGTTAGGATGTTTTTCCTCAGGAAAAGATGAGCTGAGGTTTGAAGGATGATTAAGAGTTAACCTGGCAATGGGTGGAGAGTGGGAGAAGGGTGAGGTTGGGGAAAGAGAATTGGGTGTTCCAGCATAGATGATGTGCAAGTAGGCATTGAATGGGAGCTAATGTGACTTCCTGGAAGTCTGGAAAAACTTTAGTGAGACTGCAAAATTAAGAGAGAGGAGAATGGCGATAAGGAAGGCTGGAGAAGTAGGCAGGGGCAAGCCTATGCAAAGTCTTATAAGCCAGGGGCGGAGGGGTGGGAAGCTTAGTTGTCCTCTTGCGAACAATGGACAGTCCTTGAAGTATCAGAAATGACAATAGAGATGACTAGATTTGCGTTTTGGAAAAAAACAAAAGCAAAAATCTCTGACTGGTTGTCATATAGAAAGCCAGAATGGATATTAGAAGACCAGTTAGGAGGTCATTGCAGTAGTCTGGGAGAGAGATGTAGTGACTTTCATTCGAGTGGTAATGAGTGGAGATGGAATTAAATGAGAGAATTTGAGTTATTGAGGAGGAAACAGACAGGACCCAGAGATGGGTTGGACACAGGGATGAGAGGGAGAGAGGGCTTAAGGCTACCCGGCCTTTGGCTTCTTCAGCCTTGGAGGGGCCATTCCTCCTCTGGACATCCATCCCCAGGGTCTTGTGAGTATCCGTGAAAGAAAGAATGGTCGTGAAAATGTTCTGCAAACAGTAACCTTCTACACAGATGTTAATTGTTAGAAAGAGGCCTATGCAAACTCAGGAAGAATCAGAGAAAGGAAGGCACGAGGGTGTTTTCTCGGGTATCAGATTGTTTTCACTTAGGATTCAGCTGAGAGAGGGCTGTGTAATGAACACTTGACTAGCAGTTCTGCCTTAGCAGTGTCCTAATTGGAAAAGATTCAAGAAGAAAGAAAAATTAACAGGCTGCTCCTGTCCACATGTCTTGAATATTACTCCAAATGAGCCATTTACACACAAAGAAAAGAATTCAAGGCAGAGAGAATATTTATTCTTTTTACTTTTGCAATCCAAGGGGCAAGTCCCACGCCTCTTCTCTGCTGAAGGGAGTTTTTTTTTCACAAAATGTGACTGCTCCTGATCTGATGTATGTTGATGTGATTGGTTATCCCAGACCCTCTGGCGTTTGTAAAGTTAAACACTCTTGGTACCATAACAGGGACAACAGCAACAAGAATCACTAAAAGTACCCATTGTACTTCTGTGACATCTATAAAATGAAAGCCGTTTCTGCAAAGAATAAAGCTGGTCTGAAGGAAGCATATTATTTTGCATATTTTATGTACATACTTTCCAAGAAATATGACCCTTATTTCCTATTTGGAGTGGAGTGTAATCAGGACTTGAGTAGCTAGTGTAACAGGATCATTAAAAGGGATATTTTCACTGACATTAGAGGTCTAAATGGCCACTAGGCCTTATATACAACCTTGGCTCTTTCCTGTCTACCCAGAGTTAATAAGTGATAAGGCCGGGAGAGAGATAAATCACAGAAATCCCTGTCCAAAGAAAACATATTGACTACAGCCAGGCAAATAACAGACCATAACCAACGGTCCCATTCATCATTCATGTAATAGGGATATAAAGTATTTCCTACCAATGAAACCATATAGAAGGAAAAGGCAGATAAGCTTCCCCAATCTAAGGCATGTGATTTGGTTATTAAAGGACATGAACTATTTGTCACATGGCTTTAATCTTTAAGATGTGTTGCCATTTCGAAACTATAAATTTCTGGTCAGGGATTAGAAAGCTATTAACAATAAAGGTAGGAACTGAGCTTTATGTGTATTCTTGCCAACATAATGCAACACTATAAAGTCTTGAACCTCTAATCTATTTAGTATGATATAACATGATTTGGTTTTCAAAGCTAATAAACTCTATGGAGGTTTTCAAGGCTTTTGTTTTTGTTTTTATCCAGCATCCTGATAAATTAACCCTTCAGTTTTAACTGTGTATGTTGAAACTTTCTCTAACATCCTGGAGGGTGGAGTGGGTAACTAAACTAAATTTTTTTTCTTTATCTCCTTTCCTAAGACTTACTTCAAATGTTTGGTGGAGGGTTATTTTCTTTTTATTTGTCCGTGTTTGCAGTGCTGTGGATGCTAGTCTTTCTGTTCATTGTTAACTAAGTGATGTGGCGCCCACTAGAGCATTAAAACTTGTTTTTCTTTATTGCAATATAGTACATACTGATTTCAGATAATTTCAAAGTACTCATTGGAAAATTATTAAAATAATTTGAAAATTGCTCACATTTCTACCAGTTTTTAAGACATTAAACACTCGATAAGTGTTAGCTGTTGATATTTTTAATGGCATATGTCTTTCTTCCTATGCATATATCTGCCTCATTACCAAAATAAGGTGAGACCTTACGTCATATTGTGTAATTTGTTTTTTCACTTAACAGTATATAGGAATCAATAGGTATTATGAATTTAAAATAATTTTTAGGTTTTATTTTTTTTAATTTTTTAATTTTTTTTTTCTTTTTAATTTTTAGGTTTTAATAATCATTCCACATCTTGGTAGAGTCTTATAATGAGATAAACCCTTATCTTGTTGTAGTATAGAT
This sequence comes from Vulpes lagopus, assembly GCF_018345385.1. Taxonomy (NCBI): domain Eukaryota; kingdom Metazoa; phylum Chordata; class Mammalia; order Carnivora; family Canidae; genus Vulpes; species Vulpes lagopus. Next base: position 36,662,815 of record NC_054826.1, on the reverse strand, counting down.
ACCTGGGGATTTGGGTTCTGGTGGTCTCTTTTGTTTCCTGAAAACCTCCAGTCCAGGTCAGTAGTCTCCTACCCACATTCTTTGGTTGTACACATTGGTTGGGACCCATCAACCAACCCCAAATGAGGAAGTGGACATAGCTCTGAGGGCCTCATTTCTCAGAGGCCCTGATATCTCAGAGGCTGGTTCCGGCTCCCACAAGCACATTCAGTTAGTGTGAAGCTGAATGAACCACCCCCGGGGACCAGTGAGTTCCATAAACTTCCCCCCTTGCCATGTGAAGCAGTACCATACTTTCCATGCTAAATATGGGAACTCGTGTAAGAGGCTTAACATTTCTGAAACTCAAAAAAATCCAAAATTATAACAATCAGGTAGGAAATTTAGGCCCCTCCCTGCATCCCCCTCCCTAGGATAGCAACATTCCTTGCTACAGTTTTGAACTACTCTTTTCTCTCTTCTCCCTACCGGGTTTTCCACCCCAGTGGGCTTCTGACCACCTTTCTTCAGTTTTATCTTATCATCTCCTCCTTCTCCACACTTTTTTTTTTTTTTTACAGTGGCATCTCTTTCAATCTTCTTTCTCTCTTTGTTACTGAAATGTAAAACATTCTCCCCACTCCCCCACCGAGAATCTGTGTGAAGTCTGCTCTATTATTAGCCCATTTTATAAGAAAATTTAGCGAGGTAAAGTGACTTCCCCAGGGTAATGTAGCTAATAAAAGGAGGAGCCAGAATTTGGATCCTGATTGAGGGAAACCAGAGCCAGCAAAGTGGCAAACCTTCTGTGGTACTACTTTAGCTCGTTCATTTTTGGAAATATGTGATTCCCCTAAATTCGACTGGTAGTGATGGGAGAGTGTGGGTATTTTTAGGATATGTGAGGTCTGACAGGAAATGAAGCCTTCTCTCTCTCTCTCTATATATATAATACATATAATACATATATAATATATATAATATGTATGTATAATATATACATTATATATATAATATGTATGTATATTATATATATGTATTTGTATTTATATGTACTGGTTTTGGGGTTTTTTTGTGGTTTTTTTTTTCTTTTTGAGAGAGAGAGAGAGAGAGATAGGAGAGGAAAAGCAGAGGAAGAGAGAGAATCCCAAGCAGACTCCCTGTTGAGCCCAGAGCCCCATGTGGGGTTCGATCTCACGACTCTGAGATCACGACCTAAGCCAAAATCAAGAGTCGAAGGTTCAACTGCCTAAGCCACCCAGGTACCCACCCCTCTTTTTTTTTAGAGAGAGGGAGAGAGAGTAAGGATGCTTTCCATATTTTAAACAAGTTGTATCATTATGAATATAATGTACACTAATAAAGAAAATTTTATTTATTTATTTATTTATTTATTTATTTATTTATTTATTTATTAAGAATTTGTTTATTTAGCCATGAGAGACACACAGAGAGAGGCAGAGACACAGGCAGAGGGAGAATTAGGCTTCCTGATATGGGACTTCATCCCTGGATGGGGATCACACCCTGAGACAAAGGCTGAGCCACCCATGTGACCCCATACAGAAAATTTTAAAAACACAGAAAGTATGAAGAGATCCATTATTCCCATTTCTCAGAAACAGCCATTATTTATTTTTTTTAGTCTTCCAATATTTTCCTTTGTGTTATTTTTATGAATTTTTATCAGAATGAATCACGTGGTTATATAATTTTGCATCCTACTTTGAATTTAATGGTAAAATAAACGTTTTCTCTGCTAATTCCAATTCTTCCAAAGTGCATTTTATCAGGTATATAATAGTCCATTTTGTGGCTGCATCATTCCCCCATTGTTGGATAGCCACATCTTTCCTTCCATAGAAGTTTTAACATCATATATGCCAGAGTAGAAGATGATCTTGAGCATAAAGCATTCCCCCATCTTCCCAACAAAAGTTTTTCAGTTTTAGGAACAAGTAAACTGTACATATTTGTAGATACTAATGAATCATCAAATGTCTACTTATAATATCTTATAAGATTATATATCTTATAATATCTCACATATTAATGTAGTTACACATGCATATTTAAAATCACACCCATTATTTACAACTTTTACAAATATGATTTTTTCCACTTTGAGGTTTACAGCCATCTTTGACATCAGTGTTTTTGTCAAAATCAGAGCCATTTTAAATCCCATTGTATTCTACTCTCCGTTGTTTGAGACACAGCTCTTTTTAAATCTACGCATGATGCTTTTGCTGGAAATTTTATCCTAAGCCATCAGTAACTGTTTGCTATATTTAAATCATTTAAATCTCCAAAGATAATCACTTTCAGATACATTTTAAAAACTGATATTTAAAGGGCTTGTTTGCAGGAACATTGGTCATGCTGAAAGGCCAATCTGCTAGAAAGATTACTAAATTTATGCTAATTTTCTATTTCTCTTTTTTGTTTTGACTTCTTTAGGTGACCTTTATATGTATCCCCAAACCGCCCTTGCTTATGATTGTTCATGCCCCAAACAGCACTTAGTTTAAAATAACATAATTGGAAAAGAACCTTATCATAAGAGAGACTTTAAAATTACTCAAATATACATAACAAGGGAATTATTTTTTGAGAGGAATATTCTCTCCATCTATTTCAGCACTTTCCTATTGGTGGGTCATATGTCATATGTGATCCTTGGTGCAAATTGAATCCCAAAGCACATAGGATTTCTGATTTGGATAAAGTAGGCTCACTCTTCTAAGTGGACCTCTTATGATTTAAGGTGCTGAATGTGCAGGTAGAAACCATCCCATTCGTGTCAGATTGAGGAATTTCGGCCAAAACTTCTTAGTGGCGAGGGGGTAGACAAAAGCTGGGACTCTCTAAATTGAAGGCAGAAACAACAGGAGAGCAGACTTCTACTTGTGTCCTCTGCTCTTTGGCCTCCAAATGTAAATATTCATCTTTTTCCTGTTAACGTTAACTGTGGTTCACTTCTTTACATCTTGGGTGGAACACCTGACCTGCTGGACAGAGCAACCTAGAATCAGCATTCTGGTTCATGTCGACAAGTCTGAATGCCCAATTAATTTGGAGTTAATTAGATCTTTGTTTAATGCAAAAAACATTCACATTCAAATATCTGCAAAGAACAAGACCTTCCCAGTGATTCTGTACATGTGTATTATTTCCTTTTAGTGCTAACTGAGTTTTAAAATATTCATTGAGACCAAGCTGCCTATTTGAGGCTAAATGGAGGTTTGGGTGGAGGAAAGTCTCTGGAGGATCTGTTCTGAGCAAGCTTATAGGTCTGTATTTCTCCAGTCTCTTCAAGACTAGAAAAAAATGAAACATTTGCACTGGTTAGCTCAGAAGATATAGGGTATCATCTAAAAGCTTGAAAACTAAACTTACAAAGTTATTAACATTAAGCTAAAAAATTATGTGACTTGTCAGAAAGTTATGTCAGGGCCAAAGTATAGGCTTGGCTACTGAGCCCCTGCATGTCCAGCCGTGTCTTATGTCTGTGTAATTAAGTCAATTTAACTTCAGTGCAGTTTTCACAGTTGGCCAAGTCTTTTCCATTCAATTCTTTTTTGTTAACCTATGAGGTAGGAGGAACAGGTATTTTTAGCTTCATTTACAGTGTGAGAACTGAAGTTTAGAGAGAGATGAAGTGGTATATTTAAAGTCATTTAGGTCACCTAGTGATGGATCTGATATCAGATTTATATTACTCCAAATGATTGGTTATTCTATATGGTATCACATTTTTTACATCGACAAAATGGACTCATACTACTCTTACTCCTTTTTGTTTTGTTTTGTTTTGTTTAGTTTTGTTTTCTATGGCTGTAATTCACTAATTAGATTGGGGGCTTCTGGAGTTTTAGGCTACCTTTCTAGTACTCACGTTAATTTCATGTATTTTATACTTAGTACTTACCATCAGCTGATATGACCTGGATTATTTTTCTGTTTACTTGTGTGTAGTCTGTATATCTCAAAAACATAAACTGCATGAAGGCAGGATCCTTGTCTGTCTTATTTGCCACTGTATTCCAGTGCCTAGTACTGTATCTAGCACAGAGTGTGACAGCTCAATAAATGTTAGTCAAATCGTTGGAAGAACCTAGGCTGTCAATTTATGGAATGTGAACCTTAAAGATGACCTAGTTGACCCAAGTTGTTGACTTCTTTATAGATGAGGAAAACTAAGCTTACAGAGTTTAAAAGACTCAGCTAAAGTCACTCAGCTGGTAGTAGTATATCTTTATACTGGAGTCCTCTTCTTTGGCCTATCAGCCAAGAGCTTATCTCCACACTGTCTATTATTTCCCTTATGCTTTTAGTTATAAAGAAACTGTATGTCTATAGATCTCAGGAATCAAGACATGCCCCAGTTTGAATCCTGGCTCAGTCCATTTCTAGCTAGTTTCTTAACCAATCTGAAACTTCATTTCAGCATTGTAAGATGGGAATTATATCTCATAGGATTGCTGTGATAATTCAATTAGATGGTGCATATTAAAAGCTTAGCACAGTGTATGGCATCTAGTAAGTGCTCTATTAAGTCTGAATTTTAGATATGGAAAGACCCTCAGAAATAGCCTAGGCTAATTTTCCTGTTTTGTGGAGGAGGCAGCTGAGGCTCTGATTAAGGAAAAAACTTTCCCAAATCAACACAGGATTGATTTGTATATATAACCAGAACATCACATAAAAGTGGATTTACTAATTATTTTTTAAAATGCCTTCAATATTTGCAAATATTTAAAGGCATCACAATTTTGAAAATATATGAAAATCCTTCAACCAACATCACCATGGTCACTTGGCAGGCTCTTTTTTAATTCTTTAAGGTCTTTGAATACACTCCTGAGAAAAAGATGTAATAGTAGAACATGTTGAATTTCTTGGGCCTCCAATATATGATCAGTATTTTTTAAAATGTGTCACAGACATCATTGTTCTGATCTGTTTGTTTACATCCTGTCTTTCTGTTGACAAAAGAAGAACAAACTTTTCTTCACCTCCAAGTACATCAAAGTCTCATAGGAAAGTTGACTGCCACTCCCACCATTGGCAAAGTGGAATCATGCAATTTAAGAGCATTTCATCCATCCTTTCTTTTTGTGAGAGCCCAGTATTAGACAAAACATCCATCAGACACCCGGAAGATGATGGGAGACCTCACTGGGACTGGAGGGTCATTTTTCCAAGGTCTAGATCGGGGAAGGACTTGATGGGGTCCACCTGAATGTATTGTCACTGCCACAAGCTACTACCTAGGGCCTGTGGGAATTCATGGAAAAGGTCACTTCTAGCCCCAGGCCATCTGTGGACCCTCTCATTTTGACTTTAAGTCTCAGTTCCCTGGGGTTCTAGAGGAGATAAGATGTGTTAGGCTTTGTCATATTTAGTGATCTTCTGCTTAGTGGGTTTGGAGGCAAAATCATCATCATGAGGATTAAGAGAGAGAGAGAGAGATTTGCAAGATGGTGGCAATCAGAGACAAGATTAAAACCTGCTTGGGGGGCACCTGGGTGGCTCAGTGGTTGAGCATATGCCTGGTTGAGCATCTGCCTTTGGTTCAGGTCATGATCGTGGAATCCTGGGATCGAGTCCCATATCAGTTTCCCCACAGGGAGCCTGCTTCTTCCTCTACCTGTGTCTCTCATGAATAAATAAATAAAATCTTAAAAAAAAAAACCTGCTTTTGAAGAGATCTCTGCTACTCTCCTGGCACAGTGAGGAGACTTTTTGCTGCTCGACTGCCTGATAATGCATGAATTGTTGTCAGGTGCGTCCTACAGTAATCAGTGAGGAGAGTATCACTGTAGCAATAGCATACCCTATCCATGAAAACAACAACAACAACAACAACCAGATTATATAAGGTATTCTACTGTATACCTCTGCTTGGAACTTGTGTTAGAATGCAAATAGATTTTTCTTCAGACCTTCCTAAAAAGGCACTCAGTTGTTGGTGAAAAGCACCAAAAAAAAAAAAGGGGGGGGGGGGGGGAGATGTCCATTGCTGCTAAATGTAATGAGTAGAGTAAAATGTAAAATATATTAATTCCACTTTCCTAACTGCAACTAATTAAGGGTGGCTCATTTAAAAACAGACCTAATTTAATCCACTAATATAAGTATTCAATTAAAGTTGCTCCCACTGCTTTCTTCTCCTCAGAATACTTTTTTGTATACTTATATGTGAAGCATTCATGGTGTGAATCCTTTCATGGGTCTAGGTTGTAATGGAAGGGCAGTTTCAGGACTTCATAATTGCCCAAATTAAATAACATGTATGTAAATGGAAATTTGAGTATAAATCGTGCCCTGCAATGCTGTAAGGAATTGAGTCCCTATATCCTGATACCTTTTAGCCTATCAGAATGAAGTGCTTCTCGTTTTATTCTATACTACTTAGAATAGTTTATTGCATTATTAAGTACATGTTACAAGAAGCACATTGTTGTTTAAGACTCATTGATTTAAGCAGAACTATTCTTATAAAGTTTCGTAGGCTTTTACATAAAAAGAGAAGAGCCCATATAAAATTATAAAACCTTAATGTAATATAACAGCCTATAATATAATATTCTCCCATTTTCTAAAGAAGCCTCCAAAAATTTTTAATGAGTTTATTAGGACTACTGTTTGTGAATTCAGGGATGTCATGTCTAATTAGACTTAATGGATTTAAGTATTTCTTTAATGAAATCTGTAGCTTAACTCATCAGGGTTATATTCCTTGTCCTCCTGCCCTTAAAGTGATTTTACTTTATTTTTATTTTGGGTGGCATTAAAAAGAAATGAAAGACTATGATTCTGCCTCATTCTCAGATGGATATAGTGAAAAATACAGTGCTTATTATGAAGTTAATGTGAATTACCATGTAATTACCACTGGCTGCACTGTAATGATTATTTAGTTACCACTGAGCATTCCCTGCCAAATAACACACATTATTTCATAGGAAGCATAGAATTAACTCAAGTCATCCCGGAACTCACGGAGGGAGTTCTATTCCTGATCTCTTTTGTTAAGTGTAGGCGCTGCTAATGTTAACATCTAAATAATCAAGCTTGGAGCAAACCGACAGCAGAACAGGGTATGAGTTTACATGATTTGATTTGCTGATGTTTTAAACACTTAGCAGGAGACAGCTATAGAAGCCAATTAAATCTCTCCAAGGTGCATAGAGTTATCTCCTTTGTGAGAAACAATTTAAGGGAATTGCATTGGCCCTTTAACTGGAGGGGAGAAGAAGCATTAGGAATGAAATTTCAGATGCAAAGTGCTGATCAATGGAGCCTCCTTTTGTGTTTTTGAGCTTTGTGTTGTTTGGGCTGCTGCTATTTTTAAAGGATTTGCACTTTCATTTTGCAAGCACAGGGTTATGTTAAACTTTTCTCCGTGCAGTGTTCTTTTGGCTATTGATTATGATGTGCCTTTAAACAAGGCATTGTGTCTAAAAGAGTAAAACAAAAACAAAAACAAAAAAAACATGTCAGTACATTCCGTCCCTTTCGGATACTGCATCTTACTTAGTGTACCGGAATTCCCAGTTTAAAGTAATCACAAAATTTATGGAGAAACGGATAAAAAAGGTTGTAAAATATCGATTTGGGGAAAATAATAACACAACTCATCTATAATAAGAAGAAAAATGAAGCAATAATTCAGGGGGTATCGAGCGGCCTGCTGCTGGGAGTATTGATCCAGTCCTTTACGGTCTAAGATCGCACCTGAGATTGCTCTGAAAGAAAGAACAGCATTCCTTCGCTCATTATTTCTCAGATACCATCGTCTTGTTACACAGGCCCTGCAGAGTTGGGGTTGTTGCAGCGGGACAGTGGGACCCGCAATAATAATAATAAATAAATAAATAGCTCAGAAATCTATATTGCCTGAAAGCCCCGGTGCCTGGTCTTAATAACACATTGGCTCTGATTTTATAAATTCTTCGTTGCCTTATAGGAGCTAATGACAACTCCAATACTGTGTGGTTCATTTCAGGAACCAAACAGATCTTCATCTTATATAATGGGATCTTGTGTTTGGAAGGAATTCTTGTCTTGGCTGAAGAAGCATGCATCTGTTGTGTTTCTTCTTAAGTCACTAAATGGAAAACAATACATGTATACCGTTTGAGCTATAGGAAATGTTGGCTTGAGCTTTCTCATGGAATGGCTTTAGAGTTTCAGACAATCTTTGGATGAGGCAGGAGTAGTATTGTTTCTGAGCAAAATCTTTAATATGACCCGAAACTTTGAAATCCACATTCACAAATCATGAATTTATAAATTTAACTATAAGATGTTAAGTGACAAATTGACTTGGCAATGTGTATAGTCATCACAGTAACTCCTTGAAGTGGCGGGCTGTTTCATTGCTGAAGAATTCTAGGTTCTGTCTAGACTTGAAGATTATCCTATAAATAATGTTGGGGAAACATGATTTTTTTTTTTGCTCTCATTTTACTGTCTTAGCAGAAAGGGTGCTATAATATTCAAATTCCAATTTAATAAAAAAAGTTTTGATACCTGTTATGTTTTGGGCATCTTCCAGGCTTTGTGATCCAGAAAGGTGAAGTTCTTGCCCTCAAAACACTTATAGTCTAGGAAGGGAAAGAAGGCAGTACACAAGTTAACTAGTAAATAAGATAATTTTCAAATTGGTAAAAGAAATTGGTTATGAAAGAAATAAGAGGGTGATCAGTAGAACATAATTGGGATGGAGGGGTTTCTGTAAGTAACAATTAGTATAATAGAATATATACAGTATACAGATGAATAATACTTTGTGCGTGCACAGCATCGTGTAGACAAACATGGTTTTGTTTCTAAGCATCCATGTATTTTTTCCCCCAGTGCTGAAGTCATGCTGTCATTTGCCCAGAGGCTTCACATTCCTACCCCATCCTCCAGTCACTCTGTGATCATTATCTAGAAATATGAGCCATACTGGCTGACTGTGTTCTCAGCAGATCGAGCATCCTGAAATTTCAATAAGCATTGATCCATGTCATTGCACCAGATCCTTGAAATTGTTGTTTCTATAATATTTGTCTGTCCATTTCTGATTCTAAAAGAAAAAAAAGTTCTATGGAATAAGAGGCTGATGATGCCTGGTGTCAATAAAGGTGGATGGAGAGGGAAGGATGGAGAAGTAGAAAGAATAAAACATCTAACTATCAAGACTAACTCCCAAAATAGCTTTCAATAAACTGCAAAGCATACCCCTCTTTCTTTATCTACAAAGTAAGATTGAAAGTCATCACTGAGTCTTAAACTGTGAATATTGAAATTGTGAGATGTATGGTACATTTAGTAGAGACGTTGGTGAAATGCAGAAGTCATTTTTACTTTGTCTTTTAATTTTAAAGATTTATTGGCTGCAAGGAAAGAGAATATTTATAAGCGTTCTTAGGTATTCACAAAACATGTAGTTGCCAAACAGTGCAAAGAATGGAAAGAAATCATCATTACGAAGCTGGATGATTCAGGAAATGTGGTGATAAATATGGGAGTGACAACATATTATCTCAGCCCCTTCTAGCTCCACATTTTTGAGTCATGATTATCAAGTGTATCACTGTGGGGAATGTGCTAAGTCAGTTTGGAGCTAGGGGAATTTTAGTTTTAAAAGAATAACTAGGCAATGTTTGGGAAATACAAATACAATAAATGATGTCATATCATCTCAGCTTGAATAAATATATATTGTATCATTTGCTTCTACCCTTTAATTTCCTGTAATGAAAGTGGCAAGCAACAAGAAGGCAATTAATTGCAACAATGATTACTTAGCTTCTGTAGTGCCTGAATTAAAATGAACATTAAAATTACTTTTCTAATAGCTCATATGTTTGTGTTTTTTAAAATCATTAATGCTTTTAAATGGCAGGTGCATTTGATTGTTTTAAAACACTCATTTTTCCCACTTTGCAAACAGTTTGTCAAAATGAGCGGTTGGTTATTTTGTGTTGTTGTCCCAAATTCATGAAGATAAATGTCATATCATAGCTAATCTATTATCTTTTTTGTTGTTGCTTGCTTTTTTTTTTTTTTTTTTTTTTTTTTTGATTTGAGACAGGCTGCTTACTGAAAAGCAAACTTGTGGTTGTCACTGATTCATTTGTGTAAGCTAGTTCTCTCATTAGCAGAGTCTGGAAATCAGCAGTACCTATGGATGATGAATGAATGAGTGGATTAAGAGAATGAATGGGTAGATAAGAGCCCTACTCTCTGGCCTTTGACAGGTTACTTTACCATTTAAACCTCAATTTTCTTATCTGAATAATGGGGGAAATAAACACATCTTATTCACTACTTTGTTGTAATGATTAAAATAGATAATATGAGTAAAGCACTTAGCACATTATAAATGGTGCACATTAAAAGCTCAAGAAATGGTAGTTCTTATTATTGATGACTGTAAGTAGTTCTCAATCTGTGAATTGATTTTCTGACAATCTATTTCTACTTGGCACACCAGTGTATTTACTAGTGCCTAGTACTATGCCTGGCCCAGAGTAGATGCTCAAAAAATGTTTGTTGACTAAATGAGTCCCCAGATGCTCGTTCATAAATAACAATGGCTATGGCTGCTAAGACTTCAAAGACACTTGTTATGTGCCATACACCATCGTCAAGATGTGATATATTTTTAAACATCTAATCTTAAAAAACCCACTAGGAGACAAGTACTATTATTATCTCCACTCTACACATGAAGAAATTGAATCAAAGAGGAGTTAAGTTATTCAAGGTCATGCAACTAGACTGTGGAAGAAACAGAGTTTGAGGTCACGCAGACTGACTTCAGGGTTGTAAGCATTCAGCATTATCTTCAGTATTTAGGCACAAAGATAACATGAAATCTTGCAATATGCTGTGATCATTCAATAGATGTTGCTAATCATGGTCTACATGCTTGTTACTGGAGATACCATATAAAAGATGGGCATAGTCCCCACCCTCATGGACATTTAACTCTAATGGGTCTGACTTCCCAAATTTTAATTAATCCCATACTTCCTTTAGTGACTGTTAGAATTAGAGACATTTAGAGGCCTTACCTGATGCATTAGAAGGAGGGCCGTACACCTCTGTACAAAGGAGAGTGCAAGAGTAACCCTGAAAGAGAGACAGTGAGGGTGGCTGTAATGATTATTATAGGTTACTCAGCATACATCCTACCATCTCTTTAGATAGTATAGGATGCATGCCTTCTGAAGCCCTACCTGCTGCTGGACCCCTTCCTACTTTCAAATTCTGTGAGCAGATGTGGCCTTGCCATCTGTACCCCACGGACCTGTGGGGGCAGTGCTGAGCAGAGTGCTGCTCCAGTCTAGCCATGAGGAGACAAGCCCCTGGCTCAGCCTGGGAAAGTGGTGGAAGGGTATGTGGACAGAACCCATTTGGTCTTCTTTTCTGAGCATCTGGGTCAGGAGTCATGTTGTTTACAGAGAAGTCCTACCACCTGCTTCTTTTGTGTCCTGCGCCTCAACCTCAGGGCAATGGGATTTAGTGGACCACATTTTAAATCTGTGGCAGAATTTCCTAAAAATTTTTGTGTGTTTGACGATGTCACAATGTCAGTGATGCATAAACCTCATTCCACTCTGCTTGTTTCTCCTGTTGCGGCTTGCCTTCTTTATTAGCTCATTCACTCCTTATTTTCTTTATTTACCAAATATTTATTGAGGAATGAGGGGGAAAAAGAGACTCCTGGAAAAGTCGAGTTTGCAATTTTGATCACTTTCAGCATGATGCTTGGTGTGGAGTAAAAAGTCCAGTAGTGGTTGTTGACTGGACAGATTGATGGATGGGTGAATAAAAAGAAAAGCAGAAAACTATGTTTATAACTTCAAGGGATTATTTTTAATTAGGATTGCATTCAAACAAAATAATTTAAGTAACTCTTGAAGAATGAGTAAATCATTCAATATAAAAGAGGAAAAAAAGTAAAACCAAATCAAATTCATCCCAATAGGCTTCAGTGGTTTTTACAAAAACAAATCCATTGATCTAGAATCTCCCAGTTTCGTCTGCCTCTGCCTGTGGTTACCAGTCAAGATGACTGATTATCCTGGGAAAGGCTCTATAGCCTATCTCATAAACAGAAAACACACAAACACACACACACACACACACACACACACACACACACTATCTCACATGTGGTCAGAAGACAGCTCAAACATTTTGTTTCCAGAGGCTGGGAAAGTTTTAGCTGTGGTTGAGATTTGGCTGAAGGGGAAGAGCCTGCCGGAATGAAAGCTTGGATCTCAGAGGCTCAACCATGACCAGATGGTGTGAACTGACCTCAAGGGCAAAACACCCTCAGTAAGTTAGGATTCTGGGCCAACTCCAAAATTTATTAAGGTTTGCTACTAAATTTTCTAAGCTGTGAAAGTACTGCAGACATTTTGGCCAGGTTAGAAATTTCAGGAAGAGAGAGAGAGAGAGAGAAAGGAACTGATTTCACAATGTGCCATTTTAAATCAGGAAGCTCACACCTGTCCTGAGCTACACTCTCTTATTTAGAATCTTGGGTGATTGTCTTTTACCAAACTATGGCTTGACTCTACGGGCACTAGCGTCCATATCCACTGGTAGACCCTGTCCCAAAACCTCTCATCTGTCTTCACAGGAATTCTCCTGATGTCCCCTCATGGCAACCATTTTGTGCAAAGTCCTGCACTTCCCTCCCTGCTCCCATGACGGATGTGTGTATGCTCAGCTCCTAAATATGCACTTGCTTTATGCCAAGCATTGTACTAGGTCTGTTATATGTCTCAGCCTTTTACCTTTTAAATTCTGTGAGAATTCCAGCTCTACCAAATATCTCCAAACCCCCTCACTGTCCCTGTCCTATCTCTTGCCTTTGGGTCTTCAGCTAACTCGTCCTAAGAAGCTGCAAGGGGATGCTTTGAAGCTTGAAGCTTCTAAAAATGTACTGAAGTTCCTAAAGGAGAAGCAATTCTGTGGTTTCCATGAGTTTCATTCTTTGCCTTTCGATTGTCAATTCTATGCAAAGTGTGATGCAAAGAAATGGGGATACAAACATGGATCAGGTGTGCAGCAAAAATGAACTGAGGGCAGGCTGTGTTGGCATGATGCTAATCAAAGTGGTAAAATGCTCTGGTGGAAATCTAGGTGAATGGCTGCAGGGAACCCAGCCTGGGAAACCAGGGAACTGGAGACTGGGGAGTTGTTTTGGCTGGGGGACTGAGAGTATAGGATTCCTTTGAATTCTAGTCTCCTGCTTTCTCCCCTTGTTATTGAGCTCCATCATCTTAAAAATAGATAATCTTCATATGTGAAAATTATATACTATAAGACACTATAAAGCTCTGCCCCATCCTTCTACCTTCCATTATTTTTGTCTCTTCATTAAAATATGTTCTACAGGATTCCAGGATCCATATGCAAATAATTTCTATGTTCATTATTTGCATTCCTCTCTCCCTTCTTACCACCTCCCCCCATGAGAGATTTTAAGGCATTTAGGTATTTTTCTTGTTATGTAAAATTTTGAACATTCACTTCAATTCAGTTTTGAGTAAGAGCAATAACTTGCATTGAAGTGAGTAGAGTTTTGTATCTTCATCCAGTGCCATCCACTTTTCTTAAAGGGTGATAAGGTGCTTGTAATGATGAGCAAAGCACATTGGGGCCCTTGCCAGATAAGGAAGGTGGATTTGGAAATAGGACTGGGAGTGGAAGGCACAGGTGAGGGGGGCTTTTATGGATAAGTTTTTAATACATGAATGAATACATGAATGAATGAAGAACACCTCAACCCTGATTTAAGAGTAAGCCTTTTCATTTGCTTCCCTCTCAAGACGTCCTTTTGTGGGTTTCTCTCTAGCTGGATTATTGCAGTTTTTGAGCATTTTGCTGTGAAATCCTCCTATTTTACTGCACCATTATTTTGTTCTAGACTACATCATCAGTTAAATAGTTGGGATTGAGATACATGTGAAAACTGTGGTCAGCTGGGTCTGTGCTCAATGAAAAGTCATTGCTAGAGGGTTGGGGTAACATGATGCTACAGGTAGGGAATGGCTTTTCACCAACACCAAAGATTTATTGACTTTTGGACCGGAATGGTCAGCTTCTATATTTCTGGAGAGTAAACTACCTCTTGTTAATTGTGATGCCTTAAAGGACATTTTGGATAGCGAACTTCGGCTAGAGCTTTGTGCAGTAATATGTAAAAAATGCAGTTGACCAGAAGTTTACAGTTTTGACTAATAGGATTATTAGTCAGTGAGTAATACTTCAAGTTTGCCAAGTCCCAGTTTATAGCTGGATCTTCATAAGTCAGAACTTAGTGTTCCAACAGTCAGAGGCACTATACTTGCAACTTTAATCTCAGATAGAAAAATATTAGCAAACGCTCCATTTTGGCCAAAAAATAAAACATAGGGGTATTGCCATTATACCAGGTACTTATGTTAAATTCGGTTGGCTTCGTTTGTAAGATACAAAATACAGGTGATCATTGTGGTTGTTGCAATATGTCTGAAAGTAAACTTTTTGGAAGTAGAAATTTAAAGAAGCCATATGGTACTATTAAGTAACATGGGCCCCGGAGAATTTGATCAATGAGGATTGACAATTTTGATGAAATTATTTATTGTCTGGATAATTTTTTTTATTGTCTGAATAATTTGTTGTGCCCAGCACATAGACATAATCTACATAGCTAGTAAGGCAAAAACAGTGGTCAATTTAAGGAATAAAAGAACACATTCAACCCAAAGTTTGGCACAAAGGGGGAAACAAACCCCCAGCTGGTTTATCGATTTCATTGTTTGCACCCCAGCCCATGGTTTTGGTGTGGTAGACACACATCATGGGTTTCTTGTCTTTAACATTCACTACCTTGAATAAGGAAAGTGTGTTGGTCTAAGATGGTAGCCAAGATCCAAGAGATAGCTATCATTTCCTTCTGCTAATAATCTCTTTCTTGTCTTTCGTTCTGTTTCTAGGTATGTGTTTCAGTGATTTCACTGTTAATTGTTTTTAATAGTTCCTCTGAAGTTGGTGGCACTTTTGGGGAGAATAAGTTGGGGATGTACACAGCCTTTCCTCATTAAGAGATTTCCTGTTATACAATGCATTCAGGTTGTCAGCTTCTACTCCTGTTTCCTTTCATTCTTTCTTTCTTTCCTTTTGAACTTGAGCTTGCTTCACCAGAGGGAGAAAGACTAGCTCGATTGTGTTATCCTGTTAGATTGCTTAAACCATGTTTAGATAAAAAATTACTTTATGCTTTTCTTACTGCAGTTCATGATTTCCATTTTGTAAGGCATCTTTTCTAAATTTTGTGCTTTATTATTCTTGCGGTGTTGAGCGAGCGAAAACAAACTCTAGTTCATAATTCACTTTAAAGAACATACCCTTTCTTTCTATTTTCTTGTTAAAACCAAATTGTGTGCAATTTGTAGGAAATTGAAACCACATTTTTCACTTAACTTTCCAAAATTAAAATTTATGGGGAAAAAGAGGCAATAAAACAGTTACAATCTGGTCATCTATAATTATCTATGTGGTTTGAGCAGTTCCACATTTAAAAAAAGTGACACCGAGAACTTATCAAGATTTTACAACCATGGGACATTTCACTTCTCTTTTGTTGCTTTGGAGCCAAGACCTCCACCAAATGCTCAAAGTTACACCATGAATTTAGAAATTAGATGTATAAAGAGTGAACTTTGAAATGCATACAAAACAATGGACCGTATCTAAAAATAGTCATTTTCTGCTCTCACTTAATAATGAAATTTATTAAAGTAAATTTTGCCATATTATATACTGTTCTTATTTCAAGTGTCGTCTCTGATTTCAGTTGCTTAGACATTCTTTTGTCATGCTTTACCTGGTAAGAAGAAACCACAGAACCAGCCAGACACAATATTTCTCTTTATTGGTGTGGCCATTGCAGTCTTGGTATCTCTACACCAGTGCTCCCTCCATTGTGATGAATCCTGTAGGAAAAGGGTCCTTGAGGACAGATGGGTGCTGAGCTATAACATTTTTCTCAGAATAAATAGTTTTTTCCTTCCCTTGTTCTTTTGCTATCTTATTGCCTCCATAGTATAACAGTAACAAGTTTTAGATTCTAAAAAATTAAGCACTTCAGCCTTAGCTCTTACTATTTCCTATTGTGACATATGCCCATAATTGGACAACTTGGTGCAGCCCTGGTAAAGTACTTCATTCATTCATTTTTTTTCATTCAGCAAACACTTATTGAGCACTTATTTAGTTTTGAGTCTTATGTTAGAGACTTGTAGCAAAAAAAAAAAATGCTATGGACAGTCCTGGCATGTAGTATTTTGTTGAACCTTAGCATCTTCATTAACATTTTAGAAATGTATAGATGGGCAGATCTTTGACAAGTACAGAAAAAAAAACCATTTAAAACCACTAGAGTACTGACTTGAATTCAACTGAAAATGACATTTCTACCCTAGATGAGCTTATCAAAAAACTTACAAAGACTTAAATGTTTTGCAAGTATTTTAACCGTGCCCATCTCTTCATTCTGATTTGCACAAGTGAGAATTTTATTTTACTTATTCTACTTAAATTATATCAATTATTTATTATGTGTCACACTGTTCTAAGTGTTTTACAAATATTAATGCATTTGACCTCTATGAGCTAGGTATTTTATTGTCCTGATTTTACAGTTAAAGAAAGTGAGGCATGGAGTGATAAAGTCATTTGTCAGAGTTAATCAAGTGGTAAGTGGAGGAGCCATTGTCAGACCCAGGCAGTGTGGCTCAGGAACCAATCCACCTAACTGCTCTGTTTCGTTGTCTTCAAGAAGAACTTCAATATTTATACCTTTATTAAAAGAGTGACAATCTCTGGGTGTCCAACACTTGGAACACGTCTGGTAGGACTCTGTGGAAAACTTACTCTGCTTGTAAACAGATTTTCAAAGAAGAGCCAATACAAAAGCCCCTGGCATGTGACAGGTCTCAAATATTTTGAGCCGAGATGTATGCTAGTTATAGAAAATCTGAAGAACAGGATAGAATAAGAAATTAACATCATCCACTACCCATCACCCAGAGTTAACTACTGCTAACATTTTCATTGCTTCTTTGATATTTTTTTTCTATGCATAACAAATGTATGTAAACATTTTTTCATATTTGTGGTTGTACTATATATGTATATACACACACATAGTTTTACATCCTGTTTTTTTAAATGTAGCCTACTAAGCATTTTCCCACGCATTAAAACTTCTTCATAAACATAATGTTAAAAGGCTGCATAATCTCCCACAGTGTGGATTTACTAAATTTATCTATTCCTCTATGGCTGAGTATTTATGTTGTTTTATATATACTTTTAACATGATATACTTCTTGTTCTTTTTTCTAAGTTTGATGCTTTAGAAAACATTTCATTTCTGGAAACTAAATATTCTAATCCTTTTTGAAATACTTTAAAAAAACTGTCCTCAGTAGTTCCTTTTAGTAAAAGGTAGATTTAAAAATATGTATTTCAAATGATTTTGTTTTTATTATTTTAATATTTGCACTATAAAATAATGCTACAAAATATATAATAGTGGAAGTAAAATATGTCCGAGCATACAAATGAACGTGCGATTAGCCTAGGAAATTATATCTAGCTATAAAGTGAGCATATTAAAGCTCTTGTACATATTAATACAATCAGCCATACCTTTTAATGTGTAAGTGTTTAATCTATCAGTGTCCTTTCTCTTTTTTATCACCCAGCTGCAAACTGGATTCATTTTGGAATAATTACCTTTGGTACTAAATGTATATTATCTGCTCAGTTAGGAAGGAGATTGGAGAGAATTCAGAAATCAATAGTAATAAAGTAAACAGAGAGAATGGAATCCATTTCCTCTCTTAGAATTTATTTGGATCCACTCTGCTAAAGACAGGGACCCTATCTAATGGACTTTAGACGGAGGACCACAAAGAAATTCCATTGGGATCAGCTCTCCTTTAAGAATTGATCTGATATTTCAGTAAATACCCTCCTGTTAGAATATTAAAATATAGGTCTTTAATGACCCCAGGAAAGCTTTGACTTCTGTTTACAGAATTGATTTTAGTTTCTCTTTCAATGTTTATATGTCTACAACTGGGCGTGCCTCCTTTATGCCCAGCCTCTCTCTGGCCTTCATAAAACTATTTTTGACAGAGGATTGATGTTGGAGTCACTGGTGTTATGCTAACTACAATCTCATTGTCCGAAGGGAAATAAATCCAGGGCCCCATACTGCTGACTATAAAGGAGGCTCTCTATAAAGTTTCAGTGTTGGTGTCATCAAGAGGAAAGATAATTTAATACTCAGATTGGGACAGGTCTGTAGTAGCTCTCCTTTAGCACAAATGTGAGAGAGCGAGTTTACCTTGCCCAGACCTCTAAATATTCTGGCAGGCTAATGAAACTCAGAGAATTGGCATGCCCAGCTTCCCTCGTTGACATTCTAAATCCCACAGCCAAGAAAATATTCCTGCCACGTAAAGGAAACTCATAACTGCTGTTATTCAGTGTGTGTTTATCTCCCTCATGTAATACTGTTATTTTGTTTTCTCCAAATCCTAGACTCTATGGGAGCCTATTGACTTATGTCACAACTAATGGCATTACTACAAGCAGGTGTACTGGAACCCCACATTCACACTGTGTCCTACTGAGTGTGGTTTTCATTGTAGGGTGGTTGGTCTGGGATTCAAAATGACCTGATTTGGTGCCTTCAATACCAAAGCCCAAGGTCAGGGCTATGGTGAGTCAAAGATCTCTTTTCTGTGTTCTGAGTTAGTTAGAGCTGATTTCCGAATCTTGGCCAAGGGAACACAGTCAGATTCTGAATTTATTTCAAAAGCAAAATCAGGCTAAAAAGATGGCATTGCATATTTTGGGAAATGGATCTTCCTGATTCAGGTTTCTAATATTTTTGTGGCAATTTTCTTAAAAGTTCAATAAAGCCCAAATCATTTCCCATGCAATAAGAAATTCAGCATGCTTCTATCTTTTACAAAGTCTAATTATAAATGTCTTCATCATCAGAGTCCCAGTCTTACACCCTTCTGACTTCCACACTCAGTAAGAGGTACAGTTGGCATATATCTCCCGCAAGAGACTTGCTGCCCCTGGCACAGAAAGGCTATCAATCTCATGTCTCTCATGTCAAGGGACTTGCCATGCCATGGGGAGCAATCTGACAAGAGTTTTCAGGGGGCATACTTCAACCCCTGCTAAGATCTTTCTGCTTTGTAGAGAGAAAGAAAAGTAGGACTTTGAAACAGGCCAAAATATTTCAGGAGAGAAATGTGCAATTAGTTTTTCCACCCATCTCCCTTGCCATTATACCGTCCTTTTACGTCCATGAAACTCTATTTGCAAGCCTTGCCTTCCCTCCACAGGCACATTTGAAGCCTGCTTAACTGGTATTCCGAGGGCAGAATGGCATTATTTGTGATTCCCTTGCAATCGACTCAGAGCACGGACGGGAGGATGTCAGTTTTGCAAGGACAGCATTACTGGCTGTTCTCTCTGCTTAGCCCCAGAATGCTCGTTTGCTTGTGAAGACGAAGGCTTAATGTGTTCCCTTCTTCTCCCCTGTCCTCTCCATATTCCTGCTGAATCTCACATTCCTCTAAGCACAGCCCTGAGAGCTCCAGCCTTTCAACAAACCAGAAAGAGGAAGACGTTCTCTGAAAATGAGGCATTAATCGTTTGTGAATCCGAAGATGGTTAACTGTTGTGTGCATTCAATTAAGATAAGGGTTTTTTTTTTCAGTTAAGAGACTCCCCAGGAAGAGAGGGTTTATTCTCATTTCTGGGGTATGAGCAGTTAATGAAGAAAGCATATCACAATTCCACCCGTGTTACCCAGAGCTGCCTCAAGATTCCATACAATTGTCAAGTTACTTGATTAAGGAAAACTTGCCAGGTGAGGTTAAACAAGCTGGAAGGTGGTAATGGAGAAGTGTTTGTCACTTCTCATCTTTCCTATGGGTGACATCACCACCATACACCTCACAGAAAATGATTTGGGGCTTGGTGTGATTCAGTTTGGAAAATTTTCCCGTTTTAAACTTATGTCAAATCTTGATACAGCATATGTAGGTATGTATTTGTATTTTCAAGTCGAAGCTGGATAGTTTTTCTGGAGGCATCTTTTATTGTTTGTTTTCTTTTATGTTGCCATGAAGGGAAACAACACCATCTCTCTCGATGTATTAAATGCTTCTGTGGGGGCAGTCCAGAGTAAAGGGTGAATAAGTGGATGGGCACTGGAGACAGAAGGCCTGAGTATTAGTCCTGGTCCTCGGGGACTTCCCTTAGCTGTAAAACAGAGATGACAACAACACAGTCTTCATAGGGATGGCTATGACTTCATGATATATAATATAATGCTGAGCACAATCTCTGGGACATTCCAATTGTGCACCAGTTACTATGGGCTACATTACGATCACATTTTCATTACAAGATTGTAAGTCAAGTCACGGCATATTGTTTTTAATCCCAGGGTTGATTTGTTTTGTTTTACAAAACAGACTTTAAGAGAGATTGGTAATGGTTTAAAAAAATGTAGATACTTCATGGACATGATCCATAATGCTTTCAGGATCCTTTGGGAACCTTTATTGGTCTTCCTTGTGGTCAGTGTTCCTTTGATAAGGTGGCAGGGCAATTTGGATTTGAAATGGACAGTAATCTAAGAGATGGATCTTGTGATGAAGATGTTGCTGTCTGAAGGGCAGGCACCTTTTCCATAGGTGCAATTCAGTCACACTTCTTTTCCCTCACCCCAGATTAATAGCCTCTATTTTCTCATCTGTGAAATAGGAATATCTTCCTCTTGGGGTGTTGAAGAAAAAAATAAGTTAACAAAAGTAGAATGCCAAGTATCACTTTGCAATAAATAATACTTTTTATTTTAAATCAAGCTTACGTGGAGGACTGATGCAGGGGATCTAGGGTTGATTGGGCTCCAACATTTGAGTTTTCATTCTGGTTCAACTGTTAACTGATCTTGTATTGACCACTTATGGTCTCTGAGCTTGGGTTGTGTTTGCTGGAAAAGAAGAGATCTTTGCAGCACTAAAGTCCTGAAATTGATTGAATGGATGTGCCCCCCTCCTGACCGTATCAAGATCAAGTTAATGCAGAGTTAGAAAGGAGACTCAGAGGAATGTATTCTTACCTAAAAGTTGTTTTGGTAGCTTTTGAAAAATGCAATCCAGTACGTTTGATTTTGTTCTTAAAGGGTCACAGTGCCTATTGTCCCAATGTAATCATAAAAATTTTCCATCTTGGAATAGGTCAGTGGTTTATTAAGCTTAGTCTCTGCCCCTGCAGATATGCCCCAACCCTCTGAAAGACCCAGCAACGATATCTGACACAGTGGCCTCAGGCAAAGTGAATTCTGCAGATGGAGTTCAATATGTATTTTCATTTTCTCTAAATTTGCCGGCCTCCAATAGGACAGGCAAAGTATATAGAGAGAATACGGAAGGCAGGTCACTTCTTTTTCCTTGTTCCCATTTATTATTCATTTTAAGAGGCTCCGTTACACCCATCAATTTAGAGAGAATTGGGTGATTCAGTTTGGAGAATTTCAGTCTCTACTTCTACTTTGAAGGAAGAAGAAGGTCCAGGGGAGTCAGAGCAGGAATGTGTCTTCTTGAAACACAAGATGCCATTTCTGAAGGCTGACAAGCCTGGTGTGAGCCTGTGCCCACTTGGAAAAATAGACTTGTTAGAAGTCGATTGTGTAGCTACCAGGTCTACTTTGGGGGATGTTTCCGAATTGACTTAGTCTCTGCACTTGGTCCTTTTTCCTCTCCACCCACAGCCAGTTTGGCACCCCAAAAGCTGTCCCAATTTCTAACCACCATGAGTGTATAGCATATTTCCATTTCTGTCCTTGAGGATTTAACCTATCAAAGTCACTTCTGTTAGTAAAAATTAGTCTACTATTGCTCTATCAGCAGACTAATGCTGTTCTCTAACAGCATATTGTCATAAAGTCTATTCATGACGCACATATTCTAAGAGAACCATTTGCAGCTCTTAGAAGGGCTAAACAGAGGTATTAATTAAATGTCTTCCCAAGAGCTGAAAATCATCAAAAGCCACACTTGCTAATGGAAACAATCATGATATCCTTAAATATGGACTGTGCCATACTATCCTTAAGAGTTCTTGGCATAGCTTTGACTAAGCCTCTCTCCCACCCCCAACACCCTCTTGCCCTTGGTATTCATGTGGATTAGGGAAGCCTTCAAGCACTTAGGAAGAGAAGTAAAAAAAGATCACAGCTTACAAGTGGAGGCTGGTTTGTTTCTTCTGTTTATGCTTGGCCCACCAGCAATAGCCAGTGTTTCCTTTACCTCCTGGACAGTGTGGCCCATGTTACAATTAGACTCCCACTTCCTTCTTTTCCCTCTATTTTTAGAGAACAAATCCTACCACCATGGTGATTGCTCTCTGATGCAGTCTCTAGATCCCTTCTCTTTGGGACCTGAATTCAAGTAGGACTCTGAAAGGCTTTGGGTCAATAATTTGGTGACTGGTTCATTCTCTTTAGCTCTTAAGAGTTGACATAGGCTTTGAAAGAAAAAAAAAAAGAATTGGCATAGGCTTTCAAACAGAGACTTGAAAAAGACATACAACAGTCTTCTGTGCACCTGGCTTAGGTGGGTGGGTTCAAGGCTTTTCCTTTCTGAAGGTCAGAACCAGTGTCAAATTTACAGCAAACCCACTTATGATGCTTGCTGCTCCCTTTGGTTTTTATCGTCACAGTAGGTTTAACCTGACCAAGAAGTAATTACACCATTATTTTTTATGTGGTGCTTTATTACTTGCTTTTCAAAATTGGTTTCCAGCATCTCATGAGCTAATAGCAACAAATGTGTGATTGTAATGTTCACTCTGTCAGGAGACGTGGGGTTATTGCGGAAGTGGCCACATACCCATTGCCCACAGAATAACTGTTACTCCAAAACAAGTGAATTGCTTAACTAAACATCTATTGATTGTAAGTCATCAGGGACCAGTATTAAGACCACCAGCATCCAAAGAAGATTAAATTCTGGTTACATATACAGATGTATTTTGTCAATATTTGGGTTAAGGAGCCCCATTCTTTTGTGATCTACAAGTCCAAATCTCGGGCAGGTTGGAAGCAGTAGAACCTCACTGGGTTGACCAGTAAGTGGCCAACCTGGTTCCATCTACTCTTTAAAAGACAGGTGTCAAGATTGGAGGCATAAAAAATATTAAGAGCTACAGAAATTCCCTCATCCTCATCCCTGCTATTCTAACAGGAATTATTCAGATCTGAAGGTAAACTTGGCATCATAACTTTTGCCTTGGGCACCTGGAATTCTACACTATTCTTAGGCCTGAGTTGACTCTAATTTGGAATTGAATGTCCCCTACTCTCTTGTATGCCTCTCGTGATTAGTTAAGCTTCTCATGATAAGCTAAGTTAATCAGATTTGCCAACATCCCTTATTCTTTTTGTGTGCTCAGATCTTTGGGTTTGCTTAGTGAGATAAAAGAAGGTATTGGATTGGATTAAGGCATTCATGAGTCTCCTAAAGTTGTGTTTGCTATCTACACCAATGATCTTGGAATGGTCTACTTTGACAGTTTCTCCTCAGACCTCTCTTGGTTGATTACCCAGGTATACAAGATGGTTGGACAACACGTTTCATTTTAAGCTTTGGAGTAGATAATGAATAAAGGGACAATGAGGATGTGTGTTAAGGCTTAAAAAGAAAAGGGTTCTGACTCCTGTTCAGGTAGAGTAGGCTTCCTGGCTGAGTCTAAAGCTAATGATATGCAGCAATAATAATCATGTAGGTTGGGTCAATACTGAAAAAGGCTGATTTCCTGGAGTTTAGGTGCAAAATAATGTCTAGGCTTATCTGCAAAGCCATTGTAGCTCTCTATATAACATATTTGGGATGAGTGCTCTTTGATTTATTGAAATATTACAGAATAATCAGTTAATCCTCTAATCCCTCATCTCAGTTACAAGTACTTTCCTGTCTTATTAGTGGAATTAATGGATTATTTGGAGTCACTTTTAGTTTGCTTTTCTTGGGACTCTTTCCCCCTCTCCATCTGTCTACAGAGCCCTGCTATAACTTCATTATCCAGCTCTTCTGAAACCTGTCCACTGGCTTAGAGGAAACAGCTCTGTGAACGGTGGGAGTAGTTTTTCGAGTTGTCTCATAAAACCGTGATATTAACAATCACAAGTAGGACCTCAGCCCAGAACTCTGTGTTTGGTTAGTGCAGGGCTTGGTGAAGGAAGGGTTTCTTAGCTTTGGAGTCTGGACTCGGTGCTGTTCCCTGCTGAGAGCCATAAGTTACCAGTAGCTTGTTCTAGGAGAGTAATAAGTATTGTTGTTTAGCAATTGTGTTGTTGAAATTCAGCTCCACTATGTCTGACAGTATTTATCTAAAATACTTTCCCTGGTGCGTGTTCAAGTTCCAGTAAACCGTGTCTTATTGTGCGACCTTTTCATTTTCCAGTGAAAAGGGATCAGCTCGTCAGATAAAAGCTACAAGCCAGAGTACAGGAAAAATGCGTGCTCAGAAAATCCAAGCATGATTGAAAACAAGATGTGTTAAATCAATGCGGTTTATCGCCTGCCTATTCCCGGCAATTGCTGTTCTAAGCTCATTCTGAACACACACTAGATGATAAAAGTACGGTGTCAAGCACTCGCTGGGGTGGGAACGTAAGAAAACATGTTTATCAGACAGGCTGGGTGATTTTACCCCCTTGATAACAGTTATTGTCAAAACTCTTTGGGAAGAAATCTGAAGAACAATTATAGAAGGAATATTACTCTCGTTATATCAGAAGATATGCCAGTCGGGAAGAAAATTATGGATTTATCCTTAAATGCTAAGAAAGACAGACTGTGTTGGCTTTCAGTACTTAAACACCATCATCCATTACACAGAGAAAATCATCCTCCTCTTCTACTTCAAGTGAGAAAATCTGGCTTTGAGACCTAATCATAAGTGAATCCAATTAAAAAAAAATTCTAAAGTGAAAAAGATTGAAAGGCCAAAAAAAAAAAAAAAATCAACCCCAAAACAAAACACACACACACACACACACACACACACACACACACACACACACGAAGATCTTTAAGCTTCTGTTTGCTTGAGGGATTTAATTTTAGTTTTAAACTTGTATCAAATTTGGAAATCTAAATTAAGGCTCTTGAAAGGCCAAGCTGTTCAGAGCACATGATAGGCAGTAACAGGGGCAACTTTTCTCATCAACTTTATTACAATTAGAGAGCAGTACAGTTTTCCCTAATTATTATACGTTCACCTACTTCCCATTTTAGATAGAGTGTAACCCTCCAGGGCAAGAAAGGGTCTGTTTATGAAGAGATGCTCTACTTCTGCCAGTGACTTCTCACCAATGATCATCTAGAAAATACCAACTGGTTGTGATATGAAATAAGTGGGTTTAATGTATCTCAACAGCATTCTGTGTTCTCTTTTCCCCAAAAGACAAATCAGCCTTTGAGAGCCCAATTCAAACCTGACAGAAAACACGAAGTTTCGTGATCATTTGTGGGGAAAGTTTAAAGATAGCAGGGTGGCCTCCCCACAAAAGCTTTGTGTTTGTTGACGGTGAGCTTTAAGTGAAGAAACGTGATTTGTTCGCCTGTACAACATCAAGAGTCTAGGCACAAGAATTCTTCCTCA
Source organism: Vulpes lagopus (assembly GCF_018345385.1). Classification (NCBI taxonomy): domain Eukaryota; kingdom Metazoa; phylum Chordata; class Mammalia; order Carnivora; family Canidae; genus Vulpes; species Vulpes lagopus. The sequence continues at coordinate 36,637,057 of NC_054826.1, read as the reverse complement.
GGTGGATTTCTGTTCAACAGATGCTTAGTGAAAAGGAGCCATTTAATTGATTTGCTACCAGAACTTGTCAATATGTTTCAAATTGGGATTCATCAATATTAAAATAAGGTAGTCATCCTGAAAGAGTAAGTAAAGCACTGAGGCTTTTGTTCTGATTTGTACAGCCAGCACTGTCTGTGCCTCAGTTTCTCACCTTGGAATTGAGAGTAATGATTTTTGACATGTATGTCAGGAGGAATCACTAAGATAATGTGGAGGAGTCACTGAGATAATGTCTATAAAGCACTTGATGTTTCTGGTAAAAGGGTCTTATGTGACCTTAGGGTGTGTTTAAAATGACACCTCAACAAGGAATCATCATGATTGTTAGCATCTATTAAAAGTCTTCAGAGGTCCTTATAACTTAGAGAATATGTGAGGTTTCAGGTGCAAAAATCTTAAAAATTAGTTGTAACTTGTCAAAGTATAAACTGGTATACATTTGGTAAAGGATACTTAGAAAGTGTATGTGTCAAAAGACTTGAATTGTACATATTATTTTATCCAAGAATTTCTCCTGAGTGTTGTTCATTATAGCACTTCTTAAACCAGTGAAAATTTATATAAATTTATATAAATTTATAAATTTATAACCAGGGAAAGAAGGCATACATCCCCATTAACAGGGAATTTGTTACGTAAATAATGACCATCCATATAATGCAATATGCTACAACCCTTAAAAAGAATGAAGGTGATATAAATATGTACATCATCTATATTTATATAAAACAGTATTGTGAAAATGTCCAAAAGCATATAACTAATATAAATGATGACTGTTTATGAATAGGGTTATAATGGGGCCTTTATCCTCTTCTTTGTATCTCTTTTGTATTTTTTTTAGACAATAAGAATGTATTTGTTTTATTTTTTTTAAAGATCTTATTTATTTATTCATGAGAGACACACACAGAGAGAGAGGCTGAGACACACAGGCAAAGAGAGAAGCAGGCTCCATGCAGGGAGCCCGATGTGGGACTTGATCCCGGGACTCTAGGATCACGCCCTGGGCAGAAGGCAGACGGTTAACTGCTGAGCCACCCAGGGGTCCCTGTATTTGTTTTAGATTTAGAGAAACAGTAAAGTTGCTTCTATTTTAAAAAACAAAAGCAAGTCACTCTTGACTCTTTCTCCTGCTCTTGATTGCTTTTGCTTCTTGTAGAGTTATTAATTTCCAAATGTACACAGATTCTTTGCATTCCAACTGACAGTCCTGATGGTCTTTCATCTCTTTCTCCAAGAGCCTCCATGCTTCAACATCCTGGGTTCTGATCCCCTTTCCCTCTCACTTTCCCTCCTCAGTCTATATCTCGCCTGCTCCCCAGCTCTGTTCCTTGCGGACTTTGTAATGAGGACTAAGTCACATAAGCCAACGAGTACCTCTGATGCATCTTTAGTAGACAGCAGTAGTCACTCCTTCACTTGATTTTTGAATCTCAGGGTTGTTGCCACACATACAGAAGTTGGAAGGCTACAAATAAGAAGTCAGGGCACGCTCAAATTCAGTTTAGAAATTTTCCTTTGGCTCCTATTTTGGTAAATTCTGCCCATGTTGGCTTCATCCTGACACCCTTCTGGTTCAGCTACAGCTCTCTGCAGCTCAGTGAGCCTCTTCCCAAACCTGTCCTGAACCTCACTGGCTCCTGAGGCCAGGCACTGAGCTGTACAAGCATTTCACCTTGAAAGCCGGCTTTGCTTGCAAGAGGTATGGTTTTTGGTTTTGTAGGGAGTCCATCCCTTCCAGAGAAGAGACGACGGACCAGAATGTCACTTATGCACGAAACATCTAGGAAGATAGTGAAATATCTAAGTGCCTGGAAATGCAACAAATTTCTTCATTAACCATATTTCTGGCTCTTGATTAGGTTTCTGGTTGATTTTTCGGTTTATATATTTTAAAGTCAGTCTTAAAGATAGGTTTGTGAAGATAACTTGCTGTTTTATTGTGTACCTCTGGTTGTTAATTTAGTGACTGAGGGAAAAATGGGGCCATTATGGAACAAAAAGGCTCGCCTAACACATATGTAATAACTCTCATGCCCAGAATGGATCTGCCTTGAAGGGAAATGCTCCGCTGTTACTCCTTTAGTTCAAATATAGAGTAGTCACCAGGGAAGCTTGGAGACCCAGGTGCTGGTTTTATCATTGCCTCTGCTATGAGGTTTTATTTATTACTTGGCATAGAGTCTAGATATTTGTTTGGACATTAAATGGCAATAGAATATAAATATTACCTTCCTAATATCTGCATTTCTTTTTATTTCCAGTCAAAATGACATCATGTCACACAACCATTAAAAAAAGGAAATTAAAACCCCAGAAATATGTTAAAGCGCTGCAGTGAGTCGCTGAGCTATAAAAGCAGAGGAACTCTGTGCGCTAACACTGGAATGGCACCGAAAGTGCTTTTCCTGTGCTGTTTGGGAACACAGCTCTCCAGCCCCCCATTTCCATTGTTTCCAGGAATCAGTATCTGAGAAGTTAAGAAGGACGGAGGAGTGATTTCTCTAAAAAGAAACTCTGAAAAGAGAAAAATCAATTTTCATAACTGAGGAGGCATCCTTCTTGACTACATGATTTTGATTCACAAATTAATCCCCTTAAGAGAATTTCCTTATTCGATGTGTTTGTGAAATGGATAAAAGAAAGAAAGAAAGAAAAAGACTAACGGCACGAAAAGGCCACAAATCGCATGTATATTTAGTTAGAATTTGCTCATTACCAGATGTTTTGAATGGATTTTGTATTCTTGTCATTAGTATTAGTGCATAAAATCGAGTTGTATTATTTTAAATGTTCTTTGCATGTAGCATTTCATGCTGCATGATCATTTGGACACTGGAAACAATAGTTTTGTAAAACCAGAGTTTATCTGTCTTGACCAGGACCGCGTTGAAGCCCACAGAAGGGCTCTGCCTAGATTGGTTTTGCATAGAAAGCTACTGGTTTCTTTTGGAGGAGTCTGAAATTGTGAGATTGGGAAAGTACCCAAAGCCATTTATAAGCAAGTCCAACACAAGGCCATATATAGGGGTTTGATTTTCTTTTTTAAAAGATTTATTTGGGATCCCTGGGTGGCGCAGCGGTTTGGCGCCTGCCTTTGGCCCAGGGCGCGATCCTGGAGACCCGGGATCGAATCCCACATCAGGCTCCCGGTGCATGGAGCCTGCTTCTCCCTCCGCCTGTGTCTCTGCCTCTCTCTCTCTCTCTGTGACTATCATAAATAAATAAAAAAAAAAAAAATTTAAAAAAAAAAAAATAAAAGATTTATTTGTTTATTTATTTATTTATTTATTTATTTATTTATTTATTTCAGAGAGCTAGAGTAAGAGAGTGCAAGTGAGCACGTGAGATCATGAGGGAGGGAGAAGGACAGATGGAGAGGGACAGAGAGAATCTTAAGCAGATGCCCGGCTGAGCGCAGAACCGGACGTGGAGCTCTATCTCAGACCCTGAGATCATGACTTAGGCCGAAATCAAGAATCTGACACTTCGCCAACTAAGCCACCCGGGCAGCCTTGATTTTTTTTAACCATGTAATTAACTTCTACTCTTTGAAAAGTAATGACTTTGATGCCCCTGAAATTCCAACTCCATGCATAGATCACGTGCTGTCTACCACTCTCCACTCACTAGTATCATATCCTAGCTATGGGTGAGAGGACTGTTCTGAAATCTCAGCTGATACATCTGCCCTGAAAACTTACTTTCCTGTGTAGAAGCATTTGATCTTGCTTTCTATGCATTTATAGGAGAGCTTCAGACTTACCGTAGCATATATACACAGCTCCATAGGGTCCTACGGAGCTTACTCAGCTAACATGTATCTATCTCCAAGTTTAAACAGGACAGTTGCAAACATCTGGAATTCAAATGTTTGTGGCTCCTCAATAATCTGATTGCCTTAAATCCGTGTCTCCTACAAAGTGTGGTGTGACCCTAAGCAAAGGCGTCATGTGAAACAGGAGCAGGGGTGGTAATCTACTGTCTGAGCCTCGGGAAGGCAAGAGGGTGGACTTCTGAATGGAGGGAAGCCTGGGTGTGAAAATTGGAGCTGTGTTCCAACTCAACAGAGTAGTTCGTCCATCTTTTGGAGTTGGATTACATATACCTTTCAGGAAGTTTATTGTCAATGGCTTTTGGTGTTGTGACACAAAACAGTTAATTCCTACAAATGCTGTCTGGACATATGGTAGGCACTAAAAATGATCATTGAATCAATGGAGAATTTATTATCTTGTCAAATTTTTCAAATGCCTACATTGCTCCCATTCTATTTCAATGATTTAAAAATTAGGCCTTTTAAAATTTGGGAGTACAGATTTTTCTAAAGTTCTGAGCTTCCCTTACTCTGCTACTGTCCCTGCCTGGTTTAGGATGACCTCTGCAGCCCTCTTCAGAGACTGTGGAACAGGTGTCTGGAAGCAGAGTCACATAATGCTCTCTCATCCTTGCATTCCTTTTGCAGTCTATAGCTTCATCTGCTTTTCTTTTTTCAACCTAAGATGCTCATGCTTCGTTATTTGTGGTTAATTATGCCCAATTAAGTTTTTTTTTTCTTTCTCTACTAGATTCCCGGAATTGTCCCAAGTTTTAGGGGGAAAAATTGATTAGTCCCATTTCTACTGGTGCCTCCTGAGTACCGTGCTTGAATACAATGAGGTCACTTTGTTGAAGGATTAACTTTATATTACATTCTTGCAGAGTAGACGTATGTCCCTAAGGTACGACTACCCCCACTGATGAAATAAATATACCATTCTTTATGATTCCTCCTCGTTACCCTCTCTGTTGATTTTCAGAGAGTTTATGAATAGTCACATATTTATACAACTGGCCAAAAGTATACTACTTATTTTTCTTATGGTCTGTAATAACCTATGCAAGGTTATTAAAGGGTATACAGACCCCTTTTAAGGCATAGTTTCTTATGTCATTACTTTATACAAGGAGGTCAAATTCCATCTCAGCAACAATCTCTTGCTCTTAACCTTTTTCTCCGATTATAAAAGTAATATATGTTCATTGTGGAAAACTTGGAGAATGCACAGAGCAAAGAGAAGGAAGAAAAGCACTTTAAAATTCACTTTTTAGAAATAACTACTGTTAGGCAGTCTCTACACAGATGCTTTTTAAAAAAATTCTATGTACATTCATTTTATAAAAGTAACCATATTGTACATATGCTCCTGGAATCTGCTTGATAACCTAGGGATATATTATATATCAATCAATATTTTTTCCTACGGCATTGCTTTTGAGGACTGCATCATATTCCATTCATTGGTATGCCATGATTTAACCATCCTGCTCCCTAAACATTTAATCTGTTTTCAGTTCTTTTGTTTTTTGTTTTTTAATTAATAGCCTTTATCTGATGGACCCTCTCACTGAGAAATCAGTTATTTTTCCCCTAGTCAGTGCAATCAAAGAAATCAGGCACCTGTGGATTTAAGACAATGAGCGTTGTCTTGCATTTTTTTGGTGTGTGTTATCTTTGTTGATAGCACTGGACCATGCCATTCTAGTATTCAGTATCTGAATTAAGGGAAGGTTACAAAAAGTGAAGAGAAGCCATCTATGTACTAGTTCAGGGAAAAAAAATAAATGACCTATGATTGTGTGGATTAAAAAAAAGGGCAGGTTATTATATTTAAAAATATGAGTGTAAAGCAAATCATAAAGGCATGGGAAATAAATTAAAAGCCTTTGTCTTACTATCCAAAATATTTCCCCTCACATGGTATACTTTCCATAGAGTAGATGCTTATTTTCCTTTGAATAATGGGTTTAATATATCTAACTCAATTACTCTTTGTGGCAGCAGAATGTCTTCTCCTCAGCTCTTTAGCTATTAGTTCCATATGATATTTGAATTGGTTCTTTTAATTGCAGATATTAAGTGTTGGTCATTCTGTTGTGCGTTGGCTGGTGGACAGAGAAACACATCCTCCCCATACATGTCAGACATTCATTTAACAACTATGGGTTTCTTGACACAGTAGGCATTAATTCATTATGCAAACAACTGAATGAGCAGGTTAACAATTCAAGTTTTATTGGTGGCTTAGAATGAAAAATAAAACCAAGAATTAGAATTTTCAGGATGCTGAATTATGTCTTCAGATATTAAAATGATGCATTTAATTGTCTAAAGCTATTTTTATGGTTAAACATCTTTGATGGTAATTAGTATTATGGGTGGGGGATGGATGTGATATATAACTTAAACCTAGGTGCCCATTCCTGTCCCTTCCATGCATTTCTTGATTAAATACTGTGGATTTTACGAGTAACCGCTTCCCTGCATAAAGAGTTCTATGGCTTTTTCTCTACACGTCTAATTTGAAAAAAGAATTCTTCTCAAGGGTTTAGAAAGTAATTCATAAAATGGGAGGAATAATAAATATTGTGCCTTAACTCATATACTAGTATAGATAGAGAGATTTGGTACACCTGGGTATAATTTTAGTTAATTTCCACAAGAGACAGGTTGAAAGTTTACTGTTTGGAAGCGGGGGAAGGAGGGAGAAGATGGCTAAATCTCATATTTGCAAAAATGATTACATTGTCTTAAATGAAAATGCTACTCTATTAAAAACTTCAATAAGCATCACATTTGGGAAAAAAATCTTTTCAATAAAAAGTTACCTGAAGTTCACTCCAACTTAAAATATACAAGTGAAGAAAAAGTACTTACTCTGATTTATGTGTCTTTTGGAGGTGTAATTATTGGCTTTTTACTCACCTATGTAAAACAATGTACTTTTGTAAATGGATTTCTGGCCACTTTACGCAGCTTTTTTTTTTTCCTTACATAAAAAGTAAGCACTGTCAATCAAGGAATTTTAAGGTTTATTTCCTCTTTAGAAATGATTGATAGCCTTTTAGATTTACAAGTTGACAAGTTAAAGGGTTCTATTGGTATAATTATGTACTAAATTCACAGTCTTTCAATTTAAATGTCCTTTTAAAACCACAAGATTATCATACCTGTATTTTGAAAAGTGGGCCAGTCAGTTTGGGTTGGTATACAAATTGCTTCCATTAGCCTTGGGACCTATTTGAATTTAATACAGTTTTTTAAAGTTAGTAGTAGTATGAATCTTACTTTTAAAATTTAGGTTAATGGAAATGCATTTTAAGTAAAGCATGTGGCAACTTGTTTTCTAATGTATAGCTAAATGTCAGAACTACAAAAACTGTCTTTTTACTCTGCATGGGAGAAAATATGTGGTTGAAAGTGTTAGTTACACTAAAAAAGAAAAGAAGGAAAAATACCCCCCCACACACACCCTCCTATTACTTAGAGGATACAGAGGACGTGGGTAGAGGACAGAGCTGCCATCTTTTCCTGGTCAGATGAGGAAGGCTTGATATTTCATATCTTAGGAAGAAATTTGGAAAATTCTAGACCAGAGTCTACTTTGTATCACATTTAATTCAAGGATGCTTTGAAGAGAGTATAGACAGTATGGGTACAATAAAGCCCATTGTCTCCAAATATTATTACAACTTTACTCTTCTAGTCTTTTTAAGAATTTTTCTTGGAGACCCAGCTGTTCTAAGCTAGTGTTCCACAGAGGCTGATCTTCTTCCTGAGATAATATTGATGTTGGTGAATGAGTCTGTCATTTTAGATGTGAGGGTGTTGTATCAAGGGCATTTTCAACACCTACCACCTTGCAGGCTCTATCAAAGGGTAGAACAGGCTTTCTATGCCAAGAAGATCCTGTCTCCCTGTTCCTGACCACATTCTTGCAGGCTTACTTGCCATGGAGGCCTGAGGTATATCTGCTGAGGTCCACTAGAGATTTTTCAGTGAAGCAAGTCCTTGTTCTCCTGCTGTTTGTAATCTATAGATAACTGCAGACAAGCCCTTGAGTGTTTTGACCTGAGCTTCGAACTAGAGAATCCTAAAACTTCACATCAAATGCCATTTTACTTTCTCATTTTGATTATGTAAGGAATATAGAATTTGGCCAGAACAGCAGAGTTCAGGACCTGCTATTAATGTTCTTTTGAGTGTGTCACTGCCCACCATGGTAAATAGCAGAAGTAGATGGTGGGAATGTTCAACAAGGGTATTGTACATCTGATCACCTCATGATCTAATTCAAAAGTACAAATTGAACTTTGGACTTCCAGTTATTTTATACCATCAGTATTACGTTCTGTTTTATTTCCTGAAATTATTCTAATCATGTGACTTTTTCATTGCAGCGCTCAACGAACCCACCATCGATTATGGTTTCCAGAGGTTACAGAAGGTCATTCCTCGGCACCCTGGTGACCCTGAGCGTTTGCCAAAGGTCAGGATACTTCTATTGGGGGTTATGGTCTCTGGACACTTGGATTTAGGGAATTAGCAGAAAACTTTGCCATTGATAAAAATTAGTTCCTAGATAAACAACTCAATGTTTGTGTCCTTTGTGCGTTTGGTACTATAAGGCAAACAATATTAAAGGTAGCAAGCATTTATGTGCCAGGGAGTATTATACTTACTTTTGCATATATTATGTCATTTCTTCCTTTCAAAAACTCTCTGAGATTGGTACTACTACCAAGAAAATAATAAAGCAAAGAGAGGTTAAATCATTTGCCCAAGGCCACATAGCATGTGAATTGCTAAACTGAGAATCAAACCTCTATAGCCTGGCTTCAAAGTCCAGGTTATTAATCACTGCATCACACCAACTCTCAAGAGGAAAAAGAACACTGACTTCCTACCTATGAGGATTTATACTTATCCCTGGTGTAGCTAGAGCTCAAAAGAAACATATTGGTAGATCTTGCATCTGGACAAGTAAGACAGAGCCTCTTACCACCAGGGGCATCCTCCTTAGCTGGAAAATAGGGCACAAACATGTGAGAAATCAAACAAAAATTCAAGACATAGTAATATATGTCATGCAGCAACATGTTGTTAGTTGCTAATACAGAAAGTAGGAAGTTCGCATTTATTGTCTGCTGTTCCATACCTGTTGGCACTGTTGGCAGCATTTCCATCTCTATATCCTTGTATCAGAGAGATCACCGCACATAACTAAATCATAACCGGAAGTAACAGGTACATTTAAAGTACAACTAAAGTTCTGGGAGGACTCAGAGTCTCTACTATATTAACTAACAGTTAAATGCTAAGGAATTTCAAAGTACAGATTTAGTGGAACTACCACTCACCATTTACTGACAGTAAAAGGAAGTTGCATTTACTACACAAATGAAGACTATGATGAATTGAATGAGTAGATGAGGGATGCTCTCCTTGCCAGAGTAAGACTGGAGATATGGCATTTCTAGGTCTATTTCTCTTGTAAAACACTTATAAAAATGAAGTTGGTGTCCTCCCTAGCTCAGCCGACTTCTTTTGGGGATCAGTTTATCATCAAATCCTACCTGTGTGCCTGGTGCCCTGGGGAGCAGAGCCACCTGTCAATACAGGCCTCAGGAGAAAGGTGTCCCCATAGCTGATGCACAGACGAAAGGAGCCAGTAAGAGAGGAGAGGAACACCCATGATTAAAGAGAGGAAGACCTGTGACCAGCAAGAGCAGCCCCTCTCTACCTAGACCTGGGGCAAGAGACACACAGGCTTCAGTTTCAACCTTCAGGTTCCAAGGACCTTCTGCCTGGTGCTGTTCACTTCAGGGAAAACTTACTTAAAGCATTTCACCTTAGGAAAAAATCATATGATGTGTCGGGCCTCCATCTTACACATCCTTCTCTTTCACCCTGTCTTATTCTTGGTAAGCAATGAAATAATCTCATAGTGATAGTGAATGGCAATCTCTTTCTCTAGTGTAGATGTGCCTTGGAGAGATTTATTTTAATTCCCTCTGCCTAGCAAGAATCTAGCTCCCGTGCATTTTCTATGGGACTGTAATTGGTCATTTTATAGCACAATGATGTGATCGATGTGTGTCCACCCAATGGTCAGTGCCATGGGTGTCTTGGTGGTACAAAAAGGCATGGCCACAATGCCAGATTTTTCTTAATCTTTCCATGTGGGGATGGTCTTCACTTTACATTGGGCATTTGATGTCTCTAGAATCTGCTAAAGGAACTGGAGAGTCAGATTGGTAGGGGTAGAACAGATAGATCAAAGGCACTTACTAGCCATGCAATTGTGGTCAAAATTCTTTTTTTTCCTCCAAAATTCTTTACCTCTCTGTGCCTCAATTTCCTTCTCTATCAAATGGTAATGGAAACATTTTCTACTTTTTCTGGTTGTGATCTTAACCGCTTATTTAGCACTCAACAGAAGGTAGCTACGATTATTTGCCAGCTGAGTAAGAGAGGCGTCCTTGCTTCTGAGGGCTCTTCTATCCAATCTCTGCAGAGCAGGAAATCCTAATCCTGGAGAGCAGTTGAATGTGTGATTTATCTTCGGTGCCTCAGTTTCTCATCTATAAAATGGGGACAATAATCATGCTGACTTCACAGGGATCATGTAAGGATAAAAAGAGGCAATCCTGTGGTCACCCTCTAGCACAGCGCTCTAGCTCACAGTTGCCTCTCTGTAAATATTTATCAAAAAACCAGAAGATAAATCTGATTTAAAAATTAAGGTCTAAAGAAACCAGGAAATAACTTTTCTTATTCATAAAGAAATAAGAGAAATAGGAATACAGGGCTGAGTTTTGTGTACTTTTAGACATTTTTATAGTTGCACATCATGTTCAGAAATGTTGAGCAAACAGCACAGGCACGTGTCACTTCATCCCCGGTGGCCTGATGGTGAAATTCCCAGCCCTCTTTTCCCGGGTTTGGGAGGAGTAATCAGGACACAATGGATTTGTGTGTTAAGGAAACACTCGGCAGCCTGCAACCAGCCACTGGACTGTGCAAGGGCTCTGGCCGGAGCCCACCCCAGGAAGCTCGCTGTGTGACTCAGATCAGAGTGCCTGTCCGCCTGGCTCGCAGCATTAAGGTGGAGTGAGAGTTCAAGAGCAGGGTCAGGAAGTGGCGGATGGAGCCAGCTTGAGGTATTCCTGTGGACTTGGGAGATTTATACTCCTGCTGTCCATTGTTAGGAGGATAAAAATGGGCTCCACCTTTCTTAGAATCATGGTCAGTGTTTGTCAAACAGGAGTGTTTCAGTGAGCCATGGACCACACACCTTAAAAAACAAACTGCACTTTATTAAACCCATGTGTTTGTGAATAGACAAAGCTAGATTCATACAACCACCCACATATTCTGTCAAATGAAACTGCTCCAAAGACCAAGCAGACAGCTTTCCATAATAATATGCCTTTGTATACCGGCTGGTGCTTTTTCAAAGAACTTGTACATGCTTTGTTTTATTGGAGCCCGTCTTAGGAAAGAAGTTGGGAAAGCAGACATCATTCCCATTTACCAAATGAGAAAATGGGAGGAAGCTGAATCCTTCTCCATAAATCATTTTGTCCCTGAAATCACCATTAGTGATAGTGGCCGTATGCACAGATCTAAAATACCATAATTATCCTCAGCCCAGGTGTCTTTGGGTTTCCTTTTTCATGTGCACAGGGAGAAGGGTGGGTTAAAATTTTAAATGGAAACATTCTGTCCTGTTTCATACAGATTTTCTTCCTTCTCTGGATCCTGGCAGGAGGGTGAGGAACATGTGACCGACTTTGGGGTGAAGGTTGACTTCGCATATAGTGTAGAGGTGAGGGGATGGGGATCGTGGTCAGTCAGAGTCTTTGAGACTCTGGCATGCATAATGCAATGCAGAAACACGGAACGAGGAGTTGTCTCCATTTTGAAGGCCAGAGGTGTCTCCAGCCCCTCTCAGTTTACCAGTTGTCTTCCTGAGTGGTCAGCGAGCATTGGCACAAAGGCAGGGAGAGTTGGTGAGACTCACCGGCACCCCATGTGTCCGCAGTGAGTCCCAGGGAGCAGGCTGCCTGACTTCACACCAATGGTGCCCCTGGCACTGCTTTATCTAGGTATTCGGAGAGTACAGAGGCCTAGAGAGTGAGTCCTGAGTTCAGACAGACATGGAGTTTGAAAACCAGATCCACTGCTCTGTGCAGTGACTCGGCCTCTCCAGCCTCTGTTTCCTTCTTCTTCCTGTGGCCCCGCAGTGTTGCTGTTGGGCGTTAGTGAGATCATTTATGCAAGGAGGCCCCTCGGGGGTCCAGCAAGACTTCCGTACGCGGAGACTCCAGTCCCTGCAAGGTGGGTGCTCCCTGTTCCACAGGAGTCAGAGTTCCAGAGGGCTGGTGACTTGCAGTGACTTCACAGCCAGCTCGGCGGGGGTGGGGGGGGAACCAAAAGGTGAGACCTCAGGCTTGATGACCTCACTGGTACTGCGGTGCCATGTTCCCACTTTTCCTTCAGATCTGGAAACCTGAATCATTCTGTCTTGAGGTGACAGCTCCTCCCCCCCACCCCTTGCCTCCACCTCACTCCTACCCTACTTAAACTCTTGCCAGCTTTCTCTCATCCCCCTACTGAGAGGGGTTGGCTTGGGGACCTCGATGGGGCAAACGTTTTTTTTTTTTTCCTGCAAGAGCCAATCCCTCTTTTAGAGAAAATAAAGCAGTTTGAGAAAAGTAACAAAGGCGGCATTTGTGTATTTTGCTTTATGGAGCTGAAAATATCTGGTAAATTGATCCAGTGGGAGTAATAAATACACATTACTTTATCTTGTTCTTCATGTCCTATACCCCTGAGCCTTGATAGAACAACACCACTTAATAGACTTAAAAAAAGAGTAATTACACTCATTGGTTGTGTGATTTTTCAACCCTCCCAGCCCTGCCTGACCTTCTAATTTAGCTCACCGTGTCTAACTAATGCATTTATATTCATCTTTTATGAAGCATGTATAGTACAGAATTGACTTCAGAGCCTTTTTCAAGCTGTCCTCCCAGGTCTCCAATCTGGCTAGTAGAAAGGAGAGTGGGAGCCATCCATCTCTATACGTTCACATGTATCGATAACGCATTCGCATGGCTCCCGGCATTTTTTTTATCCTTTATGAAACATAATAAAAAGTATTTATTACATTTTTACTTTAAAGCTTTTATACATTCTAGCATTATTTACAGCTAAACATGCAGGCAAAAGATGCGAGTGTTTTTAAAATGATTACTGTTAATGTTTCTGCTTGTCAGAAGTGCTTAAATTTTCCTGCACTTTGTCTAAAAACTTAGTACTGTTGCCTTTTAAGAACAACACATTTAAAAGATCTTGCAAGTCAGATTTGCAAACACTGCTGACAGTTTGTGATGAATGATATTGCAAAATTTGCAAGATGTTTGTCATTTTGCACAGCCGACATATTAAGGAGAGGATTAAGAAATGCGAAGCCCCTATGGAAAACAACCATCCCAAACAAAACCCAAAACAAACCTCAAGCAAACCTTGAACCCAGAGAGCACACACACCAGAATCTCTCACCCGGGTTTTCTCTCCCAACTTCCCACTCAGCCAGTGGAACCCAATTGTTCTCAGTGCATTTTCTCTCACCATATGGTCTCCTCATTACCATACACTAAGAGTCCATATGGGAAACTTGTGAAATGAACTGTATTCATTTTAACTGCCAGATGAGCAGCCTTTTGCTTTGCAAGCTTAGCTTAAGTCATCTGCTGTCTTCATGTTGTTATGGCAACACGGCACCAATAAAAAATTCTAATCTACTGTAAGTGATCACAGTATTTTAAGTGCTTGCCTATAACTGCCCCCAAAGGGGAGGGGGGAAGGAGGGTTATATTCTTCCAAGGAGCAAAGGGTTGTTCTTCATTCCAGCAGGTGTCAGTAAAGAAGCCAGTGAGATGGGGAGAGCTGCCGGGGTGGCTGTAAAGTAGACCTGGATCATAAGGGGTGTGAATTGCTGAGGAATGGGTGGTTCCAAGGATAGACTATAGATACCCTTTGGGAGGGTCTAGGGAAAAAACAAAACAAAACAAAACCTCAAATGTCAAAAAACAGTTCTTCCAGCAGACCTGTTAACTCTGCTGGAGCTATGCAGCCTGCCACAGATAAAATTCAAAATTCTAGACTACACAGGCAGCAGATCCTTTATGGAAGCTTCTCCTTCATTGGCATGTGAAAAAATCTCATCGTCCACAAGTCTGCTCTTCCTGTACATGGGAATTAGTCATTTCCAACACCATGCTAATTAAGAGTACCTTGAAGTAATGGAAACAGGCAGCAACATCCTTAAATATAAATCATTTTCACCTCCGCAGGCCACATGATATGTTGCATCTCTGTCGCTCTATCTGTATTGAAAGTGAATGTTTATAGTCTCAGTTCATCAGTTCACATTAGCCTCATGCTGAATATTTAAACACAGAACAATTTGAACACACCATGAAGGAAGACAGTGACTGCACTTTCATTTGGAACAGCAAGGCCTCATCTAATAATAATTTAGTAAATCAGCCATTTAGTGGCTCAGTTGTGCATTGCATTGTGCCAAATATTATTCAGTTCAACTGTACAGTTGCAGAATTGAAATTCAGACTCTAGTCACAGGCACTGTTTTTGCTCAATGGAGAGACAAGACCCAAAATCACCCTCCCTAAAGAGCGTTCGTGTTTAGTGATTTATCATAAATACAGTGCTGGGGCAAAATATAACTGGAGTCGGCTGTATACAATGCATTCTAATTATGCTTTTATTGTTTTAGTCTTTATGCAAAGACTATCCATGATTCAAAACCTGCAGTTGCATCAGTGAAAATACAAATAAGAAATCTTTGCATAACCACATTGCCTGTTAGCAGAAAGGGGGATGAGTAAGGGTTTCAGAAAAGGGTAAAGAAAAACCTTTCATCTTTATCTCCCACACTGTGACACTGGCCACCCTCTCACCTTGGGCATTCATTTATTTTTGTCATTTGAGGAAACTCTATTAGCATTATATTCAGGAACCCAAATGACTCTACTCAAACAAAAATACAGAAACAAAAGCAAATCATATGGTATATTGAACTTTTAGAAAAAGCACACTTGGGTTTGAACACAAGAAACACTTTGTCTCTGCATTCTCTTGTCAAAAGAGAAGACTGCACTCTGGAATGCAGCCCCTTTTCCTCTTCTCTCCCCTCTATCTGCCAGAAACCTTATAGGCAAATTCCACAGCCTATTTTGATAATGTGCTCGATTTAGAGGCTTGGTGTGCCCTCTACTTATGCTTCTTGTATCAGGGGAGTTTAGCCTCTTTCTGTGCACCCCTGTGATTGAATGTAGAATCGTGTGTGGGGGTTAGGAGGATGCATTTTTGGGGGGAGGAAAATTGTGGCTTCATTTAAAAAAGCCCATGATCCTCACAAGAACTATGATTTTCCCTTCGACTTATTTTTTGGTCAGTTACTCTGCTGATCATTATTGTATCAGGCCCATTTTAGAGATGAGGACATCAAGGCTCAGAGAGGCCAAGTAATCTACTCAATCTTATGCAGCCAGTAAATGCAGGCTGTCTACCTCATCAGACTGCCTCACTGTTAATCTGTTCAGAATCTTTCAGTGTCTTGTAAATAGGACTGTATCTCAAATAGCACTCAAGGCACATACTGCACATGGACTCTAAGAATGCAAATAATTTGCCAAAGATTCTGGAAAACAAGTGAAGGTTATCAATATTAGTGCTTGCTATTGCTCAGTAAAGCACTAACTATATGTCCACTGAACCAGATGCTGGCATTAACCCTGCTTTACAGATGAAGAAACAGAGGCACTCATTTACAATGGTAGCAAGTGCCGGAGCAGGTATTTGAGCCAGCTATATTGAACCCCAGAGCTAGGATCCCTAAGCACTGCCTCCTAGAATTAAGAAAAAGTAATTTTAAGGAAAAAAGGCCAGTTTGCAATCCAATCCTAAAAAATTTCTCAAGCTTGGCCAGGGCTGGATGGGGAAAGGTATGGGGAGATGTAGTGGAGGAAGAGGGAAATGGTAGCATGGACTGAAGTTCGCTTCAAAAAGGCTGAGCCAAGCAAAAGTGGCAGCTGGCAGTGTGAATTAAAAACATGCACATATAAACATGGGAGATAATTCTTTTTCTCTTTGGAGCAGATTCATTGTCATCGGGACATGTAATATCAGCTGAATTCTGGAACCTCTTTCGAGTTCTTTAGCACTGAGCTCTCGGGGAGGGTGACCACGTTTATCCTACTTGACATCACACCCTGTGCACTGGGGCATTGAATGTAATCACTGCTTAGTTCAGGGAGAAGTCACAGGTGGAACAAGGGGCTACTCATGGCTACCTCCCCACCATCCAAAATCCTCCTCTTGGACTGAATTCTTAGAAACAGAGACACTAGGGGGTAGGTCTTCAGCCTTAAGTTACACTTCAATTAAGCATCAGAGTAATAAGAACAGCCCCAGCAGTCTCGAGGCAGTGGATTTTAATTGCAGTTATACTCAGGACCATCTGTAAAGCTTTGGGAATTTACAGATATCGTTCATCTGGAGGTGCGTATCATAACTGATGATGTTCGACAATTTAAGAAGCAAAGCAAACTATATTTTTGCCTCCTTTTGATAATCCTTAAAGTACAACAGAGTTCCAGCATGCACATATCACTTATTCAAGTTTAACTATACATACTTGTCCCAAAATATAAATATACATGTACATTTGTATACACACACACCAAACACCTAGACATAGATGGAGAGGTACACATACACAGGTATGGCAGTAAATTTCTCTGTTTACTCAGTGGTCCTTTTACTTTCAGGCCAGATATTTATTCTGCTTTGCCCTAGGGAAAAGGAAGCCACAATCCAAAGACAAAGAGAAACAGAAGTAGTTAATTTTCGGCTTTTGTATTTCTAAGAGCCTAGGCCTTGGCGACTTAAAAGATTTTCAAGGGTAATTTTGACTGTAGGCAGTTTTTGTTTCATGTGCTGACTTTACAACCTACCCCTGAAAAAGGCACCTCTGTCCATAGCCTTCTCTTTAAGCAGAGACTTTTATCCTGATCAGAAAGTCGATTTCCAAGGCCACTCAGCAGGACCTAACCCAGAGCGTCGGTCTTAAACCAGTACAATGAATTGGAATAAGAAGAGCCGGCCAGAGGTTACCAAGTTCAGCTCTGTACCTCCAAGCAGGTCATATTCACAAGGGTGCAGACACCATTTTTCACTGTATTTGTGGCGGGAAGCACCCCAGGCTCCCATTCACCAATTACCATGACACCATTTAGAAGAGAATGCCAGGAGACCAAAAAGAGGGGGGAAAGCCATTGTCATAACTCTTCTCAGGAATACCTGGTTTCACAATTTATACTTAACTGCTGACACTTGAAAAGTCGAACATTTTGGTAAAATGAATCAAGCTGTAATGTTTCTTTTATGAGATCCCCTTGCAGGAGGGAAGGGAGGTTTGGCACCTTGTGGAGACCAACCTTAGTTATCCATCATAGTAGTCAGCTGTCCTAGCCAGCTTCTCAGAGGTCACACGATCGAACCGACAGCTCTTACAACTGTATTATTGCTTACGGAACAGGAATTGGGGCACCAGATAAAAATTACCTGGTCTAATAGGCAGCGAACAATTTTCACTCAATAAAATTATAAGCCAAATCATTCATTTCATAACACTCTGGCTAATTTATTTGTTGACCTTTTATTATCCATAGCTCTTCAGTGGTATTAACTGCAACTCAGACAAAATCTCTTGTTCATTTCACTTTCATTGATTTTTTTTTCCATTGAGGCAATAACGGCTGCTTGAAAACAGCCTTTTGCTTTCCACTGTAAAAGTCAATCATGTAAGTTAGTATGTCTTACGTTGATACAGCTGCCTTAGCTTACAACCTACTTTAATTTCATGTGATTCAGAAGCCTTCTATACCATGTTTGCAACAAAGGCACAGCTTTCTGGTGTGCTTCTAGCCACGTGGCCTGATGGTACATAATAATATGTTTGAGAAGAAAGAGAGGGCTCTCATCTAATCTGAACATAAAATCAACTTTAAAATTAGAGAAGGCTCAGAAGTCCCCCCACATTTTCTTTAGACTGGATTAGAATACCTCCAATGCCTCTTGTATTAATAGCAGTAGACCCTTTGGATCATTTAATTCCTTTGTTCTGGATATTTCTGCAGATTTTAATTGTGGCTTGACTTTTATTTTTCTTTAAAGGCTATGGACAGTGAGTATGTGCTAAAACATTCAGTAAGCTTCAGCTAAAGCTTCTTATATAATAAAATACTATGAAGTCTTTAGAATGCAAGGTTGTAAAATATAATCGTTACACATTTGGCATTTTATGCCTCCCTAGAAATAACCACTTGCTACCTACACCTCATGTATGCTCCTCCTTTCCATTTCAATTTACTCTAAAGTGGTCCTTAGCCATAATGAGAATGCCCCTTTCAACAGAAACATGTTTAATTACATCCATGCTAAATGTAAGTGACTCCTCTCAGTCATAGGGCTTCTGAGTAAAGAGCGCTTCAAATGTGACACTAAAGGTTCCTAATGATCTGTGGTCAGTTCTCTTTCAAGAATTCATATTACCAGAAAAATGAAGAATTTGAGGAATGTCTCAGAGGACTGGAAACGAAAGAGCACTCAAGTATTATTTTGGTTTGTTTTACTCCTTCCCTCCCAGCCCTCATTATATGACTTTTTAGAATGCAGAGTCTGCCATTGTAGAATTTTCCATTTGGCTGAATAAACATGAAGGACTTCGGGATGTAAAACGACCTTCCACATATATCGCCTCTTGGTACAACTAGTATTTATTGTTTTGTACGTCTAGCTCTGCGGGAAATGGGCTGCAAGGAACTTCCAATTAGGTTTTCAGCTTTCAGGTGTTCCGATCAGCTGTGTCACCCAGACTTTCGGAAGGAAGCAGGGAAAGAGCTAGAACTCAGAGGCTAGTGAGCTGGGTATGCTGTTCAAAATCTGGACACTTTGATAAACTCTGGAGCGAGGAGGCACATGAAATTCATGCTGATTCCATTGATGGGTGCTTATCTCTTCTAAACCAGGAGTGATCGTGCCACTCCACTTCATTTAATGTTGCTGATATTCGGGCCCATTGCCTCTTGAATCCCCTGATAGAGCAAAGCAGATTGGTGATAGATGGATATCAGGCAAATGTGCAGTGACAGAAAGTTATTGTTCTTTCTCAGACACCACCCAAGTCAACTTGAAGTTGCAGTTTAGCCTCTGTTTTCTTCTATATCCTGCAAAACACTTCCTGCCTGAGCGAGCATAAAGCCAAGCAAAGATTGTCCTCCTAAATTGCTGAAGTATCCTTGGGCTTTAATTTTATGAGGGGGGGTTCCCAGAGATTCAAATCTGATTCAGAAATTTAAAATTAATGTTGGGTTGGTAAAGGGGCATTCCTCTGGCTTTATGAGTTGCTCTGAAAGAAGGAAAGTTCAGTTCATATCCTCTGCTCATTTTGGTTTGAATCACTTAAAACACTGAACTAGGTTTATAAATGGACTCCAAATTAGACAGTTAGACAATCTAGAAGGCTAGAGATGACCAGTGAATGTGAGCTTATTGCCTACACATTTGAGGGCAGACACTGAAAGAGAAGATTCACATGGAAGGGGAAAAGTCCCCAGAGATTCTACTGTCATGAACACAAAGGAAAAATGAATTAGCCATATCTGCATATCAGACATTATATGCCTGGCTCCCAAGACTGTACAAATACCTAAGTATTTCTAAGGGTCTAAGAGTACAGTTAATAAAAAGCTGATGTACATCAGGACCAACCTCATGTTGCTAGCAGCCTATAACTTGAGATAATGTCTGTACCCAACATGATTCATTATATTAATCACAAAATTAAAATGTAAGCACAAGCCAGCAGGACTAAAAGAGCAAATTCATAAAAGAAAAAAAGGTGGCATAAAAAACCCCCACAGTGAGCAAGACTTGACCTTGGGGAATTTATATATTGGATTAAAAGGTCTGGAGCCAAATGGAACACCAAATTTAAGTCTTCTGCTTTTATAAACCAGGGCAAATATATGCCTTTGTCATTTCATCATATAAATCAAGCATGTACTTTTAAAAATCAGAAACCATCTTAGAATAAACTTTTCAATGAAAATTTCTCAAGGCCTGTGCTTTTCTGGACATTGTGCTAGGGGCTTAGAGAAGTGATCAAATATTCATGGCCTCATAGGGCCTACAGTCTTTACAGAGAGTGAAGACTTACATAGTTAAAATCAGAGCAAAATGATTCCACAGCCATCTATTGCTGTGCTGTGCTGTGCTGGATGGGACAGTCAGCCCTGTTCTCAGAGGAATGAGAGAGATTAGAAGCTGTGGTGAAGGGGAATTCGTTCTGATAGAACAGTGTCATTCTCAAGAGCCTGGGCTGTGATGTCTAACACTTGAGTTAGGCAGTGGTCAGTTGTGTGGACACAGAGAAAGTTGGCTGACCTCTCTGAGTTCTTAGTTTCCTCATCTGCCAAAACGGTGGTGTGGACAGCACCATAAGAGGCTCTCTGTGAAGACTGATGAGTTAATGTTCCACTTTCCACAAATGACAGTAATTTTTATCATTAAGCAAACCGTAATCACCACCTTTATCACCAGGCTTTGGAAGATGAGAAGGCATTATAAATGGGCACAGATTGAAGCCAGCATTCCAAATAAAGAAAAGGTGAAAGGAATGAAGGCCTGGAGATGGGAAAGAGCCAACATTTTGCTTCTAGGCTAGAGAGGACTAGCTAGACAAGAATAGAGAGCCATTCTTCAGATGTGTAGGGAGAGGAGATTGGATAGAGAGGGTAGGACCAGATGATAGGGAGAATCTTCTGTAATGCCCTTTGAACCCTGTACCTTAATTCTAAGTAGATAATATGCCTTGAAAAGTGCTGGAGAGTAATACCAGTTTGTTGACTGCTGGGGCAACAAGAAGCTCAAACATAATTTGTTAATTGATGGGGTTGCAACATAGGAAGTACAGATGAATCTTCCTTCCTTATTTCTAGTCCATTCAACATCTTTATTACAAAGGCTCTGAAACATAAGTAAAAACCTATAACAATTAGCCTTGAACTGTTTCTCTTGGAGTTGGGTTTCCCCAGTGTTCCTGTAGAATCTATATAGCTTATCCCCTTTTTTCTTTGCAGAACCTCACTCACATTATTATCAGCCAATGGTCATAACAGGATAAGGGAAACAAGGTTTTAACTATGAGAGAAAATAGATTGGTGAAAGTTGTTGTTTTTAAGGAGTAAAAATTTTTTTTGCTTCTTTAAGAGAGGAGATGCAGGGGCATGAAAATAAAAATACTGACTCAGGATGTAGATTGGAAAACAAGCATTAGCCCTATAAGGAGACTCTGGGGCTTTTCAATATTTAGGATACTAGTATTTGTCTTCTTTATTCCCTACTGGGATATTTTTTTAATCTAAGGATAGGATTAATTATCTTAGAAGAATCTAATCTTTACCTTCATCTTTTAAACTGCAAACAGGGAGATGTTTTAAACATTATGAAAAGAAGAGAAAATCTCTCCTGACAAATAAATGCCTTGAAAAATTAGATATTAGTACTAGTCAAGTGCTCTTTCTTTTCAGAAATATTAAAATTGTATATTAGCATGGAAGAATCCTTATACTATACTCCCTCCTAATGCCACAAAAAATAAGACTTTAGGAACAATTTCAGAGACAAAAGATTATATTAAACATCCAGTTCTTCCCCTTATGGAAAATTTCTTTCTTTTTTTTTTTTTTAACATCCCAGGCTCAATCATTTCCTAATGTGAAATTACAGATTTTTCAAATTATCATATAAAACTGCGAAAAAATTACACTTGTGACCACAGAAGAGATAGCATACACTATCAATTTGATTTTAAAAGGCATACATCTTTTATACTACCTGTCATTTTTATAATGCCTTTTACAAATTTAATCAATACATTTTAACATTCTATATACTTTAAGTGCAATATACAATAAATATTCAAGTTTCATCTTAAACATGCTTTAGCCTTTAAATTGTTAAAACTGCAGTGCCCTTTCAATCTACTTACATAATGTCATAAAATATACATTTCAAGGTAAATGAAGTCAGCTACTTCAATTTAGTCCCTCAAACTGGTAGTAAATGAGAGGTTAACACTATGGTGCCAAACCCATTATTGAGTAAATTTAGCACCTTGGACAGCTCTGTAAAATCTTTATTGCTTTCCTGACCTGCTCGTCATGTTCTGTCTGTGTGTTCAGTGGCTCTCAGCTCTGATTGAAAGGCAATATATTAGATCCCCAACACAAACACGCTTGGGGGCTAGTTCACTGGGAGCGTAATGACATGGAGGTGAGAGCAATTTTCTGGTCACCAAAATCCAAGCACCTTCCAGGTCCGTTGCACTAACTCATAGAGGACCCAGAAATTTCCTTTTCCCTTCCCATTTGCAGAAATAACTAATAGAAGCTGAATCACACTGGCAAAGCTGAATCAAATGTGGGCTGTCCCTTAAACCCCAAAGTCGATACTGCAGTAAAGGACATTTTTAAGTGGGCAAGATATCATTTAAGGAACTCACTCTCAGGACAAGAAATCCAGGTTCACTCACCACAAGACTGCTGGTCTGAAGTGATGCTGGGCTACAGACCCACCTATGGCGATGTGCCTAGTGGGAAAGCATGACCCAGCTCCTTGTATGGAAGAAGGATGTAACTTTATGAAGCAAGATTCACATGTTTCATTTTCAAAAGATTAATGGTGGTTAGAGTTCTGAGTATTGAACAAGCAGAAAAAGAAACAATTGGATTGTGTCATTGGAAAACTTTATCGTCAAAAATATATGAGAATAAAATGTATAACATATAGGTAGTTGGATTTTTTTCAGATTTATGAAAACTTCAAAGATCTTGGAGCTTATTTTGAACTTCCCTCCTCCCTGGTTCTGTGAAATTAATTAAAATAAGCACTGCTCAGAGTCCTCAAAGATGGTGTTCCAAGACTGAAATTCACAAGTGCAGCTTCCAACTGCACCTCATCTTGCCTTTGACAAACAGGAGGCTTGTTTTCTTCCTAAAATGAAAAGAAAGAAAAATACCTTCTCTGCCAGACCCAAACACTGGCATAAATATTTATTTGGAGATACAAATGAATGTAGACCCAGAGAAGTCAAATCTTAGTAAATAAACTAACTTGATCCTATTTTGTTTTAATCTTCCCTAAGAGCCAGATAAAGCCATGAGGTTTTAGTGAAAGCAGCACAGGCCGAATTTGATATGGGGATAGGGTTTAGTGTGGCCATACCATAGTAAATTATTAACTGCTGTGGTCAGACAATACTGCAAACAAAAAGTGGTAAATTATCTTGTAGCTTGCATTTAAAAAAATAAAGAAATTATTTCAGATGTATTGATTCAAACTCCATTGATTATATAATGCTTTTCACTCCTTATATGAAAAATAACTGAACTGTTTTATAAATGGGGTTTAGCAACTTAAGGCAAGCATAAATGTTTATTGAGAACTGAAAACCCCTCTCTCTCATTTTTGAATTTAGGACATTATATATGTCATAAGTAGTTATTGCAGTATGACAACTATTTTATCTTATATTATAGAAAATTTAAAATTGAAAAATGCTAATATGTATCTAAAAGCTTGTCATTTCAAGAGTTGTTCAAGGATTTTTGAAGAGGCTATGGTGACAGCAAAATGAATGTAATTACATCCCTATTTTCTGATCAGCGTCTACAGTATACGAAAATCGAATAGCACTGCTTCTCCATGCAGAAATCTATTGTGTAAAATATTTAAAGTTAAACTTCTTTTTGAAACTTTACCCACAGCAAAAAAAAAAAAATTATAAAAGTATCTTTTTACAAATCACCTCTGATAATCATGCCATACCTTTATGTTTGATTCTCTGATAAGCCTCCATTTTACAAGCTTAACTTTCCTCTTCCTCTTCCAGTTAGGGCAGACAATTAGGGCAGAATGAAGAGAGAACAACTTCTTTCAGTTGAAGGAAAAAATTACCATCACACACACTTTTGTAGAGTGCACTATTTATTAGAAATAAGCATGCAAGCTAAAAATGGAAGCCTACCTAAATGAAAAGAGGGAGACATTTTTTTTTCTTCAACTGGAATGAAAAGCAGGGCATATATCTAGGATGAGAATGAATGAACAAATGTGAAAAATGACAAACAATACTGAAATAGCAAAGAATTGCTATAAAAGAAACAGACTCTGCCAGTCATGAAAATTGGTGCTTCCGGGGGCAGGAGAATCCTTTTGTAAGAGCCTCTGACAAACAGCACATTGCCTCAGAAATGTGGATTTACTCCATCACTCCCTTATATCATGGCTCTGCCACACAAGGGAGATAAACAAAAGAAGTTTAATGCTACATGCTTCTAGTAGCCAAAGATTGATTGGAAATCCCTCGAAAATGACCTGTCTGATAAGGTCATGGTTCCTGGAATAAGCAATTAAGTACTAAATAAACACATCTTAAGGATTCATAACATGCACTGAATGACATCGATTGTAGTAATCTAGTAAATGACCTCGCAATTGTATTCAGCAATAAACATATGAGTGCTTTATCGTGCCTATGGCAGACTATTGAGTGATGTATTTTATCTTGCAGTGCCAATGATGCTCACCTTTTGACTCAATTAAGTGTGTATGTGAACAGGGATAAATTGGCGATTTAACACCATTCTGGGGTTCCCCAAGCTACTGCCTCTAAAGCAGTGCGTTAGCAAAGCATGGCCAGGGGGAACTGGAACGTGATCTTGTGAAAAGATAACAACTGGCCTTCACTCGAGGATTGTGTCTGCTTTTCTCTTGACAGGAAGTAATCCTCAAAAGGGCTGCAGACCTGGTGGAGGCGCTGTATGGGATGCCACACAACAACCAGGTGAGCATTACTGGCTCTCGAACCGGTGTGGGCTTCCACATTCCATTGACGATCTCGGATTCCTTATTGTGCTGAAAAAGGATGAAAAATATGAAAGCCACTTGCATGAGTTCAGTGTCATCCGGCCATGTCAGGCTATTCAGTTCTTCTCTCTTATTTTGTAAATCTTTTATTATCTTTGGTATGAAATCATTTTCCTTACGAGAAAAGGTACTCTATTTAAAATGAATCTTCTGTGGGAATGGACTTCCTAATTGAGGAAGAGAGTTACTGATGTTTTACTTCATTCCTCTCAGGTTTTTAAGCAAATTTAGGACGAAAAGGGGGGTTGGATTTCTTCTCCTAAAACGCATAATAAGGCCTGAATAGAATTGTCTGCTCCTATTCACAGAGCAACTCCATGTATATGATTCAGATTGCTCTGGAAACTATGAGTCTCAGCGACCATTCACTCCTTTTTTTGTGTCACTTGAATCAGTGTCCAAGGGACACAATTCCACTAATAATCGGGGACGCAGGTAGTCATCTACAACCTGCTTTTAACTTTAGCAGGGGAGATGAGCTGCAGCCTCTGTGTGTGTGTGTGTGTGTGTGTGTGTGTGTGTGTGTGTGTGTAGAACACCAGTGCTCCTGTGTGTTACTGGCAGCAAAGGGAGACCCCAGGCTGCTGTCATATGCAGTGAGGGATGGCTAAGACAATGACCCTTCAAAGCCAGACGAACAAGGTTATGAGGCCCAGCTCTGTACTTAATTAGGTGACTGTCTTTAAGTGAACTCTCGTGTCTCTCTGAGCCTCAGTTCCCCCATTTGCGATATGTGCCCAATGGTGATAAGACTTGTCCCAGGTTTGCTGAGAGGTTGCAGAAGTTAACGCAGTTAAACCACTGAAAGCCCTGAGCACCGTGCCTGGCAGATAATAAACACTGGAAAAGATGGTTTTCCTGGGCGTATGGCTAGGGGTGGCTAAAAGGGGTATTCCTTTTACTTTGCAGGAAATTATTCTGAAGAGAGCAGCTGACATCGCAGAGGCCCTGTACAGTGTCCCTCGCAACCACAGCCAGCTCCCGGCCCTCACTAACACCTCGGTCCACGCAGGGATGATGGGCGTGAATTCCTTCAGTGGACAACTGGCTGTCAATGTCTCCGAAGCATCACAGGCCACCAATCAGGGTCAGGAGCCTGTTTCCTCCCTCCCCATTTCCCTGCCTCTTCCCAACCTCAGGCTTCTCCACACAGCCCCGTACCGCCCACCCCCCCATCACCATATATTTGGCACAAAACAGTTTTTATTGAAAAACAGGGTTTTTTTTTTCTTTCCAAATGGGGAGATTTCCTAGTTTGCGTGTATCAAATATTGCTGTGGAATTTGGTTTAAAGCTTTCACGCCCTGCCGTGTGGTCTCAGAGGCTAGAAGGGATGCATGCACTTAGCCATCTCTCCATTTGACTTTTCCCCATAAAGCACGAATGACAGATCGCAAAGAGGGTTGGAATTAAAGTTCTGAGGGGCCAAAGCACATCATCCTCGCCCAGGGAATAGGAACCTGTTAACTCCAGGGTACATCTCTTAGATTGGGATTTATTTCTGCTCCAAAATGATAATTTATAGGTCCTGCATTGCCACTTCTCACGGCCCTGCTAAGTATTTATGATCTCCTAAGAAATGTGTGTTTTGCTCGCTTCCCATTTTAATCACAGAGCTAGCGCCACCAACCCACGCACATGAATCACCCAACCCCTTCCCTCTGGGCTGCCACGGCGGGACAAGAAACGGAGACCTTGCTCTCCCTCAACCTTCCTGGATTGCCGCCCTCATCCCTGGTTTTGCCCCCATCGCTCAGGTTTCACCCGCAACTCCAGCAGCGTGTCACCGCACGGGTACGTGCCGAGCACCACCCCGCAGCAGACCAACTATAACTCCGTGAGCACGAGCATGAACGGATACGGCACAGCTGCCATGTCCAATTTGGGCGGCTCCCCAACTTTCCTCAATGGCTCAGCTGCCAACTCGCCCTATGCCAGTAAGTAGAGATGTGGGTCCTGCCTTTCTGCATGCTTTTGCCCCAAGAGCTGGCCCTGTGGCCGGCGTGTGGCCCCGCTGTGCAGGTCTCCTCAGCCTCAGGGCCCCCACCAGGGGATGCGACTGAAGGTGACATTTGTCTTCTGCAGAAATCTGTGCCCTCCCTTGCTCACCTTCCCCATCCTAAAGTCTCCCTGGTCTTCAGAACTTTGCTAAAAGCCTAAAGAGCAGTAGGATGTCATCGCTGGAACCCAAGCTTCGAGTCGAGCAGGCTTTGACTCCTGCTCCCTACCAGTTCCTAACTGGAACTTGGCCTGGTGCAAGTTCTCTCCCTCCAAGCCTCAGTTTGCTCATCTGTAAAATGGGGAGGAGAACTAACACCCACCCCAACCAGTTGTTGTGAGACTTTGATAAAATAATGTATGGAATGAGCTTGCCTTAATGTCTGGCCCACAAGACGCACAGTCAGTAAATCTCAATCACCGTGATGACAGTGATCCTAAGTGGTGCTGCTCGTGTAGCATTGGCAAAACAGGCTAAAACTTCACATGTCTCCCTTTAGGAATAGGATTCCTTTTTTCTTTTCTTTTCTTTTTTTTTTTTTAAACGCTTGAAGTTCTTTCCCCTTTGTACTTGATATGTACTAAAAACCAAACAACAGCAACATCAAAAAACAACAAAAAAAAAATTTTTATTTTTTCCAAAAATCTGGCAAGATGAAAAAAAACACATACATAAGAAAAAAATATTCTTTTTGGTGCATTGTCCTTGCGTTAAAGAAGTTTAGTTTAAGGAACTTTTTGGTACAACATTCAGGTTGCACCTAAAGAACCTCAGCGAACTGGCATCTTTACATATAAATGTCCTGGGCTACGTCTCTACAATCTCTCCATCTCCCTCTGGGGATTTTTACACAGATAACCAAGTTTATCTTGGACAGTGTGGGTAACTCTTCTGTTTTGTAAAATGAGGCCAAACTCTTAGACATTTGTGGAATGATAGAAGATGTGTTGTTAAATGAAAGAACACTCACATTTTTTTTTTTTAAAGAGTCGTGGCTAAGAAACCCTAAAAACTATGCTGTCTCTAATGGTGGAAATATGGAATGTTCTAGTCTTTGAAAGAGGAAAGATCATTATTGGCCTTTGAGAAAGGTTATTTCTGAAAGTAATACTTAAGGCCTTTTACTTTCTTGGTGAATTTTTATGCTCAGTGTGTGCTAACTTTCATATTTCCACTTTATCTGTTTGGAATAGCAGCTTTTTGTACCTTTAGAATTCCCCCAAATAATCTGCATACATTAGGTCTGCCTGTTCCAGTCAATGAGACCAGTTTCAGGAATTTGATTCATTGAAAGATTGTTTCTCATAGATCTATCATTTCAGTGTTCTCCCATCTACTCAATCAGAAAATGTTTCAATCATGACCTGAAAATTAAAAGGTGGCATTCTTAATTAAATCAATAAACTAATTGCTATATGGTAGCAATTTAATTTAGGGGCTTGGATTGCTGTCTTCCCAAGCCCTTGCAGACACCCACCAACTTCAGCCTGAGATTGCATCTGTCAGACTGTGAAACTTCCAACATTTAATTTCCATTAATTGATTTCCTCAGTGCTCACAAATATAGTATTAAATTCTCAAATAGGCTCTCAGATGGGACTGTTTTATCTGCATAAATGCAAATAAAACAATAAACACAAAGCCCAGCTGATTTGAATTTTTGCCTCCATAATATTTAATTATTCATAAACCACTCATGTTGAAAAATTCCGAACAGAATAAAAAATAAAATAAGACATTGCACTGGTGAACACACTTTGTGGTGTGGTGGCTGATAACTAATAATGTTATAACAAATGGAGCTGCTTGACTATATTTCAGCCTTTCCTCTGTGAACCACCCCCCTCAAACTCCCCACCTCTAAATACACATAATGATCGCATTTGCCAACGAGATTAATTGCCTTCCTCAGTGAACCAGCAGGATTTCAAGTCTACGAATATTTAAAAATCAAACCTCCAGTGCAGGAGTTTTGCAATTTAAATGGGTGTTATTATTGAGCGTATTTTCACATTTACAAATCCTAAGAGATGTATAAAAATGCTGGCCTCATTAAAAGAAAAAGTACAGTTTAGAACATGTTGGTGAAAACTCCAAGGATGGCGGCCCAGTGTTCTGCTCTGTCAAGCGTTTGGTGCCTTTGGATTGTGTAATGCTGAGGGCTGATTCCAAGGGGTCATTTCCCTCTGATGGCAGTTGCTGCCCAGATGGATTTGATTCCCACTTCCCTCTTTCTGCAGCCAGTAGGCCAAGGAAAGGCTAGCCCCCTACATAGCAATTTAGACTCTGGTGGGCTCATGGGAAGGGGGTCCTTTCCCCCGGTGATTGTTTCCTTTGTAGGGTAGTGTAGTGGAAAGGACAGTGGATTTGAGTCTGGTTCCTGGCTTCATCACATTCTGCCTCTGGCCCTTGGGCATGTCACTAAACTATTTTCTGAGTCTCAGCTTGTTCAGCTTGCTCAGGTGTAAAAAGGATATAATAGGCCTCAACTTAGGGTTGCTTTGACAGTGACATAAGATGAAAAAGGCATGAAGATTCTTGTGAATGATAAAGCCATATGAAATGTTTATTACATAATGGGAAAAATAATACAGTAGAAGGAAGTACTTAGGATTTGAATTAAATGCCTGAAAGTCACTGGGCAGGATTCACATTTTTCCCAGAGATGGAGGAAATAGAAGGTGAGTGTATGAAAATACTGCTCGCAAGAGGAGAGGACTCACTGTGCACAAAGTCTCTGTCTCCTGAAGTAACCATGACATTATTAGCAACTAACGAAATATGAATGGCCAGGCTGAAAGGACCGTGGTTGGTAGAGAATGTGCCTCCACCAAACTCATATCTCCAAGCAACTAGGTTTTCCTCCCTCCATGAATTGCCAAAATTCTCCCATCATTGGTAATCCACATCCCCACTACTACTAGACTGTGAGTATTCACTAAAAAGCTCCTATCCTACTGCTTATTAATTCACAAGTATTCGTGTACAGCTCTACAGGGGATAGAAAGAATTTGGAACTTTGACTCGTCGTTCTGCATTATCCACAAATATTGCCTGTGGCAGTCTATTTACCCACCTGGCCTCCTACCTACCTATATCTGTGTGTGTGAGACATTCAGGTACAGTTGTATCCTTAAGAAACTCGTAGCTTCATGGGGAGAACAGGAACACATACACACCACCATCTGCCAGTGCTTTAATTTGGAATCCTGGCATTGACTTCAACCTACCCTTCTTCCTCACACCTCTCATTCCATCTGTGACCACACTGTCTCAGGCTGGCCTCCTCCTGCCTCTGATATTCCCAGCCCCTTTAGGTCCCACTCAGAATGCTTCCCTTGACACCTCCCCCACGAAGCCTTCTTTGGTTCTTTTCTCTGCCTCTGCAGAGTTTGCCGTGCTCACCTTTGTTGTTGTTTCATGCTACTCTATCCCTTTGAGGGCACTTTTGTTATGTGGCCTGGGATGCCCCAGTGCTTAGCACACTGCCTGGCACATAGTAGGCCCACAATAATCACATAAAAGATCACCACCAACAAGAGGTGGCATGTGCCAAGTACCAAGTGATGAAAGCAGATAAGATCCCAAGAGTTCAGAGAAGGATCATGCTGGAAGGGTGGCCTGAGTCGGGTGGCTGGGTGAAGGACAGGGCTGAGCCACCTCATCTCAGGATGCCAGGAGAGGTGCTGATTTCTCCTCTCCTGTTGCCCCATTCAGTCGTGCCATCCAGTCCCACCATGGCCTCCTCCACAAGCCTCCCCTCCAACTGCAGCAGCTCCTCGGGCATCTTCTCCTTCTCACCAGCCAACATGGTCTCAGCCGTGAAACAGAAGAGTGCTTTTGCGCCAGTTGTCAGACCCCAGACCTCCCCGCCTCCCACCTGCACCAGCACCAATGGGAACAGCCTGCAAGGTAAGCCCCACCCAGGCCCCCCAGGATGCCCGGACTTCACCTTCCCAGGGCCTGAGGCAGATGCATCACTGGTGCGAGGGATCCACCTCGGGCTGGCCTGCTTCTCTCTGCCCTCCTTCTGTTTGTTCCTTTGTGTTCACTCTCCTTGGCCCTGGCCCCGCACATCCCTTCTCAGCTGGAGTTGCCTGAGCTGTCCTCTTTCCAATGCTAACAATTCTGCTCAGGCCTGGGATTTGCTTGAGAATACTATTTCCACTTACTAATATCATCATTTCTCTTTTCTCCTCTTTCATTCCCTGTGGTCGCCATAATCAGACCAGTCTTTTGTGGACTCTAGCAAGTTCTCCACTGCAGGGTCTCTCCCGGGACTGGCCTTCTCCTGAAGTAGGTCACTCAACCTTCCCTTCCTGTTGCCTGTGTTGGAGTGAACGTGTGTGGGGTTGATGATGTGGAGTGGGTGAGCCATGGCCTGACTGGGAAGCCCTGAGGTTAACACTGGAGACCAAAGTCCCAAGACTGACTTCTGGGAACCAGAAACCCCAAGTTGAGACTAGAGCATTCTGGTTCATATTAAAATTGTTCCATTTTTGTCTCCATCCTGGAATATGGAAAATAAGAGTCACCAAGAATTGAGGTGACCTCTCTATTCATTGAGGAAAAATAACCCCACCCTATTAAAATGGGCCCACTGTGTCTTACATTCTTCTCATGTGCTGGCACTGTTGACCTGCACAAGCTCATTCATCCCCCATAGCAGTACTGTGTGTTGGGCATTTGAAGCCCTACTTTCCAGATGAGAACACCCAGGTCAGGGAGGTTATGATAGGGCTTGACTTCCCACAGTAGTGTGTGGCCAAACCTAGCTTCAGACTCCTGAGCTCAAAAATTCATCTCCTCTTTCCGTCTCCCAAGCACTAACTCAGAGGGGGTAAAAGGGATGCATCCAGGATTCCTAAGCCAGCTGGCAGGGAAATAAGATCAATAAAATAATCAGCTACCATTTATTTAGCACTGAACCATGTGTCAGGCACTGTGCTCAGCACTGAGCATGCTTTATCTTATTTAATCCTCATAGCTTCCTAGTGAAATATGAGGATATTATGATCTCCATTGTACAGATGATGAAACTGAAGCTTAAGGAGAGGAAATACCTGCCTGTAGGCATAGACCCATAAATGGTGGAGATGAATGTCAACCCCAGCAGGGTCTGCGCCCCTCACCCCTCAGCCTGCATGGTTCCCCACAGTGCCTTCCCTCAACGGTCGTCATGCCATCTTCTCTGGTAGAGAAGGGGGGCGGGAGAGTGGCAGATCCATCTGGGATTTCTCGGCCCTACCTCTTATATGTATATTATGTATTCTATGTACATGTATGTATATTATGTTATTTATGCAGAGTACACATGTACTCTGCACCAGACACCTTACGTTGATATAACCTTATATTGATTCTTCCAACGACCCTGTGAAACCAGTGCTCTTCCCTCTCTATAGATGGGAAAATTCAGGCCCAGTTTGCTTAAGGTCACACAGCTGCTACTGACAGAGCCAAAAGTGAACCCAAACTGTGTGATTCCAGGACCTGAGCTCCTGATTGCTCTGACTTTCTGACTTCAGACAGGCTCTGCTAAACATTCTGCAGAAACCTGCTGGCAAATCTACCTAGCACAGCCAGTCATGCCTAGTATGACCTGCCTATGTCCCTCCCTTGAAGAGTGTTGGCAAAGCCATCTGAGAAGGCAGAGGAGAATAATCTGAGTTGCATTGCAAGCAATATTACTCACAACGGGTCCCGCCCGCCTCCATGAAGGGAGCCACCCAGTCATACAAATCTGACTCTTTTTCAGCTGCTGGTGCTTTGTCACCCTCAGTACACCTCTGACTGGCAAACTGAGGATAACTTACAATGAGTTTAAATAAAGATAACACACAGGGAAGCAGAAATCTGCCGTACTTGAGCTGCCTATCACAACCCTCATTAAAACATAGATTTGCCATCAAAATAAGGTAAAATAGGGTTTGTAATCAAGAGTGGGGAGGCGGTGCTTGAGAAGAAAAGGCCCGCAGTGACTTCAGCAGGCAGTCCTTTTGCAAGGCCCAATGTCTTTGCCTGCATTTGGACCCCTGGGGGGAGGGGGAGCAGGAAGGGCTGAAAATAGGGACTTAGCCCAGGCTGTAGAATGTCCTAGATTTAGGGAATATCTAGTGGTGGTGGTGGTGGTGGTGGTGGTGGTGGTGGTGTGGTGGTGTGTGTGTGTGTGTCTGTGTGTTTACGCGCACGCATGCATGTGCACACACATGCCAGCAGGTGCTCTTAAGTAATAACAAAATGGCTTCAAAAGGGACTCATACAAAATTTGTTCATTTGTCACCTGGGGCATTTCTCTCTCTCTTTTTTTTTAATGAACTAGATTTTATTTATTTTTTATTTATTTATTTATTTATTTATTTATTTATTTATTTATTTATTCATGATAGACACAGAGAGAGAGAGGCAGAGACACAGGCAGAGGGAGAAGCAGGCTCCATGCAGGGAGCCCGATGTGGGACTTGATCCCAGGACTCCAGGATCGCGCCCTGGGCCAAAGGCAGGCACTAAACCGCTGAGCTACCCAGGGATCCCCCTCACCTGGGGCATTTCTAACCCAAGTCTGCACAGGTTCTGAAAGAACAGAGACTGTTCCCCTCTGTTCTGACCAGAAACCGAATCGCCACCTCTCCATCACATTTCTCACGTGCAGCTGCACAGTGGGAAGGGTTCAAGGTGAAAAATTTAGGAACACACTTTGTGCTCAATCTGCTATTGTGGATGACGTTGCCCTTTCCTTCTGATGGAGCATGTGTCCAGGAGATTCTTTCTGCTGCTTTTTTTTTCCCTCCAATATGTTCATGTACCAAACATCTCTACCTTTGAGAGGTGGCCGGGCGGGGGAGAGAGGTATGAGTAGAGAAATTAAAGTTGAAATAACTGACACCATTTTCCTGTAAACTGTCTCGTCCATCTTCCTGCCCACTGCATGCCCAGCCACCACCCTCAGCAGGCAGGGCCCACATACCTGGAATTGCACCTTGGCCCTCTATCCACATCCCTGCAGCCTATGTTGCATTCCATCATTGCTTCCAGGGAGCTCCTGCCTGGCCTTGGATTCTCCCCTGAAGAAAGGGACATTGGAACTCCTAGACCTGTAACTAAAGAATGACCTCATCATTCAGGACATAGGTGGCCTATAGGAGGCGGGGGGAGGGGGGGGCGGAGGGGGGCGGAGGGGCTCTTCTTCCTTCTTCCTTCCGTCTTTCATTGTCACAGTAATTCCATTTGGATCCACCTAGTTCATAACTGTGGTCATTAAGACAGGGCAAGTGACAAAGGAAGACATTGGTTAAGCAAATGGACTGTATGAACAAGCTCAGAGGTGACACGTTTAGGCTGTTTTGAGTTTTTTTTTTAAGATTTTATTTATTTATTCATGAGAGGCACAGAGAGAGAGAGAGAGAGAGGAGAGAGAGAGAGAGAGAGGAGGCAGAGACACAGGCAGAGGGAGAAGCAGGCTCCATGCAGGGAGCCTGATGTGGGCCTTGATCCTGGCACTCCAGTATCATGCCTTGGGGTGAAGGCAGGTGCTAAACCGCTGAGCCACACAGGGATCCCAAAGGTTTTAAAGACCTGTGTACCTCCAACTGCCACTCTACTAATTTTACATTATTCTGGGTTTTTTTTTAGCCAACTCCTTAAAGGCCTTTTTCCCAGAAGCCCTGTCTTGGCCTCCTCTAGTCACTTCATAGATGTTTATTCCCCAATGAACATGCATTGCAATCTCACATGATGGTGATGATGATGGTCACAGCTACTAACACAGGAGGGCTTGTTCCCAGCTTGACTTCTGCATTATCTCATTCCCAACCTGTAGGCTATTTGTTGTCACCATTGTATAGATGGAGAAATCA
This sequence comes from Vulpes lagopus, assembly GCF_018345385.1. Taxonomy (NCBI): domain Eukaryota; kingdom Metazoa; phylum Chordata; class Mammalia; order Carnivora; family Canidae; genus Vulpes; species Vulpes lagopus. The sequence continues at coordinate 36,602,250 of NC_054826.1, read as the reverse complement.
AGCCTTAGAGCCAAGATGGCTCATTCAGAGTTCCACAGCTAGCAAATTGAGAGATCCTGGGTTAAAACCCAAGTGTACTGATTACTATGTTAAGCCCCAGTGCTATATGGCCATACTGTCATCAAGCCACTAGGGTAGGCCATGTGAACTACAAAATCCTGGCCTTAAAATATTTCCCTGTATTAAAGGAAACGCAACAGTGGGAGAGGCTGGGTGCCCACCTGTGGAAGTTCAGAGGAGGAAAGATTAGGGAGAAGTTAGAATAGCTTCGTGGTGAATGCTGCCAATGAACTGGACCTTGGATGAAGGGCAAGAAGGATTCAGGCAGAGGGAGATGGAGAGGGGCTTTCGAAGAAGAGGATTAAAGATACCTGGAGCCAAGGAGTAATGTGCCGTAACCAGCAAGTCACTTGGCATCCTGGGATACCGAAGTGGGGATAAGGTTGAACAAGGGAGTCCTTACTTGGAAGCCATAAATTCCATTCTGTACATATATTTTATAATTCACAAGTTCTACTGCGGTTCTGAGTGGCTTTTCTCTCCCAGGTAGAAAAAACCTTGGACAAATTACTGTATGTCTGAGAAATTTTGGAGGGATAAAGCAACTCTTATCTCAGCACTTTTGGAGTCTCACTAGATATGCTTTTTTTAAAAAAAAAAAATTTAATTTTGTGGTCAAGCAAATCTAGAAAGTGGCACTTACTGAATCCCAGTCTTGGAGAGCCACAATGCACCTAAGTTTATTAAAAGCTCTGAGACATCCTACAGTTAAGCAAAAAAAAAAAAAAAAAAAAAGGACTGTTCCATTTAGTTCTCTAAATTTATTTGCCCAAAGAACTCTTTTGTGAATGTTAAGACCAATTAACAGCCCATGAAAAACTTTGGAAAATGTGGCCGTATTTTGGATTTAAAGAGATAATGCAGAGACATCTTCTTCCATTCCTATCTAGGTAAAGTCATTGATAAATACTGATCCTGATTCCCCAGGTGTGTTCTATTTTCATAGGTCAAAGACTTGAGTGACCCACTATGCTCAGCCACTGTCCTGGAGACGTCCTCTCTCTTCTCCGAAAGCTTATACCCCCTACAGCATGGATTCTATGCAATTTCAGGCCTCAGAGGACTTCATTAATCAAGAGAGAGGCAGCCCCAAGGAGGCTGTCAGTATGCCATTGGACCTCCCCACAGTGTAGTGATTTTAAACCCTAACCATGTCCTGGACAGTCCCTGCAACGAAAAGTTAAAAACAAAAGACCAGCGTGATTTCACAGAAATTGTACTCACACACTGATTTTTTTTCTCACCTCACCTTGTTGAAGCTCGGGCTGGCTGGCCCCACCTGACTCTAGATGTCACGCAGTCCAGGGGTGATCTTGTGGAATTGTCTTTTGCTCTGTGCACATGCTCAGTTTGTGCAAGATCTTCCCCCCATTCTGTCCCTGATTAGCTCATAATTCTTACACACATATGGTGGTTCGAGGAAGACCATATTCCACCCTCTCACTCCAAACTCTCCCAGCTCGGCCAAACTTTTCATTTTGTCTTTATTCTTATCAAAATGTGAAAAACATAATGCAAAATGCATGGCCTTTCAAGCCGATAGTTTCTGACCTTCTGTCAGAGATCGTGATCACCCAGCTGCTGGGGAAGATGGCAGAGCCACCCTCGGTCTTACGATGTCTTGTGATGTTTGGCATATCTTGCTCTCTGAGAGTGTTGTGTCCTCATGGAAATCTTCATGGCCCCTACTTGGGCAAATCAGTGTGCTAGCGGCATTTCTGGAACATTCCAAGCCTCAAACACCATCTCTCTCACCCACATAAGTAATCTTGAGGATTGCAGCACAGATACAAGAAAAACAGCTCCTAAAAACCCAGGAGCTTTCCCGCAGTCATGCAGTGGAGATTACATTATAAAAAGGCCTCTTTAGAGGTGTAGTAACTCACAGGCTGAAAACTGAGGTCTTTTCCTAAAATTCATTTATCAGGAAGTATTCTGTGACTGGAGTTTAGGAAGTCACAGATGAGACTTAAGGAACTGTGACCCCGGTGTTTTATGCAGAGTTCTGGGTGTAGGTACGAATGGGCCTTCTTCTGGAGAGAGATTCCATGGTTTCCATTAGACTCTAAGAGAAGTCTGAGGACCAACAAAGGGAAGGTAGGAAAGTATGGGTAGATCAAAGCCACCCCCTAGGTACCCTCAGATGTGTCTGTTTGCATGTTTTTAATTTCAATTATTTGCTAAGATGTATAAACCGGGCTCTGTTGTATTTTTAAAAATGCACATCTCCATCATCTCTTGAAAGAATTCAGATCTGGTGGTTGTGAGCAGGCATTTCTGCGCAGCAGCTTTTTTCTTTTTTTTTTCTTTTCTAAAGAAAGCATGCCCTTGGCAGAGTCACCTCAATCCCTATCAGGGCACTATGCTCACTTATGTTCTCCGTCTGGGCTCTCAGGGCATTAGAGTTTGCAACTCCTATATTCCAGATTGAGAAGCACTGTTAGCTATGAACTAGCACATCACTTAATTTTGCTTTACAATTTTTTTTTTTTTGCTTTACAATTTTTAATGGGGACCTAGTGGAGGTTTAATCTAATTAATCTAGCACATTATTCAGGTACAAAACACTGCTAGATTTTTTTTTTCCTGGCCATCCAGAATTTTTTAAAAATCCCAATATTTTTAGGGTCCAATTAATAAATGTTGGCTGGTTCCACTGACCAAATTAGCAGGAAGTTTGTCAGTTCTCTGCTTTGCCTCATATTGACACTGCCTGAGCTGCCCCAGTAGTCCAAGAGGGGACTGCCCTTTAATGTCAGGCGTACAAAGTAGATTTTGGTGAAGGGCAGAGCTAGGGCTTGCTTCTCTTGCCAAAGGTTTAGAACTCCCACAGAAAGGCCTGTCTTTAATAAGGGTGCCGGGGACCCACCTCCAGCCTAGATGAAAGATCCTTAGGGAGGCAGAGCCATGCTGAGCTGTCACAGTGCAAAGACCCCCTGCCCCCTTGCCTTTGGAGCTACAGCATCTTGAATTCTCCTGTTAAGACTTGGGTTGAAAATCTGAGCTCCCCATTTCCGTCAGATCTAGGGCTCACTTGAATCTTAAGGGGGACTGCTTTTCCAACTGATCCCGAATCTTTGGGGGTTTAAGTTGGTCTGCGTTTGGCAAGAGACACTTCCTGTTTCTAAGAAAAATGGCTTATGAGGGCTTACGAAAAAGACTCCAGGAGCTTTTGGACTGCGAAAGGGCTCTTGCAAAACAACATTTGGATGATTTACGTGTACATGAATCAGAAACATGTGGATTAAATTTCCCTGTGAATACAGATGGGTTTAAAAATTAACGGAAAAAGTGTTTGGCAAAATACATTTTTTAATTGAATTTAAAATGCCGGGGGTGGGGGAGGGGAAGCAGGAGGGTTGGTGGGGCTGGCAGGGCTCTGAGCCTTAACTAGCCTCCCTGTGTCTGCAGCAGCATCTGTGGTACTTGGGGTTTGCTTAAAAAACACGCACATTCTTCTGGACGTGAGAGTTAGGACACGAAGAGGGCCACTTTCTAGACTCAGTCATCACTGACAAGAACATCAGTTTAAATGTAGAATTGCCAATAAAAAGAAAGCAATGACTTTCTCTCTCCTCTTCGGAAGCAAAGGTGGCCACTTCTTGCTTCTAATGTCCGCATTGCTTTTCCCTCAACGTATTTCAAAGTTGCCATACTATTTTAACTTTCTTACAGACGTCCCTTCATTTCTCATGCTCATCATTCAATGGGTGGTGCCTATTGATTGAAGAGGAAGCACAGCCCAGAGAGGTTAAACCATCAGCACAAGGTCACACAGTTAGTCTAGCAGCAGAAGGGATGGATTAAAAGTAATAGCAGCTAACCTCTATGAGGTCTTTACTCGGAGCTGCACCTCACATATGTTATTTTATTTAAATCTCCAACAACCTTAAAAATATCACTGGCCTTCCAAATATCCTTAACTGCATTTTCTAGCTGAGGAAGTGGAGGTTCAAGGAAACAAGTTAACTACCTTGGGGTGGGGGGCGTGGGTGTAATGAGCACAGCATATTCAGAAAGCAGGAAAGTCAGAGGTGGAAGGTTGGCCTATTGGAGTCGCTGCTTTTCTAAATACCACTGTGTGCGGCCTCCTAACTCAGGACCCTTTGGAAGATTTTTTTGATTACCCCAGGATCTTACCCCAGCTTTCCTAGGCTGTAATTTTCTAGGAACGTGGTCAGACCATTCCAGAACCTTGAGTGAAGCAGTGGTATAGGAGACATCCTGCAGTTTCTTGCAAACCTGTCTTCCCCTCCCCCTTCATACATTATCCCTGCGTCTTTGCCCCAGGAACAAGGCCTGCGGTGGTGGCCGTGCTCCCTTCTCCCGGGCAGGAGGACTGAAAGGACGGCAGGATTCCTTCTTCATGCAAATACAGAGCACAGAGCCATGCTTTTTGTTTTTGTTTTTGTTTTTGTTTTTTTGTAGAACTAGCTGGCATTTGGGATAAACCAGTTCTTTTATTTTGTATGATGGAAGTGAAGGGGAGGGGAAACAAAGAGTGACAAATTGCAAATTCTTACTATTTTGCAAGATTTGGGGGCTGCAGCTTTCCCAGCGGCATTCAAACTATGCAACTTTCCAGTTACGTTTTTAAAATTGAAATCAGACTTGGAGGATGTTTAGCATCTTCTGTCCCATTAAAGACACATACACAGGCTGATATATTATCATTCTTAATAAAGTACATGTACATTTTATAACAAAAACTCATTCCAGGGAAGATGAGAGGACATTATTCAGCCAACAGTGTTGTGTGGGTGGTTCTCCCCCCCCCCCTTTTTTTTCTTAGTGAGAAGCTTGGATGCAAAACCATTGACTTTCATCTTCTCTTTCCACAGCGATATCTGGCATGATTGTCCCTCCTATGTGAAAGAATTGCCTTGAAGAATTTTATTAATGAAGAGGTTGGATTCTGCTACAGAGAGTAATCTGATACAAGTCCCCAAGTGGAACTTTTAACTCAGGCCTTTTTAAGAGGAATCACAATAACTGCAGATTTTTAAACAAACAATATCACCGACCTTGCAAATACTGAAATTGGAAGGGATCTGCAAGTGCAGAGTGTTGGTTAAAAGTTGTACCTCCCGAGTATTTGGGGGATATATTTATTCTGTGTTGATAAAAGCAAATCCACTTTTTCTTTTACTTTCTTTTTTTTTAAAGCTTAACTCTGCAATCATTGGTCTTTTATAAACCATAAAGCTGTATACAAGGGACACTATAAATAAGACTCCATGTTTTAATTTATGATGTTTTTAAAGCTGTGTAAAGGGAGAATGAAGTGGTGATATTTACAAAAAAGTTAAAAAGAATAAAAAAGAAAAAAAAAAAAAGCTTGTATGGGACAGAATAGGAATGCCAGTTAGATTTTTTTAGAAAACTAAGGGTCGGCTTTTGCGCCTTAAAGCATATCAAATGGTAGTTAGCTCAGACAGTGCATTTTCAATATCTAACTTAACACGCCATCCCTTAGCAGTGCAAGCTTATTTCTCTCTTTTGTATTGTTGTCTTAAGTAACTGTGTAAATAAATGCAGCCTGGAAAGTTAAAAAGTGATGTAAGTGATCACATTTTTCCCTTCTACTCAAAAATCCAGTGCCTCTAGACAGATTGTTAAAACTGCGTATTGAAACCTGATATCATTCTCTCTTTCACTTGTGTCAACTTCTTCTGAAGCCGATGGCCTCTTGAGAGCTTGATGGCGCACATACTGTGTGAGAATCTCCTATGAGACTTCATGGAACAGGGTCCAGGCACAGAATTCCACATTATGCCCTCCAGTTACCAAGCCAAAATCCCACTTTCACACCGCCATTTGCAAGTTTAAAGTTTACTCATCCTAAATGCTGACTTCCTACCAATCCTCCACAAACTGACAGAAGCAACATGGCAGGTATTTCAGATTTCCCATTGGAGATAACGCGCCTCTCTTGGTGACCCTTCCCATTTGTAACATAATAGATTAGAGCGACAGGTTAAGTGCTTTGGAATTAAGAGTAAAAGGAAAACTGGGAGAAAGGAGAAGAAGGTTGAGAGCTCCAAAACATAGTTTTCTGTTCTATGGAATTTTTGCTCTCATCATCTGGGAAGTGTTCTTAAAAGTAAGAATAAATAGCAAAGATGCAGCAAAGCTCGGAGGATGCATTTGCCTGATATTTTTTCCTTTGCTGTTGTGTTTTTGTATGTAGTTATAAATACTGTAGATTTTTTGTGATTTTTGCCAAAGTCGTTGTTCTATTTATACATTTTAATGTCTTAAGACAGTTTTTCAATATCACAAAAAGATTTTACTGCATATTTTGCAAAGAAAAAAAAAAGCTCACTACCTTTAGCTTGCACATACTTGCGAAGTTAATTAAAATGCTTTTTGTTTTAAAGGGGATTTTGTAAAATATCCATATAAATAATGTATTTATCTTTGGAATTTGTACATTGCTTTCCCCTTCTTCCTTTTCCTCCCACTCCCAGTTTATTTTATTGTGTATGTTTGCTATGTGAAAAGTGCGTATTTGTTTGGTCACCTACAGTTGTATTAGCTGTTTCAATGTGATTTTTAAACATTTCATTTATAGTTATTTTTAGTTTTGTTTTAAACCATGCTTCAATTTTTTTTATTTCCACCCAAAAGCCATTGTCTATTTTTGTATTATTTGTAAGTTAAGAAGTTTTTTCCAATATATGGCAAAAAAAAAAAATAGTAGCATATTATTCTTGTAGCATTTAGTTCTGTAGATTAAAAAAAAATGTATCCTTTGCTTTGGAAGCTTACAGAAAAAAAACTAATGCTGTTTTACTCTATTAATATGCATGGAATCTCTCCCTTTGGAGTGACGCATTTTGTGCATTAAATTTGGGGGAGAAACTTCATAGAAATCAATGAACATACTTTCTTTCTTAAGTCTGCTTGTATATTTCCTCTGTCTTTCACATAAATATAAACCAGCAGATTGGATGCCTTAACAATGCAAATCATATTCATTTCACTTGTACATTGTAACTGTGCACCAGAATTGTCAGTCATCACTAACATTCTAAGAAAAAAGAAAAAGAAAAAAGAAAAAAAAAAACAAAGAAATGGAAAAGCACAAAAGAACTGTTTTGTTACCTTAAGACAATGTAACTTTTTCTAGTAGAGCAAGAAATTTACAACAATGCTGCAACTGTGCATGCCCCCATATGGATTTTGCAATGGTTTTCACTAGACTGGCGGAGTGCGATTTTTATGGGTTGGGGCGGGTGGGGGAGGGGAGTTGTGGGAGGGAAGGGAGGGGAGGAAAGCTGATTTTTCAAGGTGAGAAATAATAATAATGATGATTAATAATAATAAAGAAAACTGGAAAATGTAAGCAAGGTGGACGCATTGCTTCTCGGTACTCAGAAAGGTTGTCTGAATTCGTGTGGTAAGCGCTGGCCTGAAGATGTATACAATTTAAAGCCATATTTTGTCTGGTGAGCCCATTAACCGTTTGTGAAGGAATGGTCAGCCGGCGAGGTGTCCGGCTCAGACCCTGACAACAAAACGCCACCCGTCTGTCAGCCATGTGTAGTGGTTAGAACTTTTCTGGAAAGTCCAAAGAGCCTTTAAAATGTGTATAATTTGTGTTCTGTTGCCTCTATTTATATTGATTAGATAAAAAGATGTTCTGGCCCTCTGACCCTCTTTCTTCTACACAAAACTTCTACAAGTAAAAGACGTTCCCCTAACTACAGAATATGGCTTTAAGAAGAAAATGAAACAGAGAATTAAGATTTCAGTTTTGGGGGAAAAATACAGCTTCTGGATGACTGGATTGCCTGACATGCCCTGGCCTCACATTGTACTAGGATGCAGCTTAATGAAGTCATCTCTGAATCTACTAACCTTTCACCTTCTTATCAAACTTTTTGAATAGACACGCACTGTACAGTTCAATTGTTAGAGAACCTAACTACTGTAGAGATTGTTATAATTTTTTTTTTTTTTGCAAAATTCAAGCTGTAAAAACTTTTCAACTTTCACAATATTTAATTAAAGTTACTTCCTGTCTGTGATGGCAGCTTCTAGTTGTGTATTCATTTCAGTATTTCAGATGAGCCAAAGTCCAACATATGTAGAAGGTCTGTGTTTGCAATTACTCAGACCAGTGTTGACACCCAGAGAAAAGAAATCTGGGTAGTCCTGGGACACCCACTCTCTTTCTTTGTAAATCCTTGGGGATTTGCCAATCTGGGATGCAAATTGCACACGCACAGCGTACTGCTGCCCTCTGCCGGCAGCAGATGGAGGCGCACATGTGTACACTGGCCCACAGAGGAGCCAAGAGCCCCAACAATTTCAACAGCCAAGAAGCAGTGCGATCCTCCTGCCCTGACTGAACTGTGAGTCCAGGATCTGGCCATTCTAGAACGCCATCCTCCGTGCCACGAGTCTGAACCAAGCCCTTCACATGCAGCTGCTAATTAGTCCCAGTGAGCCTTATGGTCAATTAGTTATGTGCCCTGGCTCATTGATGAGGAGGCATGTGTGAACTCATAACCTTCCATGATCTATAGATTTAGATCCCTTGTGGATGAGACACTCTCTCTGTTGGATAAAAACAACTTTTTCTGCAGTCTAACATTCCACAGACACCCAGTAGGCACCTTCTCTTGTAAAATGATTTTAAATTCCATCATAATCATAAGTCTTTCCAATTGTTCCTCCAATGCATGCCGTGCCCTTGCAATTACTGGACATGATACGGTTACCAATACTTGTGAAATGCCGCAGAAACCTAGCGAGTAGGCCAGAGACCACAGAAACCTGATGACCAGAACTAATAGGCCATCACACAGCCACCATCGTGGTCATCTGTAGTGGGCATTGTTGATACACTTTCCAGTCTTGAATACAGCCCAATTTGAGGTAGTGAAAGAGTGTAATGAATACGTTAATAACTGGAGAAACTATCATCATTTTCTTTAAAAGGGAGTCCATTGATTAGTTTGGTCATTCCATTGAATTCTGTATCAGACACAGGTCCCTGTATTAGATGCAGAGAATTTTAAAAAATGAATAAGAGGACCCTGCCCTCAGGATGCTCACCATCTCAGACAAGACAAATCTATACTCAAAGCAGCTTAGGAAGTTTAGAGTGACACATCTAAGTCACAGTGCTGCACAGAATAAAACAGACATCTACTCCTCTCCACACTGGCCTCCACTTTCCTTAAGGCCTATTTCTTGGCAGCATTTGTTCATTCATTCATTCACATTCACCTTGGTGGTTTGCTGTGCACCCAGGACCAGGGGAGGTGCGGTAGATGCCACAGCGAGCGCGGCAACGCTGATCCAGCCCTCATGGAGTTCATAGATGAGTGGGGGCAAGCAGACATTAAGCAACCACACACGTAAATATTAACAACCCCACAATGACAATGAAGAAAAGTCTACAGTGTTCTGAAAGTATATTACAGTGGGATCCGATTTAACCTGAAGGGCTGGGGAAGGTTTCCAGAGAAAGTGACATTTGAATGGAGATGTGAGGGACTAGGTAACCAGCTGGGGTGGGCCCCTTAGGCCCAGGGGATGAAGGCAGATGTAAGGATCTGAGCTTTGGGGGTGAGTATGTGTCTTCAGGAACAGAGAAACCATGTGAGTGGAGCCTCTGGGTATGCAAGATGACACCACAGAATTGGGGAAATTCAATTCAGTACACACACTGAGCACTGGGCTTGGCACTGGAGCAGATGCTAGGATGTGCAAGGAGACCAGTCATGATTCCTGCCCAAGGGGCCTAAGTCTCAACTCAGCACGGTGCATAAATTCACAGCCCTGTATTTGTCCACAGGGCTATGCTGGTAAAGCATGAGGGGGTGAGCTGGGGTGAAAACAGACAGCGAGCACCTCTCTTGCTCTTGGCAGTTGCTCCCACATGGGAATTTGGGCCCAGTGATGCCCATCTTTAATTTTTCAAGAATGCTATGTGTATTACTGAATTTTTTTTTAGTGTGAAATTTTCATTTTTTAAAACATTGTCATCTGATCCAAAAATAGTGTCTTAAAAACACTGCACTGGGGAAACAAAAACCATGAGCCTCTAGAATGTCAGTTTGGGGCTTCTGGCCAAAAGACAAGTTGCTAAAGGAGATGTTTACACAGCCTGATTTGAGGGTCATAGTGATCTGCCCTATCCATGAAGATCAAGAAACACTGCAAAGAGGGGATGCCTGAGTGGTGTGAATAGGAACTCTCCAAGCAGATAAGGGAAAATAGGGCATGAAAGGCCATGGCCAATGCCTTTGGAGCTGGCTATATGAGGAAAAAGTACCTGAGATTAATGGAAAGGAATGGAAATATGGGAAAATGAAATATGTGATCGTGGGAAAAAAAATCCCTAATACTCTGCAGTGGCCACATTCAATGTAAAAATTTATGCATCATTTTTTTTTCAATCTTTTTGCCTTGCGGAAAGACCCCCCATGAGTGAATTCACTTTTAGGTAGACTTCCAGAGAAGTAAAGTTTTTCCAATACACCAGGGCTATGCCTGCCCTAGCATGCTGCCCGTCAATCACATTCTCAAGAACATTGCTCCTGGAATTATTTCCCTCTCTCTCCAAGTCATCAAGTTCTCCTACCTCAGTAGTACTTTCTTACCAGCCTACAATATGATGGCATTTTAAAGCAAAGAAAAAAAACTATTTGACCTCACTGTTGTTTCAGCCTGCCATCTTTCTGCTCCCTTTAATAGCAAGTTCCCTCACAGGAGTCCTCCAGGTCATCTCTCTATTCTCCATTTCCCTGTGCATCCTAGCATCTAGTCCAGTGCCAAGCACACAGTAGGTGCTCAGTGTATGTACTGAATGGAATTTTCCAACTTCCACCATGTCATCTTGCATTCCAGAGGCTCCACTCACACGGCCTTTCGGTTTCTGAAGGCACATACTCACCCCCCAAATAGTCCTCATCACTATTGTTATCCACATGATAATAGACGTTTACTCTAACCATGAGTAGTGAGGGGTCGAAGACATTGTAAACAAGGGATCAAACCTCTATTTTGGAAGTATTATTCTCATTGCCGCATAGACAATGAATTGAGAGGCAGAGGGGAACTGGGGAAGATGTATCAGGCCAGTGCAGTGTTCTAGGCAGGAAAGTAATAGCTTGGACTAGGAGGACGGACGTAAGGAAGAAAATAGATAGGATCAGAAATATTCAGCATTGTGATTATAGTCAACAATCACGTATCATCTATTGCAAAGTTGCTAAGAGAGTGGATCTTATTCGTTTCCACCACAAAATGAAATGATAATTATGTGACGCAACAGAGGTGTTAGCTAACAGGAGGTAGTAATCATATTGCAATATAGAAATGTAGCGAATCAACCCATTGGGCATTGTGAAATTTAAACTTACACAATGTTACATGTCAATTATAGGGAATCATTTAAAAAAAGAGAGAAGTACTTAGGGAGAGGGAGCCACCAGGGCCTGGCAACTGATGCGATGTGGGGATTGAGGAAGGAAAAAAAGTCAAACTCAGTTTTCTGACTGGGGCATCTACTATCAAAGACGCGGTTGATGTCTTTGGGTGGTTTCTTTGCTATGAAGCTGTGGAGATGGGTGGTGAAATCCCTTCGTACTGTTCCCTTTGCTTTTCTTCCCTCTCCCAACTATGATCTTCTCCAGAGGCTTCTATATTTACATTAGGAATGAAATTCAGTTTCCGGAACTGGAAATATTTTGTTACTTTTTTTTTTTTTTAACTTAAGCATCAAGCAGTTTTATCTCTTCTCTCTGGAGAGTTAATGCTGCAGTGGGACTGATTTTTATCTACTTGGCATACTTTTTTCCCACCGGTTGTAGAATTTCCACATTTCTATATTAAGAATGAAAGTTCTGAGCCCTGGAATGAACCACAGGCCTGAGGTCAGCTTTCTGCAGGAAATACCCTGCACAGGGAATTATGCTATAAGGAGAATCTAGTACTCCAGAAAGGAGTTGACAAAATGTCAGCAGAAAGGAGAGAGTCCCATTGAAGTTGACTTGTTCAATAGCACAGACTTGGGTGGGATGCTGGCAAGGATGGTAGCAGCCATAAAATGAAGGGAATGCAAGGGGAAGGGAATTAGAACCAGGCAGTAACTGTGGCTTTCTCCTAACACATTTGTTTAAGGGTGCCTGGGTGGCTCAGCGCTTAAGCATCTGCCTTTGGCTCAAGTTGTAATAGTAGGGTTCCGGGATCGAGTCCCACATTAGGCTCTCCGCAGGGAGCCTGCTTCTCTCTCTCCCAGCGTCTCTGCCTCTCTCTGTGTGTCTTTCATGAATGAATAAAATCTTAAAAGAAAAAACACGCATTCTTATTGAGGGCCCTCTTTCTGTCAGGCACTGTGCTAAGGGTTGGGGTGTGATTGTGTCTTAAATAGACACATTTCCTTCTTCCATCCTGCCTGAGGGGGGCACAGATATGAATCAAACAATCACATGAACATATAATTTCACATTGTGATAAACATTACTGTAACCCTAATTTATCTGAGAGAGCATATGGCTTCTATCTTTGCACACAGTCAAGCCTACTTCAACACCAAATTTAGGTAGAAAGAAATTGGATTTTTTAGACATATTTTACTTAAATTCAATTAGTTAACATACAGTATATCATTCATTTCAGATGTAGAGTTCAGTAATTCATCAGCTGTGTATAACACCCAGTGCTCATCACATCAAGTGCCCTCCTTAATGCCTGTCACCCCATTACCCCACCCCCTCTTCTCCATCAACACTCAGTTTGTTTCCTATAGTAAAGAGTCTGTTAAGTTTGTCTCCCCTTCTGATTTCATCTTTATTTTTCCCCTCCCTTCTCCTATTGAACCTCTGTTTTGTTTCTTAAATTCCACATGGATTTTTCTAAATTTAAATCCTTTAAAGGCCATTAAAAAATAATCTAAATTTAAAGTCCATGGCAATCCCTACTAAAATTCTCTTTCCTCTACTATCCTTTCCTTGACTCCTCACCTTACTCAGACACTGGTTTCCTCAATCCATCTGACAAAAAGCCGATTCTGAGTTTGCATGATTTTTCTTTTTTCCTCCTCTCTTTCCCCATCTCTCACTGTATTATTCTTAGTGAAATCTTTTCCCCCTGTAAGAAAATCTTTCCTCTTCAGTGGAGCTGGGAAAAGGGGAGATATTGGGCTGGCCAAATATAATTCCCTTTGGCAGGCTGTGGGAGGGGAGAGTCTATAAATACTTCCTTGTGAATATTTGACCTGTTATGTTCTGAGGAGCAAGAATAGAAAGCCATGAACACATACAACAAGATGCGGCATTCTGCTCATGCTTGAGAGCAGACTTGATGGAGCACGAGTTAGCAAGAAAGAGCTGGGAGTAGAGTGGAGAGAGCATTCCCAATGGAGGCCACAGGCCACCACAGAACGAAGGACAAGTGCATTCGACTTTTCCCCTCAGAAATGCTCCTCCTTTTCGGTTTTTCTCCTCCTTCTGTCATTTCCCTTCTTAGTGCATCCCAACATTGTTTCCTTCATCTCTATTTATGCAATAGTCCTAATCCATGCTTGGTTCACTGGTAGCTCTCTAAGCAGAACCAGTACCGTGGTTTATCTGGTCCCCTCTGGGCAGACCTCTCCTTCCTGCCCTGACTCCTACCTGCCCTATGGGTATGTTGCATGGCTTTCTAGGGACATGATCAGCTGCTCTCCAATCGGCCGCTGGAACCAGATGAAAGAGATCTCTAAGATTTCTCTTTATGATTCAAAGTTAATATTCCTTCCCTACTCTTGATGCCTTATAAACACCCATAGCCCAGTGTTCACCTGAAAGGGCCCATGTTCTACCTCCATTTCTTCCCCACCAGCACAGAATATTATGACTCACCCTCATGTCCAGAAAGATGCCAACTTGCTTAATTAAATTTAAGGTGAACCTAAAAGAGAAAATAAAAATTAACAGGGAAATGGTTTTAATGTCAGTTGGCATTCCCTTGTTGGGGGTCAATTTTTATATGGGGTGATATTCTAGTAACTTTATAGAAATTTGTTTGTTAAATTCTGAGTGGTCATATAATATAGGTGTAATTATCCTCAATTAAAAATGAGTTGCTCATCAACTTTGTATGGGGACAGAGGGTCCCCCTTGGACCTTGAAAGCCATTTGTTTAAGACACATATGAACTCAACAGTAGGTATATCTATGGAATGTATTAGCCCAATAATCAATATATATTGAAATGACTTCAAAAAAAAATCACTCAACTTTTCTAATCCTCAGGGTCTCCTCCACTGGAAAGAAGTAACAATAGGAGTATTTATCCTAAGAGATATCTTAGAAGATGATGTTAATAAAATAAGCCACACATTGAGTTATCATAACGTGTCTGGCACATATTAGCCAGTCTGTCAATATTAGAAATTGTGATTCCACTGTGTGCACATGTGTGTGTGTTGATAGACAGATAGAGACATACATATATGGATTTTTCATACCATATTTAGCTGATCTCAAAATGATAGACATTAGATTCTTATTTCTTGATATTGTATGCAGCATTGTGATGGACATCCTTGTCTTAAAGAAATAAAATTCTTGCAAGTCCTTCTCACTTCTCACAAGCTAACTATATTGTATCCCTGGCATCCAAAGGGTCACCCTCAAAGAAAGGATTCCTCCTTTAACAAAAGAAAATGTTTCCAACAGCTCCTATATCAAACCAAAAGATGATGTGTGACTGATGCTTGTCATAAGCAAGATCAAAACAATAGATATTCCCCAAATCATTTCTTCTCATTATACTTTAGTACCAGAAAAGGTACCAGTAAGCTCCAGACAGGAAAGAAGAAAAATTATTCCAGTTATTGTCACATGCTTAAGGAAGCAAACCCTGGCAATAAATCTCAGGGCAGGGCTTGGCACTGCTGCTCAGGATGGGAGAGGATACAGGTGAAAGGTGGGTGACCTGGACACACAAAGCAGAAAAGTAAAGAAACATTTCTTATATGTTGGTATCCATAAATCATTTCTTGTTGGGGGATCCTGCAATGCTGCTTTGTAATTAAAACATTTAACTGTCATAGGTTTAGGTGAAATGTGATGAAGTGAAATTTTGATATGGTTAACAAAGTTATAGAATGGACTCGGGAGCTTGTTCTACTCAGAACAAGAAACCTCTTGAAATTGCTTCTTCCTTTTTTACTCATTCATTCAAATATATAAGTGGCTAGTGTGTGTTAGTCGTTATCCTAGGAACTGGGTGTAAGAGGCACTGGGCAATAATTCAGTATAAAAACAAAAGAAAATGAATAAGCAAGCATGTGACTACATGTTCAGAAGAGCCTCAGTGGGAAAATTGGCAGGGTGTTGGATATCTCCTCATCTTACTGATGTTGAGCTGGGCCATGTGACTTATGGTGGTCCATGGAATGGTAGCTGACATGATAAAGGCAGAGGCCATAGACATGACTGTGACATTTTATGTGGTTCTCATACTCCAGAGATTCACTGTAGGAGGAGCTTCCTTCAGGAAGCTGTTGAAACTTCCGCCCAGGTCTGAAGTGTCTACATGTGGGATAGACCAGACCATGCTGACTAGAGCTGAACTTCACTGATCCTCAGCCTGAAGCAGAGTCACCAGCCATGCTGACAATATCGGCTGTTCATCACATACACTGCCCTGCAAATCTGCGACCATGAGAATGGATACTTGTAGAGGCTGCCAGCACTTGAGCTTTGGAGCAATTTGTTATGTGGCGTTAATTGTAGCCATAGCTGACTGACCCAGAAATAGAAACCTATAAGGAGGTATAATTGTAAGGAAAACCTGAAAAAAAATTTTTTCCAACTCAGTGGTAGGTGCTAAGGAAACAGGAGATCAGGAGAATCACGACCTATGTTAAGCAACAGTGAAACACTTAGTAAAACATGCAATTAAAGTAGTACTTCTGATCTTCTAGAAAGGCAGACACACACTTCTTGAACCCAGGGAGTACATGAGGAGATATGCATATGGAATATTAAAAGCCTGAACTGACTGCAGGTAGTCACATTTGATAAGGTGCCACACAAAAGAGATGAGCTCAGAAAAGAATGGTCTGGTTCACAAACACAACTGAGAGAAAATATAGAGAACGTGCAGAAAATCAGGGATCTGCTGTGTAGAAAATGATACTGTTTTTCATCTCTATACTCCATCCAGTAAAATATCCTCAAAGTAAAATAAAGCCAGAGGGAAAAGACCAAGAACATGGCCATTAAAATAAAGCCTAGGAACATAGTCTAAATCAAGAGTGTGGTCATCACATCCTTTGTTAAGATCTCTGAAAAGATTAAGTAGGTCCTTTCCACTACACAAAACACTCCTAGAAAGATCACACAGAAGCCTGGGGTCCTCAAATTAAGAACTACAACTAACTCTAAAGAGAATGACATTTTTAAAAAGAATTACGAGTGGGACATCAGTGCATGGAATTCACTGGAATTAAATACATAACCAACCCACTCAGTTTTTGAGACAATTGCATTGGAAATTACATAGCCATCCTGGACTAGAAGAGACTGTGGCTGTTAGAGATTTAAAAAGACATCTGAGTCACTGGAATTTCTACGGGCAGGAAGCAGACTGAGAATGTCGCTTAGTTGCTGAAAGGGAGAAATCTTTTCCTTGCCCTTTTAGAAATGCCTGAAGAGTAAAAAGAAAAGTTCCCCAGAAGACAGAGCCAGGAGTTGAAGAAAACAATCCTCTAAGAATCTGCTTCGAGGAAGCAGAATGTGGATGCACTAAAGTTACCCATTGATATTGGGTTAACCATGTGAGTTGCTTTGACCAGTGGGGTATTAATGGATATGATGTGAGTGGAGGCCATGTGGCTTGCTCAGGATGACATTGGTCTGGCAGCATTATTGTGGCAACAGCTGACATGGCAATTCCTGCTCTTGGATAGACCTTGGGCCATATGAACCTAATTGACCTCGAGTACCCAATTAAAGTAGATCCTTTTAGTCATCTTTTCTGACACCACCACTTACTTTTTTTTTTTTAATAGAAGGGGACAGAGAGGGAGAGAGAGAAAAAAAGAGGGTTGGGAGAGGGGTAAAGAGAGAAAGAAAATCCCAAGTAGGTTCCAGGCTCAATGCGGAGCCTGACATGGGGCTCGATCTCACTACCCCAGGATCATGACTTGACCTGAAACCAAGAGTCAGACACTTAACTGATTGAGCCACCCAGATGCCCCTAATTTCTTCACAGCTCCCCTTTCTTTCTAGAATTATCTCATTTGCATATTTATTTCTGAGCATTTTTATTTACTGCCCTATCTGAGTGCCTACAACTGTTCTTGGCTCATAGCAATAATGAATAGATGTGCTTTGACATAAAGCATTCCTCTCTCAAAGACTCTATCGTTCTCACAAGCTAAGATTGCACTGGGGGTGTTAGTTATATATCAGGAGTAAAAGGAAGCCATTAAAAAGTTGACTGAGAAATTTATCGAGCAGCTTCCAAGAGGCTCAGGTAGACATTGGTGACAAATACTGGGGAGCACGTGGAAGACAGTTCTCAAACAACTCTCTTTCCACTAGTGAGCGCCTGTGGACTGGAACACAACAGAGTTCTGTTTGCCTCATCGTGCCCAGGATGCCATGTGTCAACTTGTAATAGTTGGTTCACCTTTACCTTTCCATGAAGCCCGTTATATTTTAAACAATACCCATCAGATCTCGTAAGGCTTGATATTTATTTTATTTCAACTATCACTCTTCTTTGTCAAATGTAGTCTCACGCACAGCAGGTGAACTTTAATGGTTTAAGGAATAAATAGAAAACTGACGGGCTCACACCCATTAGCTAATGGATTACTAAGCAAAAGGGACTACATTCCACCCCAGTGCACTTAGCCCAGGGTTGCTGGGAATTTTAAAGACTCCAGGCTAATGCTTCATGGGCCCAGGGGATAGAAGCTCAAACTCAAATATGGCTTCTTTGATAGACAGGTGAATGAATGTGGCTATCATTATGTAATCACACAACTTAGGAGTTATTTATTATCGACTGCACAACACATTCTAGGAACATACTGGAGGCACTTGGCTTGCCACCTTGGTACATTTGTTGGCTATCACCTGGCAGACAGAAGGACCCTGGTGGGAGAATCACAGCCATCTCACCTGTACTGACTCCTTCGGTGTCCCAATATTTCATGGGAAAATATGTAAGGAAAAGCAGGCTACTTTAACCACAGCTCTTCGAAGTAAAGGTGTGTGACATTCTCTTACCTGGAATGCTCCACATCTTTGTAAATTAGCCACCTTGCATGTTGTACCGAGACCTTCTTTCCATAGACTTTAGTCAGTTGTCTCAGATATATGTGCCTCATTAGCATCTGAGCAATGCAATCACTTTTTTATCCCGAATCTCATGATTTTATTGGGCTATTAAGAGCTTGATTTGTGGGCAGTGGGAACAGCAAGAGAACTCATGCCATTGATCACATTATCTAGGAGGTGTCCAGCAGAATGAAGAAACCAGCAAACACAGCCCCAGAAACAGGCAGGGGTGGGGCCGGGGACAGTGAGCACAATGACAAGCCAGCCTTCAGAGCTCCAGCTCACGCATCACCTGAAGCAGCTGCTGTGGCCCACGTAGCTGCCCTGGAACACCTTCATTTGGTGGATGAGGGGGTGGGAGGAAGGACCTGGGAATTACCTGCTTCCAGAGGAGGTTCTTACATGGTCAGGGTTTCAGGAAAAGGCACCAAAAAACATAGGAAGCGAACCACTAGGCGATTTCCTACTTGTCTACCTCAGAAAAATCAGTAGCTAACGAGCAACCTCTTGTTCTTTGCTCCAATTAAAGGCCAAAGAATCACAAGTCCTAGGAGCAGAAGGGATAACCTTAGAGATTCTTTTTCTAATGCCATCACTTACAAGAAGAGACTCAGGAAGGGGCACCGTTGTGCCTCACGTCACGTAGCACGAGGAGAGCTGGCACTAGAAGTCTCCATCTCCACCCCTAGAAAAAGAGCTCCTGTTCTCATCCTCTTTCTCTTCTCCCTCAGTGGCTGGGGCAATGGAAACAAACATTTGTCAAGGGGATTTTTAAAGGCGGAGGGTCAAATAAAAGAGCAAGTGCCCTCTTCTTTATTGAGAGGTTCCTGTAAAATAATATCCAAGAAATATTAAAGCATGTCATTTTTAGAAAGCTTGTGTAACTTCTAATTTCTAATTTTATGATCCATCCACTAACATATGGACAGAATTCTAGGCAAGGATCAGGAGAAATTAATTAGTCAACAGACACATCCAAACTCCTTCTGCTCAGTGCTCATCTCTTCTGATGGGATGAGCTCTCCTGGGGTCTGAAAGTTCAGAAATACTTGGAGCTATGCAGGCACGAGGGGACGGCCCCGCCTGACTGCGTTTCTGCATCTCCTCATAACCTGCTCCCCATTAGCAGCAAGTGTGGTCTCCATACGTCACAAATGAGATTTGAAAACCTTTCAATAGCTTCCCACCACTTAGAATGAAACACCATCCTCTTCTCAAGGCCACAGAGCCTTACAGGATGAGCGCCTTGCTCCTCTCTCTAAGAAATGCCCCCTGTCCCATTGGCCCACTATGTCCCAGCTACAAGCCGTGCTCTTTCCCACAACAGGACCTTTGCACTTGCTCTTTCCTCCACCTAAGAGATTTTTTTTTCTTTGTATGTCTCGTACCTCCTCAACCTTCAGGTCTTGGCTCATATGTCACTTTCTCAAATGCACTGTTTGAATCTCACAAGTTCCAATCCTTTTCTAACCCAGACATGCCTACCCCAAAGTCCTGTGTTTCTTTGTTCTAGTACTTAGCCCAAGTACTCTGCTTATTTTATGTCTGTTTACTTGTTTGCTTGTACCTCCCATGAGGATGTAGGTAGTACAAGGGCAGAAGCCATGTCTACACAGCTCATTATTGCATCTTCAGCACATGCTGGTACAACATAAGTGTTAGGAAGTATTTGGGGAGGAATAAAAACAGATCTTACCCTGGGAACAGAGAAGAACAGGGGTTATAATTTCTATTTTGCATGAAGAAACTGAAGCCCAGCACTTGCCCAAGTGGATCAAGAGCTATAACTTTGCCCAGGACTTGTTGGTATGGTCCGATGATCGGCAAGGGTTTCCCAGAGGCTGCACCTCTAATGCAAAGATGCTGGAGTGGGCAGCTGTGGAGCTCAAGAAGCAAGGCAGAGTGCCCCAAAAGCTTTCCAGAGACTTCCCCAGGCTCTGACCAGCTGGTGACTCCTCCTCCTCCTTCAATTCACACAAGGCCACTGAGCTGTTAGGTAAGTGCAACACTGGGTCTGATTCCAAAGCTCAAGTTTTAAATCACAGTGATAATCCACAGACTATAACTGGCATGTGAGTAACCTAAAAGACTGAAAAGGACCTTCTCAGTGAGAAGATCCTAGTCACCATTAACTATGTATATTGTTGCCATTGACTCTTGATAGAAAATTAGTTAAAACAGTCTTGAAACAAAGGGCAGTTTCGTTAAGCTGTCCAACCCTAACACTGAAAAAGTGAGGACAGTTGGTTTGATAGTAGCCATACATCTTTCTTTTTCTTTCAGATGTCTCCTTCTACATATCAACCTCCACATTGGTCCAGGTCACAAATTCATAAAATGGCTGTGACAGGACAGGAAGAAAAAAAAATGTTTCTCTCAGGCTTTTGTGCTCCACAAACCCTCAGGGAAACAAAGATTGTAGACACTCCGAAAATGTTTGGGAAAGGGCTCATGAATAGACCAGGTAGGCTTCTGGGAGACCAGGAGCTTTCTGGAGCCCACAAGGCTGCTCCGGACTTGGGGAAGGGTGAGGTAGAGGGGATCTGATGAGGGCAGAGAGGTAGGGGTCTGGGGGTGGGGGGGCTCTGTCCTCTGCTTCCTCAGGGTGGCCCAAGACTGGTGGGCGGGAAGGCCATCGGGGGACAAGGCAGACAGGGCAGGGCGGCCTCCCTCCGGGCGCTCGTGGGCCCTGGGCCATCCGCCGGCGCGCCATCCAATTTACACCGAGTTTCAAGTTGATTTTGGAGCAAATGTATACAGTTTACAGGCTGACGGCGTCGCTTCGTCCCGGAGGACAGGCAGCGGACCGGCTAGCAGTATCGAGAGGAGAGGGAGGCGAGGCGTCCCCAGGAGACCCCGAGATGAGCCCCCGAGATGCCAAGAGGGCAGGTGGCAATTGTCAGAGGAGTTTCATCGCTCGGCTTTTACCTGCTCCCAGCTTCTCTGAACAATTGTCCTTCGGGGCCCAAACTTTCCCTGTTTAGTCTCAGCCCGAAAAGTGAGTTGGCAGGAAGTTTGAGCAAAATCGTCTCGGGCATCCAGGAGTTACGCACGCAGGCAGTGAAATGACATTGTTTCCGCCTTCAAAATAAGTAAGAGTGTTTGGTCACAGAGAGCTCCGCGGCGAGAACTCAGAAATGCCTGAACCTCCAGACGGCACAGTCCCGCATCCCTGGTAAGCAGACGCATCTCAGAGACGTGGGGGAAGATGGTCTGGATACAGAAGGTGCAGCAGCATGAAGGGGGGAGGGGAAGCAAACAGGTTCTATTAGCAGCCTGAACCTTTTTCCATTTAGGCTGCATGATTACCAGGTCCGGCCTGGAAACCCCTCCTCTTATTCCCATGCTCTTCTGCTCAGCCACGGAAGAGAACAAAATTCCTTTGGCTAGGCCTCCAGAGTACTCCAGGACCTAATCGTGCGGTTCCAAATGGACAAAGCTTTGTGCTTTCCCTTCTGGTCTCCCTCTTCTCACAAATAAATGGATGTTTTAAACACAGCACCTTCAAACACAAAGTAGTAAAATGCTCTAGATCCAGAGAAACAGCATTTGTAAAAGAAGATACATAAAACTATTTGTACATACTGTGCAGAAGCCAGGAAAAAGCACAAGGCCCATCTACCGGGCACACTTCTACCTCTGATGTCTCTCTCTCTCTCTCTCTTTTTAAAGATTTTATTTATTTATTTATTCATGAGAGACACAGAGAGAGGGAGAGAAGCAGAGACACAGGCAGAGGGAGAAGCAGGCTCCATGCAGGGAGCCTGATGTGAGACTCGATCCCAGGTCTCCAGGATCACGCCCTAGGCCGAGAGCAGGTGCTAAACCACTGAGCCACCCAGGGATCCCCTTCTGATGTCTCTTAATCAGTGAGTGCCTCATAGGTCCAAAGTGGCAGCAGTTGGTGTGGGTTATGTAGCTGAGGTGATGTCTTTTCTGGTCTCTGTTTTTGTGTTTGTTTTTTAACAGCGTGGCACTCTATAATCTGGAAAATGGGCTCTCTAATGTCTATTTCCCACTCTGTGCCTGTGAGGCACCACCGCTCACTTGAAAACAAGCCTTCCTCTTTCTCATGCTGCCCTGCAGATGAGCTATAAAATGGCAGAGAGGCAGGCACATGTGCATGCAGGAGAAACGTGCTTTAAACATCTCAATATATTACCTGTCTGGCTCTGGCATGCAGCAAGCATCTCCCCTGCTCCGCAGAAGCCTCCCTCCCGCCCTCCCACCCTTTGATATGCAAGGAGCTAAGGCCAAATCAGCCACTCTATAATTTCAATTGTAAGCATCTTTAGAGATGAGTGCTTTGGCAGAGAGGTGCCAGGGCCCCAAATTGGACTCCATAATGAAGCCCTCAAAGAGGAGCGATTTTGCAGAATTTAATGGGCTTTGGGGGACAGTTTTACAGGCTGGTTTCCAGGAGCACAAATATTCAAATTGCTCAGCCCCTATTTGAAGGCACATCTGAAGGTGCACCCTACAACCCGTGTGAGGCAGGCTCTTTTGAATCTTGTCCTTGAAACAAAAAAGAGGGAAGAGGAAAGAAAGAAATGCAGTGCCCCCTGGGACTTTGCCAGCAGAGACTCTGGGTAAGTGCGGAGTGACTGCAAAGCCCTGCCAGGAGTCCTTGGGGCTGGAGGGAGGAAGTGGATGAGAGGGTCGGGAGATGAGAAGGGCCTTCAGCAGCCATCGGGGAGGCGGCGGCGGGGGAGAAGAAAGGGAGACACGCGCTAAAACAACAGAAACACAGGTGGAAACGGCCTTGTGGGAAATCAGCCTGTCAACAAACCGAGCTGCAGGCTAGAAACCGCTGCCTCCCCAGCCCCGGCTCCTGGGCAAGGAGATCGTTCTGTAAATAAATTAGCGGTGGCTTTGACTGCTAGGAAATTAATACTGACACCATGAAAGCTGCAAATGACTCCCTTTTATCAGGAGCAGAGGCGCTACACTTCGCAAAGGGATCTTTTTGCCATTCTGCCTTTTATTTTGCTTTGTTTTCTCGGGGAAAGTAAATTAGAGCCACTTACATCAGCAGCTCAGGTTAAAGAAAGGGGAAGAAGAAAGAGAGAGAGAAAAAATAGTTTCATTTCATGTTCCAGTGGTTTAGAACTTCATTTAGAGCTAATCACACCCCCGGCTTCCTCCGAGCCGGTTCTGCCAGCAGCGCAGCCTTCCATCCATCGCCCATGCCCATCGCAAGACAAGACGCAGGCACCTGATCTTCGCAGGAAGCTCCCCCCAGGCTGCAGCGAGGGTCTCGAGCCTCCTGTCAACGGTTGGGCAAGTTCGGTTTCTAGAAAAGGCAATTAACTCCTGGTCAGGTAAACCAGGAACGAATTGTTCAGATCTACTCGGTGTGGGCTTCTTTGAGAGGGTCTGAGGCATTGCCTTCAACTTGAGCTCTTCCTCCAGAACGATGGGGGCATTTTCCCCTTTCCCAAGAAAGGAGTAGCTCCCAGCTTGTTAGAGGAGTAACCTCCCTTAAGAATGTGACCCAAGGGGCACCTGGGTGGTTCAGCGGTTGGGCATCTGCCTTTGGCTCAGGGTGTGATCCTGGGGTTCAGGGATCGAGTCCCACGTCGGGCTCCTGGTGAGGAGTCTGCTTCGCCCTCTGCCTGTGTCTCTGCCTCTCTCTCCCTGTGTCTCTCATGAATAAATAGATTAAAAAAAAAAAAAAGAAAAGAATATGACCCAATATGGCAAAGCAGAGGCCCTGGGACTATAGTCATGTTTCTGTTCTGGTGAGAATCAGAATTTCTTCCTTTCTATCCCAGTTCTGCCTGTTGACCATCCTTCTCCCCACACCAAATATACCCAGGGTTTTAAAGATTGGATACCGGGATCCCTGGGTGGCGCAGCGGTTTGGCGCCTGCCTTTGGCCCAGGGCGCGATCCTGGAGACCTGGGATCGAATCCCACATCAGGCTCCCGGTGCATGGAGCCTGCTTCTCCCTCTGCCTGCGTCTCTGCCTCTCTCTCTCTCTCTCTGTGACTATCATAAATAAATAAAAATTAAAAAAAAATAATAAAGATTGGATACCTTTAGGAAAATTGGCGTCTTACAAATCCCTGTCATCTAATATCCTGTTAGTTAAAACTCTCCCTTAACAGTTTCTGTACTTTTATGGTAAACTCAAAATCGAGGGAAATAAAAAGGACTTTGAAGCCTCATAAATTCCGGACTATCAGAGATATAATTATTTGCTCTAAGTTTACAGGGAATTACATGTTGTCTCTCTACGTCTTGGGAAAACAATAATCCATAAATAGTTCTGGTGACGACAGAATGGCCAGGACTCGAGATTAATGAAATGGGTCCAACACCAGCGGAAATCAGAGGCTTTATTGGACATGAATGTGCAATACCTTTAGCTGGTATGGAGACAAGCTTACAGGACTCCTTTATGGCTTTGTTACAGCTGCACTCCCAAGTAGACAAGAAACAACTAAGTGTCAAAAGAAAACCCAGCCCTTGGACACCGAACAATAAGAAAGGAGTGGACACATAGGACTCGCTCTCAAAGCATCACAAATCAGTTCACTGAAGTGAAATAAAGGAGTTCTGACTGGCTGCATGGGCCCCTCAAACTTAAAGAATCAAGAAGCACCTGAGCCATAGCTGGTGCCGGATGAGACCCAACAGAAGCAGGGCAAAGAGAGCGGATCTGTGCCAGGGATGCTGGGCACATTCGTGGTGAGCCACAGTGACAACACAGAAAGTGACCCCGCTCACTTGCAGCAACAGAAGTGGCACAGCCCCATCTTGCCATCTCACCCAATCACACACTACAGAGCTCTAACTGAGCAAGGGCCACATTTTCCTATGGGGCTCTAGGACGTGCGCGTGTTGGGATTGAATTGCCAGAAAGGTCTCTGGACAGTTGCTTCATGCGAAACAGACCAGTTTGCCAAGTGAGCAATTCTTGAATAACCAATTTGTCAAGTTATAAAGTACAGAATTCATATTGCATGAGATGATTTCCACAGCTTTGGAAGATTTGTTTTGTTCAAAGTTTTAGTTTCAGCAATTAGGAAAGTTGCCATAGATTGGTGAAAATTAACATTCACACAAAGCCACCATTTGGAAAACAAATCAAGCCCACAAAAATGAAAAAGGATGCAAATTAGCATGGAACATTTAAAAGGCATATATATCCTTTGTGTCTGAATGGTTGAGACATTTGAAATTTGAATTCTACACAAGATACACACTTAATCAGCTACTTTAGCAAATCACTGAGTTAAGAGATGATGAAAACACAGTAGACTAACTCAGAAAAGGCTTTAGAAGAGACCCTCACTTTATCACTTATGTCAACCTGGACTCACAGAATGCCCACTGCCACTATCACAGAATATAGAAGGAGTTTTCATTCTGAAAATTCAGAGGCCCCAAGGAACAGAATGACATGGACCATACTGAACCTTGGCTGGCCTCTTCTGAATCCCTATGACAACATGACTGGCTGATTCTTCCAGATCTGGTTTAAGGTATTTGAGAGTGTTTGGTTACTTGATAACTTGTCGGATTGGCTACTTACTGAATTTACTTTTGGAAAGCGGACCTAGAATCGTGCTCAGTGGTCCTCAAATGCATAAGTGCCTATGTGGAACATAGCTGGCTGGCTATGTTCCATAGTTGGATGGTGTGTACAAGCAGCTGTTGAATTTTAGAACCCACTCTCACTACCATGTGTCCTATCATCTCAACAAAGAACAGAAGAATACCAAAATTGTACTGAACTTAAAAGGAGAAGAAATGCACAATTGGATACAGCTTGTAAAGTATGAAACTATTAATGGATAAGATAATATACCATACTTGTTCAACCATGATATGAGAACAATTTAGGCACAGATGATTACACAGGATGCTTGATCTTCCAGGCTTTGGGGGAATAATACTCAAGTTGAGAAATATTTTCAACCAATACATAAAGGCAAAGGGCTGCTCTCCATTTTCTTCATGTTTTTTGACAAGCCCGGAGAGTCTCAGCTACTGGCTCTCCCAGAAGTGTCCATGATTTCAACCACTCAACATGACAAAGACTGTCACCTGCCCATAGAGTACCTTTGTGTAAATTAGAAAATGATACCTCTTTCTTTAAGACACACAATTTCCATGAGTCAGAAAATGACACTATTACACTGATTCTGTTCCAAGTGGATACTTTACTGCCATCTGCAGTAAAGGAACTCCGCGTCTTATAATTTTACCAATTTAGAGTCTCGAGTAGGCGAATTGTGTTCCTGTGGATATGGAATCCTTATATAGCGTGTAATCTGCACAACTATGTGGGGAATTGGGCCCAAGGGCAGAATATGGATTGGAAGATGGGATGCAGACACTGATTGATGAACTGTAATGGAGGAGAACACTGCCTATAATTGGCCTGAGGACAGAGGAGGGGCTCCCACTGGAGAGGATATGTTTTACCTGTGATACTTACTATAAGTGCTTTCCCAGTGAGCACCACTGGCCCAAGACAGAGTTCAGACCTACCTCATTTCCCTTCAGTCCTCTCCTGGATTACCCTCGTTCTGATTTCCTATTCTACTAATATTTCAGAGTCTGTTTTGACTTCTATTTTTCATGATTTCATTACTTCTACTCCAAAATGACCATTATCCCCTTCTAAGATATTCATAATATTTAGTATGCATAAGATATGCATTAGCAAGATTATAGTAGACTTCTGGCATTCACATAGTAAAATTTCTGGTTCAACCATTCGCTGGTTTCTCCCAAACATCCAATTCAGATTTATTGGTCTTTTGGCCAAAGCAGAGATTTTAAACTGGAGCTCAGAAGGGCTCCTGTGAAGGAGCATCTATGGTACCTAGTGAGTGAGCTGAATCTTTTAAGTAGTATTCACTCAGTGTTGTTATTCTCATCCCATGCATTTTATGACAAAAATCTACATATTGGGAGATTCAAATATGTCTCTGGACCAATCCCTTTTGAATGTTAAGAGTCTACTCTACATTCAGTTTGGTTCTAACAATACACTATTTTATATTGTATGCCAAGCATTTATTTGTGTTAGTATTACCTTCCCCTTAGGGGCAGGAATCATGTCTTATATATTTATGTCTTTATCCCAATACCTATCTCAATTCAGAGCATATAAAAATTATTCTCAATAAGAACTTAGTGAGCTAAGAATTCACTCTATGACAGTATTCTAAGCACACTTCACACAATATGAGAGAGACTGGTACCAAAATATCCATGGCAGATCTCACAATGGATCTTGTTCC
Source organism: Vulpes lagopus (assembly GCF_018345385.1). NCBI lineage: Eukaryota > Metazoa > Chordata > Mammalia > Carnivora > Canidae > Vulpes > Vulpes lagopus. The sequence continues at coordinate 36,574,628 of NC_054826.1, read as the reverse complement.
TGCAGTTGGCCATGACTTATAGGTGAGACAAAGCAGAATTGGATTTCATCAGGATACTCCAATATACTAATTTAGATGATATTATAGAGGTAGTGAGGTTTAAAGTTTCCATAAATTCTTACCCACCAGACTACACCCTCATTATTTTATACTTTTAGAAGAAGCCTGGGGGAATTTAACGGGATCCAAATAGTTACAGGTTCCTGGTGAATCACAAGATAATAAATGATGGGACCTCATTTTTGCTTCATTGATGTCTTGCACAATGCCTTTTGAGGAATCCTGGAGGGACAGCTTATAGCCCTTCCTTCCAGAAGGAGGAGTGATCAGAATATAAGGATGCAATCACGGGAATTTTGACGTTGGATATGAGGCTCCAGAAAGGTACCTCCCAAGTTGTATTCCATGGGTCATTAGTCCCAGGAGACCGTCTTACTTGCCTCACTTTACTGTAAGTGTGGGAAACATATGTGATCATCTGGAGAATAACAATACATTTGACATACTAAAGGCTTAATTTGGCTTCATCTGAATTTTTCCAAATATATTTAAACAAGGAACTCCAACCTGTTTTTGATAACACTCATTAGCATCCTCCAAAACTAGTGGTATATGGAATGTGCATTGAGGAATAAAACTTTGGAAACAGGGGGAATGAAACCAGATAATTTGAAGACAGCTAGCAAAGACTTTAATGTACTTTTATTAGTTATGAGAAATTTATATGCCAAGCAATACATACCTATATATGATGTTTATACATAGTTGGCTGAGAAGAATTTGCAATATATAGGGTATAACCCACAAATAAACAATAAGGCAGCCTAAAGATAAGAATAATTTAAGCCTAAAGGGCAGCATCTAACTTTCCTTACACTTTAAGTGATAGAAACAAATGTCTTCATAAAAACATACCAGTGACACATTCAATAAACCATCCAGCTGGTCCACTGCTTTCCTCTTCTGTAACATACTAGGATGGCCCAAATGATCCCTATTGTTGACCAGAAGGCAATCCCTAAAATCAGGCATACTACTTTGGAAAACCAGCATCCTAAGGATCTTCCTCAAACCCCAACCCCAGGTGTTCAATGTATACATATGCAATGTAACTTGTATTATAGGAAGGTGGATGTTTAATATATGGAAAACAACAACAGATCTGCAAAGTATCATCAGAAATATGGAAAAGTCTAAAGTACAAAGTCAAGGGCCCCTTTAGAGTTGTTGAATAATTATATTGACTGGACAACTTTCAAACAGAATTAGAGCAAGAGATAAAATTTCTGCGGCAAATTCCTTCTACATTGGAAATTCTTTAATATGATATACTTAGAAATCTGTGTTTTCCAGTCCTCAGCATGGTATGCTTAGAAATCTGTATTTTCCAGAATCTGGAACAGATTCACCTGATTACCAAGTCAGGAAAAAAGGAAAAACCTTTGACTGTGAAAGACAAGAAGTTAGTTGAGTCTAGAGACAACAAGACAAACAGATTAAATCTATTCCTCTGAAACATAGATATATAATTTCTCTCCAGAGAATACCAAAGACTGACAAAATAAACAAAGAAATAACATGTTTCTTAAGTTGTGAAATGTGACAGTCAATGACATATGGCAAAACAAAATGCAAGGAAACAATGTTACAAGTTTTCCAATGTTATAGCTGTGGAGCAAGTGGAAGGCATGGCTCTTCTCTTTTAAAAAAAAGTGGTAAAAAAGAAGTCATTCTCAAAAGTTCCTTTATAGGAGAGCTCTTCTTACTTTTACTCTAGATAGTACTCTACAGTTTGGAGATAGGGAACCAAGATTGACCAAGTCAACTATTTGGAATTTTCTAGGGTCTCCGTTTTGACTGCAAACATCCTCCTCCTAGTAACAAAACTGTTCAATAGAACCAGTATCACTTCCATTCTCAGGTCATGGTGTGGGTATGTGACACAGACCTGGCCAGTGAGAACATTCCTTTCTTCTCTAGCCATAGTGATTAGTTCAGGGATCCACACGAGACCTCTACTGTCCAATGAGAATCACATGTGGGGCATTTGCCAGAGTTAGTGGGAAAGCCATGCTCTTATTTCCTGGGGAGTTCTAAAGGGTGAAACCCTGGAGCAGCTGATAGCCACCTCTGCTAACACCTGGTAAGGTCTTATCTGAAAAAATCTAAGGGTGAAGAAAACAGAACTAAAAATTACAGAGATAGATTCTTGGTGTTATCTGAATACATGAGTCTGATCATGGTATATTTTCATCTACCTTGGTTAATAAATCCCCTTTTATGTTTACTCAGCTTGGGAGATTCCTCTTTCTTTCTCTCTCTTTTTTTTTTCTTTTCCTCTTCTCTCCTCTTCTCCTTCTCTTCTTCCACTTCATTCTTTTCCATTAACAACCTAACAATAAAGAAGCTAAGCCTAAACCAGTGATTATATTGATTGATTTGAACAAAAAGTGGGTGACTATGATTCACAAGCAACAAAGAAGGAATCTGTGCATGTAATAATGACTTTTAGGGTTGTGCTCAAGCAAACAAATTTGTAAGCATGATGAATAAATACATGATGGTCAACATATTATGCTATGTGGTGATTAGTTATGAATTTTAAGCAGCTTTTAAACTTCATCATAAGTACTTCCTATGTGTTAAATACATATACATACATTTATATGTATATATATGCGTTCCATATTATCTTTCTCACATAATAATAATAGCTAAGCATAGACAGAACTCAATCAAAGTATCAGTATTTCCATCTAGGTGTAAACTCAGGGAAGGCAGGATGAAATATGCCTTCTTTCCCACCGGATCCCCACTGTCCATCACAGAACCTGGCACATGGCTGGCTTTCCATTTGTGAAGGAAATAAACAATAGCACTTCCTCTATTTGCTTTGACATGTTCAGATTTATGAGTATTCAGATCCGAAAATGTTGCCAAGTTCACTATTCCTCAAGAGGGAAGAGAGAAATCAGTTGAAATATATTTTGATGTATATATTGGACAACAAACAGTTAACATCCTCAACAGATAAAGACTAAATGGACTAAAGAGTTTGTAAGCAACTTGGAATGCTGATAAGCAAAATTTCGTTTCAAGTGTATTGAATAAAATATTAAATCTTCAGAGAGACCTACTTCTTTGAATTTTAGGGTTTGCTAAGATCTTAACCTAAAATTTCTCTCTCTAGTACTTGAAAAAAACAAATGCTTCCTATAATATGCCAGCCTTAGAAAAGATTGTTCAATAAATGAGAAATTGTTATTTATTGGAAAGCAAAAGGTTATATTCTTATCTTACTCTATTTACCAAGGCATCCCTAGACACATGAGGATTTTAAACATAAAAAATAAAGCAATAATTAAGAAATATAACTAAATATAAAGTTCACAACTAAATATAAACAGAATATAACTAAATAATTAAGAAATATAACTAAATATAACTATATTCTTTGTAGGAAAATCATGATAGATTTGGCTAGTACCCCTAGAATGGTATGAAGAAATCAACAACAATCAACAGGCTGTGAAACATACTTTAAATATGAAGTGGACACAGGGTTGATACTCTAAATATATATTACGTACATGAACATGCAATTCATGAAAGAAGAAACATAAACGGCTGATACACATATGCAAACAATGTTCAAATCTTGCAGTAATAAAAATTACAAAAATAAATCAAGATATAATTTATTTGGCTCAGTCAGATGGAAAATATGAACAAGATTCATAATCCCCAATCTTGGCAAGGGAAATGGGCCTTTCCATAAAATTTGATTGAAGTACAGTTTCAGTACAACTTTTTCTGGAAGATGATATTAAGACATGTACTAAAAACTTTTTAAAAAGTTCACCATTACATTCCTCTTCACCAACAATTCTATTCAAGAAAAAAAAATGGAGATGAGTATGATGATTCATATTTTAACAATTCACATAAAAGATCAAGCTAGAAACAACCACCATGCCCAACAATAGGGGTCTGGTTAAGTAAATTATGTTCACAAGATTGAAGATGTTCTAGCAATGATATTATGTATTGACATGGGAAGACGGTTGTAGCTTGTTGCTATGGAAGAAGCAGATTCTAAAACAGAAAATGTAGTACAATGCAGTTTTTGTAAGAAAAAGAATACATATATTCAGATATGCATAATATTGAATACAAAAGCATAATCTAAAATATTAACCATAATCATTTGAGGTTAAAGGGTTAATGGGACTATGGACATTCTTTTCTTTGCACATTTCTTTGTATTCAAAGATTTTTGATGGAATATGTATGCATAACATATATACAGAAACATACACACATGCGATTTGTATAGTCTGATGCATTTTCAAAAATTAAACAAACCGGTGGAATCAAGTCAAGAAATAGAATATTTCAGTATCTCCAGAATGCTCCCTCTTTCCCCTTTAGTCACTGATAATTTTTCCAATTGATTATCATGACTTCCAAAAACATAGAATGGTTTTGCATGTTTTATATAAGTGAAATCACAAAGTATATATTTTGCGTCTACCTTCTTTCATACATTATGTTTATAAGATATATCTGATTTATTGTGATAGTTATAGTTTGTTTATTCTCACTGTTGTGGAATATTCCATCATGTAGATATACCACAATTTATTTGTGCTTTCTACCCTTGATGGGGATTTGTGTAGTTCTCAGTTTGAGGCTACTATAAATAGTGCTGCTATGAATATTCTAGAGCATGTCTCCTTGTGAACATATGCATGCATATTTATTGGTTACATACCTAGGAATGGAATTGCTGTGTCTGAAAGCATGGGATTCTCAGTATTTATTTATTTATTTATTTATTTATTTATTTATTTATTTATTTATTTATTTATGATAGTCACAGAGAGAGAGAGAGAGAGAGAGAGAGAGAGAGAGGCAGAGACATAGGCAGAGGGAGAAGCAGGCTCCATGCACCGGGAGCCTGATGTGGGATTCGATCCCGGGTCTCCAGGATCGTGCTCTGGGCCAAAGGCAGGCGCCAAACCACTGCGCCATCCAGGGATCCCGGATTCTCAGCTTTTATACCACCAAACAGTTTTCTAGAGTAGTATACCAATTTACTCTCCCACTATTAGTACAGGAGAGGTATACCCTCTTGTTTACTCTATTTACTCTGTCATCTAGCTCTTCAGGCAGTTGTGACACCAATAAGGGAGCAGCAGAAAAAGAAATCAAGGAATTGATTTCATTTACAATTGCACCAAAAACCATAATATACCTAGGAATAAACTTAACCCAAGAGGTAAAAGATCTGTACTCTGAAAACTATAGAATACTTATGAAAGAAATCAAACATGACACAAAGAAATGGGAAAACATTCCATGCTCACAAGTTGGAAGAACAAATATTGTCAAAATGTCTATACTATCCAAAGCAACTTACACATTTAACACAATCCCTATCCAAATGCCACGAGCATTTTTCACAGAGCTAGAAAAAAAAATTCCTAAAATTTGTATGGAACCACAGAAAAATCTGAATAGCTGAAGTAATCTTGAGAAAGGAAAGCAAAGCTGAAAGCATCATAACTCCAGACTTCAAACTATATTACAAAGCTACGGCACAAAAACTGACACATGGATCAATGGACCAGGATAGAAAACCCAGCAATGGATCCACAGCTATAAGGTCAACTAATCTTCGACAAAGCAGGAAAGAATATCCAATAGGAAAAAGACAATCTCTTCAACAAGTGGTGTTGGGAAAACTGGACAGCAACATGCAAATAAATGAAACTGGGCCACTTTCTCATACCACACAAAAAATAAATTCAAAATGGATGAAAGACATTAATGTGAGACAGGAAACCATCAAAATCCTAAAGGAGAATACAGAGAGCAACTTCTTTGACATGGGCCATAGCAACTTCCTACTAGACACATCTCCAGAGGCAAGAGAAACAAAAGCAAAAATGAACTATTGGGATTTCATCAAGATAAGAAGCTTCTGCACAGTGAAGGAAACAATGAACAAAACTAAATGGCAGCCTTTGTAATTGGAGAAGATATTTACAAATGCCATATCTGATAAAGGGAATTTAAGAAACAAAACAGATGAAAAAAAGAGGGGGAAAAAAAAGAGAGAGAGGCCAACCATAAAACAGAAGACTCCCAGCTACAGAGAACAAACTTAAGGTTACTGGAGTGATGTGGGTGGGGGATGGACTAGATGGGTGATGGGCATTAAGGAGGGCACTGGGTTTTGTATGGAAGTGATGAACCACTAAATTCTGTTCCTGAAACTAATATTACACTGTATGTTAACTAACTAGAGTTTAAATAAAAACTTGAAACAAACAAACAGAAAATCAATTACCTCTATTTGTTTTTGACAAACAACCCTGTGGAAAAACTTATCCCGGAGCAAGCACTCAGGTTAAAAAAAAGACCATCTCCCATGTGAGGTCTTCCAGGGAACCACCAGACAGGTCAAATAATGAGAATGAGGTTTGAAGGAAGTCCAACGCCATATTGCCTCCTTCCGTTGCTGCCAGGGGGTTGGGTTTCACCATTATTATGAGCTGTGGGTTTTCAAGGCTACCAAAGAGTTGGATGGGTTCATGTGGTATGGGAATAGGGCAACCAAAAATGCCACAGAGCCTCTGTTCTTACTGAGCTGTAGTCACTTTTTGTTACTAAATGTTCTCTGGAGTACTATAAGCCCCTGGTTAATTCCCAGAGTTCTAAAACATTGGCTCTGACAATTTTTCTCAGTTTTCTCATTGCTTTTGTGGAGGAGATAACTTTTGGAAGTCTAAATACTTTTTACTTACTCTATCCTCCCCGACATTGCTCAGTATGCCTTTTAAAAATTTAATCCTCACCACAATCCTATGAAACTCATAGAATGATTGGGCCATTTTACAGATTATAAAACTAAGACCTGAGATCAGGTAACATGCTCAGGGGTACAGTTAGTAAAGGGGAATACTGGGGTTCAAACTCTGGTTATTGAATTCTCCTGTTTGAACTCTAAACACTACATTCACTAGTGAGGGGTAGATGGGAGCAAACAAATTCCTCAAGCCTTGGCCGCCTGTCTTCTCAGGCCCACCATTTCAGGAGGTGCAGTGAGGCTTGGAGAGATACTGGCATTTTTCTTAATTATAAAAGGGAGATTATATTACCATTTCTCTTCCTAAAGCCTCTGAATCCAAATTTCTTACACAGAGAAATAATATACTCTGAAGTGTTAGAAAATTGCTATTATTATATAAGAGGCAGTATACTAGAAAATAATATTTTATGGCATTCTCAGAAAAATACCAAACAGGCCTAAACTATAATGTCCTTCCTGGGGGAGCTTCCTCTACAAACAGGAAAGGCCCCTCACTGTGTGGGCTGAGTTCCAAAAAGGAAAGCTTACAGCTTACGTGATGACCAAATTGGTGTTTGTACCATTTATTCTCTCCCAACTCCATGATTAAATGAAAACGATAGCCAGGACTACCCTAACTTGAGGAAGAATGTCCTTCTCGGAGTGCGCAACCCTTAGAAGGATTGTTTTGTTACTTCTGTCACCAGTGTGTGGAAACATGGAGCTCAATTTTTCAAGCGAGTGATGGAAATAGGACTAACAAGCGGTCCCAGATTCACTCATATGAAAACAATAACACATTCTGTGACTTGGAGGTCTGGAGGTTTATGTTGGCACCAATTGGAATGCTAATGTGCAAAGAATCTGGTCTCTCCTCTCAAACACTAACAAACACCAGTCATTTCCTACTGATTGGTTTCAACCTAACAAGCATTTTGTTGAGCCCAAAAGAATATTTCATTGTAGAGTATTTAGATTATGTTGATTACTCACTTATGAGCCATAAGTTGGTCAATGAAGAACAGATTGCTTCAACTTGGTATCCACCACCCACTTCCCACAACCACCACGACCACCGCCACCTAGGATTAATAGTCATAAACAGAACAAGATATCACATGAGAAGGAATCTAAAGTTTTCTCAAATGCTTCATGAGCTTTGGAGTATTAGAGATCACTCTGGGCATATGATAAAAGCTGTGAACATCTTCTCTTGTGAGATGGCCCGACCGAAAGAATTACATGTTCATCTTGGAGCACAGGTTCTCTGACAGCTTATCCATCATTGAGAATTCATTCTATGGTGGACCTCTGTCCAGTGTGTTAATGCCTTGGTCGTATAGGTTTCCAAGTGCATTTCACAGAATAGTTTGGAACTTTCTTCCTGCCAATTTAGAATTCTGCTCTGACTTCAGAATTGGCACGTTCAGGTGAGCCTGGACCATCATTTCCAGAAGACTGTTCTTGATTGTGTGAGCAGATTTTTCTGGAGGGTATAAAGTGTCATAGAACGAATATGGCACCAGCAATGTCACTGCTTACTTAGATATATCAAAGAGGTTTTTTTAATAGTTATGATTTTATTTCATATTAGTATGTACAAAAACATTGATGCAAATATTATGTAACAGGAGAACAAGTACCTTGAAGGTCATTTTAAGTATTAGTGAGTAAAGTGAAATTGTAACTATTTTAGTGTTTATTCCTCTACAGTGTCAATTATGAAAACATCATTTTCTTTTTTTTTTTTTTCAGATTTTATTTACTTATTTGAGAGAGATAGCACATACAAGTTGGGAGCAGAGGCAGACAGAGGGAGAAATAGACTCTTCATGGTGCAGGGAGCTCTATGCAGGGCTTGTTCCTAGGACCCTGGGATCATGACCTGAGCTGAAGGCAGATGCTTAATCAAACTGAGCCACCCAGGTGCCCCAAGGTACTATTGAGTATCAGTTAAGGAACAGGTCATGCGGTGGGCACTGGGTTAAAAGATGGTTGAGATTCTTCAGGAGTTCACAGTCCCAATGGGAACACAAATATGCAACAAACAGTTCCACATTCTAGGGTTGGCCCAGGTAATAGTGGTGCTTATCTCTGGCAGCACAGATATGCATGGTCTGTCTGAGTGAAGAGAGAATGAGGAAGATGACAAGGGAGGAGTCCAGGAAAGCCTCTGGGGGAGGGAGATGATACAACAGACTCTTGAAGGAAAAACAAAGCATTGGGTATTCTAAAGAAAAGGACAGGACCTGGAAGACAGAAAGCAGCGGGTACATAGGGGGCGCTGTAAGTTGTGCAGTTTCACTGGAGAGTGACATATAATTGAGGACATGGGGAGAATGGGGCTGAGGAGGTAGGACTGCCAGCCCATGGAGGATCTTGTTCGCCTTTAAAAGAAGTAGGCCTTGGTCTCAGATGCCCTGACAAGTCATGTGAACAGAGTCGTGAGGTGAACAGGCCATATTTTAGCTGGTAGGGTCTGGCTACAGCAGGGACAGATTTAGGGCAGAAGTAGAAAGACCAGGAAGGAGGTTGTTGCACTTGTCAATGTAAAGGTGGCCCTGGGGGGATGGTGATTAGGGCAGAGGAAAAGGAAGCAGCTCAAGGAAAACTTGAGAGACAGGATTGCTAGGACTTGGTGGCTGATCACATGTGGGAGAGAGATGGTGGAGAGGGGATGAACAAATATGGTTCCATGAACTTAAGGGTGATTACCTGAGCCAAGGAACATCTGGTGTAGTCAAAAGATGCCACATTGTGTCTGAATTGTACAGGAGAACACCCAGTGAGTATCTGAGAATGAAACTAAGAGAGTTCACCCAGTGGAAACGCGCAGAAAATTAGTCCTTAATATTTTGGAATTATAAGCTTCTGAAAGGGTATAAAAAAAAGATTGACTTACTCCCAGGAATGCACCAATGAGCACAGACACACACACACAATTTTACTTACCACTTCAAAGAGTCACCAAGCTCCAGTTCAAAGCTATGAAGAATGAGGCGAGCATTCTATGGCAGGAAGTGAGGAGTGTTGGATTTAAGTGTCTAGCTCCTCTATCAAGCAAGCATGACATCCCTAGATGGGACCATCTCCTCTAGGTGGCCCTGGCAAGGCCACCTGATCTTAGAACAGAGGAGAGAAATAAGGTAGGCTGCGTGATTGCCAGCACTCTCACTTATGGGGCCGACAACAGCTCAGAAGAGTCAAGAATTGAGAATCACTGACCCCAGAAAACCACCTCTGCTTCCCTCTCCTCTGTGGATCTCTGCTCTGCCTCCCACCTCACACCTCTGGTCCTCTCATCTTAGCACTCACAATGATAAACTCATCTTCTAGATATGTGCCTGTTGTGGGAGTGGGGGAGGGCGGGAGGTAGAGGACAGAAACTGTCAGAATTCTTGGCCATCATATGACTGTAGAGAATGATTTTCCCAAGGAATTTTTATATTCATTATTTCTACTACTTTTATTACACATTCATAAATTTAAAGTCTTGCAAGTTGTGGGGGATCTGAATCAGGGAAGATGCAATGGGTATGCCTAAGGTCACAGAATAATACCGGATGGAGTTCTGATCATTGGCAGGCCAATTTTCTAGCTATAAGATCATAGTACTTTAATCCAAAGATCATGAAAACATATCAATAAAATGTGAGTCATAATTTTCTCTTATTCATATTAAAATTTTCTTGAAGTACTAAATAGTTACCACTTTAATATAACAACTTGTGGCTTCCTGATGAAAAAGGAAGAGGGGGATCAAGAAACAAGTGCTCCTATGAGCTTATTATTGTTAACCAAGTTTGGGTTTTATTCATTTCATTATTTTTGTTGGGTTCTCTATGTTTTGCTTTAAGAAAGCACAGATATTTTTAATATATATTAATGTCCCTAAAAAATCCATTTGGTTAAGGGAGAGACTAAATTATACATATATACTTTCACTGAATATTGACACTTGTAATATCAGAATTTCACATTTTATAAATGATAAAAGATAAGATCAGTGAATTTAGACTTCCTCCATGGTCACATGGCTTACATTATGTCATGATGAGAACCTGTATCTGTTCCATTTCAAAACAAATTCTTTCTCCTCGCTGCACTGTCCTATACACTTTACTTTGTATATGGAAGCAAAGCTCAGAAAGGCTCAGGGTTGATATCACCAAGTGAGAGTGATGTCGGCATTCACTTGGGTATGATAGCTGACAATTGCAGCCCTTTCTCCCTTTATGATGGCTATGTTTCTTTCCTCCTTTCCTTTCTCTCCTTATGCTTCTGCTTCCTCACTCCATATTATCCATCTTCTCTCCCATTTTGGTTCTTGAACCTTCTAAAATAACATAGAGCTGAGGACTCAATCCTTTACAGAGTTGGTCATAGTCATTCTTTAGATCCAAATCTCTAACTCCATGGTACTGAGGGAACTAAGTGTAGTAGTTCAGGATGAGGGTTCTGGAGACAGATTCCTTTGGTTCCCATGCCATCCCTGACACTAGCTCAGTGGTCACATGCCAGGCCTTTAACCTCTGCTTTCTCTCTTTCCCTCTCCCCTTCCATCCTTACTTCTTTCCCGTCCCTCCTCTCTTTCCCTCTCTCTCCTTTCCCCTCCTTCACTCTTTCCCTTTCTCTCTCTCTGTCTCCACCACTGAAGACACAGCAAGAAAGCAGTCATCTGGGGGGAAAAAAAGAAGAGAGCACTTGCCAGAACTTAACCATGCTGATAATCTGATCTTGGACTTCCAGCCTCCAGATCTGTGAGAAAATAGATTTCTATTGTTTAAGCCACCCAGTTTATGGTATTTTGTTATGACAGCCCATGCTAAGACATGTGATTTGAGGACTGCCATTTTAGACTTGGAAGTCTGAGAGGGCTTCCCTAAAAAAGCTGACATTTGAGCTAAGATCTGAATGTTGACAAAAAGGCAGTCAAGTGAAGATCTGGGATAAAGGAGTACATTTTTGAGTAAGGAGGTTGTGTAAGGAAGACTAGCTCTTTGTATACTCATGACACAGGAAAAAGGACATTGAATCTCCTGTCCTCCATTCTTCCCTCCCAGGGTCTACCAGTAATGCCTCATACCCAGGACCCGGGACCCTTTACTGATACCTGTGATCCTTATGGAACCATCCATATGGCCCCACCCTTCTCAGGAAGACTTCTGGGCTTGTTATTCTTCTGGTTTCCTTTCTCCATCAAAACTTGCTTTTCCTGTGTTCTATTTCCTCAGCAACTGATATTGGCTGACATACCTAAGGGACATAAATTACTCCTCCCAGCTAACATCTACATTTCACAGGGACCTCTTAAAGGCAACCTGATTATAGATGAGTGGCAGAGATGTGGGAATCCAGGCATCATGGGGACCACTGAGGTGGGATTGTAGAGTAGATGCCCAGCATAGGGAGATACATATTTCCCTTTCAGGGCTGGATTTTCCTGTGTGCAGAAATTACCAGTATCTAGAATATCGAACTCCAAACTGACAGTTAAGAATAAGGATTTCTGTATCAGTTCCAAACACAACTAGAAATGGAGCTTGGTTGCAATTTAGGCCAAATATTGACAATATCTCCAATAGATTGCATCGCAGTACATGTATATAAGCTCTGGGCTGAATAATTCCTTGTCAAAGGATTTTAGATTAGTATCTGAATTTTAAATGTTGAACTACAAAGGAGCTGCTAAAACCTCAAGCAGCTAAAATCTAGTTCCCAATTCACAAGAAATTTGGCCAAGGAAGACATTAAATAGAGTGGTGTCACTAGTCAGAGTTGATGAAAAGCAAGCACAGAGATGGTACCTATCAAAAGGGAAATTAGAATAAATGAATATTAAAATATTTAAATCTATAATAATGTGTTCAAAACACAGTTCTGAGGAACATTATCATTGGAAGTGAGAAACCAGTGCTAAGTCACTTATAGTCTTTTCTAAGCAAGCTTCTTCTCCCATTTCAACTCATTAGGATAATATTAGCTTCAAGTGTAATGGTGTAATTTTAACTGTACTGTACACAAATTACTCTGGTTCTCGCTCTGACAAGGTTTAGCAATAATCCCTCTTGGCAGACCTTTAGCAATTACTAAAATGCTGGAAAAACAAAAAGGAATGAGGCATTTAGGGAAAAAAAATATATTTAATCAAGAGAACCAGCAAATTATATTTACCTAAAGAGGAGACAAGAATGCTTCCAAATTATTCCAAGTTTAATGTCTACCTTTGTAAGAGTTACAAAAAGAAAAAATGTCAGAAAATCCCAGAGATTTTGTTATTTGTGAAATTCTCTGGATGCTATATTATCTTATAGAGTATAATATCATAAGACAGAGCACCAGTTGATAGATTTTTTATTTTTACTGTTAATCGCCAGAAGGATAGACTTTTAATACTAACCTAAATACACATACACATGCACACTCACAAACATATGCTTCTTTGAAGTTCTAAAGGTCAAGTTAATTTCTGTCAAGTAGTATAGATGAAACAAATACATCTCAATGAATACTATTTAGTTTTCTTGGTCAGAAAAATGGAGAATGGAGCCACCTGGAAAGTTTCTATGAGAATTAAATGAGGTAGTGAATTGTAAAGCACCTATAGTGCCTGCCACACAGGACTAGTAGAAAGCAGCCGTCGTTATTACTGTTATAATTACTGTTAGCGACAAGGTAAATAAAACAACTCATATTTGAATGAAAATCCAGGATACCAAAGCACTTCCACAGACACTATTACATTTGAATTTCCAAGTCATCTGGTGAGAGAGGTGAGAACCCTTATTCCTGCAGATGAGGATGTTTAGGCTCAGCGAAAATAAGCTACTTGCTCAAGATCACATACCTGGAAATGCAACCTAGATCTCCCAAATCCTAGTGATCCATAAAGCCTCTCTTTATTTCTCTTAACTCTTAATATCCTGGACTTGCACCCTTCATCCAGTCATTCATTCAACAGATTATCAAGAGCTCACTTTATATCAGTATTTGTGGCCCAGTGTGGAAGCCGCAGGAGGGAATAAGACAGATAAGATACAGTGGTCATAGGCTTATAGTTTCCAGAGTTTGGGGCTAGGGAGTTGAGACAGAGAATGATTAATTAACATAATAAGTAAATTTCCTAGTACTATGGGCTAAATCATGTCCCCTACCTGCCCCCACAATCCGAGTTCATATATTTAGGCCCTAGTACCTGGCATATTCTAAGGAAAGTGACTGTTTTTGGAGATAAGCCTTAAAATAGGTGATTAAGCTAAAGTGAGACTCTTGGGGCAGGCCTTAATCCTATCCTTTTGGTGTACCTAAGGAAAAGAAATCTGGACTCAGGGAGAGAGACCAGAGGTGCAAGTACAGAGGAAAAACCATGTGAGGATACAGTGAGAAGATGGCCATCTACAGACTAAGGACAGAGTTCTCAAAAGAACCAAATCTACTGACAACTTGATCTTGGACTGCTAGCCTCCAGAACAGTGAGTAAATTGGTTTTTGTTGTTTAAGTTATTCTGTTTGTGGTATTTTGTTATGGCAGCCTAGCAAATTAATGTACCCAGTGAGAGAAGTTGATAAGTCCTATGGAAAAAAAGTAAAGGAAGAGAATGCTAGGGATGATGACAGGCTTTGGAAGAGCACATTGCAATACTTAATAGGGTCTAATTTGGAAGAGAGGTTCTGAGCAAAGATTTGGCAAAAGTAAGGGTATTGAGTATGGAGACATTAGGGAGAAGGCTTTTCCAGGTAAAGAGGACCATTGGTACAAAGGCCAGAGGATGGGAGTATTTCAGCTATGTTAAGAAGTAACTGCTGAGAAGAGGGGACTGGAGAAGAATGAACGAGTGGAGTAGTAGGTGTGATTGGGAGCAATGGAAGGGACAGGTCAGGTAAGGCCTTGTAGGCTCTGGCAAGAACTTTGATTCCTTATTTGCATGAAATGGAGTTGCTGGGTTCTGATTAGAGGGACATGATCTGGTATATTTTAAAAGAGTAATATTGGCTTCTGTATTAATAATAGATTTAGGTTATTGCAGTAATTTATCATAAATATATGATGGTAAGTTCAAACTAGAGTGGTAGGCATGGAAATGGTGATGAATAGTCAGGTTCTGAATCTATCGTGAAGGCGAGGCCAACAGATTTTCTAACAGATTAGACATGGAGTATGAGAGAAAGAGTAGAGTCAAGGATGACCCCCAGATTTTTCACCTGAACAAACAAAAAAGCATAGATAATCAACTTCTGAAATGGAAAGGCTGCAGGTAGAAGTGACATGATGAGGAAAAAAATAATGTAATTTTTGATGGGTTGAATTTTAAATACCACACATCCAAATGGAGATGCTAAATTAGCAGTCTAATATTGGAGTTCAAAGTTTAGTAAAAGCACTCTGCTGGGGATATTAGAGAATGAGTATAGTTAGAAACAAAACAAAAACAAAGACTGAGATTCAGGGAAACCTCCAATGAAGAAATAAGGAGAAAGAGGAAGAATTAGCAAAGGGAACTGAGAAGGAGTAATGGCATCTTTTATTATCCTAAGAAAAAATAATAATCAAGTGAAGAGGTTGTTTTGAGGTGAAAAGATTGATCAACTGTGCTGAATGCTACCATTAAATCAAATAAGATAAGTTGTAAGAATCGACCTTTGGATTTAGCAAGGAAAGCACTGGTGACCTGACAAAAGAACTTTCTGTGGGATGGTAGGGGAGATAACTTGGTCTAAGTAGATTTATGAGAAGGAGAGGAGAGGAATTAAAGACCGAATATAAGTAACTACTTTAAGGAGCTTTGTTGCCAAGAGGAGAAAAAAAAGGAGCCAGTGTTGGTGGGGAAAAGTGGGAGTCAAAGCATATTTGATGTTTTCTTGGAGAATTTCTTTTTTCAAGAGAAACTAGGAGAAATAGCAGAATGTTCATATTCCTATAAGAATGATCCAGTGGAAAGAGAGAAACTGACATAGAGGAGAAAGAGGAGCAACTGGTCCGGGTAACATCCTTGAGGAGGTGAGTGGGGATGACATCTAGTGCATCAGACCAGTTTTCAGCAGTAAGGAGCATAGTTGGTTTATGCTCCTACACAGCTTAGTGTATGTGGGGGTGGGAGCTCCTGATTGCTGCTATTTTTTCTCAGTGAGGGATAAAGCAGAGTCATCTGTCAAGAGGATGGAGAACAGGAAAGAGATGTCAAAGATCTGGAGTTGAAGAAGCTATGATGGAATGACATATTGGTTTGTAAAACAAAGTGCCACAAACTGGATGGCTTAAACAACTGAAATGTATTGTTTCATGGTTCTGGAGGCAAGAAGTCCAAGATCAAGGTATTGGCAGGGTGGGTTCCTTCTGAGGCTGTGAGGGAGAATCTGTTCCTTGCCTTTCCTTCCAGTTTCTGGTGCTATGCTGCCAACCTTTGGTGTTCCTTGACTTGTAGATGCATTGTTCCAATCTCTTAACTTCATCTTCACATGGTGTTCTCCCTGCATAAGTGTCTCTGTCCAAATTTCCCCTTTTCATAAGGACACCAGTCATGTTGGATTAGGGGCCATCCTCATGACCTCATCATAACTAATTACATCTGCAACAACCCTCTTCCTAAATAAGGTCATGTTCTGAGGTACTGAGGGCTAGGGCTTCAACACATGAATTTTAGGGGCAGAGACACAATTGAATCCATAACAACAATCAAGGAGATTGGCAGCAGAATAGATTAAAGTATAGTGAGCTTGCCTGGCAGCAAAAAGAATCACACAACATTTGTGGTCACAACTCCAGGAGACCATTTCCTTCACCAACATTCAGTTGCATGGGTTCAAGTACCAAGTAGAAAGAGAACTGGGTTTATCCAAAGTTGTGGTTTTACATGATAATCTCAAGCAAGGGATGCAAGGATGTATGCCGGTTGGTGATTATTATGATTTACTCTGGAATTGAAGCTGGAGAGGGAGAGAAGAGAGGACTCAAAGGTGGAAGGGACAGAGAAGAAGTATTAGGATCAATGGATCAGGGGATCTGGGGTGGAAAGATGGCTGAAGTTGGGGCCCTTGAGGAAGTAAGCTAGAAAATTGCAAAGTAGTAAGAAGAGAGTAAGGTGCCTGGAAGTGAAACAGAATGGTGTTTGATTTTTTCAGTGACAAAGTCTAAGCTATGACAAATATATGAGTGGTTGAGGTGGGGGAAAGGATAAGATTGTTGGGGGAGTGGAGGACACAGTATTGAGAAGTCACTGTCTTGGAAGGGTCATCTCTGTGTTATGTTTTCATTAATTAATTAATTCATTGCTTCACGCAAATACTTACGTGCTGGCCATAGGCAGAATGGAATTCTATTGAGAGCAAGGCTCATAAAACTCAACAAAAGGCCACTGCTACACCTAGGTGTCCCTGCCTGAGTTTAGAAGATAGCCTTAGATTGACCTATGTTGTGATTGTGGGAGCAGAAAAAGAAAAAAAAAAACTTCTTGAAATTAACTTTGACACTCATTTAATACCCAAATAAACAATTAACCTAGAAGAAAATAAAAATTTTGTTCTCTAAACATCCTTCATTGCTTGTTTTAAAAATTATTATTATTATTTGGTCTCCTCTGTAGCTGATATTCATTGTGTTGATATGTGTGCTTCCTGGGGATTCTAAACACTCCAAAATCTGAAGAGTAAGCAAAAATAGTGCTTCTGCTTAAACTCTTCACAGTTTATAGCCACATTTACATAACATTAAATAAGTCAACAAAGGCATCATTAGCTTCCATTAAAATATGAGCAAAGAAATTTAAACGAACAAGACAGGCTAATTGGTAAGTAATGTTGTGTATCAAAAATTATGACTGTAAGATACCCTAGTTAATGAGAAGCCCTACAATCATGTTTACTACATATTTAAAAATTAAATGAAGGTGAATAAAAGTTAACAAAAGAAGATTTTCCTTTTCTTAAATGCTATTATATCTGTTTTTCAGAGTTGAAAGTAATATGGATTATTTTAGCCATCTATCTAGATCAAACATCTCCTTATAATATACGTGATTTTTACCTTTTCTGTTCTTGAGTTATAAATAGGAAAGCCATAGTCTGGGTAGAAGGAGAGGCAGAAGTCCGAATTATACCAGTGAGGGGGCCTTGGTCTGATCTTAGGCCTTGGTTGTGAGAGGCATTTCCTCCTACTCCTTTCTCTGTGTGGCTCGGACCTGTGTGACTGAGGGTCCTAACACCAGGTTCCTAGAAGGATAAAGGGGCTGAAACCTAAAGATGCTGACACCTGATTGATTAAATCAGAATCTTGGAGAGGGGTTCTGGCATATGTGCTTTAGTAAAGCCTTCCCATTGATTCTAAAGAGCCGCCAACGTTGAAAACCACTCTACTAGCCCTCTCATTAATCAAATAGCAGCTACCATTTACTGAGTGGCCACTATATCTGGAGCTCTCTAATAGAAACTTGCACAGGTTAGGACTTTTTCTTTTTCTCAACCTTTTATAATGAAATTTTTTTCATACATCAAAGTTGAAATAATTTTAGAGCGAACTCTATTTACAGACCACCTAGATTACACCATGAATGTTTTGCTATTTCTGGTTTTATCATATACCTATCCTTCTATCCATCAACGCATCTGGGCTTTTTTTTACACATTTCAAATTATAGACATCTGTATAATTTCCATTAAATATTTCAACATGCATATCATTAATTAGAGTATAATATTTGCTTACTTCTTTTCTTTTGATGTAAACTTTCTGGGGAAAATGCATAAATCTTAAATGTATATTCACTGAGCTTAGATAAATGTGTAACTCAAACTGCTACCAAGATATAGAATATTAGGCAGCTTGGGATGCCTGGGTGGCTCAGCGGTTGAGTGCCTGCCTTTGGCCCAGGGTGTGATCCTGGAGTCCTAGGATCGAGTCCCACATCAGGCTTCCTGCAGGGAGCCTGCTTCTCCCTCTGCCTATGTCTCTGCCTCTCTCTCTCTGTCTCTCATGAATTAATAAATACAATCTTAAAAAAAAGAATATTAGGCAGTTTATTTTCTATTTTGTTAGATATAATCTTAAACATTGTGTTTGAAAAAGACAATATGTAAAGGGCAGTACTTTATCTCAAATAAAGACCACCTGATGGTGGAAATTGCACACTGAGGCATTAAGTAGAAAATATCTGAGAGGAGAGGAAATGAAAGAGCCTCTGTGGCATCCTTCAGGTGGTTCAGACACACTACATGTTCAATCAGTTCACATTGCATGATCTATAGGCACATTGTAGGTGGCATGTCTGGAGTGGAAGCTATCTTGCAGCTCAGAGTCCTATGTCCCATGTGTGTTTGTGTGTGTGTACATGTAAGTTGAAAGAAGGTAGTTTTGACACTTTGGTTCAAAACACTAATATTGCTTTAAAAATAGAATGCTTTCGGGATCCCTGGGTGGCGCAGCGGTTTGGCGCCTGCCTTTGGCCCAGGGCGCGATCCTGGAGACCCGGGATCGAATCCCACATCGGGCTCCCGGTGCATGGAGCCTGCTTCTCCCTCTGCCTGTGTCTCTGCCTCTCTCTCTCTCTCTCTCTCTCTCTCTGTATGACTATCATAAATAAAAATAAAAAAAATAGAATGCTTTCTTTATATGTTTTCCTCTGGCCAGCACAAATCTATAATCATGGATAAGCCTAAAGACCTGAGAGAAGTTGCATCATAGGCTGCATCAATTGCCCTATGCTCTCACCCTAAATTCAGAGCTGCCCAGGTCCTCAGAGCCTCCTTACTTGGGATTGTCTATGGGGAGAGATTTCTAGAAAGCACAATATTACGGGAATCAAGGCCTTTAAATGCTAATGGCAAGAGGAAATGATCTTGCTTCTGAACTCTGAGAACAGAGATTGATTTAATAAACCATAAAGAGTTTTCAACAATGTATCCAACTTCAAGTAAAAAGACACATCATGCATTATAGCTCTTGGGCTCTCCATTTCTCTTCTATTTGGAAAGCTGAGCTCAGAGACTGCCCTGACACCAGTGGAGCCTCTGTGTAGATATTCTCAAATGATGACCCTTCATTTTGTGGCCTCTGAATTACAAGTCCTCAGCCTAAAAATGTGTCTAAATTTGACCTTTTCCCATGCTGGAATGGTCTTCACCCTGTCTAACACATCTTTCTCCATTTAGATTGCTCCAGAAATATTAAATCCTTATAAAACTTAAATTATCCATTGGGTCATTCAATGGGTATTGAATGACAGTGATTGACAACCTATTCTATGCTAGGAGTTGGGACCACAATAGTGAACAGAGTAGTTAGTGTTATTGCTCTTATGCAGCTGTGTCCTGCAAAAAAAGAGAATAGTATATAATCAAGGAAGCAATTGTTTTCTTGCAATTTGACAATAGTATGTGGAGGTCATCTAGGGAATTTTTACTTTATGGAGGTATCATTGACCTACAATATCCTATTAGTTTCAGGTGTACATCCTACTGATTCAATATTTTTATACATAACAAAATGATCCCCACAACAGGTCTAGTTAGTGACTGTCACCACACAGAGTCATGATATCATTGACTACATTCCCTATGCTGCACATCACATCCTTATAACCTATTTATTTCATAACTTGAAGTTTGTACCTCTTAATCTGCTCCACTTATTTCACCTGCCCTCCCACTCCACTCTCCTCTGGTACCCAGCAGTTTGCTTCCTGCATCCATTAGTCTGTCTGTGCTTTATTTATGTGTTCTTCTTGCTTTCTAGATCCAATATATAAGTGAAATCATAGAGTCTTTGTTTTTATCTTACTTATTTCACTTGGCATAATACCCTCTAGATCCATCCATTTTGCTGCAAATTGCAAGATTTCATCCTTTATTATGGCTGAGTAATATTATATATATATAATGTATATAATTCATCATAACATATATACATTAAATATACAAAGATATATATATCTTTATATCTCTATATATCTTTATCCATTCATCTATCAATGGGCATATCTTGGCTATTGTAAATAATGCTTCAATGAACATTGGAGTGCATATATCTGTTCAAATTTGTGTTTTTGTTTTCTTCAGAAAAATACCCACAAGTGAAACTGCTGGATCGTATGGTAGTTCTATTTTTAATTTCCTGAGGAACTTCCATACTGCTTTCCATGGTGGCTGCACCAATCCAGGGGATCTTGTGAATATATAACATGAAGGCCTGACTTAGTCCATGAGGTCTTCTGGGGTTGAAGGAAAGGGTTCCTCGGGGAAGTACAGCTCAGATAAGGCCTCAAGAATGAACTGAACACAGCTTGGTGAAGAGCAGAAGTGGGTGAATTTATAGCAGAAGCCTCAAACGGTGTAAAGGTCCAGAGGTAGTAAAGAACAAAGCAATTGTCATGAATTGAAAACCAGGAGGGAGGGCATTGTGGCTGGAGTGCAATGAGCCACAGTGACAGGAGTTGCGAGGTAGAAAGGGCCAAATGCAAGGCTGGAAGGCTGGTAGCCATAATAAAAGCATCAGTTTTATTCCAATTACAGTGGCAAGATATTCTTATAAGAATACAAGTGAAGACATTCTTGTATATCAGAGGTTGACATAATCAGATTAAAAAAAATTTACTCTGGCTGTGTGTGGAGATCAGATTGGAGAGAACTAGTGTTGATATCCAGGAGGACTATTTTGGAGACTTGTAGTCATCCACTGGTGCAGATGATGACCTGGACTGGGGTGAGAGCCACAGAGATGAGGAAGTGTCTGAGATTAATAGCATCTTATTGGCCCCTGACGGCTTTTGTTTACCATGCCCACTTGACAGTGGGATTCCCAATGCTCTTACTCACAAAGCATCTACAAGTCTTACCAATAAATAAATACAAATTGGCATGCCTGGGAATTGTGTATGGCCCGAAAGACCAAGGAGAAAGATTCTTTTACATTAGCCAGCTGCACTTTGGAATAATACACAGACCTCTGTGAATCATTTCATGGTTTATTAAACAAAATTCTGTTTGCAATTGGCAAGTTAGGAAAATAAACATCCATGTTTGTTTTCACTTTCTATTTCTTTGGTTTGTCCAGAGACTCACAGCCCAAATCTTAGGGCTGTCCTTGGAGACTCAGGAAGCAGACCTGGATTTCCACTTTTGAATGTCACAGGGAAATCAGCCACAGATTGCCATTAACCCCTGTGAGCACAAAGGGGAATTCTTCATGTTGTTCCATCATCGGAGAGGGCATATGTGCTGCCTACCAGGGCCAGCAGGTACTTGCCTCTTATAGCGCATTACCTCTCCAGATGCTGACCCTCAGATCATCTCTCCTTCCAAAACAGGGAGAATGCTCTCAGGCACCCACAGGCAGAAGAGCTTTGCCTTGCCTGAGAAATGGTACTCCACCAGGGTTTACCCACAGTCTCATTCGAGATATGTGTGGGAGGGGAGATTTATTTGGCTTAATCCCGTTTGAGTGCTTGGTTTCTAGAAAGGACAAAAAAACCTAAGCATGCATCAGAATCACATGGAGGACTTGTTAAAACATAGAGTGCTGAGCCCCACTCCCAGAGCTTCTGAGTCAGAGCTGGGGTGGGGCTTGAGAATTTTCATTTCTAACAAGTTTCCGGGTGATGATGAACGCTGAAGCTGTGAGAACCCCTGATCTATCCCATGTAGCTCCACAGATCAGTTGTCTTCAGTGAACACACTATTCATCAAATGAATGGCCTGGCCCAGCAACTGCCTCCAGGTCTTGAATATACAATGTCATTGCCTTGGAGTTCTGGAGGTTCCTGTATATCCCAGGCTGACTTCAGCTGGGTCCTGAGGCATCACCTGTGCCTCCTCCACCATAGGTTTACCTATTACTTTCTACGGCAAAGGCCCTCCGTGGATGGCAGGGTCGTTCTCGTTCCGTGTGTGGCACTTGGCACGTAGTAAAGGTCAATTTAAACAAAATCATCAATGAATGAACGAGCAGTTCAGGACGTATCTTCGACCCAGGGCAATCTGGCAGCATCGAGAATGTTCACCTCAAGCCGAATCCTATTTCTCTATTGACTCCATCATTCAGTACCGTATTTAGGGCCTCTAATATGTGCTTTGTTTTATATGAGGTAAGGCATTGTCTCTGTGGGCAAGGATTCTAAAATCCAGTTATAACAAAGAAACTAGTCAAATACAATATCACAATATGAGGATAGCCTTTCCTGTTGATTGACATATCTAAAGTCACTGAGCACTTTAGGCATCTGGAGAAAAGGGCATTTTTGCTTCGCGTACATTAAGCAAATCTTTGACCTGATATGTTCATGCAACTGGGGACTTCATTCGGTTATTCACTTACCGAAATGCTTATTAAAACAACTACGGTGTGTTACACCAGACTCAGGAGAATGTCAATATCGTGAAAACACTTAAGGTTTATTTCCTGTAATCTTTTTCCAGGTACAAGAACCCCCTCAGAAAGGTTCCCATCCTTGATGGCTGTCCAACAACTACTTGAATGCTTCTGATAACATGAGACTCACTACCTCACGTGGCAGCCAATCATTGAATTATTGCTGACCGTTAACGTTTCCTATGTCGAGATGAAATCTTTCTCCCTGAAGTTCCTCCGATTGGTCATATTTTGTCAACCCCCCCCCAAAGTAACGGAGAATGTTTAATTTCACTTTCCTGACAATCCTGTTAGGTGGTGAAAGTGGATTATGGCACACTGGGGCAGAACGCAGACCCTGGAGCTGGATGGTCCAGCTTTGAATCTTAGTTCCCAAATGTTCTAGCTGTGTGACTTTGAGCAAGTTCTTTAACTTTACTGCAACCTGATTTTCTTTTCTATAAAATGGGGATAATGTGACGCTTCAGATGGCTGTCTTGAAGGCTAAAAAATTTACTGCTTGCAGTGAATTTGGAACAGCGTCTGGCCTATAAAAGTTAATAATATTAGTTGTTACTGTTACTTTATTATTTTTCTTTGTAAAGAAGTCTCTTGTCCTCTCAATTTTAGACGAAGTGTCCTTGTACCAGCCATGATATAACCCATGGCTGCTCTCATCTCCTTGGTCTTTTCCATAACCAAGTGTGTTAGATTCAGTGTGTTAGATCTCCCTTTCTATGGTGATCAGAGCACGACACGAGGGGCTGTTTGTCCAGCATAGGATAGGGAAGGACCATCATCCACAAATGCTTTGTGATAGTAGTAGTATTAATAATCACAAAAATATATGTGAAGTATCTATTCTATTGAGATATTATGCTAGAACATTTGACATCATTTCTCCTTTTTATGACAGTTGAGAAGTGGCACAGGTATGTGTCACTAAGACACAGAGAAGCCAGAATCCAAACAGATCCTGGGGCTTTGGAGGGGGGCCCTCTTGTCATGCTCCGTGCTGCCACACTGTCTGTAGAGAGTTTCCAAGGAATGACAGGGCCTCTGACTTTGGCAGTCAGGGCAAAGCTATAAAATGAGTTGCAAGCCCTGCAGCGCTGGGTGGGGAGAGTGTTCAGATTACAGCCTTATTTATTCATTGCTGCAATAGCAGTGCTCTCTCTGATCTCTCTCCCTGAGTCTCTTGGGTTGGGCAAAGAAAATACTCGTGGGCAGAATATAATGAAGCCCTGAAACCACGCAGGGGACCAAGTCCGTTGCATTTCAAACACCAAAAAGATGAGAGAGTTAATATAAAGTATGCGGCACATTGGGCGTTTCCTTCTCATGCCACCCAGGCATTAAGGGATCCACATTATAACTATTCTTACTATTACCGAATAGTTTGTAAAAATAACTGTAACCCCTAGTCAGCACTGAATGTCATTAGCAGGGGCTGTTCGGGAGCTTAAAAGCAGCAGCAGCTGATGCTTATTGAGCCCTCGCCCTGTGCCAGCCTGTCCACTAAGTACTGAGGCGTCTTTCTCCCATGATGGCATGTTCTAGCCCAGGGACGGAGTGACCATGCTATTTCCCTTTCTCAGAAGAGGATGCTCATGTTCAGGCTGGTTATGTGGCTTCTCTCAAAGACAGTTTCATTCTGGGTTGCTTGATCTCCTTTGTAGCCACCATTCTATCTTGGGGCTATTTGTACACAGTTCCCATTTTTCTTTGGCTAAATGTCCAGGAGTAGCCTCTGTTCCACACTCATACTACTGTCACGACCATGATGAAGAAAGTGCCAGATGGAAGCCAGTAGGCAGGACTCTGGGGGCTGAGGGACCCTCCTGGGAGGCAGGACACAACCACTACCCCCTAAGCCACCGATGAGGCTCACAGAAAATTCTTGGAGGACTTGGCTTTCCCAGAGGAGGAGGAGACCAAATATTAGTAAGCATGGCTCCACAGTGACAGAAAGTATGTACTTTACAAAGTGTTGTCATGGACATTAAATTATGAAGTTCTCACAACTACCTTGTGAGGAGGATATGGTGATCATCACTGTTTTCTAAGTGGAAACCTGAAAGGTGTGAGAGCGGTTGTTAGAGGTTCCTCAGGGAGAAAGGGGCAGGAGTAGGACCTGCGCTTTGGAATCTTTGCTTTTTTTTTTTCATTAATATCTTACTTTTTTAGCTTTTAATTTAAAATGGATATATATGTGATAAAAGCTCAAACATGCTAGGAGAAAAAGGAATGACTATACATAAGCAAAGAGAAAAGAATGTAAAACCATCCAAATGGCCCATTCCAAGACAACCTCTATTAACGTTTTGGTCTATTTCCTCCCAGAGATGTTGTTTTTTCTTTCTTTTTTTTTTTTTTTAAATATGCACATACATACATACATATATTTTAAAGTAGAGATTTAGTACACATTAGTTTATGGCCCAATTGTTATTTCCCCCACAATATATTATGCATGTGTTTCCATGTTAGCATACATGATGTATATATAACCACATTTCAAGGCCCATTCGAACCCACTATTCCAATCTCTTCAAGTTCAACAAGCAAGCCCTACTCTTCCAGTTTGAATTCTCTCTCCAACACCATTCAGGGAGGGATGGGCCAAATAAAACAAGAACAAAATAAAAAGCAAAACTTCTCTTCCCAAAAGTCTTAGGAGGGACCCTACACCTCCTCCTGCCCCCACCCCAAATCCCACTTGAACACAAGACAGCCTAGAGTGTAGGGTAGCTCCAAGCTGGAATGTACTATGATTTCAGAGAAGCATCGTAAACTCAATTCCAGCCCAGAAATCACAAAGGGTTTTCTATTGCCTTCATTGACACAGGGTTTCATGTTTGGTAAGACAAAGAAAAGGCTAGCATTACTGTATTTTGACCACTCTGATAAGGGTGAGGTCTGCAATCTTAACTAATGCCCCCAAGCCTTTGTAGTAGGCAAGGAGAGAATCCCACCTGCTGACTCGGACTCTCTGCAGAAGAGAAAATGCACCCAGCCATTGATGGAAGACCTTTCCCAAGCTCTCCCGTTACCCGGCATTGTCACAGTCATAACTAGATAACTCTCTCTTGTGTGCACATCCAGGCTCCTGCTGCCCCAGGATCACATTTGTCATTAGACTACAGAATGCCTACTTTGGAGGTTTGTCATTCTCTGCCAGATCAGATGAAGTTTTTTTCTCTTCGAAAAGTGAAAAAGAAAGAAAATAAGAAACAGGAAAAAAAAAAGAAGTGGGGAGAAGAGATCAGTGGGGTGAAGTATGTATGGGGAGTGTTATAAGCAAATGAATGAGTCATAGATACTAGCTTAGTACTCTGTTGCAGTTTCCATTTCTAGGCAACACATTCATTTATCCCTATCCTTCTTTGCTTGTGTGAGAGAGAATTTCCAAGTGAAGTACCCTTCTACACTTTGAATCCATGCCAACAATCAAAGGTATACAACAGAACTGCTGAAAGCAAGAGAAGGGCTGATGGAATCTTAATAGCTCTGGGAACTCACTCACTCCTTCTTCTCCTTGGAGCCCTATTAATAGTACAGTTGGTAACATCAAATGATTTTGATTCCCTTTCCACAACTGCTATTTTGGATCCTTTGGCATCTTCAAACTATATTTCCCATGGTAATTATTACATTTCCTTTATTTCCAATGTCAGTTTATTTTCAAAGGAAAAAAAATCATACAACACCGCTAAAGAAGCCAAAATAGAACAATTTGCTATATAAAGCAAATATTTATTTGCATAATTGTGACTCCGATTTCTATATTAGCATAGCAGCAAAACCAACAGTGTTCGATTCAGAAGGACATAGTGTGCAAGACCTTATGCCTCTAAGCCAATGTCCCATTGCCAGCGAGGACTTTCCCCTGCTATACCACTCCCTCTCACCTTGTTCCTTCAGGGAAAAATTTAACATGTTTTATCGACTAAGTTTTATCCTGATATTACATTTAGGAGAAAAATTTGGCATAAAGTTAAAAATGAACTGGAAACCAGAATGTGAGAGAGAACTTGTTGTTCTGAAAAATGGATCTCCATAAAGAATCTCAATTTATTCTAAGAGAGCTCAACTACCTACCCCAATAATTCTTGAAAAAAAAAACAGGTAAATCCAGAAAATTCTGCATTCATTTGGAGGAACTCTTGTTATCTTATTGTCTAAGCCTTGCTACAACACAGAATTATGCAGGAGGTATATCCATCCAACGTCCCTTGAATTGGGAATTGAGGAGCAGACTGCCTCAGAGCATAAAGTCTAAAGGTATACATATTAATTTATATGAAATTGAATAACCTTTGTAGCTAAAACATATAAAACATTTATTTCGTGTTAAGTCAATGTGCTGCAATAGATGATAATACCAGAAGGAATAAAAAAAAAATACCAGAAGGAATGATTTTGTTTTTATATAGGAAAAAAGTATTCAAGATCATTTTATGGTAGCGAGCACACAAAAAACCCATACCACCTAAACTGAGAAGTGGTGTTTTCTCAATTATAGAATCTATACCTTTCTGATCTAGGTTCCTGGTCATTTATGGAAAAATAACTAATATCAGAGGTAAACCTGAGATTCTGTTTTTCAAGATATTCAAGCACACAGCCATGTAATTTGAAGAACTTAATTGTTTACAGCACAGAAGGTGTAGTCAGATCTGGGAGGAGATCCTGGCCTTGCCACTTATAGCTGTGTGACTTTGGGCATGTAACCTGACCTCTGGAAGCATCACTTCCCTCACCCGTAAAAGAGAGATCAGGAAAATATCCATCACCCAGGGTTGCTGTGACCGTTAAAGAGATAAAATATATGAAGAACTTAGCAGGGTTCCTGGCACATAATACGTGTCAATCAGCAGTATTCATTGTTAATGTGTGTGCTAAATTGCAAAAAAGACTTACTTCTCAGTTCAGTGTTTGGGAAGGGCACATCATAAATGAAAAATCTAGGGATGGGGTTGGGGAAGGGAGGTGCTATATAAGAGGTGGGAGGAGTTGGCAATGCAGAAATCCATTTTAATTGCAATTTGAAACTAGAATCTTGACCTCCAAGAGTGGCAGCATGATCTTTTGTCATCAGAGACTCCATTAGTCAAAAGTGGGACTTGAAAGTAAGGTAGTTTCTTTCAAATTATCCACTAGCATACCATGGGGATCTTTTTCTCCTCCTCCAGAATCTTCTGCTAATGTTACGGAGTTTATGGTTCCCATAATGCACATGTACAGTATCTATTTCATTTAATTTGCTATTAACACTTATAGTTTCACTTACTTCAACACAGCTGGATAAAAAGAATTGAAATCAACCATCTATGGTGGAATTGGAATGTAGCTATTAGCAGTTTTATTTGAAAACCTACTGTACTCTCACCTATTTTGTGTCATGGCACAAATTCCATTCAAAAAAACAATTATTAAATGCAGATTTATGCCAAGCATAGTCCCTGTGCTTTCCCCAGCAAACCTATTTCTTGTCAGTTTTGCTGCACCCAGTGTCACCCAACGGTGAAAGAGATTTTTGTAAAACCAAACTAAGTAAACAACAATTTTTAAAAATCTCCATCTCTGTAAGTAAAAATGTAAATTTTAATTTTTCTTAACTTGAATAAGTGAAATAATTGGCAACTTCTTCTAGTGTTGGGTTTTATGGTGCTGGAATTTGCTATTATAATCAAAGTGCTTTTGGAGAATGGTATCTATATGAAAATGACTTATATAAATAAGTTCGAGTTGCCAAAAGGCATCTACCTAAGCTAGCTTAAACAAAGGAGAGTGATCTATTTCTGGGTCGTACATGGACTGGAAATGGAAAACCATCCATTTGCAAGGCATCTATATGTACCGTGTTTCTTCTTCTGGAAACTTGTCATCTTAAAACTTTTTTCATCTATGCAATTGATCAAACTTTCCATTTTTCTGGGCAGATTGGCTTTCTCTGCTAATTCTCTAGTTTGCAACTGGCTGAAAAAGGCCACTCGTTCCAATCTGAATGTGACCCTCTAATTTAGGGATCCATCATTGTCTGATCTCAGGCAACAGGCCTCTTAGTGCAGATTTTTCAAGAGAAAGAGAGAATGAGAGTATTAGTCATCATCTAATCCATGGACTGGATCCCCGGGGTCATAAGCCTACCCCCATCTAACCAGCCATAATTGGGGAGAAGTAACATGGTACAGATCTGTTGGCTTAGACTCCGCACTCACAGATATGTCATAATGAAGCCACTGAGTCAAATCTCTTGCTTCCTCTCTCAGTAGAAGTATACATCAGCAGTAAGAACTTGTGATGGGACTCTTCAAACTACTTTTCAAAGTTAAAACCAAAATAACCTGATGTTTCTTCCAAAGGCTTATATTTCAAATGCATTTAAAATTCTCCCACTCAGATCTAAATATGAGACAAGATTCCATCAAAATCCTAGAGGAGAACACAGGCAACACCCTTTTTGAACTTGGCAACAGTAACTTCTTGCAAGATACATCCATGAAGGCAAAAGAAACAAAAGCAAAAATGAACTATTGGGACTTCATCAAGATAAGAAGCTTTTGCACAGCAAAGGATACAGTCAACAAAACTCAAAGACAACCTACAGAATGGGAGAAGATATTTGCAAATGACCTATCAGATAAAGGGCTAGTTTCCAAAATCTATAAAGAACTTATTAAACTCAACACCAAAGAAACAAACAATCCAGTCATGAAATGGGCAAAAGACATGAAGAGAAATCTCACAGAGGAAGACATGGACATGGCCAAGAAGCACATGAGAAAATGCTCTGCATCACTTGCCATCAGGGAAATACAAATCAAAACCACAATGAGATCCCACCTCACACCAGTGAGAATGGGGAAAATTAACAAGGCAGGAAACCACAAATGTTGGAGAGGATGCGGAGAAAAGGGAACCCTCTTACACTGTTGGTGGGAATGTGAACTGGTGCAGCCACTCTGGAAAACTGTGTGGAGGTTCCTCAAAGAGTTAAAAATAGACCTGCCCTAAGACCCAGCAATTGCACTGTTGGGGATTTACCCCAAAGATTCAGATGCAATGAAACGCCGGGACACCTGCACCCCGATGTTTCTAGCAGCAATGGCCACAATAGCCAAACTGTGGAAGGAGCCTCGGTGTCCATCGAAAGATGAATGGATAAAGAAGATGTGGTTTATGTATACAATGGAATATTACTCAGCAATTAGAAACGACAAATACCCACCATTTGCTTCAACGTGGATGAAACTGGAGGGTATTATGCTGAGTGAAATGAGTCAATCGGAGAAGGACAAACAGTGTATGTTCTCATTCATTTGGGGAATATAAATAATAGTGAAAGGGAATATAAGGGAAGGGAGAAGAAATGTGCTGGAAATATCAGAAAGGGAGACAGAACATAAAGACTCCTAACTCTGGGAAACGAACTAGGGGTGGTGGAGGGGGAGGAGGGCGGGGGGTGGGGGGGAATGGGTGATGGGCACTGAGGGGGACACTTGACGGGATGAGCACTGGGTGTTATTCTGTATGTTGGTAAATTGAACACCAATAAAAAATTAATTTATTAAAAAAAATAAAATAAAATTCTCCCACTCTTCCCATTCTGATTCTTTCTAAATTAAATTCTTTTAAACAGGTATCTCCTATTGGTTTGTACACACATAGTGAAATTATATCAATACTCATATGAAGAAAATTATTTTCTTGCACATGCCTGAAAATTTTCATTTAAATCCAGTTTTATTTTATACACTCTAAAGTTTTGGACAAGCTAATGAACATACAGCTTATATAACTGTTCAACCACTCATGCTCAATAAAAATTGCCAACACACACAATATCCCATTGTTTAGCATTTATTCTGAAAACTGTTCCAGAAATAATATTGTCAGGACTCTCCCTCTGAGATGGGGCCAAATAAGTCTTATACACCTTTCAATGTACAGCTAACTGCCTAGGGTTATATCAAGCTCATTGTTTATTCAGACAAAGCCTTTCACTTCCATAACTTTCTCCTTCCCTGTGCAGGAGGGAAAAACTGGGGGTTGAGGGGTGGGGGTAGGATGGGGTGGGACACAAGGCTCGTTTTGAAATGTATGAGAGTTGGATACTCCCAAAATTCCAGCAAGATTACACACACACAAAAATCTCATCTGGTAAATATTACATTCTGTTTTTGTCTTTGCTTTAGTTCTTACACAACTTGACAGTTTGTGGTATTGTGCCACATTTCAGAGCTAAGGTTTACAAACATCTGGCTCATGGGCAACATTCCATTCCCCACGGGCCCCCAGCGTCTCTGGGATAAAGTGTTTGCAACATACCAACTGAGGTGGAAAACAAGAGTTTTCCTAGAGAACAATGAGGGTAAGCAAGACATTTTGCTTCACAAGATTTCTCCAAGGGGCTGGACCTTGGAAATTTAACCCACTTGCTGCCGCCAGATGAACTTTGGAGAGCTAAGAATCCTTGGACTCTTCTGCTGAGTGGCCAGTTAAGTGGATCTCTTTAAGTCCTTAGAGATATGAAACTCACTCAATAAATCAACAAAACAATGAAGTAATGCAAATTCTTCAGTCATTTTGAAGGAGTATTTGAATACCCATCCCACCCTGGATTATCTAGGGTGGGATTATTTCTGTCTATCCATTTAGGAATAAGAAAACATTTTCCTTTTCTTGTAGTTCATATGGAAAAAGGGGTAACAAGATCAATCATATTGGTTAAGGCATGTGGATTAATCCCTGGCACTTTATAAGAGCTACTTAAGTTTTTCCTCTCATTGTTAGCATTTCTATGTTGGACATCAATGTATACAGAGGAAAGTTATTTTTAAGTGTTCAGGCTTTTGGTGTTTAATTTTGATGTTTAATAATAATTTACATGCCATCTCTTTCTGTCTTTTTGTTATCTTTCCTTCCTGTTTAAATGCTATAATAGGATATCTGTATATCGTTCGAAGGAAGAAATTCTACTGTTACTATAATTATTTTTTTAATGAAAATGTCAACACTGAGGTCTGTTGGAGTGCTTACTAACAATTCTAGTTCCTAAGAAACAAACACCAAGTTCTCTAGATCATATAAGATACCCAAAAGGATTGTCATCTTTCCCTGGGGGTATTACCTCATCAAGTCTCCAGAACATGTGCAGTTACTAACCTGGGTTGGGAGAGTGCCATAGATTATTAGTAGGGTTCATTTAATCCCCGCAACTTTGTGCAAATTTGTGTGTATGCATGGGCATGCATTTTCTTAGGAAGAGATCTATAGTTTGCATCAGATCACAAAACATAAAAGGTTACTGACTAGTTGTATTGGGGGAATGAAGATAGTCAGACTAAGAAAGAGTTCTATGCAGAATTATGAAGGAAGCAAAGTCTCCTTCCTGTAGGCATGCCCTTTCTTTACCTCAGTACTGGCCTTTAGCCCCCAGACACCAAGTACCCAAATGCGATCTTTATCCACTTTTCTATGAAGTCTTCATCTTGATTCCTAATTCATTTGGAAAATGTACATGACAGAAAACGTCTATAAAAGGTTTCTTTCTGGGATCCCTGGGTGGCTCAGTGGTTTAGTGCCTGCCTTCGGCCCAGGGCCTGATCCTGGAGACCTAGAATCGAGTCCCACATCCAGCTCCCTGAATGGAGTCTGCTTCCCCCTCTGCCTGTGTCTCTGTCTCTGTCTCTGTCTCTGTCTCTCTCTCTCTCTCTCTCTCATGAATAAATAAATAAAATCTTAAAAAAAAAAAAAAAAAAGGTTTCTTTTTGGAGACTGAAGTCTTCAACGGATGGAAAAAAACTAGGGAACCAGAGTTTCAGAACTCATCAACTGGTGAGTGCTTCAGGCTTGTGTAGTTTCTGTTTACAACCAGCCTGTCCCAGAGTCACTAGAGAGATATGAAAATCGTCTTCCTCAAGGCAAATGTGGGAAGTGATTCCACTGGGATCATAGAGCCTTCAGTTAAGTCAACCACAAATAGCTCTTTAGATTCAGCTCTGTGTAACATCATACTGGTGGCCATGGGGGGAGAAGAAGGCAGCTCTGGCCACAAAGATTTTGTCACTTTTGATGAAACAACATGAGTTGGTATCTCCAAACAATAAGAAAGGAATATATGGTTACCAAACACTTATTGATGTTGAGCCTGGTGCCAGACACACTGATGGTGTGGAGTAAGAAGAGGTCAGGAACCTGGGAAGATTCTCACTCTACCACTTGATTAAAGAGGAACCTCAGGTATGTTACATAACAGCCCAAAGCCTTAAAGTTCTCATTTAAGGCTGTACCAAAATGAACATGATGGTAATATTTTTCTCATAGGATCTTTATCAAGATTGATTTAAAAAAAAAAAACCCTATACATCAAGGGCATGGTATGGTCTCTGGTACACAGTAAGAACTGAATAAGTATTAGCTATAACTGATTCTCTCACTGAATGCCCATAACAACTCTAGGTGGTAGGTTGTGGACTTCCCATTTTCCAGATCGGGAGACTAATATTAGGAAGGGGAAAAAAATTTGACTGCCGCTACACGCCCTATAAGGGGCAGAGCCAATCTCTTTTAACTCTATGAGAAGTTTCTCCAATATACTACATATATCACTGATCTGATGGGAAGTTAATTTTTTTTAAAGGTTTTATTTATCTATTCATGAGAGACACATAGACACAGGCAGGGGGAGAAGCAGGCTCCATGCAGGGAGCCTGATGTGGGACTCCATCCCAGGTCTCCAGGATCATGTCCTGGGCCGAAGGTGGCGCTAAACCGCTGAGCCACCCGGGCTGCCCGGGAAGTTTAATTTGGATGGTAAATAGGACAAATAGTTACACATTTATTCTAACTATTATAGAAAAATAGAACTACTAGTAATCTCATAAGTTGAGGATGAAACTAAGTATAAAAAATTAAGGTATTTTTAAATCACTAATAATGTAGATGAGACAACGAAATGGAAACAGGAAGAGAGTGATTTCCTCATTAACACTGAACAGGAGAAAGACTAAGAAAAAGATCAAAGGTATAAAGCTGAGATTGAGACATAAGGGCTGGACTATACATATATGTGTGTGTATATTTAATTCATCCTAGAATTTCACGATAACTTGCCAACACATCCTTGCTACAGCTGTTAGAGATCTGATTATGGCATTTGCCTATGACTCAAGCTGCTAGTTTCTTCCAGGGAATACCGGCACTCCACATAACCCAACTACACCCAAGTTAGGAAATCACTATTACTGATTCTGATGACAAGAAGGTTATCAAAAGGAGGCTGGGCTCAGAAAAGCCTCTGGAGATGCAAGGTAGAGACCATATGGAAAGAAAAGGAATGGTGGAGGTGCCTGGTTGGCTCAGTCAGTTAGGCGTCCGAGCCTTGATTTTGGCTTAAATCATGATCTTAGGGTTGTGAGATCTAGCCCAGTTTTGGGCTCTACACTGGGCATAGAACCTGCTTAAGATTCTCTCTCTCCTTCTGCCTGCCATCTCCACTCCTGCTGCTCAAACTCTCTCAAAAAAGGGGGAAAAAAAAGGAACGGTGTTCCTCATTTTAATTTTAATCACAATGTTCCCTTACTAAATCCATCAGACCCTCATAAAGTAGCACATGGTACCAATTTTAATGCTATGAAATATTACCAGTAAGTGATGTTTCCAACTTTACTATTGTTTTCTTATAAAATATCTTTCTCCTCCTTCTTCCAGTATTTTGCCTTGTACCCATAATTTCTGGGGCTGGAGAAACAAACTAAGAAGTAGAGTTGTTGATTTTACTTTCCTTACTTATCTTGCTTTCTCATTACAGACATTCGCTGACTTGACAATGGTTCAAGGTTCAACTTATGATTTTTTTTACTTTACAATGGTGTGAAAGTGATACGCAGTAAAAACTCTACTTCAAATTTTGACTTTTGATTTTTTTTCAGGACCAGTGAAATGTAGTATAATACTTTCTTGTGATATTGGGCAACGAGCTCAGCTCCCAGTGAGTTGTGTGATCATGAGAGCAAACAACCAACACTCTTACAACCATTCTGTATCCATACAACCACTCTGTTTTTCACCTTCAGTACAATTTTCTATAAATTTCATGAGATATTCAACACTTCGTTGTAGAATAGGCTTTGTGTCAGATGATTTTTTTTTCCAACTGTAGGCTAGTGTAAAGTATTCTGAGCACATTAAAGAGGGCTAGACTAAGCTATGGTGTTCAGGAGGTTAGGTTTATTAAATGCATTTTAAACTTATGATAGTTTCAATTTACAATGGGTTTATTGAAATGTAACTCCATCATAAGTTGAGAAATATCTGGGAGCTACTTACACTCAAAAGAGAGAAAATGAGGGGAGAAAGTCCTTATAGAGAAGCCCAGTTAAGCCAACAAGACTGAGCAAATGATGCCATAAACATAGAGATGTTATATAGAAAAAAAATGCTTTTGAGAACCAGAGGGCAATAGGTTCCAATGTTATATGCATTTCTAGACTGAGTCACCTTGAGCAAGTCATTAAACTTTTTTGAGGGGCACCTGAGTGGCTCAGTGGTTGACCGTCTGCCTTTGGCTCAGGTCGTGATCCTGGGGTCCTGGGTTCGAGCCCTGCATCAGGCTTATGGCAGGAAGCCCCCTTCTCTCTCTGCCTATGTCTCTGCCTCTCTCTGTGTCTCTCATGAATAAATAAATAAAATCTTAAAAAAGACTTTTTTGAGCTTAACTTTCTT
This sequence comes from Vulpes lagopus, assembly GCF_018345385.1. Classification (NCBI taxonomy): domain Eukaryota; kingdom Metazoa; phylum Chordata; class Mammalia; order Carnivora; family Canidae; genus Vulpes; species Vulpes lagopus. Next base: position 36,538,707 of record NC_054826.1, on the reverse strand, counting down.
CATTTAAAAAATAAAGATACTAAATACACAATGTTGTCCCAAAGATTAAGAGTTAGATAGGTAAAGAAACTAGTATACAATACTGTTCAAAATTTAGGCTATTTATCTTTTCTCTTTTGTCATGTCAGTGTCTTGTACTGTAAGAACTGTTATCCCGTCCCCATTTCCTGGTAGTGAATACGCAGATTCTAATCTAATTCCAAATGTTTTCTTCCTGCATCAGGCACTCTGGCTAAGACCCATTTTCCAAACCTCTGTCTTTGTACTTCCTATCTGAACTGTCAACACAGGCCTGTGACACATTAGCCAAGATCTGCTTTCGTGCAAGAGCAAAGTCTTGCCATATCCAGAGAGATGAGCTTTTCCACTGGAGGTGCCAAAGGGCTGTGCACCTCCCATAAAACTCATCCATCCTTGGGAAAGTCGTGGCTAACACACTTTATTGTAGTACTTTTATTTTCATTTCATGACAACAAAATTTATAATTTCTTTCAACATTCCTTTCCTTCTCTCTGAGCATGTATTTTCTTTTCTTTTTTTTTTTTTTTGGTCTTGGGATCATCAGAAGATCCCACACATCTAGCAAATAATTTCTGCATATATGAACATCAACTGGTGACCCGTCTCTTCCATTAGTGATCTGATAGTATTTAGAGTCTAGTAGAAGGTTTACAAAAATAAACCACTCCATCACCTTGGGCAAAGGCAGAGCTGGTATTTCAAGGGTAGGAGATACCAGGTAACATGAGAAGGGCCTAGTTGATTTATCTTCATCTCTACCTACACCATTGTAATCTAAGCCACTTTCATCTTTGCCTTGGTCATTAAAATAGTCACTTAAGCAGTCTCATCACATCTATTTTCGGGCACCTCTCCAATCCGTTTTCTAAGGTGCAGCCAAAGTACTTGTTTCAAATGCAAATGAAACACCAGCTCCCCACCTATTTAAAATCCTTCAATGAATTCCTTTTTCCAAATAGATAAGAATAAAATCTTTAACATGGTTTGAAAGACCATTCATTCATTTATAGCTATCCTGTTCCTTTCTTTCCTAGCCTACCACTCCCTCTCTCCATTCTTGCAATGTCAGATTGGGTTATGTAGAATTTTTGGATTATGAAGAACACAGACTTAATCCCCCAATTCAGGGCAGGTGTTTTTGTGATTATGCCCTCATATTTCTTTCCTTTAATCCTCTCCTATGTATGTTTATCTAAATTTGTAATTACTGTATGCAATCATTAGCATAATTATTTTATTAGTTTCACTGGACTCTTAAACAAGAACTTTAACAAGTTCATTCATCATTGTATCTCCAGAGCCTTGTGCAGGGCTAGAGACATAGTAGTAATACTAACAAACAACTGGCATTATTAACCAGTTCTAAATACTTTACATGTTAGCTCCTAATATTCACAACAACCCATGAAGAAGAGGTTGTTATCCTCCTTTGCCTAATGGAGAAACTAAGGTACAGAGAGCTTAAATAAGCTGCCTATAGTTACATAGGTAATGAATAGGACATGTGAGTCTTGAATCCTGGGAACTTGGTTTCGTGCTCTTAACCATTATATGAATCTGCTTCTAAAGTAGTAGCAGGTGCTCTAGTTGTAGTAATTACTCAATAAATATTTATTAATTTAATAATGAATAATGAACAGATTGCTGCTTAAATGACCCAATGGGAGGCCCAACACCCTTGAGTTTGTTGAAGACTGGAGAGAAAGTCATCGACACGGCAACTCCGATGGTGCATAAGATCAGCCTCATCTGGCAAACCAATGCAGCAGGGAATACCAAAGAAGCAGCCTTCTTGAGCTGTGCTTGTTATACTGGAAGCTGCCTTGTCGTTCCTGCTGCTTGGAAATGCTGGCAGGCAACATCTCTGCTCCTGACTAAGCAAGAGCAAGTTTAAATATAGATGAGGGCTCTAAAAATGCTGCTGTTGAGGCTGTAACAGGTGACGCTAGACATTTTTTTTTGTAGGTAAAGCACATTACAAAGCCTTTGAAAGTTGAGCCTGAACCATGACTACCCTTGAGTGTTTATCCCCAAGAGTTTTTAATGTGATGCCAGGGACCATTGTCATTTACTGAAGGATTTGTCTATTTGCTATGAATGTCAAGAGACTGAGAACTTGTCTATTTACCATGAATGTCAAGAGACTGACATTCATAAAGATGAACAAATACCTTTTACCTACAGAGGCTGTGCCTTCGAGGAGGTCATCTGGGGCTGACGGCAAGTGAACAGTATAGAGGAAATTCTAGGGGGATTCTTTTGTCCTCAAAGAACAAGGAAAATGGCAAAATAAGGATTTTGCTGACCTCTTAAAAAGATTTAACATTTGGAGAGTTACTTGCTCAACACTTGGTCAACAATATGGACAGGGGACATTTACACAGACTAGAGCAGAGCATGGGTCAGCAGAAGTCATAAACAAGGAGGAGAGAATGGCGGCTCTGTCCTCGGAGAGCTGATACTTTTGTTAGGAAGGTCAAATTCTCAATGTCTCAGCAATGCTTCCAAATCAACTAATGCAGGGAAAACGAAGAATGTATAAACCTGAATGGGACAATGTAAAAAGAATAATGAGCAAATTGCACTGGAACCAGTTTAGACCTTCACTAGCCACTGTGCATGCTATGTTAGACTGGAGATAGAAACACAAATATGACTTTTCTATTCTGCAAGGAGCTTAAAACTTAGGTGTGGAGACAGACATGTAATCCCTGGTGTGATAAGAGCTTAGCAGAAGAAACTCAGTGTTCTCAAAATCTAGAAAAGAGAGACTAACTTGGAGTGGTATGGATCAGGAAAGGCTTCCCAGAGCTGTACCTTAGAGCATAAGAAATGTGTTAGTAGTGCTGGTGGGAGGAATATAGAGTGGAGAAGATATATTTCAAGTCACATGGGTAACTGGTTGAAATGCTAAGACTTGAACCGAGGTCTGTCTAGCTCCAAATGCCGTATGTTTTCCAGTGCACTAGGCAGTCTTCCAAGACATTAAATATTTATTGAGTATGTGCTATATGTAGCTACTATACCATACGGTTTGGCTTCTACTCCCTAAAAGTACTAATCTTGACCCTTATTTACATAAGAGCTTAAATGATTGACCCAATATGGTAACTTCAAGTGGTACTGTTTGTTGCTGAAGCCGAAAATCTACCATAAAGTAAGCACTCAGTAAATATTTGATGAGTATATTGGATTGACAAATAAATGAGTTTATACCCCCATGAATAGGTGATGAGAATATAGAGACAGAATAGAGGTTGAAGGACTTGGAAGGATGAGTCTAGAATAGAGTTTTGATGGAAAAGAGGGCCATGAAATGGCAGATAGAAATAAAGAAGAGTAAATACAAAGGTGAGGAGGAAAAAAATTACTAGGTTAGGCATAATACTCTCATAGCTTCCATCAATGACAGCCATAATATCAGTACCACTGCCACGTCCAATATGGCCTACTGAATATCTGCTATGTGATGGATTTCACATTACTTCTTTTTGTACATTGGGCTAATCCTTACTATAGACCTGCATGTCAGGTGGTATAGTTTCCACCTTATAGTTGAGGATATGACATAAGAAAGGTCTGTAAATTGACAGCAAAAATTGGAAATAGGATTAAAATCCAAGTCCCTTTACCTAAAAAGTCCATATTTGTTTTAATATCCTCCCTTCCAATGAGCTAGTAACTATTATTAGACACATGCTGCATACTCAACCCTTTTCTAATTTTATAATATAGGTCTGGTCCTAAGTTTAGAAAGCACCTACTCTTTCGTACATTCCAATCTAGACATGATATAGAAATTTATCTGTCCATTTATCTAGGAATTTAATGTATTGTGCCTTGATTATAGGTTATATATCCTATGGATTCTGCTTCTCTGGATAACCCTAATACAATTCCTTCTATCCTTGATCAGAAACTCTGATGTGGGATTGAGAAATTTGTGTTTTAACAAGATCTTCAGGTATTTTTTTTTTTTTTAGATTTTATTCATTTGACAGAGAAGGTGAGAAAGAAAGTGAGCACAAGCAGGTAGAGTGGCAGGCAGAGGGTGTAGGACAAGCAAACTCTCCATTGAGCAGGGAGCCTGATGTGGGGCTCGATCTCAGGACCCTGGGATAAAACCCAGAACCGAAGTCAGATGCCTAACTGACTGAGCCACCCAGGTGCTCCAATCTTCAGGCAATTCTGAAGCATTCTGTAGTTTGGGAACCATTAATTTAGAATCTCAACATGAATGCTCACTAAGGGGAGAATGAATACTTTAAAATATGGAACAAAGATGGGAAGAAAAAAACAAGACCTTTAATTCTGAATCCACCAAGACAGTGAAGAAAATGTAACCACCACAGTGAAAACAGTAGTCAAAAGTCAATACGATAAGTGGGTTGTAAGACTTTCCTTCTAAAGCCAATAATGCAGTTTCTCCAAACACCAAGATTGAAGCAAATAAAAAATAAAACTATAAAATATGAAATATAATAAAGGAAAGTTGGTTTCTACACATAGTGTAACTAAATCTATTCAAAACAAACCTTTGATAATTGGCAGTTGGCACTGAAGATGTCTGTCAAAAGATTCCCACTAACATGCTAGTTAAAAATTGTATATAATATGCTCACATGTAAACTTGATATTTAGAAGCGTGAGAATATCAAGTGGAGCACAGGTTTTGAATCTCCCTCCCCAAAAAGCTGGGCTGCTCAGAAGAGCTGAGATGGGCCCCAGAGAGGTTAGGGACATAGGGAAAAATCCCTTAGTCTTAATCCCCTCTCCATCCCTCCCCCCATGAAATCTGGCAGCAAAGGCTGAAGACAGATTCCTGTACCAGGCCATGGGAGCATCCAAAAGAAGCAAGAGGTTTGACTTCTGGTCCTAGAAGAACATGTAGTCAAATGGGGGAGATCAGGTCATTATTTTCAAAACCTCCCAACGACAAATCACTAGGGTAGCAAGTAACTGAAACTAATTCCTAACTAGTTTAAGGTATAAAGAGAATTTGGTGAGATACAGAGATGTTGTATAGGAATCAAGGGCAGGAATTGATTGGACTTGGGGATGCAGCTAGAACCAGAAAGTTGAAAGGAATTCTATTTCTTTCTTTTTCTCTGTCTCTGTATGCCTGCTTTGTTCTTCACTTTCTCTGCCTCTGTTACACCTGGTTGAATTTGGTCACTCTCAGTTTGAGTCTACATGTTGACTTTTAGTCACACAGACAACCTGACTCTATTTTCTTGGTTCTAGTTATAGATTTCTAGAAAAGAGAATTACTTGACCCTGCTTGTGTCATGTCCAGCTTTGGCCCAAGTTGCCAGTGAGGGTATAGTCATACATTATAGAAATGGCTTCTGGGGTCCATGCATGTAGAGTGGGGAAGGAAGCAGGCAGTTTCCAGAAATAATATGAAGTCGATGGCTCTGTGGTTAGAAAGATATCTCAAGATGACTATTGCCCTACCAGAGAAGTGTAGCACCAAAGCTAAACCAGTTATTTCTACCTGAAGACTTCTCAGGTAAGGTGTGGTTAATGGGGCTAATCTGGAAAGGCTGAAAGGGAGGACATGTTTGTAACATTTCTTGTAGTTATGGTTCTCAAGATAATGGTATATTGGGAAGAATTAAGAAGCAAATAAGTGGCGACAGACCAAAAGTCTGCAATCTTTGACTTACGTTAACTACTAAAATAGTATCACTATATACAGGACACATGGTGAAATTTTATAGAAAATCTTTCAAAATACCATGGTACAACTCAAGAATACATGACACCATTGTTTTCATTTATTTGAGTATTAAAGCCAGAATCATACAATTCATTCCTAATGGTACTAAGGTCTTTGATATCCTTAGAGGCTAAAGTTTGCGAAAAATATAACAGGGTAGCTATCAAAATAGGAAATTTTCTTATTGAGGAAAAAAAGATCTCTATTGTGATGAAACCAAGATTTTTGATACATTGGTAGGATTCAATGTATAGATTCATTGCATGGATAACCAAGATTTGCCTGTATTTTCCCACTGTTATCCAGAAAGAAGACAAACTGAATGTAGTTTTCTTGGGGGAAAAAGTATATACATTTGAAAACTCTTCCATACTTCATTAAGTACTTAGCATGTCTGTTATCTATTGCTGAAAAAAAAAAAGCATGTTAAAGTATATATGTATAATTCATTTTCCTTTAAAATCTCACAAAGGTCTGGATAAATAAATCTCTTTCATAATATATTTTCCTAATCATCCACATGACTTGAGTAATTCCAGGTTTTTCTCTCTTGTGACTCTTAGTTTTTTGTCCTATGATTTATGAATATGTCTATATAAAAAAGATTTAAATTGCTTCACTGAATAGTATAACCAATCACTCCCACAAACTATCTCATAAAAATGTACCTTGAAATAAGATTAAGAACTAATTCCCCTTTTCAAGGTTCAGATTCTAAGAAAGCAATCAGTTGGCCTGTAGGCATACAGAGGTGCTTCTGTCCCCCAAGATTGTTTCCCATTGACTCTATAATAGCTCCTGAACTCTCTGACTACAAATCAGGCTGGTAAAAAGAAAATTATCTGGACCGGATGGCAAATGAAACCATTCTAAATCAATAGCATCTTAGTTGCAATTACTTTGCTAGATTTTAATGTAGCCAAAACCAGAGTTTTAAAAGAATGAGATACAGATCTGATAACCTAGAATTTGGAGACTTCATGAGATTTGAAAAGAACACAGATTAGAGAATCAAAGGGCTTGTTTACTCAAATATTTTACAAAATTCTAGGGTTCATTCTACTGTGCATTTGTTCATCAAATAAATTAATTCACCAAAAATTTTTTAAAGATTTTATTTATTTATTCATGAGAGACATATAGAGAGAGACAGAGACATAGCAGGGGTAGAAGCAGGCTCTCTGCTGGGAGCCCTATGCAGGACTTGATTCCGGGATCATGCCCTGAGCTGAAAGGAGACACTCAACCACTGACCCACCCAGGCGTCCCTTAATTCAACAAATATTAATTGAGCGTGCACTGTAGATGTAACTCTATCCTAGGCAGTAGAACAAGAGAAACAAATTCAAGTTGGTGGCTGAGAACAACACACATTTCCTAATTTAAAATCCAGAATAACCCCAACAAGGCTGTTTCTTGGTGTAGGGAAGGTTATGTCATATACCAAAACAACTGGTGTCTCCTTGGGAGAACTTCACTGCTATCAAGAATGCTCTGAACTTGCAGAAACCCATCAATGAAGGGTTTAGCTCTTAGATGTTGGTTTATTTTGGATCATGGGCTTAATGAAATGGTTTTTCTTGAGGAAGCTTGTCTTAGATCCCAGCTGTTGCGATCAAAGCCATAGGGATAACCGGAGTCCACTTCCCTCCTCCTCTCTCTTTCTGATTTCAGGACATTATAAGAGCTTGGTAGGGATGCAGGGATGGGACCATGGGGGCTCAGCAAACTCAGCAGCAGCCTCCAATGCTTTTCTGGTTTGTTGGTCCGAAAACTGCAACTCAGATTACCATGGTTTGGGAATTGAAATCCTGACATGAACAATTAAATTCTGTATTTATATTCCTAGCAATTTCATCTTGTCATTTGTGGTTTTCTTCAAATTACAAAACAATTAAATGAAGAATTTGGCAAAGAAATTGAACCAGATGCAAGTTTCTTGTCCCCCCTCCCACCTTCCCCCCTTTCCCTTTTAATGGCAGGAAAAAGAATGTAATTTAAGTCTTCCCAGCTCTTCAGCTGTGGAACAGCTGAACAGGCATCTTGAAGGAGAAAGTGTCTCTTTCACTAAAGAGTGTGATGTAGTGTTTTATCTGCAATGTGGAAGAGGAAAGCCCTTGAAGTACAGAATTCCCTAAGAGAAATGAAACACACACATCCTCCAACCACAGCATTTATTATCCTGACATTGCAATTTAGTAAACAAAAGACACAGAAAGTGTCATTCTGGTCTACCTTTTGGTAGAAAACATATATGAGGAGTTCCTTAAAAATGTAATCAAGCTGAAAGCTTGTTCTTAAACACAAATTAAGATCTAATAGCTGAACTGGTCTGAAATATGCCAAATGATATTGTCATATCCATTTAGAGGAATACTCAGAATTTTAATTATTTTCTCCAGCTGGATGATGCATAAGAGCCAATGCATTTCATACATCTCTCGCATTCTCTACATCCATCTCATCAGAGAGGTAGAGAACTGGTTTTTGATGGATTCAGATTTACCACATGCATAAACTCATTGTGCCTCCTAAATAACCTCCGTTTGTAGCACTGGCAAGGTATCTGATAAATAGGCCCAGAATGCTCTTATAGAAATTTGGAGGACAGACCCCAGGCCATTTGGGAGCAGAGCATCTCCAATCAGGTAATCGAGTGCAGACAATCTGGAAGACAACATATATCAACAATCCCAGAAAGTTTGGCTGTATGATTCTAAAGTAAAACCTAAAGTGTCATGTTACATTTTATTCTGAAAGAGGCAACAGAGCCTCTGCATAATGATTTCCTATGCTGAATTAGACAGAGAAAGAACTTTTCCATTTTTCCTGACCTGTAACTTAATATCAGGCAAAAAGGCTATTAGGTGGAGGAAATGCTATTTGCTTGAGTGGTTCCATTTTTGTCACCACCACCTTTCCCCACCCCCTAACACACACACTGACTGAGAACAAAGAAAAGGAAACTTTCTGAATTTTGCTTCTCCATCTAAGAAAGAAGGCCGGGGGTTAGGGGGTGGGTGGGAGGTGGGGTAGAGGGTGGGAGGGGTGAGGGGGGCAGCACAGTCTTTGGAATCAGAGAAAGGAGGCTCCACTAATAGTGACTGTGAAACTTTCTAGGCATGTGATCGACAAGTTGTTTTCTCTGTACTAAAAGGTTCCTATCCAAAATAACAAAAACAAAAACAAAGGAGAGCTACCAGGACTTATATCATGAGGTTATTGTATGGAAAATTCTAATGAAGCCGTTTTCAGCAGAGAACTGAACTCTCTATCATCAATATTGGAATCTATACTCAGCTGAAGACCCATCAACTCCCATGACTTCTTAATATTCCTTCTCCCTTTGCGCCCACGAGGTTTAATATCATGCTTGTGCTTGGCACTTATGTATTCACCAGAATTCTAATTGCTCTTTTTAGACTTATATTTTGTTTTCCTTTCCTAGGCTGAATAACCCTTAGTTTTAAAAAACATAATTTGTTCTTTACAACAGAAACAGCACATGCTCCTAATTACAAATTTAGCAAATTCAGGTAAGGAAAGTAAGTGAAAATCACCCATTGTCTCATGCCTGGATGATAACATTTCAGTGAATGTCCTTTCAGGGTTATTTGGCTGGGGTATTTTTGTTGTTTTTGTTTTTTTGTTACATATAATATCTGGCTCTCATACTGTAAAATATATTTTCTCACCTGCTTATTCTCCATTCATATTGGGAACATTTTGTAGGTTATTGAAATATTCTTTGAAACATTATTTCTAAGGACTATCATTGTATAGATCTAAGATAATTTATTTAAACAATCTATATTATTGGACGTTAAGATTGTTTCCCAATTGTTGCTTTGTAAACCAAATTCTTTTTCTCCAAATTTTTATTTAAATTCCAGTTAGTTAACATACAGAGTAGTATGTTCTAGGTGTAGAGTTTAGTGATGTATCACTAACGTGCAACACCTAGTGCTCACCACAAGTGCCTTTCTTTTTTGTTTTGTTTTGTTTTAAAGATTTGTTTATTTATTTTCGAGAGAGACAGAGAGCATGAGTGAGGATAGGGGCAGAAGGAGAAGGAAAGAAAGAGAATCTTGAGCAGATCTCCTGCTGAGTGGAAGGCCTGACCCAGGCTCCATCTCACAATCCTGAGACATGACCTGAGCCAAAATCAGATTCAGACACTTAACTAACTGAGCCACGCAGGTGCCCCACAAGTGTCCTTTTTAATACTCATTTAATCCATCCTCTGCCCACCTCCCCTTCAGTAACCCTGCTTGTTCCCTACAGTTAAGAGTCTGTTTCTTGGTTTGTCTCTTTATTGCCTCCCTATGTTCATTTGTATTGTTTCTTAAATTCCACATATGAGTGAAATCATATATTGGTCTTTCTCTGACTGAAATATTTCACTTAGCATAATACCATCTATTGTCATTACAAATGGCAAGATTTCATTTTTTTTGTGGCTGAGGATACATATATATATATGTATACACACACACACACAGATGTATAGAAACCACATCTTCTTTCTTCTTTACCCATTTATCAGTTGATATACATTTGGGCTCTTTCTTAATAAATCAAAAATTTTAATGCAAGATTTTTAAGAGGAAGAGGATGTCTTTTATCGATGTGAATGCTCTGTCTAGCATATCACCATGGATCGACACATGGTTGTTAAATATCTTCTGTGGATCTTTTTTTTTTTGGTATATATTTTTTTATTGGAGTTCAATCTTCTGTGGATCTTAAAGGCAGGTATGTTTGGGTTTCAAAAATCTAGATAAGAATAGGCCTCAGAGATTGGGTTGTATCAGAGGCTTAGTCCAGAGCGCAGACATGGCTGCTTCATTCATATCTATACTAGGGAGCCACATATTTGTTTTGAAGACAATGAAGTTTCCACATTTCTCTTTCTGCCCTCCTCTCCCTAGTAGATCTTCTATAAACCTTCATCTCAATAGATTTCCAAAATACATAATTATCATATCTTAGCAGCCATCCTTTGGCTATGTGTATGTGTGTTTGTCTTTTCACTGAAGTATAATATACATATGAAAAGTGCACATGTAAGTGCACATATGTTTTCATAATCTGAACACACCTATGTAACTAAGAACCTGGATCAAGCATTAGAACATTTTTGGATTCTTGGAAGCACCTTCCCCTTACATTCACTTCTACTCATGACTCCAAAAGTAAATTACCACTATCCTGACTTCTAACAGTACAGACTTGTTTTGACTGACTTTGTACTTTCTGTGAGTAGAATCTTCTATTTTGCCTGATTTCTTTGCCCAACATTAGGTGTGTGAAGTTCATACCTGCTGTTGTGTATAGTTATGGATTGTTCATTCTCATAGTCAACAAATTGTAGCTTTGTGTGACTTGACAATAGTTTCTCAACTTTTGTCTTTCACCAATAGAAACTTTCCTTTACATAAAACATCATTTCAGTTTCCATCATATGAAACACCAGATAAGAGAGGAACTGTAGAAGTAGGGGCAGAGCCTAGATCACCCTCTATTCCCTCTCCTGACCCACTTCCTATTCTCTCTAATACATACTCAGGGCTATGATTATAACTGATTTTTATTTATACCTTACAATTTTCTCTATTTTCTAAATAAAGTTTTATATACATACACATGTGTGTATGTACGTGTATATCCATATCAGCTTTATCCCATGAATATACCATCCATATAAATGCTACTCTGTACAACTCTCAAAATTATATATTTCTTCCTTTAGCTAGTTGAGCCATATCAGTTATGACAAAAACACATCCAGGTCTGGAACTGGAAAAGTCTAGGGTAGAGCGTTCACAGGGGGAAGCATCAACCAAGATGTTAATGTGGTTGTTTTGAGTATCTATAAGCCAATGTAAGTGCCATCTTTGAAAAGGAGAAAAATGGCATCCAAAGACAACTATAGTCAACATCACAGTTTCACCTGGCCTCCCATTGGAGTCATAGGAACAGATTAGTTCTTGTAAAGGAGAGCTCTTCCATTTGGATGTGAGGAAAACAACCAAAAGTATAGTGACTGTCATTTCTTATAACCAAGTCATCATTTGCAATGGTCAAACTGGATGTGTTTTCTTTGGCATGGTCAGGCTAAACTTTTGCCATTCACTGAGCAGACATTCACCAAATTAGAAACATTGGGACAGGCAATTTCTCTGATGTTTTGGTTTCAACAGTACTGATCTGTAATTATTTCTCCAAACAAAAAGAAAGTGTTTGACAGAGACATTTAAAGACCTAAAACAACTTTCTTATAGGAAACACATGCTTCTTCTCGAAATTAAAACACACCATTATGCTAATAGGAGGACACTCAGCAAGTGGAATTTGCTAGGGATTTGTTGGTGGAGGGGCGATGCTGAGGGGTGATGAGAAGGTAGGAGACAACTGACTTTTGTTAGCTGTCCTGAACAGATGCCAAGAGAGTGAAGTCCAACAACTGTGTCCTTAAAATGACCCCATTATACACACTGGGGAAGTATCTTTGTGCTTTTCATGGGACTGTACAAAGTTGAGCTTCAGAAAACACATTGAGAATGAATTTCTGGTTTGTATTAGTATCTTCTCACCTCATCCTGATATTGGATTATAGAGCTCTTTAGGCTTGAAGGCAAAAAGATATGTATACAAGTATGATAGGTTCTTTGTAACTTCAATAGTAAAACTTGATATAAGGACATCAGTGCCATCCTTTTCTCAAAAAAGTTTGTCTTCTCTCTCATTTTCCTTCCATCTTCAAAACCAACCACCATCTCACTGATAAAAGGAAAGAAATGCCATGTCCTAATGTGCTTGGTAATTGGAGGGACTTGAATTTGGAAATGGGGCATTTATAAAGCACAGGAGGAGCCAGGAAAAAACTTTTACAATTGAACACTTTTAGTGATTTACAGCCCTAAACTTCATAAAAACAAAGGAATTCCACAATGTCTCTGGACACCTCTGAATGACTGTACACTGAAAAGGTAGTTTCATACTTGTGGGGAGAATAGCTGGGAATGCAAAGAAGAAAGTGCAGGGAGGAAAGTTTTGCCAAATTCATGTGTTCTTGATTTATTTTTTAATAAAAATTAAGAGGAATACTGCCAAGTGTTCTTCTGTCTATCTTTAACTCATACATTTCCTGTCACCATCATTCATCTTAGGAATGTCCCTCCCAACCTTATTTGACTCTACCTCCTTTTGTGTCATTGTTGGTCATGGCAAAAATCCGCAAGATCACCAGGGACCCAGAATTTGTTTTTGTTCATTGGTTTCATTGGTTTATTTTTAATGTGTGTTTGCTTTGTTTTTGTTTGTTACAGGGAACATTCCCTGCCCTGTCTGTCCCCACCAAAAGCTCTCAGTTTGTTTCCAGGAAATGTTCAAGTTTTCAATTCTACAGTCCTAATCTCCATATACTCACACTCTCACTTAGCATATTATGGCCCCACATTAAATTGTAAATGGTATTAGGAAAGCACATCACTTTAACCTCCTATCAATTACCACTGCCTCAGTATGAATCAGGCTATCTGTCTATTTCTAGGAAAATTAATCACTCCTTCCTCTGACATTTGTCATATATTCCAGTTTTTCTAAGCACTTTCTAATTTCATGTAATTTACTCTTTTCAAAAGGATGATTCATTAAACTTTTACCTATTTTATTTGTGTACATTCATAATATTTTACATTAATTGAAGTGTTTACCAAAAAAAAAAATCTTGTGTCAAAGCATATGTCTTGCATTTTCAATCTGAAAGTATAGTACAAGCCCAAGGAGTTTGCGTGTCACCTTTTTTCAGCAGTCACTGGGATGTGCTATAGTGGTTTGCACCTATGGCTAAACTCCCCTTCCTCTCATGATGTTGCCTCAAAGGCAGAGGTCATAACTGGTTCTTAATAAGTGTTTGCTTCATGATTAGTGGATTCCAAGTGAGCTACTAAGTTTGGATTTAAGAGACAAATGAACCCAACGATATGTGAAGTGGTCTGGATGTATGTGATCTAGAGAATTAGAATAGAGAATTACTAGAAAGTGGTCCCAAACAACTGACCATAGCAGGAGACTTCCAGAAGAGTAGTTCCCAACTGGTGATGATTTTGTCCCCTGTGGAACATTTGGCAATATCTGGAGACATTTTATGGTTTTCACAATTGAGGGTGTGCTAGTGGCATCTAGTAGGTAGGGTCCAGGGATGCTGTTTAACATCCTACAAGGCACAGAACAGTTATGAAGAATTATCTGACCCAAAATGTCAATATGGAGGTTGGCAGATCCTCCTTTGGACACTGAGTAAGTGGATTTGGGGAGGAAGGTTGGAGGTGGGCCAAAACAAGAAAATAATAAAATAACATGTACTGTGTATTCCAGGCTCTAGAAGAGTGTTTTGTATAGATTATCTCTTTTAAACCTGACAATAATTCCAGGAGGTAGAAATTATTACTACCCTATTTTATATGTGAAAAAAACTGAGAATAAGTTACTTACTCAAGGTCATATAACCAGTAAAGCTGGCATTTGAACCCAGGGTCTCCATACTCTCCTAACCACTCCAATAAATGCTATGTCTCCTGGAGTTACCTCTTAGATTCTCAACTCTATTTAGCGAAATTAAAGAAAACATGTAGATGCAATAACATATTAAAATGCAATAAGAATAAAACAAATTTAAAAAGCATCATGATAAGAAAAGAAAAAATTATAAAATGCCAGAGACACACATGTGTGTAGAAATCACACACTGGTACACTAAACTGAAGTTGGCCTTCGAAGTTGGCTTTGATTTTCCAAGTGGACTAAGCAAAAAGGGAATTGCAGTCAGTTACAAAATGTATTGTTCATAAAATGAAAAGCCTACCAATCTTATAAAATTAAACATACTCTTACCAAAGAATCCAGGAAATGCACTCCTTGGTATTTACCCAAAGGAATTGAAAACTTATATCCACATAAACACCTGCATACAGATATTAATAGCAGTTTTATTCATAATTGCCAAAACTTGGGAATAACCAAGATGTCTTTAGTAGGTGAACAGATAAATAAACTGTGGTGTTTATTTAGTGTTGAAAAGAAATGAAAAGGCATAGAGGAAATTTAAATGCATATCACTAAGTGAACGAAGCCAATTTGAAGAGGCTACACACTGCATGATTCCCACACTATGACACTCCATAGAACAAAAGCATGGAGACAATAAAAAGATCAGTGGTCCCAGGGATTGGCAGGGAGGGAGGAATGAATCCGTGTAGCACAGAAGATTCTTAGAGCTGTGAAACTGCTCTGTAGGATACTCTAATGGTGGAT
This sequence comes from Vulpes lagopus, assembly GCF_018345385.1. Lineage (NCBI taxonomy): Eukaryota > Metazoa > Chordata > Mammalia > Carnivora > Canidae > Vulpes > Vulpes lagopus. The sequence continues at coordinate 36,523,646 of NC_054826.1, read as the reverse complement.
ATATTTCATTATACATTTTTCCACATCCATAGGCTGTACAACACCATGAATGAGCCCTAATGTACACTTGGAGCTCTGGGTGAGAATGATGTGTGAATGTAGGATCATCGAGTATAACAAATGTGCCACTCTGGTGAAGGATGTTGATAACAGAGGAGACTATGTACGTGTGGGGGCAAAAAGGACCTGGAAAATCTTTATACCTGCCTCTCAACTTTGATGTGAACCAAAAAATGTCCCTAGAAAGTAAAGTTTATATGAAAATGAAAAACAAAATACCTCCCCCCACCAAAAAAACCCCAAACCAAAACAAACAAAGAAACAAACCACCACGAAAAGATAAAACAAAACTAAACTCCACTAGTTACTCAGGAGGAGTCAATGTTACCAGCACAGAGGACTGAGATATCTCTCTCAGCATCTTCTTCATAAGTAGGTCATTACTTGTATGTTCTAGAATATCTCCATAATAGATGATGAGTTTTGTTTGGCCATTTCTCTCAGCATCGCTCAGTGGAAGAATCCAAATCAGTTTGCTACAAGTGATAAATAACACATGGACCAAAGGAGAGCACTCCAAAGGGGCAAACCTGTCATGGTCTGGCTGAATTTAGACCCTCAGATCAGAAGCATGGATTGGTTGCAACACCACGAATCAGTCCTCTTGGGATCCTCACTTTACCTTTGAGGACTCAGTTTCCATACATGTAAAATGGGAATGTTAGTGTGTATCTTGTGAGATAATGGTTTCTAACTTTTTAATTCACTCAGTAAATGTTAGCTGGATGCTTCCTCAATATTTGCCACTGCAACTAAATGGCAGACAGGAAGATGACAGATTCCATGCCTGTTCTCACAGAGTTACAGTGAAACGGTAAAGAGGGATTCACTGACAAGTACAACATAAAATCATATATCCAACAAGTATTTACTGAGCACCTACAATGAGTTAGGGACTATTAGGCAATGGATATATTTATCATTTTGCTGTTGCTTTAAAACTGATCAATTTTCTTTTTTTGAATTCTGGCACTGAGGAAGGCTGAGTGAAATAGCTTAGTAACTAAGTGGAGCAGACCTGAAATGGGGAGAACTTTAGGGCTGCTACTACTATTCTAGAGGTCTTTACCTTTACTCGAGGGCGTAACATTCATATTGCAGTCTAAGTGAGTGACATTGTTCTGAAGGTGTGCAGGTGTCCTACCTACACTACCGGACTCCCTGGCACTTGAGCCGATGTAGCTAACCATCTAACTCTAGACAACAAAAATCATTTGGGTTGGTTCTGAGAAAAACAGCATCAAGTTTTTACAATAGAGGATAAACATGCACTTTACAAAGTCATGGTATTCCTTAAAATGTGCAGTGTTGAATCTATCAATCCCAAGATTCTAATTTGCTCAGTCAATATTACTAACCTCTCTGCCTTTCAGCGTTGGCAAAAGGTTGTCTTTCCTTGCTGATCACTGGAACATAATAGAGATTCATTTCTCTTCTGAAAGGAAGCTCTACCAAGAGAAAAGGGAAAGAGAATATGTTTTGTCACCTCTGAGCTAAAACTATTGTATTTCTCTAAAAGCAATCATCTGTAGACAGTACAATAGCATGTGCAGGGCATTGCATAGCGTTTGTTTTAATCGGTGTGCTTTATCAATTCCACCCCAGATTGGATTCATTCTTCTCCAGAAATCTCACCAAATCGAGTTTGATTTTTCCTATGAAATGACATTTGGCTGCACAAACATGCTCGACCGTATTGAAGGACACAGTCAAGAACACCAGCAACTCAGTGATATAATCCCAGCCCGGATGAGAAACATCAGAAGCTTTCAAACTCCCTACGCTTTTCCCTCTCAAAGTTCAAAAGGTCTAATTCTTTCCCACTTAGGTCTTGTCCATTCCCAGATCTGAGCTGGGAAAGGAGAATGCAAGAGTTTATTTTAAATTATATTTGGCTTTAAAAACACTGTGTTTTCAGTTCTGAGAATGAACAAAAGGGAAGTGCAGTTATCTAAAGAGACATAGAAAAGACAGTGCTCTCAAAATCATGCCACGATCTGTACTTGTTTTGTCATCCTACTACTAACTCTACCTAGTGTACTGTTAGACAAGATACATTATCCAGAGCGTCTGCTTGACCTAGAGGGAATTTCTATCCTAAAACAGCAAATATTTATGTGGATCTAATTGATGTTCACATGAAGTTCAAAGAGTTTCAGAGATAAGATGTTTAAAGATATCCAACTATTCTCTTAAGGGCAGATACAGTTGATAATAATCTAGAGGATTCATTAATTTCATTGATAACACATATTTTAAAAAGTAAACATGAAGTTAGAGCTTGTCTTTTGTCCAAAGGCTGATAAGTAAAAATGTGTTCCAGTTTTTTTTTTTTTTTTTAAGATTTTACTTGTTTATTCATGAGAGACACAGAGAGAGAGAGGAGAGGGAGAAGCAGGCTCCTCATAGGAAGCCCGATGTGGGATTCAGTCCTGGGACTCCAGGATCACCCTCTGGGCCAAAGGCAGGCTTTAACCGTTGAGCCACCCAGGTGTCCCAGTGTGTTCTAGTTTTTATAGCAAGTTTAGACATCAGGGATTTTTATACATCTCATTGAGAAAACAAGTTCTATTCACACTTTTGAGAAGCAAGATTTCTTATCAAGGGAGGCAAGACTGTAAGAAAAACCCCTAAAAATGGAAAGGCCAGTAAATGCACAATGAATCAAATCGATTATTCTTTTTGTGCCATTATGAGCAGATGCTAGTTATAACCATGATCACAATGAGGTGACAGCTACTGCGTAAGATTTGAGATCACCTAGACCATGTTTTGTGATTTTTTTGAAAGAGGCATAAGATGACTATGACAACAGGCTATTATTAATTACTATTCATTTAATCAAGGAAAGATTCATGGAGAAGAAAAGTAGGCTTTTAGACCGTGTCCATTCATATCTATCTACTTTAAAAACAAGCATGAAAGGCATTAAACTTAGCATTTTGTTTTGGTTGCCTAGTCAATCGTACTATCACACCATGCAATGGGCACTAAGAGTTTTCTTTTGAGCTATGCCTTCCAGAACAAGACCAGCAAAGAAATGGCCTTTGAAGAAGAGATCAAATGCTTCATCATTCCATGTGATTTGCTTTCAACATTGGCATTGAAACAACATGCAGAGGCATTTCTCTCCATATTTTAATAAGGGCACATTTTTAATTGTCTAAAAAGCTTCAGGGTAGTACCTGAAAATAGAATATCCCTAAGATGCTAAGATCTATTTCATATCAAATGACAGTTGTTTATTTATGACATCAATTTATTTTTCACTTTGCAATTACGTAAAAATAGCAATAACATAGCAAGTGAGATGATGCGATTGATCTGCATGCTGAATTATTCATTCGATTTCAGTTGTTGACTTCACATCAGACATCTCCTGATGTACGGTGCATAAATCATGATGAGTCTTTTGCCACAACCACTCAAAGAACCTATCTGATGCTTTTTGTATCCATTTATGCATATGGCCTGGAATTCCTGGTATCTCCTTAACTAGGTCCAAAGTGGTACCATATATCAAATGCTGAAGGATGGGACTCCAGCAAATGGTCTCCAGGAAGTGGCATTCTCTTCTGAGGAAGGTCAGTTAGCTGATACTGACCACACTAGTTTGCAATTTTCCAGATTTGCTATGTAATCATACTCATGGCTCTAAAATCTCAGCAAGTTACCAAAGGCACTGGTGTGGAGTGATTTTGAACAGTTGGATTAAACTCTAACCAGATTACGGTTGCTGGAATGGTCTCTACCAAGCACCAGACCAAATGCCCTGCCTTCACGTTGTGTGAACTTAAAGGGTACTTGATTAAAAACTTCTCTCATTATCTAGATTAAGTTAGGGTGCTTGCTATATGATCTCATGATGCTTATATTTCCCTTTATATCATGCATTCATGATACTTGAGCATTATTTCTAGCTTTGGATCATTTGTCCTGGAACTAAACACCACTATACTTTTAGTCTCCTCACCTAAATACAGACATACAAAAGACACTTGATAAAAATATTAACTGAATAAGTAAAAGCCATTCTCATTACTCAGCTACAGCCTTCTGGGACAGTACAATTCTCTTCATAGATGAAAAGACATTTGCCAAATTTAAACAAATATGCTGTAAAACATCAAATACCACACTATCATCTGGTCCTCTACCACTTTTTAATCCTCTTAATACTCTCCTAGTTTGGCTAAATTTCTCACTTACCTTAGAAAATTTCACCCTGGTAAGAAACCACCATTTCCTAAAGAATCCTTCCATGGGAATACTGTGCCTCTGTCCTTGTTTCAGACAGCTGAATTTGCAATATAATAAGCAGATATATTAGCCTAAGATTTTTTTTTAAAGGCATATTTTCATGGTTTAACCCTCCCCAGCCCCCATTCCATGCCCAAATTCAAAGAGTGGTTGTTTTGGGATGGTAAGATAAGTGATTTAAAAATTTTTTTCCCGTATTTTCCATATGAATTTAAGAGCAAGGATTTCTTACTTTTTGAAGCAGAGGAAAAAAAAAAAACATATTTCCAGACAAGGAATTACAAGATTAGCAAAGTCAGCAATACTTAGGCTCTGAACTAGATTTTATTTTATTATTTTTTAAAAAATTTTTTAACGATTTATTTTTGTTTATTTATGATAGACAGACAGAGAGAGAGAGAGAGAGAGAGAGAGAGAGGCAGAGACACTGGCAGAGGGAGAAGTAGGCTCCATGCAAGGAGCCCTACGCGAGACTCGATCCCGGGACTCCAGGATCACGCCCTGGGCCAAAGGCAGGCACGAAACCGCTGAGCCACCTAGGGATCCCCTGAACTAGATTTTAAAAAAAGAAAGATTAAAAAAAATAAAATAAAATAAAATAAAGATAAAGATATAATCATATCTATTCAGTAACGTAAACCTCAGTCTATGAATTTCTCCTGCGTGCTCAGGGCAGCAGTGGCAATTTCAAAATTACTGTCCTAGATGTTGGTAAATTTCTGTCATTTGTTTATATGGTGAATTTTAATATTTTTGTTCACCTAACTGCCTTCCTTCTGATACTAAGGACCTGGCCTATAGTAGCTATTCAATAAACATTTGTTGAACTAAAACACAAGTGAATAAATTTCATCAGAAAACTGAGTTCTGGTCAACTATATTCGACAAAGCAGGAAAGACTATCCACTGGAAAAAAGACAGTCTCTTCAATAAATGGTGATGGGAAAATCGGACAGCCACGTGCAGAAGAATGAAACTAGACCACTCTCTTACAACCATACACAAAGATGAATTCAAAATGGACAAAAGATCTAAATGTGAGACAAGAATCCATCAAAATCCTAGAGTAAAATACAGGCAACACCCTTTTTGAACTTGGCCACAGCAACTTCTTGCAAGATACATCTATGAAGGCAAGGGAAACAAAAGCAAAAATGAATTATTGGGACTTAATCAAGATAAAAAGCTTCTACACAGCAAAACAAACAGTCAACAAAACTCAAAGACAACCTACAGAATGGGAGAAGATATTTGCAAATGACCTATCAGATAAAGGGCTAGTTTCCAAAATCTATAAAGAACTTATTAAACTCAACACCAAAGAAACAAACAATCCAGTCATGAAATGGGCAAAAGACATGAAGAGAAATCTCACAGAGGAAGACATAAACATGGCCAACAAGCACATGAGAAAATGCTCTGCATCACTTGCCATCAGGGAAATACAAATCAAAACCACAATGAGATCCCACCTCACACCAGTGAGAATGGGGAAAATTAACAAGGCAGGAAACAACAAATCTTGGAGAGGATGTGGAGATAGCGGAACCCTCTTGCACTGTTGGTGGGAATGTGAACTGGTGCAGCCACTCTGGAAAACTGTGTGGAGGTTCCTCAAAGAGTTAAAAATAGACCTGCCCTACGACCCAGCACTTGCACTGCTGGGGATTTACCCCAAAGATATAGATGCAGTGAAACAGTAGGACACCTGCACCCCGATGTTTATAGCAGCAATGTCCACAGTAGCCAAACTGTGGAAGGAGCCTCGGTGTCCATCGAAAGATGAATGGATAAAGAAGATGTGGTTTATGTATACAATGGAATATTACTCAGCCATAAGTAGTGACGAATACCCACCATTTGCTTCAACGTGGGTAGAACTGGAGGGTATTATGCTGAGTGACGTAAGTCAATCGGAGAAGGACAAACATTATATGGTCTCATTCATTTGGGGAATATAAAAAATAGTGAAAGAGATCATAGGGGAAAGGAGAGAAAATGAGTGGGAAATATCAGTGAGGGTGACAGTACATGTCACTCCTAACTCTGAGAAATGAACAAGAGATAGTGGAAGGGGAAGTGGGCAGGGGGTTGGGGTGACTGGGTGACTGGCACTGAGGAGGGCACTTGCGTGATGAGCTCGGGGTGTTATGCTATATGTTGGTAAATTGAACTCCAATTAAAAAAATAATTTAAAAAAAAAGAAAAGAAAACTAAGTTCTGAGAGGTTAAATTACTCAGAGACATCATAACTCAAAGTACATTGTTGAATATTTCCTGAGCCCCTTGCCTTTACACCCAAGTGTGTACATGTCCCTACTCACTGAAACTTGATTTTCTATGGTGTACTGTGCAGATACATGGTATCAGAGTATTGCTGTCAGATGCAGCAAACTTACTCCCCCAGCCTGTCTCACCTTTACTTCTCGCCAAGCACTGGGCTCCAGATACCAGGAAAAGGGAAGGGGAATCTTGCCAAGTGCTAAGGGAAGTCTGCGTTGCCTGGCTGCCAATGCCTGGGATTTGGCATGCTAAGGCATCTGTTGTGGTTGTGGATTTGGGTTGAGTGATTCCTGCTGAAAACACTGTGAATAATTCTAACAATGTCACTGCATGCTGTTGCCCTGGTCTTTCTCCTCTCTGGGTCATGTTTCTAGCCACAGATGATTAGTAACAAACACTAATCAGTAAACTGGTCAGAAAGACAAAGCCAAAGCTAAGGTCTGCCAAAAGTATGCTAATAAGATAGCGAGTTCTCATTTTGTTTTTCGGTAGAGGAGAAGAGAATGGGAATTAAAAATGAAACAGAATAGCAAGAAGCGGATCTTCTGACAGGTTAAGCATCATCAACCTTCCTTGTTTTCTAGAGTTAGAAAATAAAGTCTTAGAAAGTTTGTGCCACATTATTTTTTCCACATGTGGGTATGTGATAGAGTAGGGATCTCCCAGAAGGCTTAAATTATGGTCTTGCTTCCTCATGCTTGGTGGCTTTCCATGTTGGTTTGTTGATAATATATGTTTAAACAAAACAAAACAAAACAAAACAAAACAAAACAAAACACATCGTTGGTCTAAAAATACACCTGCACTTAATGGAGAACTTTCTCATATACATCCCCCATCTTCCCCAGGCATCAGGAGCAAAAACTGTCTTTTTGGGTTAACAGAGCCAGTGGGAAGGATTGCAATGTTTATGTTTAGCCCCATCCAAATGTCATCTTATAAGAGGATCATGAAAAATGAGAAACTTTAGCTCTTTGCTTTTTTAATCCTATGGTATTCAAATAAGAATATTTCTTACTTCCATTGGCACTCTTACCCCACAATTTTTGCCCACAAAAACCACTACATATGAACTTGATCTGTGTTTTGGCCATATTTCATCTTAAGAAGCAACAGCCCTCCCACATCCAAATTTATATTTCTTCTCTTTGCAAAAAAGTAATCATCATCATCATCATCATCGTCATCTTTAACACCGAGTTCTTACTATATGCCAAGCACAAGATTAGATAATTTACACACATAATTTAATTTTTTAAAAAGCTCTATGAAGTAGGTACTATCATTACATCCACTTTACAGATAAGGAAATCGAAGCTCAGAGAGGTTAAATCACTTTTTAATTGTCATGTATCTTATGAAAAGCAGAGCTGAATGCCAGTGCAGGTATCTGATCCAGAACTCATGCTCTTATAATTAGAAGCTTGAGAAATCATAGCATTCCCAAGGAAGAGAGGACCTGAAAGTTCACATGTTCCTGAAATTCTTCACCTAAGTGGTATATTAAATTCATGTGGGAAACTCTTTGGAAACTGGTGCTCTAATCTCATTTGAATCAGAATTTGAGGCAATGGGACATGGGTATTAGTATCTTAAGAAAAAAACTCAGATGATTCTAGTTGAAGCTGGGATTAAGATTTGGTTCCCAATTTTCACCAAAGACAGTGTCATCTGGACTGCTTTAAAAATATATATACACATATATAATAGCTTTATTGAGATGTAATTCGCATATCATACAGTTCTTCCATTTAAAGTATATCATTTAATGGTTTTTAGTATATTCACAGAGTTGTGCAGTCATTTACCACAATCAACTTAGAACATTTTCATAACCCCAAAAGATATCCCATATCCATTAGCAGTTGCTCCCCACTTTCTTCCCATAACCCCCAGGCCTAGGCAACCACTAATCTACTCACTATAGATTTGCCTATTTGGGGCATTTCATATAAATGAGATCAAATAACATGTGGTCTTTGTGACTGCCTTTCTTCATTTAGCATAATGTTTCTGGGGTTCATCCACTTTGTAGCATATACTTTTTTCTTATGACTAAATAATATTCCACTATATTGAGTTACTTACCTGTGTTGTGTTTTGAAGAAGATAATATAGTCCTTAGACCTACCTTTTCAGAATCTTTGGGGTGGTGCCAGGTGTTCCAGTGGTCATTTGAATTTGAGGATTAATGACTTCTTATTCATCCACTTACACATTTGTGCATCCCTCCCAAATATTGTGCTGGAATATCACCCCCCTGAAGAACTTACTGCTGTTTGCTACTATTTCATCTGCGGCCAACACTGTCAGAAAGTTTTCCCGTAGCTTAGGTCTAAAATATTCTTTCTTTAGAAAAAAGATCTTTTTCTTGCTGGTCTTGGTTTCCCTTATGAAACCACACACATATCTCTCATCATCTCTCATCAGATGATGATCCCTTTGATGGATGACCTTCTGATGGCTCTGAGGATGATCCCAAGACTTATTTTCCCCAAATTAAACATTGCTCATTCTTTTGAAGGATCTTAGGATGAGGTGGTTTCGAGCTTGTTCATCTTCCTGTTGTATTCAGATTGAGCTATTCTTCAAACATAGTGTCATGAACAAATCATGAAATTCTGAATATGACTCAGGCTTACTTATGGGTTGAATGAAACCTAACATTTGTGACCCTAAAATAAGGGGCTTATAGGTGGTCAGGTCCAATTGCAGCATCACATGTGAAGTAACATAAGTTAGCAACAAAATCCACTAAAACATAAAAAATTCAAATCTTTAATGACTCTCAAAGGACAAGAGAAGGACATTTGTCTGTAAAACACACTGAAAATATTTTTTCCTCATTGATGTTATTCTATGTCCTGCACAGTGCTGATCCCTAATCCCCCGAAATTCTTTCTCACTCTCAACTCCCAAATCAAGTACTTTTTTGATACCTAGCTGTGGGTGCAGGACTATGGTAGGGGTTCATTCCCATCCATCCTTCCTTTCGGTCTTTTCTATTCTCTTTGATTGAATCTTGTCCCTTTCCAAATCAGACTTCCATTCTTAGCTTCCCCCGCCCCTACCCCCCATCCTGCATCAAAAGAGCCTCAGCCAAACTTGGAACTCTCCTTAGAGAGCAAGGTGAGAGAAAAACTGAGTGTACAGACAGAATTCCCCACAGTGAGTGAGGAAAGAGAAGTGCTATGAACAAATACGGTTTTGTTCGAGTCACACAAAAGTGAGGAGTAGTCTAATATAAGTTCAGTACACCAGGACATATCCATCCTCTCAGAATCTTCTAAGGCCCAGGTTCCCCAAAGTTTTCACATAGAACTTAGGGTTACAGGACTCTAATGATGCTCTAAGGAGTTTTCTTTCTCTGTGCTCCTTAACTCTCATTAAAATTGTGTCATTCACAATTGAGATGGTTCCATTTCAACCTCATTTGAAATCCCTTTTCCTTCGAGGTACAATGTAAGCCCCTAATGATAGAGTTATGTGCCTTCAAGACAAATATCAAAAAAGGCCTCCTGAACATGTATTTAAAACAAAACAAAACAGAAAACTAAATGAGTCCCCAGCAAGTATGCAATGCAGGAACATTTAAATTTTGATTGCTACACTAAAGAGAAAAGAAGGCAACCCATTGTCTTATACAAATTCTGAGCCTACAAGAGAGAGTTGTGAATCATTTATCTGTAACTAATTAATTAATCTGGCAAAAAGTTGCCACCTGAAAATTCAAAGAGCTCCTCAAAGAGTGGGTGTTTGCAATATTTTTAAGTCTTTATATTATTTATTATATTATAATTTTTAGAATATGTATCTTAGGTAACTTAAAAATAATTTTTATTTTATAATAAAATAACTGTATAACATTTATTATATTATCTATTGGGCTTCTTGAGCATCCTCCATGTGTAAGGTATCTTTAAGTCAATTTTAGATAGTTCAGTGTTAGCATTTTGTAAATCTTTAATAAAGCATGCTTGGATTGGAACAACTCTTCGGATCATTTTTGATCAATAAGCAGATAATTAATGTAATTTTTCTTAATAGGAAGGCAAAAATGACTTAGAAAAGCTCCAAATGGCTGCTTGAATTTGGGGGCAAACAGAATTCTACACATGAATGAGTTAAGGCAAGATATACTCAAGTACATACAACAATATTTACTCAGGTTTCATGTTGTGAGAGGACTACTAAGAAAGATTTTCAGTAGCCAAATAGGGATTCAGAAATCAGGTTAAGCACCAGGAAAGCCTTTGGGAAGCCCACAATATTAAGTCCTCTACTTGCATTTTCTCATTAGTCCTTATAACAACCTTATTAGGAAGATAATATATCTCTCAATCCTGATTCTGCCCCATACTAACTGTGTGAATGTGAACATATTATTTCACTTTTCTGTGCCTCTGTTCCTCATCTGTAAAAAGAACATAATAATAGCACCTCCTTCAAAGGCGGTCCAGACTTAATGTCCAGACTTAATGAATCGACTTATAGATATCTTTGGGAACTTAGCTAATGTTAATTAACACAGTAAGTGCTCAATTATTATTATTTCAGGAAGGATGGGTAGAAGAAGTAGTTAGGAAAGAAAGTATAGAAATGACATGGCCAAAAGCAAGAAAAAAAAAAAAAAGCATTGTGAATCAGAGAGAAATATCCCAGAAGGCCCTGCCAGATAATGATGAGAATGGGATTGGATAGGTAACATATGAACAGAGTAAAAAATGCCACAGGATGATTTTGCAGAGTAGTATAAAGATGAGTTAATAGTACTTAAGTTTTTATTTTTTTTATTTTTTATTTTTTTTGTACTTAGGTTTTTAAATCAGAGTGGGATTACAGGACTTCAAACAAGAGACTAGTGCCAATGCCTTGCAGCCAAAGATTTCTAGGAGGACATGTAGTTGAACAGTTTGGGTTTATTACTCTTGCCATGGGAGAGAATGCACACCATTGGGCACCATGGGGCATCTCAGTAAGAAGAGTTAGAAAGGACTTCATAGGATTTGGATCTGGAATTGAAAGAAAAGGGGTTTATTCTAGATCAGGTACTGTCAGAAAGTGGATATAATTCTATAATTGATTGTTTTAATAAACTTTATCCAGAAGGAAAGAAGACTTGAGTAAGGCTAACCTGAAAATAGGTAAAGAAGTAGCTGTTATTCATACTAACTGAAGGAAGGAGGTATTGGTATCTTTGTTGTTTGCACAGTGACCTGTTTTTGAGTTTAGCCAAAATTATGGGGTGGCCTTATCTTTTGTCTCACTTCCTTCTGGTCACAGAGTGTGACCTTGTCTGGTGTTAATGTTTGGTGAGAATGTTTTATGTCCAACAGAACGATATCATGGCCTAGTGTTGAGTTCCAGGCCAGCTCCTAGCAACACACAGTCCTAGTCATATATATATGGCTCAACCGCTGAGCCACCCAGGCGTCCCTCAGGTGATTCTAATGTGCAACAGATTTGAGGTCTAGTACCATAGGAGAACGGATCTATACTTCATGTGGAGTTAACAGTGCAAACTGTGATCTGGTTAACATCCCAATGTAGAGGGATGCCTGGGTGGCTCAATGGTTGGGTGTCTGCCTTCAGCTCAGGGAGTGATCCTGGGTCCAGGGATCAAGACCCCCCCTGAGCTCCCCGCAGGAAGCCCGCTTCTCCCTCTGTGTCTCTGCCTCTCTCTCTCTCTCTCTCTCTGGCTCTCATGAATAAATAAATAAAATCTTTTAAAAATCCCAATGTGGAGTTGGGGAGAGTTGAAGTGCTGTTTTGCAATTTGAGGTTCTTTCTGGAGAAAGAATAAAAAACAAACAGATAAATGTGCAACTTCTTTCCCTCAAGAAGGCATACTAGCATTCAATATCCCCAATCTCCCTGAGCATCATGGTAGCCAAGAATAACTATGAGGACAAACACAGACTTCCTTAATTTGATTGTTAAATGATAAAACAAATGAGCCGCCTCTAAAAGCTTGAATTTTGTGAAGGAATGTGCTCATGCAATGGGTCTTTTCTCTTCCTCCTATTACCTGTGTTCAAACAGAGAGGTATTAGATAGTTTACCTAATCCTTCCTTTCAAGTAACTAGGGATGAAAATGCCTAGTTGGGATCTGAATTTCATCCTTAAGTGGCTTATGAGGGTAGCAGAACTTCAGAAATCAGTAGGAAAACTTATGGGGAGCAAAACATAATTAAAACAAAATAAAGTGAAGGTGGCAATAGCTCTGTTGTTAAAGTTGCTCTCCAAAATAGATACTTCTCAGTTTGAGCAATAATGCAGTGTGACAGCCATTAAAGGAGTATACCACAGAGGCTCATGCAAGTTGCAAAACAGTAAAAAGCTATCAAATACTAGTGGGGTTTAAGAAGTTGTGTTGGCTTTTATTTTATTATTTTTTCACTTAAAATTTTGTTTTATTTATTTGAGAGAGAGCGAGAGGAAGCATGAGCAGGGGGAGCGGCAGGCAGAGGGAGATGGAGAAGCAGGCACCCCACTAAGCAAGGGAGAGCAGGATCATGCATGACCTGAGCTGAAGGCAGATGCTTAACTGACTGAATCACCCAGGTGCTCTGAGTTAGCCTTTAAATAGCAGGTGTGTCTCACCCACAAGCAAAGGCAGGAAGCAAGCAGAGTGTGGGGATGTGATTGGGCTTGGGAAGGCTGGCACCAGACAGGAAGGAACTGTAAATGATCACATCTCCATTCAGCTGATACATGTATGTCTCTTCCAGGAGAAAAGAAAAAATGTTCCATGGAAATTGCCTACTGCCTGTGTATAAGCCCAAACCTTGGCCCTGAAACTGTTGGCCAGCTAACTGGTGAGGAAATTGCATAGCACAGATTTCTCAAAGGGTCAGACACTACTGCTAATGGTCCATGAGAAATTGTTCAGGGATTCATGGATGGATATTTGCATTTTGGTTAGTTTTATGCTTATTGAAATGGGCCTTAAAAAATGTACACTGAGTAACACCAACTGACAAATATTGTTGCTTAGAATGGGACTTGAGTAGATATTTAAATAAAGTTCTAAGTATGTGACCAAAATATGTAGGGTGAGAGCAGTTTGGGGAATAATTGCTTCGGGTAGGAATGAAAAGAACAGGTGATTTAGGCCACTGCTCCACCTCTCACTAGCTGAGTGGCTTTGGGCAAGTCAATCAACCTCTCTGAGGTTCAGTTTCCTTATGTGTACTGTTGGGTGGCGTGTCGCATCCTTGGAAGCCAGAGGAGATTGAAAATGCTGGTCTTGATAAAGGTGATCTCACAGAACCAATTATCTGAGAACAGATTGGTTGTTATTTATAAAACACTGAATGAATGAAAGCACATTCACAAAAGTTAGTTGGTAGTTCATGGCTACTTATTAAGAAGCCAGAAGGATTTAATATTGACCCAGCAGTACAGGGTGGAGTGGGAGAACACATATTCCTCAGACCTTTCACTTTCTGCCCATCTCTTCTTTATCACGAGATAATCCTCATGATGGGGCTGGGGGGTGGGTCATGCTCACAAATAAACATATGTTAGCCTGGGACAGATTATTCCCCAAGGCAGAACTTTTTAGAGCAGCACAGCCATTATAGACATGGGCTATGGACACTGAGATTTGGGTTTGGATCTTTCTTTCTCAGTTATTATACTGCTATCAGGAACTGAAATAACAGAAACTGAGAGAACTCTAGGAAGGCTTAGTTGCCCCCTCTGTAAAATGTAGATGGTCATACCTACCTCATAATACATTCATTTCTTAACTGTGAGTGAAGACCATGTTTGTTTTTGCTCATCATGGCTGGACCTCAACAAATATTTTCTGAATGAATGAATGAACAAGTGAATGAGAGACAGTGAGGGGTAGTATTAGGTAATGCCTGATATGTAGCTCTCAATACGTGGCAATAGTAATGAGTGTTAATATTTATCATGGATATCTGTTTTGGTAACGCCAAACCCATGGGCTTCTGAGGTGAAGCATGTATGCAGGCATAAGTCATCATTTTGTAACGTCCCCACTCGTGACTATAGTGATTGCTTTGGAGATGAGCCAATGACCCAATCACAGCAGTGAGATATTGGCTAGGAGTTCTGGAAAGAGACCATCAACTTTTCCTTGTAGGAAGTGAGTCAGAGCAAACATAGGAACGTCATGGCCATTCCATGAGTATGTGGAGCCTGACAAAAGAGCCAGCATTGAGGGACAGATCACTGGGAAATGGAGCGAGAGAACCAGGTTCCTGGTGACACCCTTTGAGCTTTGTATCAAGCAATAGGTAAAGTCATACCTACCCTGGTCTATTTGATTACATAAACTTTATTGAAAGCTTCTTATTTCACTGCTTTTATACCAATTCGACTTATGTCAATTACAACAAAAAGAATTTGGAAATAGCAACATTGTTGTCATCATCATAAATAAAATAACAAAAAAACCCTAGGATCATATGTCTGCAAATCAGTGACTTAACATTTTTATTTTTGCTTGAGCAAAATTTGAGGGAGGCCTTGGCTTCAAGTTTCTTCCCCTGAAGATAGAACATAGCTACCTCTTTCTTGAGTGGCTCATGTTGGTTCTTTCCTAATGTTTTGAGCAGTGGGGATATGGCTAACATAGTTATTTAGAAAGGGAAGTACACACAGTATGCTCTTCTTTTAAATACTATAAAACATCCTGCATCCCTAGCAGAAATAGTTCAGCCACTCCCTTCCCTGGCAGTGATTGCTTTCAACATATCACTATAATTTTCTCCTCCCCAGTTGATCCGTATGGAACCACCTCCTCAAATCACAAGTGAATTACTCCTGAAAGTAGCATCTGGGCTCACAATTAAATTCGTTCACACATCAGAGACTGCCCATTACTGGACATTGGACACATGACATAATTTGAGAGTTAATCAACCGATACCTTGAAAATGAAATTTGAAGCATCAAGATGAAAGACAACTCCAAATTTTCCTTTTCTTCACTTGAGGGGTTCCAGATAATGTTCTATGACCTAAGAACTTAGAAACTATTTCCACGATATTCATTTGTATCCCCCAAAAGAATTACAGTAACTTGCTTTTGAAATTCATTTGCAATAGTTCTATTATGCAACTAACAATGTTAGGAATGTATAATCACTCAACAAGTATCTTTTTTTCTTTTTTTACTAGGCACATCAAGAGGAAAAGGAAGGGGGGGGACCTGGGTGGCTCAGTAGTTGAGCATCTGCCTTCGGTTCAGGTCATGATCCAGGGGTTCTGGGATCGAGTCCTGCATCAGGCTCCCTGCAGGAAGCCTGCTTCTCCCTCTGCCTATATCTCTGCCTCTCTCTGTGTCTCTCATGAATAAATAAATATTTTTTAAAAGTAAGAGGAAGGTACAAATAAGAATGAACCATGGTTCCTGCCTTCCAGAAGCTTACAGTCTAGGAGAAAAAAAAAACAAACACTAAGTGATGGGAAGGCCAGTTGAACTACAGGATAGCCACATAACCTATTCATGATAAAATTTTAAAGAGTGACCCTGCAACAATTAAATTCATTGGTTCTTAAATCCAACAGGTATGCATTTGAGATCCAGTTATTCCACTTGCTCGGGGTATCCTATCTAATTGAATCTTCAACTTTATTTTCTCATGTGTAGACTGGGTTAACAATAAATACCAAGTGTACATGGTTGCTCGCTGAGGATGAAAATAGCTCACACATGGAATGCACTTAGTGTCAGGCTTGGCATAGAGTGAACACTCATCATATTTTATAGTTTTTATGATTTTTAAGAATATTCAGCATTACTACTGAATGGTAGATAAAAAGGAGCAAAACAAATACCTTTTGTTTTAAGCAAACATCTTGCACCGACTATAGTATGCATCAAAACAACAAAATGCAACAAGAATTTGACAACCATTAAGCTTATATAGTGGCATATGTTGCAAAGACACAATGCTCTGTTGGACATATACTCTCTTGATGAAGAGAAGTCCTGAGTGTAAAGCACAGAAGGAATAAAGAAAGTTTGAAAAAAAAATTTATTTATCTACTAAAGGATCAGTTCTACTGACTAAATTCTTGTGTCACCCACAGAAAAGACAGAAAATAAAACTGCTAACATGAGGTCTGAGCTTGTCATAACTATGTCCTAATCCACAACTTTTTGAAAATTAACAATGAAAACAACAGCACCTAAGAATTATTAGGCATTCACTATATGCTATATGCATCTGGCATATATTAATAAGTAATAATAGCATTGATAGCTGCTAACATTTGATGGCTTATTATGTACAGGCACATACTTTATCCTATTTAATCTTCACAACTTTCTGATCTAGATTTTCTTTTCCTAATTTTCAGATGAGAAATCTAAAATTTCCCAAAGTTAAATAGCTTGGTCTAGGTCCACATAGATGGTAGGTGGCAGAATAGGAATTCCATAGTCCTAGGTCTTATTTGCTAAACTATACTCACTGGGGCCACAGGGAGGGGATACAAAGTTTAATATGATGTTTAACAGTCTTTTAAATTTACTTTCAACATGAGACATTCGACTTACTCCCATAGGCACATGTAGGCACAGTGGTTGAATCCCACTCAGAAAGTACATCTGAATATGCATGAAAGTGACTTTTGTCCTGGAAGGCCTTTGATTCCAGTTGGGTTTATAAAGACAGTCACTCACCAGTGCTGTACCTTGTGCGCAGTGGCTTGTGACACCATATCTAAACATGTGCCATGACCTACGATTGAAAGTCACTAGTCCAAGTTGAAAACTGAAGAGTACTGTAGGAGAGTTAAGCCACCTCTTGCAAATCCAAAACCCCGTCACCTCCATCCAGCTGTCTCCTTTAGGGGCCCCGGTCCTTGCTGAGAAGTCTTTCTTCAAAAGACTGTGCTTGGGAGGGCGGGATTAAACGTCCCCCGGCTGCCTGTGTTTCAGCTAGCATTAACGTGTAGGTGCCACTCCTGTAGCTGTTAACTTCGAGTTTAGCTTGAATCGTGGGATTGGGGGGGGGGGGGGACATTTAACTTAATTACTGCTAGTTTTGAGATGTCTGTAAGTAGGGTTGGCATGAATGCAACAGTATGGAAGACTTGGAGATGGGGTCACTTATCTGTGTTCCTATGGAAACTATCTGAATATTTGTTTTATGTGGATTTTTATCCAATTTTCAAACATGCTACTAAGGAGTGCCCCTCAGCTGCTGAGCAAGCACTAGTAGCTTGTATGTTGGCAGAATGGGCCAAAAGCTTAGTGTTGTGACCTGTTTTGAAAATAAAGTATCTTGAAATAATAAAAAACAAAACAAAATAAAACTGGGTAGTCAACTGGGATTGGTATACCCAGTCCTCTTTGAGGATGTGGCAACAATGAGTGAATGAGGAATCTAATGAAAAAAGATGAAGTAGTTTTCCCGAAGTGACATGTACTAGCTAAAAAATACAACAAGGAATCCTCTCCAGATTACTGGAAGATTTTAGACTATGGTCACAGTTCTCATCCCAACTTCTCCTCCAGGAAACCTATCTTTGGAGAATTATTATGCTATTAAAGTAAGGCACGTTTGGGAAGGTAGAGAGAATATGAGTTGAACCACAGGCACTCCAACCAGCCCATTATTTATTTTATGGCTATACTTTAGTGGGACTGGATGCCTTCATCTCATTTCTCAACTCTCTCCTTTCCACTCTACTTCCCAGTACTCTTGGGGTTTTATGATTTTAAGAGTTTAATGTTGGTCCATTTAAATTGGGAAGGCTGGGCCACTCACTCAGCATAAGGCTTTTATAATCTTAGTCACAAAGTGATAGATTGATTGAAAGCAAGACATAGTCCAGTTTCCTAAGGCTGTGATTTCCTCTTTCCAAATGATTTTGTAGCACTCTACCAGAGGAATATGTTATGTATCGATTCATCCTAGGAACTATCCTTCTGTAGCCAGTGAGTCTGAATGGTCAGGAGTTTGTCAATGACCAATTCTTCTTATGCAAGAACCGACAACCTGGACAATGAAGAGACCTACATTTTAAATAAAAAGACATAGAAAATGTAGGAAAATTTCCCCCCACATCCTGGTTGAAGCTTTGATATTAATTTTATGCAAACTATATAATAGACATTCAACCAACATTTGTCTTTTGACTGTTCATAGAATGATGCCAGGCACTTGGGGGGAATTCAAAAGAAATGGGAAGCAGAGGTCACTTCCTCAAAGAATGTTTACTCTAATTGGAGAGAAGAGATGTGGAGACAGCACTCATTAGACAAGTGCATTTCAAAGCAAGCTGCTTATAGTTAAGTAGCAATTAGGTAACAGAGACAAGTCAGAAAAGGGAGCTATCCATGTGGGCTAGAGTGAGGGGGAAAGTGCCTACTACAAGGGAAAAATGCAGGATTTTGACAGAAACAAAGGCTGATCAAGAAAGGAACTTTGAGTCAAGAATAAACTTGAGTAAATAGTACCGTGTTTTCAAGTGATATTTTGTAAAGCACTCATTACTCCCCTCCGACCTGTTCAATAGGGCCAGGGATTGGGAGGGAGTCTGAGAAGGACAGTTTTGCCCACTGTACAGAAATGGCTGAGAAATCAAGTGATTTCTGCAGAGTTCCATACCATATTAAACACATTCCCTGAGCTCAACTGACCTGTGATTTCCTCTTAAGCCATCAGCTTAAACGAATAGAAGGAAGTTGGCCCCTTTTTACTCCTCTGGGGAGAACATGTGCCAAGAGCTGGTAAATGCCAAAAAATTGAAGATATTATGTTTAATGAAAAGATAATAGTACATTTTAATGAGTACTTCTAATTTTCTTGATTTTTCAAATGAGAAGACAGGCTTAAAGAGATTATTGTGCCACTTGTCTCATCTGGTGAATCAGGAGCTCCAAAACAGGGTTCTCCAGTTCTAAGGTCCAGGTTCTTAATCACTTCTATCAGATGCTCCAAGGGAGAATGATACTAGTAATATTAGTAATGCCAGTATCACCTGAGAATGCAAAATCCCTGGCCCAACTCAAACTTACAGAATCAGAAGCTCAAGGGAGTGAGGCCTCACAATCTCTGTTTGAAAAAGCCCTGCATGTAATTCTAATGCAGGCTCAAGTTGGAGAACTATACTGCTTACACCATTTCTCTGACTATTGAGCTTAAACGAAGTTCAGCATAAACAGGGAGAGCGAGGAAGAAAGATCTTTTAAACCGAACATCGATGGGAATGTTTTTAGTATTTCTGAACAGCTGATGAGTCTGCACCTGCTAAGGGGTCTACAAATGGAGCTTCTGTTTGTGAATGAAGGCACAGGCTGGACATAGGGACCAATTTCTGGAATGAAAGCCATTACCTTGGAGTGGGTAATGGCTGCCAGGCAGAGGCTACAAGCCCAGCTCTACTATCAATGAGCACTGTGACCTTGGACACAAGGGTCCTAATTGGGCACTTGGGCCCTAATTTCCTCATCTGTTCCAGAAGTCCACTGGGTTACACAATTTGCGTTGTCCCTTTCTGTTCTAAAACCCTTGTCTCTAAGGCAATTGCTGCAGAGCCAGGACAGAATTAGGCACTATATTGAGTGGCAGACTAAGAAGCCAGGAAGAGAAGATGACTCAGAAGGTTTAAAAGAGTCAGGAAACTTGATTATTAGAGACAGTGAGGGTGGAAGCTAGGAACATTTCAGACAGGAGGTTGGGGGGAGACCATGCCTTCCAGATGGAAGAGTTGGAAATTGGGGACAGGTGCCAGATGTGCTTGTGAAGTTAACCTGAGGAGCTGGATTTGAATACCATAGAGACAAGTAAGCAAAACTCTCAGAGAGTTTTCACTTTGACAATGAGGTGGAGCCATCAAATGCACAGATTATTGTTTTTCCCTTAACTTAGCACAGGAGTTCTCAGCTAGGGGCTATTTTGTCCCTCAGGAGACATTTGGCAATGTCTGGAGCAGTTTTTGGCTGTCACAACTGAGTGTGTGTGTCGGGTGGGTACTAAGAGTCGGGTAGGGAGAAACCAGGGATTCTGAGATGCTGCCAAACATCCTACAATTCACAGGACACCTCCTGCCTCCACGACAAGGGATTAAATGGCCCAAAGTATCAACAGTGCCTAGGCAGAAAACCCCTTCCCCAGCAGAGGAGCCCTGGCCTGATGATACATATTAACTAGTTTATTAGATAACCAGAAGCAGCAGATAATGACTACCATGCTACATAGGGTTCTGAGCACCCTCCAAACCTGCTGTCACAGCAACCCTCTCTGCTTACTTAAAAAAAATTTATTTTTTATTCTTTATTTTTCAAAGATTTTACTTATTTTGAGAGACACAGAGAGATGTAGGCAGAGGGAGAAGCAGGCTTCCCATGGGGAGCCAGATGTGGGACTCCATCCCAGGACCCTGGGGTCACATGCTGAGCCAAAGGCAGACACTCAACCACTGAGCCACCCAGGTGTCCCAAGATTTTATTTTTTAGAACAGTTTTAGTTTCACAGTAAAATAAAGCATAAAGTACAGATTGCCTCTATATGCCCTTGCCCCCACATATGCAGAGTTTTTCCTATTATCTGGGCTCACTTTTTGGTAGCTTTTTACCTGTAAGAAACAGAGACTTCTAGAGCCTTCAGTACTCAGCTAGCAAGGTGCAGCACTGGAATTTGGAGTGGGATCAGCAGAATTTGAGAGCCAATGCTCTCGTGCACGGCCTGGTTCTTTCCACCACCCTGCTGCCTCCCTTGCTGCGTGACCCTGTCAGCTCTGCTGTGAGCACCTGAGGCAAAGAGGGGCAGGCCGATTCTGTTTCCAAAGCCCTAGAACCCTTGCTTTCAGAGCTCCCCTCCCCACCCTGCCCGCTGTCTACTTCAGACTCTCACTCTTCTTTTATCAAATGAATCGAGAAGAAGCTAAGGCGTTGGACAGGGATCCCAAGAAAACAACTGTGTGAAAACCGTCTACACGAAAGTATTGTTTTCTCGGCACTTCATGCCTTTGTGGCCTTTCCTCGTTCTTTCCAGAGGAGTCTTGGGCATCAGCTGATGGGAGAGGTGAACCATGAAAAATGCTGGGTTCCAGTCAAAGTAATTCCATTAGGGGCAGAAATGGCTCTCTGAAACACCAGGGAGGGAAATCATTTGCAGCGTACCAACAGCTGGGCTCAAGTGACATCATCGCCAAAATCAAAGGAAATGAGCTAATCAGATATGCAGAAAAGCTCTTTTTGTTTGCTTGCTTAGAAAGTTACAATTTGCTTTTTCAAGCTAGAGGTGAAAAAAAAAATCTCTTTGAAAAATTTTGGCCCTGCTCTTTCGCTTCTTTAAATTGTTTTCAGTTATCAGAGCAGACGTGAAAATAAAATGCTTGAAATGTTCTCAGGTCACTGCATATTAGGAGGAATTACCACAGGAATGTTATTTTCACAGATTCCTGCCACACATCTGATGGTCCTCAGCCCCCTGCCCTCCTCAAAGGAAAAAACAAAAGGAGACAAAAGTTATCCATTGGTCTTTGTACACTATACCCCTTCCCATTTTGACCTCTTTCTGTTTCGTTGCAAGCTCATCCAGTCCTATGATTGAGTAAATACATATTAAATTAAGGGTAGAAGGCTAGTGGTAAAATAGAATTAAACAGCATTAAATAAAGGAAGCCAAAGGCAAGGAATTCAAAGTGATCTATCCGATAAGGGCAAAGAGGGAAATCCTGCTGTTCCCCAAGGATAGAAGCAGGGGATGTGCCAGGCAGGCCTCAAGTTTTGGAACATTTGTATCGGCAGCAAGAACATGCAAGAAATGAAAGCCTTTGGGTTCCAGTAAAACCCATCTTCTGTTTTTCCTGGACTCTCATCACAGTGCTAAGCTGGGAAAGCAGAGCAGGATATTATTGTCACATGTAGTGACTCAGCTTAGCTCTCACCTAGGAGTTATTCGAATACTCTCAAGAAGAAAAGCTATGAAGGCTGATGCTTTGCGGTGAAAAGGTGCATTGATGGAGTCCGTGTCTCCAGTTATAGGGTAGATGGAGCAGGGTTCAGTTAATGTAAGGCATTCCCTTCTACTGAAGTCATCCCAGAACCATGTGAGTTAGCCAGGCTTAGAGACAGTTCAGCTGTGAAGTGCAGTATGGTACCCCTAGTGGTGGCCATTTACAATAGGGCCTGGATGGACACCTGAAAGTGCTAGGGCCCAAATGACATCTGTGCTCTGGTGGGCCTCACAGGCCCAGGCACTGTGGGTGGCAGGGAGGCTGCACAAAGCAGAGATCCTCTCTGTGCCTGCTAACACGAGGACTCTATTTAAGCTACTATTAAGAGAAGAGACATTTTAGGCCAATCTATTACAAAGATAACTTTACAGTTCCTCTTTACCTCTCTGTTAAGAATATTTCCTTTATTTATTTTTTTGATGAAGAAAGGAAATAAAAGTTTCTCTATAAAATGAGTCTCTGGAAGAAAATGCCTGTCTCTACAAATAGCCAACAAAAAAACCAAACAAACCAATTAAAAAGCAGGCAGAGGACTTGAGTAGACACTTCTCCAAAGAAAATATACAAATGGCCAATAAGTACATGAAAAGACGCTTCACATTACTAATCATTAGGGAAATGCAAATCAAAACTACAATGAGATACCACTTCACCCATTAAGATGGCTACCATCAAAGAACAGAAAATAACAAGGGTGTGTGAAAATGTGGAGAAATTAGAGTCTTTGTGATCTGTTGTTGGGGATGCTCAATGTGTAGCTACTGTGGAAAACAGTATCTCATAGTTCCTTAAAAGATTGAAAGCAGAATTACCATATGATCCAGCAATTCCATTTCTTCTATATACCCCAAATAATTGAAAACAGGGTCTCAAAGAGATATTTGTACACCCATGTTCCTAGTAGCTTTCTTTATAATAGCTAAAACGTGCAAGCAATCCAAGTATCTGCAAACAGATGAATGGAGAAATAAAATGTAATATATATATATATATAATATTCTTCATATAGTAGTATATTAGAATATACTAGAATATATTCTAGTAGAATATATATCAATATATATCAATATAGTAGAATCAATATAATAGAATATTCTTCAGTCTTAAAAAGAAAGGAAATTTGCATACATACTGCAACGTGGATGGACCTTGAGGACAGTATGCTAAGTGAAATAAGCCAGTCACAGAAATACAAATACCTCACTTATCTGAGGTACCAGAGGTAGTCAAAATCAGAGAGACCAGAGGTAGAATGATGGTTGTCAGGTGCTATGGGGAGGGAGCAAAATGGGTACCAGGTGTCAGTTTTGCAAGATAAAGTGAATTCTGGAGATGGAGGGTGTTGCTGGTTGCATGACACTGTGAAAATGGACTTAATATCACTAAACTGTACACTCAAAAAGGGCTAAGCCGTTTTCTCAGGAGGTGGATTCCATGATTGTCCCCATTTTAGAGATGGGAAAACTGATACACAGAAATGAGGTCAACTTACCTTGGACACAAAGCTAATTATTGGCAGGGTGAGGATTCAAAGCCAGGCAGGTGTGCTCTGGAGAGGTCATGCTCTATAACCACTGAGTCACACTATGAAATACAAGTAATGCTGAGGATTTGGTGGGAAGTCTACACTGGAATACTTTGATTAAATAACATACTTAGTGATAGAATGGGCTGATACTCAAGGAGGCATTGCCTTTTGAAAACAGAAAAGTCTACCTATTTGTTTAGTTGGATTTGTTCTTAAACTTATTTTTATTTCTTCTAAAAAGTTGTTAAATACTCTGGCTGCTATGTTCAGTGGCTCTAGAAGCTGTTTGGAGCCGTAGATGGTAAAAGCTGAATGTTGATAAAAGATGCTATGCTACTCTATATGGCCCAGGAGCTGGGGGGACAATGTTCTTGAACACCCGAAGGGTTTAATTTTACTCCACTCTATTTTAATATTTGGCACATATAACCTAAGTGGATAAGAATGGATTTGTTTGTTTTTGTGAGCTGTAGTATGTGTGTATATTAGTGTGTGAGTGTGTGTATGTGTGTGATGGGGAGGAGGGTGCCAGCTTAGGTTACAACATCTGCTCATAAGAGTTTTCTCATCCCAGTCTACTTAGATAAATCTACTGAGGCCTTCACACAAGGGACCCAGTGAAGGCCAAACAAATACAGTTCAGCAAACAAAAGGTGATCTTAAAGTAACATGGATTCTTCACTTGTATTTCTCGGAGTGAAGGGACTACCCGTTACACACCTGTCAAGAGCATAGTGTTGAGAGTGGGCACCAGACCCAGAATGCCTGGCTGTAAAGCCCTGTGCTGTCACCTACTAGATGAATAATTTGAAACAAATTTTTTAATGTGGTTAGAATAAGGGTTCATTTAGGATAAAACTACTGCACAGGATTGTTGGGGGATTAAAATGAAAGGAAATACAAGAAAGGTGCTTAGGGCACTGCCTGGTACGTGGTAAGTGGTCGATAAATCTTAATTTGAGATTTTATCATCTCATTTCCTCTTGTTCTCTGCAAGCCATGCACTTCTAAACCTTACCCCAAATACCTTTTCTAGTCCTTTGACTCCTCCTCCTCTTGCTGCTTCCCTATCTTCAAAGCCAAAGAAACCATTTTAAAGAGGGAAAAAAAAGAAAAAAAAGGTCAGAAAGAAATTGTGAACCAGAACTCTGGGCTTGAATGGGAGGATGTCTAGGAAAACGTACTTTTTCTTCATACACACATAAGGCACTGGACTCATCTCATTATCTTCACCACTGTTGGAAGCAAGCTCCAAAGAGCAATTAATAATAGGAGCTTTGGAATCAAAGGACTCTGGGTTTGAATCCTTGCTTTGCTGAGACCATAGCAAGGTTCTAAAGTTGATAGAATCTCAGTTTCCTCTTCTATAAAGTGTGATTGGTGATGCCCTCCCTGTCGGGTTATGAGGAAGTTTAAATACTGCAATGTGCTGGCCTATAGGAAGTAATGGGGAGTAAGTGGAAGTCACAGTTATTATGTTTTGGTAGTTCTGCTAGGAGCCAAGATAGGATGGGAAGGGAACATCAAGGTAGAGACTGTCAAGCCCTAACTCAGGCTCCTAGTAAACCTATTTTCAGCGCTGTCCCTAATACTGCAGCGCCTAGAACTTTGATTTTTAGCCTATCGACCCTTGCTGTTTTACCCAGAGTCCAAGAATCCAGCCTTTTCCGAAAAGCTAAGAAAGAAAAACAAAGCCTAATTTATAGGTTGTCACTTTCTGGGCACACAGAAAGCCCCTCAGAGGGCCCCTGAGCAGAGGACAGGGAACAGGGTGGGGGCTCGAGAGCGGAGAGGAGGGGGTGTGGGTCCCCAGGCCCCTACAGCAGGGCTGTCTTCCAAGTCTAATTGCAGCACATTCTTGAGATCTGCCGTCATTCACTGAGCCATGATGCAAATGCCTCAGCATTATGGGTGGAGAGGAGTTAGCGTATCTATGAAAGACACACAAAAACATATGCTGACCCCTTCAAACCTATGACCATATTCTAAGTGGAGCCAAACTAAATGAAATCAAGGTCTCTGTCCAGCATTTGAGAGCCAGTGAAAATAGGGACTCAGTGTTTCTCTAAATTCACAGAGTATATTACCTTAGTCATAAAATTGGGGACTTTCAAATCTAATTTGTTCAGCACTAGTGCTGTTGAAGGCTGGGCAGGGTTCCAAAAGAAATCACCTCCACGCAAACAGAGATTAGCAGCTCTCCACTGGAGACATATGGGAATGATTCCCTATAATCTCCAGTAATTGTGGCTGCATTACATTCAAATCCTGTTTTCAATTTTCTTAAACTTCTAGACTGATTGTGTTATTAAATCATGCTGGCTGATGTGTTTAATAAGGACCTATTAAATGTTTATAAAATTAGGGAAATAAATATGGGCTTTTAGTTGGATTGCCCAATGGATCTGGTAACCTATTGTTAAAATAACAGCCCTGCTGTTAAAACTGGGTCTCCTGACTACATACGTTGGGTACTCGCTTTAAAACACCATCCCAACATTCAAGCAGAGCTGTTTATTCTAACACTCCATTTGCAAAAGAATTTGGCTCCCCCTGCCCCCTTCCACTCCACAAAGAAAGAAGTATGCTCAAAGAAGACTAACTAAATGTAAGAGGTAGTGTCTCGGCCAACAAGAAATGTCACCTCCACTCCCAATGAAGTAGTGATAATACCGATTTCCAGAGAAGACCCGGAGAGACCAGTTTTGTTGTTGTTGTTATTGTTTGAGCATTTACCTGGCTGAATTTCAAGCTGGAAATTGCACTGAAGTTCTCCAAGGCCTTCAGCAGGAAGGAATGATCAGTTTTTAGAGGGGGGCAGAAAAACTTGGCAAGGATTTATACAGCAGGGAGAAGGAATAAAATCCATTCTTCAAACAGAGGGGTTTACTTAGGAATGATTTCCCTATCGAATCTTGGTGACCATAGATGATTTGAGTATAGTTCTCTGTGACATGGCTCAGGCTAGCTCAGTAGCCTCTCCCTCCTTGGCATTTGAAAACAAAGACTAGAAACACCTGCAGAGGAGAACCAGGCATGATTGGCTAATGCCTTCTTAAAACAGAAGGCGCATAGTACCCAGGACTGTGGGCTGCCAGGGCAGGGAAATTTGTATCCGGCTCTGTATTCAGTGCTGATTTGACCTGGGAAAAGTATTTCCTTATCTCTGAAACGGAGATGTTAACAGAATCCACCTCTAGGGGTTATCAGAAGGATTAAATAAGACTGTAATGGATGTCAACAGTGGTGTTCTGGCACATGGTAAGGGCCCAAACGTGGTTACTAAAAAAATGAGAAGTGAAGAAGTGGAGGTCATGGTCCAATCTCTGATCTCTTTAGAGTGCTAAAAATAATTACTATACGACGTTAAAAATAAATATTAATACAACATTAACTGTCTGAGTGTGCTCCTAAGTGTGGCATTAAACTCAGTACTGCCTGATTCTAGTCCAAAGCAATTCCCTAACACGGACACAAAACCATAACTTCAGTCCTCCCTGCCAAAACACTCTCGGCCACCTGGCCTCAACCACAGTTTCCTACACACTCGACCACAGCTCCAGTAATTCTGTTATCTTCAAGGCAAATGCAAACCCCACTTTCTTGGACGAATTAACCTTTGAGTTTCCCCTAAGGAGGAGGAGGGCCATTAAACAATCTTTCTGGCACTTAAAACAAAACAAAACAACAAACCACATCATTATCTTGGTATAAACACACCCCCTTAAAATATTCTAACAAGTGTGTACCGGCTCCCCCCATTCGCCCACTGTTGCCACCCCCCATTCCAGAATATTGTAAAGTGATGTGAAAGCTGGCCTGGTTCACATTAGGGGCTCTGAAAGGTTGGAGGAGAATTGGATAGAAGGTTAATATTTGGCAGAACCTTGTAAATGACCTGATTGTTATTTTATATTGCCTACAGTCTCCAAATCACTGCTGCTTGCCAGAAAGGCCCCAAGTGTGGCCAGGTAGTTACACACAGCAGTGTCACAAGCCAGCTCTGTGGAGGGACGCACTTACTCTGTGTGTGTTTGTGCGTGTATGTGGGTGTGTGTGTTTTCCGTGAGTGAGTGCACAGGCACCCGCTGTCTTTTCTTACACCCAGCCAAAATACAGCAGAGACCCAGCACAGCAATTATTTTACGGATTTTTTTTTTGGTCTGCCCTCAGGGGACCTTCTTCCAGTTTAATTGTCTAAGGGGATTGTTTCCTTGTGGGATTTTATTTCAAAATGTTCCTGTTAAAAATTTCTCTCTGAGAGGGAAGGCAGGAGAGGATGGATTTTTTTTTTAAATCTGAAACACATAAACCCACAATCACATCAAAATTCACCAAACTCTGTATCCTGAAATTAATAGAGGTGTTTCATGATGCATAGATTTTTAAATTATTTGTCTAAAGATATGTTTAGAATTGATTATATTAAAGGTGTATAAATCTTAGGTTCCCTGCCCCCACTCCCGTGCCTTGGAAATGAATTCAAGCAAACCAACTGAATTTTAAGTTAAGACAAACAGGGGGAGAGATCATTTGTCTCCAGTTATACATGAAATAGCTTATAATAGCGGATGCTGAGTTCATGAAGTATATGTTCGACCCCCTTTGATATAAATTCCATCATCAGCTCACAAAGAAATTGTATTTATGCATAAGACAGTGCTCTCTAACATGAACTCCTATAAATTATGAGAATAGAAAATCCAAATTTATAAGATGCCATTTCTGGATTTATTTTTAATGCTCTCTCCTGCATATTACCAAACAAATGCCACATTAGCAGAGCATGAAAGGCTTTTTACTGGCATAAGCTCCAGTCATGAAATTCACAGCACAGGCTGGGGGATAAGGGATTGCGAATGAAGAAGCAAGGAGAAAGTATGAGAGGGACCCGCTTCTGAGTGCTTGGGGGGTCCAAAGGCCTGCTATTTGCTTCAGTGTAGACAAACCGGTCATTTTCCTTTGAAGGAGGGTACATGTCTTGATCTATTAATAACAGTAAGCACAGGTGATTGTTTCTGTTTCCTATGAAATGAGAGTTTGTGTTTTCCTTCTAAACCCTACCGGTAGGGTCAGATCCAATTCTCCTCTGCATCTTTCACTAATTCCTTCAATTATTCATTAACTCATTTTTTCATCAAGTATTTATCAGTTGCTTAATATGTATCAACCAGTCAGCTAAGGAACTGAGGACACAGTCCAGCAAGAAGAGCAATGGAGGGTAGCAGTTAAACACAAGCTCTGGAGTTGGTCTGCCTGAGTTATGCATGAAGAAATAATAATAATAACAACAACAACAACAACAACAACAACAACAACATTGGCTAACACATATTGAATGTTTACTTGGTGACTGGCACTATTCTGAGTTTTTACATGTGGTAACTCATTTAATCTCATATACCTATGAATCTAGATACTTTTACTTACTTTAATGGTGAGAAAATTGACGTATTATTAGCATCATCATTTGATAAATCTCTCACTCATTACATACAAAGGATGCATTAAGATACTGGGATTCTTTCGTGGAAACTACTTGAGGAAGGGCCAGATTCAAGCAGTTATCAAGTGGTAGAGATACCAACAAGATCACCTGACTTGTCCAAGGCAAACCACCAGAACAGTTGAATATAAATTACTGCGGTCATTTTGTAGTTCAAGGGAGATTTGGAGGTCATGGGTGGGTGGGATTCAGTAATGAACTCTGAGGTCAGATGACAACCCAAGTCTCGATATGTAGCATATTGTCCTCTTGCTCAATTATTAGCCTCTCTTTAGGAAAGGCTTAAAGCAGTGCCTTGGAGCACTTAAGACTTTTGATTCTGTCCTCTTTTTAAAAAACCCAAAGGCTGTGAGGGCAGGATGCTAAAATGGCAAAATGCACAATACTCAAATGGCAACTACTCAGTAAGACCTGACTGTCCAAGGTGTGGGAACCAACCCTCTTCAGCCTTTGTTTTCAGGAATCAACTGTAGTTTGTTTACTGTCTTAGCTTCTGTCTCAGGCAAAGTTCTTGGTGGTAAGCAACAGAAACTGAACGAAGCTGACTTGTGCAATAAAAATAATTTATCAAAAGGATATAGGGTAAGCATGCCAGCGGGAACCAAGCTCAGAAACTACCAGCCTGGAAGGTGACCACAACCTGCCACAAAATGGTGTGAGCAGGACAGCGCTTCCTTCAGCATGGAGCACACTGTCTGGAACTTGTATATCTGGACCAGGGTGTCTTGCAATCATCCTTCTTCTGCTTTCCCAGAAACTACATTTTGCTGCGCCCACCATCACTGCCAAAATTTTCCATGGTCCTGCATCTTTGTGGCTCTATGTCTGGGTACAAAACCGGAATAGATACATATGATTGACCAAGCTCAGGTGCATGCCCTCACTGTCAGGGAAGTCTTGAAAGCAAGTTTCTGGCATTTTTAAATTCTGTAGAGTAAGAAAGACTCAACCTGCCTCTAAATATCATAATGTATAGGGATTGCAAAATAACAGGGAGAAGGTTCAGATGCTACCAGCCAAAAATAATGACAAAAGTCCACTCCATATTTCCAGTTTGAAGAGTGATTCTCTAGGGATGATTTCACCTGCCCCCTCTTGGGGACATTTATAATGTCTGGAGACATTTTTGACTATCACAGCTAGGAGTGGGTTACTATCATCTAGTTGGTAGAGGGATTAATTCTCTACCATGAATAGGGTGGCCCCTGCTCCCAACCCAAACAAAGGATTAAATGGACCAAAATGTTAATAGTGCCAAGATGGAGAGGCCCTTTGTTAGCTCCATGTGGTACAGACCCTTTCTTGTTTTCCTCCCAGTCATGTTCTGGCAACCATCAAAGGAAGAGCTCTATCTATTTGAATAGATAAACAAAAGAAAAGATGCATTAATAGATGTTCTTCATTGTCCACTAGCTTTAATAGCAAAAGGACCAACTGATTGTTATTTATTTTAGTTTCTGACTTTTTCCTGGCCACCATGGCTTTGAATGCATGGCTGTCCATGAAACAGAAACCTGATACATGTTTGTCAAATGAATAACTCAGGGTAAAATACAGTGTCTAAACAATGCCTACAAAGCCCTCAAAGATCTGGCTTTTTAAAACTCTTCAATCTCCTCTTCTACTACTTTCTCCATTGCTCGAACTGCTTCTACCATGCTCGCTTCCTTGTTATTCTTCCCTACATGTCAGCCATGCTCCTTTTCCCTCTGTCTAGAACGTTCTCTGTCCTCCCCACTTCCCAGATAGCTGCAAGGCTCACTCTCTCACCACCTACAAATCTTTTCTGAAATAATCTCTTGGCCTTTAGCTTACCCTGAGCAACCTAAGTAATGGTACACCTGCTACCCTACCCTTGGCATTCTTGACAATTTTACACTGCTCCTTGCTTTGTAAAAGGCTTTATATATAATTGATATGTATTTGTTATATATCAGTTTAATACATAATACATGATGTTTACATATAATTGAGATATAAATGGTATCCAAAGAACTGCACATAATGAATATGCACAATTTTATGAATTTGGACATATTCGAACACTCTGTGACACCAATAGCACAATCAAGGTAATAGACATATTCATCATCTCCAATAGTTTCCTTCTGTCCCTTTGGTTTTTGGTTTGTTTGTTTAGGTTGCAGTTTTTTTTATTTAAAGATTTTATTTATTTATTCATGGGAGACAGAGAGAGAGAGAGAGAGAGAGAGAGAGAGAGAGGCAGAGACACAGGCAGAGGGAGAAGCAGGCTCCATGCAGGGAGACTGATGGACTCGATCCCGGGTCTCCAGGATCAGGCCCTGGGCTGAAGGCAGTGCTAAACCGCTGAGCCACCTGGGCTGCCCTAGGTTGTGCTTTTTTGTGGCAAATATGTTTAGCATGAGATCTACCCTCTTAACATATTACAGAATTTACTAATATGTTACGTTTGTATCTTATTATCTATCTTCCTCCCATTAGAGCGGCACTTTTTGTATATTTCGTCCACAGTGAATACTAAGTGCCTAGAATGGTGTCTGACACATGGTAGTTGCTCAATAAATGTTTGATGAATGAACAAACAACCAAATCAACTCTAAGATGTGGGACAGATTGAAAATATAAATAGTACCTCCAAAAGATTTTTTTTTTAAGTTCATAAAATGACAGATCCACGGTGGTGCAACAGATGCATGGGACTTCTGGGTGTTTGGCAAAGTTTAAAACTGATCCTGGAAACAAAGCACTGCCCTGGCTAGTGCAGCTTCCTAAGGCTTACTGTGTATCAGGCAGGGTCCCAGGGGGCTCCAAAAATAGCCTCTACATCCCATAAGTCTATGAGGGAAATGCTAGTATCCAAATTTTATAAATGAGGAAATAGGGCTCAGAGAGATTAAGTAGCTTTCCTAACGGCAACATAGCTGGAAAATAACAAAACCAGGAGACAGATCTGAGTTTCTGTTTCCAAAACTCATGACCCTAAACTCTACCTGGAAGAGCTTTGAGCCCCACCTGATGGGGCAGTTCTCATGGTGCTAGATCTCCAGAGCCTGTACCAAGTGCCCATATGGAATGAAGAATTTTCAGATTAACAGGCAAAAAGGGAAGCAAAATCATAGTGTCACCACAAAGGGTTCTCTCCAAACCATCATTTAATTTTCTGGCTACTTAATAATATATATCAGTGTACTATGTATACGTAATTATTTCATGTTAATCATCAGATTAGCACCTCTTTAAAACCCAGTGCATCCTTTAGACCAGAAGACTTGTCCCTATTTTACAGATAAGGAAACTGAGGCATAGAAAGATATAGTGACTTGTACCAATATGGCCAGGAGTGGAATTCAGTGTTCTTTCAGTGTTTACATGCATATAGATGTGTATATATGTGCATGCATGTGTGTGTGTGTGTGTGTGTGTGTGTAGGCTCCAGATGCTAACATCAAGAACAGCGCCTATTGACCACTCCCAGCCCTTGGGCTCTCTCAGAATCCAGATACATCTGGAATTCAAGAAGAAAGGAAGGTGCTGAGACACATGCTAAATGAGATGAGTCTGAACATCTGGTCTCTAGACTTGACCTTTCCTCACTCCTCAAAAGAGGAGTTTGGTCACGTGGTTCCCAAAGTAGCATGACTCCCTGGTATTAATGTAACCTCTGGGTTCCTGCAATGTATGTTTGTTTGTGTGTTCTCTCCCTTTAACCAATCAATTCCTATTTATCCTTAATGTCCCGGCTTGAATTTTACCTCCTCAGGAGGGTTCTACTCTCTCAGAGGGCCCTGAACTTGCCTTTCATGGCATTTAGCACAGCAGCTTAAAATTGTCCTTTATTTTGTATATTGTTTGATCAAAGCCTATCTCTCCCTGGTGGGGTGTAACTTCCATGAACATAGGAGCCTTGTGACTTCCCTCACTGCCCTGCACCCAGGGCTGAGCCCTGAAACCTGAGAGGTTGCTCCACCACTGTGTTGATTGAATGAATGTAGGAAAGGAGCTGGTCTTGAGTTTGGTTTCTACTAACAGAAATTTGTATGACGAGTAGCACCTTGTAGAGATCAGTAAACCAGCAACTGTTCTCTCTTCATAGCAATGTTTTAAGAGTAACCATATTTATTTTTGACTTTTGACTAGCTGTTTTAATGCTTATAATAGACTGAAAAATTTACATCCGTAAGATTTTTGTACATCTGTGATGTAAATATCAGACCACTTAGATTTTTTTCATTCTGTGGCAGCCCAGCTTTTGTCTCATTACCTGAGCTATACAAGACATGGCCAAAAGCCCTTGGGGTGGTTTTAAAAATTAAGAATGCTTATCCAAATGAACTGAGTAAAACTTCACCTTGTAAGGTTTCTTGCAAGTGCCTATTTTTAAAGCCACTTTAGGTAATCATGTGGGAAACTTCATCTCATGACCTTATGATTCCCTGTTTTAAAGCAAAGTGTTCTATTCAGGTTGGCCACTTTCTTTCTTCAACATGCTTAATGCCAGATGACTTCCAGTCCAATTCAAAAGTTAAATCTGTATTACAATATGAAGACTGACTGCCATCAAAACTTCTCAAAATATCCTTGGAACTTGAGTGTTCTAGTAATGGCAGCCTCATTGTGATAAATATATAGTCTTTCAAGCTGATCAACTTGGAACACGGTCATGTTTACATGGTTTGTTTTTTAGGACAGCCAAATTGCTTCATGTGGTCATAACTCAAAATTTCTTCAGGTTAGATTACTAAGATAAAACCAGCTTTTACATAGTCATTTTCATAGTATTTGATTAAACTTCTTGATATTACTCACGGAAGATGAAACAGTAAATAATACTATTTGTTGACATACTTTTAGCCCACTAGGCTGTAACATCAGAAGAGTAGAGATCATGTCTCTGTATCCTCAACAACAAGCATAGTGCATAGAGGCAGGACAAATGGTGCCAACACA
This sequence comes from Vulpes lagopus, assembly GCF_018345385.1. NCBI lineage: Eukaryota > Metazoa > Chordata > Mammalia > Carnivora > Canidae > Vulpes > Vulpes lagopus. The sequence continues at coordinate 36,489,126 of NC_054826.1, read as the reverse complement.
TTCTAGTTTGCCCAAGACTGTCTTCATTTACTCTGGCTTGTCCCGGTATGATATTTAATAGCATCCCCTTACTCTTGAAAATGCCATAGAATGGGAGATAAATTACACAGCAATGAATGTTTTTGACTGTATCATGAGTGAAATAATGTATGAATAACTAAACAAATGAGACCCACATCTCTCATACATCTGAGATATGTGATGAAGTGCATAAGTTGGCTTTCTGAAAACAAAGCAAATAAGCCCTAATTTGTAGTATGTGCTGATTTCTGTAGTGCCAATATTCTCACTATGTCTGATTCTAAGATACCAATGTTGTATCACTGATTGTGGGGTTGGGAAGAGTGGTGTGAGCTGGTCTGAACTGGCTTCAGCACACCAGTGTTCCAGGAATACTCCATCACTGGTGTACTGTGGAGATACCAAACTGAACATGGGTGTGTGGTTTGTTCTAGGGATGATAGTAAGCAAAACATAACAAATGGTATGACATGGGTACCAGTCTATCAGAATGGATGCTGGTCTAATCACTGCAGACATGGACTGTAAATGAATAGGATAGCCAACCAGAGCATCCTGGTCCTGGCCCTATGGGGACTACAGCCACCACCTTGACCTCATCTGCCCTGCACACTCACTTACCAAACTTACTGATTTAGTTTGTCAAAGGCAGACCAAGGACAATAGCAATATGACTTCCAGGTCCTGTAACAATCTTTTGGTGTTTCCCGGAATTTTGAACAGAGCGGACTAGTCCTCCCCTGTGTGTGGTGTACTCTCCAAAGCTGTGAGTGGATCACAAAGCATCACAGATCCATGCTGGGAACTCCTGCTGGCCTGCCCTACTGGAGAATATTCCACAGTTTCTCTGTTACCTTGATGTGGAATTGAACTGTAGAGGAGTTAGACAACATAAGCTAAAAGTATTCTCAACCTCCCTTTGATTTAGGTAGGAAAAAAAATTTTTTTTAAGATAAAATAAAACATACTCCCAGGCCATCAAGACCACAGTTCTTAGAAGATGTGGGCAAACTTTCAACTCTGCCAAGAAATAGATAAGTGCTCTAGGAGATGAACACAGACAAACTGTTAGAGGAAAATGAGGACAAATCAAAACTCTTCCTTGGCATCTGTTTTAATCCATTTGGGCTGCTATAAAAGAATAACACAAGTTGAGTGGCTTATAAACAACAGAAATTTATTTCCTACAGTTCTCAAGCTGAGAAGTCCAAGATCAAGGCTCCAGCAGATTCAGTGTCTGATGAGAGCCTGATGCTTGGTTTGTAGACAAGTATCTTCTGGCTGTGTCCTCACAAGATGAAAGGGGCAAGAAAGCTCTCTGGGTCTCTTTTATAAGGGCACTAATCCCATTTGTGAAGGCTCCACCCTCATGACCTAATCACTTCCCAAAGGCCTCACCTCTAAACATCATCATATTGGGAATTAGGTTTCAACATAGTGTATGTAAACATTCAATATATGGCAGCATCTTGAAGGGTAGAAGGAAGAAGCTGAGTGAAGCTGCTGCTTTGATGCTGAAATGAAACCCATTTTCTCTCAGAAAACAAAGATGAGCAGGCTACATTCTTGAAGGTTATTGAACTCCTTAGACAATTGATTCCTGGCAATCAATGTCTTCATATGATGGTTAGAACATGTTCAGTAGATATGAGGGGGTAGATGAAGGTGTTGCTAGTTTGGAGAAGATCTATATATACATGGAATTGACTGCCACCTCCATTGTAGGATTTGAAGGCATTGAGCTCTCCCAAATCACACATAAGGGTATGCAACCTGTGCAATTATACAGGATCCTATACCTAGAAAGGCCTCACCTTTGGTTTAATGTTCTGTTGTTGCCATCTTGAAATTCTCAGTAACTTTTGAATAAGAGATCCAGGATTTTCACTTTGCACCAGGCACTGCAAATTAATTTTTATCTTCCCAAAGTGCCATTAAAGGAGATAAAATTTTAATTTCTCAGACTGTATATCCTGGAGACAGAATTGCCATCAACATGTGCCATGAGCCACCAAGGGATAAAGGGAAAAACAACAGAAATATGTATAACTTAATCAGCAAGGATAACAGGTTTTTCCACCTGTTAACAAAAGTACATCGTATCAAAACAATCAACCCCTATCACTAATCAGAAGGCATGGTTGGAAAAGGCAATAGTGGGGCACAGAAAAAGTGGGGCAGCACATAGAAGGAGTCATTTGTGGAAGGAAGCTGAAAATATAAAATAAAGAAGCAAAGACTAATTTCCTAAATTTGCAAATGTTGTTTCTGTATTGCCACCCATAATTCCCTGAATTTGCTTCCTCTCTCTTTTTCTCCTCCCTCCCTCTAGTCTTTTATATAATCATCAATAAATCTTTATGGTAGATAATGAAATGCATAAGAAGAGAGATAATGGTAAGGTACTCTGTGAGTTCAGAAGAGGGAGACATCACTCTTAGTGTGTGGGAAGATACATTTGGAGGAGTCAGCACTGCAGCTGGTCCTTGGGAGACGGGAGTGACTTGGATACAAGGTGATAGAAAGGTTTTCTAAGGAGAGAGGACAGTGGGAACAAAGGCATGAAATGAGAAAGCCTGGGGGTGATTATAAAGAACAGTGCATTGCTTTGTTCGGCTGGAGCACAAGGTTCATGACGAGGAGCAGTGGGAGGTAGAGCTTTCATTTCTCCCTCTATTGATTCTTTTCCTAAATATTTCAGATGAACAGAAGCCACAGTTTAGAGAAGGGGATGCTTAGCCAAGTAACTGGTCCTTAGTGACTAGTCTTATCTCTACCTTGTGCTGTGACATATTGCAAATTCCCAATTTGGAAAATGTATCTGTCAGGACAGACTTGGATGTACCGTAGCAATAAACAAATCCCTAAGTTCAGTGGCTTAAAAATGTTAACAAAGGCTTCTTTCTTGTTCCATGCTGCAAGTCCACAGCAGATCAGCTGGAGACTGCTTTGCTCCATGCTCTCCTCAGTCAGGGATTCAGGCTGATGAAGGCCCTACCATCTGGAGCTTTGCTGGCTGCTCTGGAAAGGGATGAGAAGAGCAAACCATATACTAGCCCTCAAAGGCTTTTGCCCAAAGAAGGCTCATGTCAGCTCCACTCACATTTCACTGGTTAATGTGTCTTATGACCACATCCAACTGAAAGAAGCCAGAGAAGATGCAATCCTATCATATACTTAGTAAAAGAAACATTAGAGTTGTCTGATGAATGGCACCAATGAATACCACAGAGAATCTCAAGGTGACTTGTTCCAAGACACCCAAACATTTGCTTCAGTCTATATATTATATGATTGGATGAATAGTTTTTACAGTTTCACATTTTGGTGCTTTGGCAATTAAAATTGATAGACTTATTTATACAATTGAAGCTTTTTAACTAATTTTTTTAAAGCTTCTTACCATTTTTTTTCAAATTCAAGTTACCTGAGAACTGTAGACATTCTGATCATTCTGGCCCTACTTTGTTTCTCATATAGATGTCTCCAGCCTGAACTACATGATCAAGTATTACTCATGTATTACCCTGGAATTTCTCTAGTTTGGGGATGAAAGATGCATTACCACTTTCTCCTTCTTCTTCCAAGACAGACATCACTCATCAATCATGGTCCCCTTTTCCATTGAACCAAATTTGAATTCTTATTAATAGAATGTTCCAACTGATCAGAGTTTTAAATGAAATAAAATCAATTTATCATCCTCCTCTAATGGGGCACGGGAATAAATATTATCTAAAAACCCAGACTACTGTCCAAGAAATCAATAGCATATTAATGGGAAGGACTTAATTTTTTAACATATATTTGATTTGTTTGTTCTCTCATTTATTCAGCAAGAATTTACTGAGAAACTACTATATGCCAGGTACTGTTCTAGGTACTGGGGATGGTGATGGGTGCAATAAGCCTGGTCCTTTCCCCAGTGGAACTAATGTTCTAATACTGCTAAATATGTCCATGAGTTTATGTGTACAAGTGCAGGAGCAAGAGACAGAAAGGAACTGTATTGCAAGGTAGAGCAGAAAACTTTCAAGTTGGGGATCCCTGGGTGGCGCAGCGGTTTGGCGCCTGCCTTTGGCCCAGGTCGCGATCCTGGAGACCCGGGATCGAATCCCACGTTGGGCTCCTGGTGCATGGAGCCTGCTTCTCCCTCTGCCTATGTCTCTGCCTCTCTCTCTCTCTCTCTGACTATCATAAATAAATAAAAATTTAAAAAAAAAACATATACAGAAAACTTTCAAGTTGAAGAAAATGGAATTTGAAAGGCCAGAGGAGGACTGAAAACCTGAGTGCTCCATGGGGGTAAAGCTAAAGAGGAAAAAAATAATCTCTAATTTTTAGCAGTAACAAAAACTGTCCTCATTCACCCTAGAGTTCAAATCAATTGATTAACACTTACTTACATATTTGCTAAGACTTGATTGGTTATCCTTCCTAGAGGTAACTTTTTACAGATTCATTCACTCATTTATTTGCTTGTTCGTCTATGTCAGACAGTAAGTGATTCCATAGAAGGTGAAATACAAGAAAGATAAAAAGTCTATCTTCAAGGAATGCCCAGGCTTAAGCTTAGGGGTTTGGATAGGGCTAGCAGAAGCTGACTGTGAAGGAAATAAATACAAGACAGAGCAACAGGAAAGGTTATGGTGCCACAGAAGAAGGGGTCATCATCTTTGGCTGCACAGGGATTGCTTTGAAGAGGGCTGGAGGAAAGGGAGTTTAGAATTTTCCTGGAGGAAGAGGAGGCCAAGGACAATTTGAGCAGACAGAGGGGTTCAGCAGGATGGAAAGAAACAGATTGGAATGAGTCTGGGGAATTTAACAGGAATCAGTAGCTTTGGAATGTGGAGGGCAAGAAGATGAGACTGGGGAGAAGCCACGGCAATAAATGAAGTTCTTGAGATGGGGTTTCAGGGAGGAAACCATGAGCTTCTCCTGACATCCCTGAAACCAGCACCCCAGGTTGCTACTCACTCTGTCATCACATAGAACCACCCCAGTGCTGATGGTGCACTTGTCCCCCTTGCTCTACTCTTGGAGTCAATCTTCTTCCTTGCTTTATAGTCCTCTGTCTGAAATATAGAAGAATGTGACATTTGCAAGAGAACAGTATGCTCTTTCAATAAACAAAGAAACAAACCAACAAACCCGACTGCATTAAAGGATATGCTCTCAGTTGGTGGTATGAAAATTTTCATCTTTTTAAATTTGAGCCAACAGACCTCCATAGCACCAGAACACCCGTATCCCCCAGGTCATTTGTGGTTAGAAGCCCAGAGTTTTAAGTGTGTAGAACTTCACCTTTTTATCACTGTGAGAGTTGGGCTTAACCTTGGGTCATGTTATCTTCAAGTATTTTAAAGCATCTTTGTGCAGTTGGATGCTAAAGGCTGTACTTATATGCTCCTCTGTGTAAGTGCAGAGCCCCCTTGAACTACCTAAGGACACAATGGGGTTTCATTATAACAAGGCTGTTTGTAGCATGTGCCTACTTCATTTCCCCCTTTCTTTGGGGATTGGCTTTCTTTGTTTCTGGGCTCATCTATGTGGTGAAGCAATGCTATGTAATCACTATAACATTTCTTCTTCCTAGAGTGCAGAGAGACCCCATTTCCCTGCCTCTGCTGTAGTTATGTTTGGGCCATCTCATTTAATCCAGGCCAATGGAATGCATATGGAAATGATGTAAGGCCTGACCCTTAAAAACATCCTTGTGATCCTCCAGCTCTCTCTTCTCCTGCCACAGCAAGCTGGAGGCCATGTGTTCATGTGGCATTCCTACATGCGTGAATGAGAAATATGCTCACAGTGTTAAGCCGCTGAAATTTGGGGTTTGTCTATTGTGGTAGGTGGCACTAATTTCCCTAACACTACCTGGAGGAAAATCTGATGTCCCCCAGCTGGTAGGATTCTATTTCCTTTGTTTAAGAAACCAGCTCCACTGAGACCTTAATCTTAATTCTACTTTCCTAGGGGAGAGAGGCTTCCATTAGCTGAAGTCAGGGCAGAAAGCCCATTGCAGAAATATGGCTTCTCCCACAAGAGACATGTGGATTGGGTGCCTGGGTGGCTCAGTCAGTTAAGTGTCTGCTTTAGCCCAGGTCATATTCCCAGGGTCCTGGGATCGAGTCCTGAGCCAGGCTCTCTGCTCAGCAGGGAATCTGCTTCTCCCTCTCCCTCTGTGTCCCTCCTGCCTGCTCCGGCTCACTCACTCTCTCCTCTCTAATAAATACATATTTTTTTTTAAAGAAGCATATGGACTGAGGGGGTGAGAGAGTCCATTCTTAGCAAATGGATGATTTTACATTGGTGGGCCTGACAAACAACTCAGTAGATAACTCTGCTTAGAATCTTCCCAATAATCCCTGGGTGGCGCAGCGGTTTGGTGCCTGCCTTTGGCCCAGGGCGTGATCCTGGAGACCCGGGATCGAATCCCACGTCGGGCTCCTGGTGCATGGAGCCTGCTTCTCCCTCTGCCTGTGTCTCTGCCTCTCTCTCTCTGTGTGTGTGACTATCACAAAAAAAAAAAAAAAAAAAAAAAAAAAAAAAATCTTCCCAATATAGGGGAAGGCATTAGGAGACAGAGACCTTAGACTGAGCATTTTTGGAGGGTTCTAAGCTCCATTCTGCCAGCGTTGGCCTCTGAATCTTTCCTGTTAATACTGAGACATAAGCAGAGTTCAAAGGAGCCATTCCTTCCAGAAGGTCCTTCACCCCATCCCAGATTCCCTGTCTTGGTTGTCAAGGAAGCTTCTAGCTGTGAAAGGGCCAACCTGGGAATCAAACCATGAAGCTGCAAGTCATTTTCCATAAGCCACTGAACAGCTGTCAGATGTTAATGAATTTGACTCAGTACCACCCAGGAGCTGAATTTTGTGGACAAGAAGTGAAAAGCTTCCAAGTCTATGACAGAGCTGGTCACACCCTCTGTTCCTTGGAGAGGAGGTAAATCTTCTCAGGGAGGATGAAGGCTTGCCACCAGAGTATCCTTGGCCACTGGGGCAGATGCACCATCAGTGCTGTTTTGTAAATGCCTCCTGCCTGTGGGGCTGTGATGCTTTGTAAAGACAAATGAGTGACAAATGAGTGCATCACCCTCTGCTGACAGCTGCCTACAGAGGCAAGCAGGTCTGATTTGCAAGTGGTTCATTTACAGGTAGAATAACCCTCCAACCCTTTTTTAATATCCTGGACTTAAATGTCAACCATGGAGAGGGGGATGGGAGTGAATGATAGCTTAGAAATGTGTGCGTGGGGGTGCCTGGTTGGCTAAGAATTCGACCCTTGACTGTTGGTTTCAGCTCAGGTCATGATCCCAGGGTCTCGAGGTCAAGCCCCTCATTGGGCTTGTGCTTAGCGGGATGTCTGCTTCCCCCATCCCTCTCCCTCTGCTCCTCTCCCTGCTTGTGTACTCTCTGTCTCTCAAACAAATAAAATATTTTAAAAAACCTACATGTGGGTGTATCTGTGTGTGTTCGCGCACATGCATGCGTGTTTATTTATTTTTCACAAGAGGGAGGAGTTGGTAGCTGGCAAGACCAGCAAAGCTCTTTAAGAAACCAGTGGATACTCCAGGAAGGGAGGGGCAGACTGGTTTAGAACATGAAGTTTTCCTGGAGGAAGTGAATAGAACCTCCCCTGGGAGGACAAGGACAAGACTATAATATAACACAGAGTCTGATGAGAGATGGGTGGTTGACAACAATGCTGCTGTTTCTACTTCCAAAACATAGTTGGAATCCAGCCAGTCTCCATATCCACTGCCACCTCTTTCAGGCCTCCAGGCTATTGTGACAATCTCCTGACTAGTCTTCTTACTTTCCTTTTTGCCCCTTTCTAATCCTTTCTCACTAGCAGCCCAAGTAATCTATTTGAAATTGGAGCATGAGCCTCCCTTGCCTAAAATTCTCCCAAGACCTGAAGAAAGCCTGTTCCTTATTGCAGGCACGATTGGGTTGAACCTCATTTGCCTCCTTATCCTTGTGTCTTGTTCCATTCCCTCTCTCTTCTCTCTCCCTCACCGCGCTCCAATCTTCAGTTCCTTGTAGTCACTAAATGCATTCCCTTCGTCCGACTACAGCATAGGCTGTGCATCACCTTGCACAATTCAGGTCCTCTTTGCTCACTCTTCTGTTTGACCATCAACATCACCTCCTCAGGGATGCAAATATAGGTCTTAGTTCTGTCCCTTGCCAGCACTGAGACCTCAGGTGGGTGGCCTCCTCTCCAAGCCTCCATGTCCTTCTTGGTCATGGGGATAAGAATGATACCCCCCTGTTACACTTAGTATGAGGACAACACTGTGCAGGAGAAATTTCTCAGCTGGTGCCTGGCACATAGCAAAGTGCTCAAAAAAAGTGAGTTGCTATTGTTAATAATATTCATAGTATTGCTATTGTTATTATTATTATTATTATTATTATGTAATTCCATTTACCCAAGACCCCAAATCCTCCCTGGAGAAGACTTGAACAGGCCTTTCTCATGGTGTGTGTGTATTTTTTTTTTATCATGGTGGTACATAACCCCAGCCTTCTGTTCTATTCGTTTTTACACCAGACAGCATTTTACCACAAAAAGCGGCTGTTGTTTCTCTAACGGCAGTCACACACTTAATGCTTCAATTTCCACATTTTATTTTATATGTAATTTAAAGCCCATGGTGCCTTAATTGTAAAATAGGCCTTATTAAAATAATAGCTTGAAAACCAGTGGGGCTCCCTGTGCCGAGCAATGAGGGTTTTTAGCTTAACGGCTGTTTACTAGGATTTAAAAAGAGACACAACCCAAATAAAGCTGTAAAGACATTTCCAGCGTGAGTGATGGGCTGAGGACCAGCTGATAATTAAGCTCCCCCTCCCCCTCACATTTTTTTCTTCTTTTGGTTGCTGTCTGGAGCTTTCCTTAGAAATCCAAAGCACACCCTTTGCTGCTTTTATGATTGATGAGGCGGTGAGGATACTTCAGTACGAGTAAGCAACGTGGTGCTTTGATTAATGATGCTGGTGGGACTCCCAGAAGACCAAACAGAATAACACTGTTATCAGGAAAGCAGCTGAAGCTGCTGAGAGGGACAGCGGCAACCAAGCCTGTGTAGACGGTAAGGCCATCCATAGGTAGGTAGGGTCTTTAATTCAGCTCAAACCCAACCTGTCCTCCTAAAGGGCCAGTAGCCAGAGAAGAGGAGACTGAATGGCATGATTTTCCATTGAATTCACAAAATTGGCATTGAGCACAGTCAGGTTCCCTGGAAATCTCAGAGTATGATACACACATGAGCTGGTAGGAATCTCAGGCTCTTTTATAGTCATGATGGATTTTTTCAATGTGATCTTTCTCAGGCAGCAACATTCAGATGAAGAGATTTCATTGTATAGGAAAAATAATAGTGTTTATCCATTGAACACTGACTTGGACTTACACTGAATCCTCATAATACCATGAGATGGGGATTACTATTATTCTTCTTACTTTATTGCTAAGGAAACCTGGACTCAGAGAGACTTTATATAGTACAGGTCCACACAGCTCTTGAGCTGTGAGCCGGGACTCAAATCCAAGATGACCCCATGTCTAAGCCTATGATCTTGGCCACCTACCAATCTTAGGCTTCCAAGAAGAGATGGGGGGTGGGGGTATTGGGAAGACACCTGACCAGGTTTCAGAACATCTCTGTTTCAGGTCCTACTTTTGCTGCTCACTGTGTGACCTTGGATAAGATGCTTACCTCTCTGTGTCCAAGTGTCCTTGAATAGGAAATAGATACATCCACCCTCCCTCACAAGGTTTTTGTGAGGATCAAATAAATTAACATTTACAAATGCTTTTTGCAAGGTAAGAACCCCAATGGACTATTTATTATAGCAAAGCTGTCAAGTGAACCCACACAGGAAAGCATTTATAAGGCAAAGCAACACTGAAAGAGCCAAGCAAATTAAGATGCCTGGTTCCAGAGGAACCCAATATAATTTTCTAACTCCTAGATGTATGACTTTGGGTAGGTCACATGATCTCTCCGAATCTCAATTTTCTATCCCGTAAAATCAGATAAGACCCATCTCTCAGTATTGCTGTGAGAATTCCATGACATTATTCCCATAAAACAACTTAAACACTGCCTGGCACATGTGCCCCCTGATTGTTAGCTAGTGTTATTATTTCCTTCCCTTCAAGCCACAGTCCACTCCTCATTACTCAGTCAGGTAGGGCTGCGCCTGACTTTCTGGTTGTCTCTCTGAACCTTTGTGGCGTTATAGACTGAAAAAGGAAATATGAGTCAAAGAGTGCCCCGAGGCTCCAACACTGTGGTTTTGAAAGTCAATATGCCTGTCGATAGCAGAACTCATGGCCTCTCCAGGGACTGCCATGCTGGTGCTGCTGAGCTCCACCAGCTCTGCAATGAGAAGCTTTCTGATGGTGGGAAATGCAGCCCAGAGAAAGGGCTGTGTCATTGTCAGGCTAGAGCTTTTGCAGCCTCCGTTGTTAACAGGGATTTGAGCACAAGGTGAGCAGGACAGGCCCAGCTGCCCCCCAACCCGCCAACACCCACACAGTGGTCAGAGGTTGCCACCCCTCATGTCTGCACGGACCTTTACACTTGGAAAAGTGATTTCAGGTCTCACATGCTGGACGATGAGTGGAAAAACCAGGGAAAGCCATCTCGCACCCTCTCCAGACCGACCTGGATCCATATTGCCAAGCTCGAGTTCAAAGAGTAGTGTCAACTTTCACACAACATGACACCAAACAGCCCTGGGTTTGAATCATGGTTCTGCCATTTCTGAGTTCCATCATCTTGGGCATATTCCTTAACTTCTTAACTATCTTTTTCTTCTATAAGAAAGCAGCTAAGTGCAGCGGTGCAGGAGGCAGTTCTCGCATCAGAGTGCCTGGGTTCAAATTCAGAGTCTGGGGACACCTGAGTGGCTCAGCAGTTGAGCTTCTGCCTTTGGCTCAGAGTGTGATCCTGCAGTCCTGGGATCGAGTTCCTCATGGGGATACCCAGGGGGAGCCTACTTCTCCCTCTGCCTATGTCTCTACCTCTCTCTCTCTCTCTGTGTCTCTCGTGAATACATAAATTAAGTCTTAAAAAAAAAAATCCAGGGTTTGATGCATCCTAACTGTGTATTCTCAGATCGTATACTGCTTTCACTGCCTATAAAATGAGAATACAAGGTCCACTGTGAGGATGAAATGAAATTAAAAATCTACGTAAAATCCTTAAAGTAGTAGCAAGCACTAAACACCTGTGGGCTGTTGTTTTTGTCTGGATGAACCAACGCTGCTAGAGTGAAAAATAAACCTGGAGAGCTCAATGGATTAGCATAATAAAAGTTTATTTCTCACTCAGGCAGGGGGAGGGATTTCTTCTCCATCAGGCACCTCAGGGCCCCTGGATCTTTCCCTCTGCAGACATTGCCCCGTCCATCTGTGGCTTCCCAGTTTGCCATGGTAGAGAAAAAGAAGGTGAAGGAGGCATATGGCTCTTACCTCCCTCGGCACAGACATGGCTCCTGGTGCTCCCACTCACAGCGCTTCAGCCAGAGCTGGTTCTATCACCCCAGTCTCATTGTGAGGGAAGCAGTCATTACCGTAAAATAGGCTAAGTGCCTAAATCACAATGTCCTTGTAAAAAGATTAAGTGACAATATGTATGGAATGATTAGCACACTTCTTGGCTCATGGTTAGTGCCTGTTGTGCACCCTGGTGATAGTACTTTGGATTTGGTGCCCGTCTGACTTGATTTAGTGCAATTCTGACTTGGATTAAACCACTGGTCATTCCTTCTCAGGGTCCATTATCATGTCAGTACCAGATTCTCTTAGTAGCCATGTTTTTCTCTTACCTTTGTCACTGTGTCCCTACCTGTCCTCAGCATTTTTTCCTCTTTCAGCATTCCCAGGGTGCCCAGTACCCTCAATGGGATCCCTTGATGCTTCCTGTTGTGGCATTCCACCACAGAACAACTTCAATGCTACATGACAATTTTTGATGTTCAAAGTGCTCTCATCGTATTGATTGTGACACTCTGCCAATTCATACGGGAAGATTTGATTGAGTGCCCACTATCTGCCAGGAATTGGATCATGCAATAATGGTCACTGACCCTTGGAGGTCAGTCAGAATTCTCAGCCTTGTTTCATATGAGCTAACTGAAGCTCAGAGAGGTTAGGGGACTGCCTCAAGCCACACAGCCTGTATGACATGAAGGCTGACTGAACGCAGGATGACTCCCTATCAAGAGCCCTTCCTACTATCCTCCCAGGGCTCTGCTATTAGCTTCTGTGTATTTTCAGAAGGACTTATACACATTGTGGGCCTTTCCTAAGCCTTCTTTATGTCTTTTTCCTTCAACAACTTAAACTTGAAGAATTTATTAATTTGAGCTAAACCCCTGCAGAAAACAATAGCTTGACCTATCATTCTTCTCTGGGACATTATAGGGCTGAAGATCACTGTCTTAGCCCAGAGCCTATACACCACTAATGGTGGAAGTCAAGCACTCATTCAAGTACCATGAACACCATTCAGGGATAGACATTGAGCAGTGTCCCTGAATCACAGTGTGTAAGCAACAGACTTTCATCCAAATAATGAGGCTGATCTTTCCTGCCTCAATGGAAATATCCAAAAAGTGAAGACTCAGGTGATCACTGAACTCAAGGAGCTTATACTTTAAAGGGGACCCAGGGCCAATATACACAAAAAGAGCATCACATGGATTCTCTCTCATGAATATTATTTTTTATGTTTTATAGCTCCATTCCCAGAGTGTAGATTCCCATGCCAGGTATTTTAGAAATATTATCTTACAGTCTCATAATCAGCATGATGTCAGGATTAGTTATCTCTATTTTCCCATGTAGAGGAGGACACCAAAGCTCAGAGAGGTTAAAGTGATTTGTCCAAGTCACACGGCAAATGTCGGAATTAGAAATTTAACTCCTAAATCTATCACTTTCCATTCCACCATACAACAGCAGGATGCCATGGAAGGAATTAGCCCAGGAGTATCTAAAGGGTGGGTTGCTTTTCTTAGGGATGTCTCCAGCATCCTCGAATATCAATATGGTATCTCAAAGGCTAATGGAGACATAGAAGAGGGAAAGCCAGTTAGGTAGGACTCTGCTTCTACCAGAGAAATTTCACTGTTGTATTTTCCACACTGGGTTTTCTCATACATATTTTGTTGGAAAATATGTATCCTACAGCATGGGACAGAGAAAAGGAAAGTAAAAAAATAAAATAAAATAAAATAAAATTTAAAAAGAGGACTGAAAACAATAGTTTTAGCACCATGGCCTCAATTTTAAGGACTAGACATTAAGGTTCAGGAGATGAAAAGATTTTCCTAATGATCAAAGAGTTCTAGGTGACAGACTGTAGTTTTGAGCAGGTCTTGGCAACTTTTTTCTGTAAAGGGCAAGATGATAAATATATTTCAGGCTTTGCAGACATGCAATCTCTTCACAACTACTCAACTCTGCTATTGTAGGGAGAAAACAGACCCAGACAATGGATAAACACATGAACATGGCTGTGTTCCAATAAACTTTATTTACAGAACAAGCTGAGAGCTGGGTTTGGCCCTCGGGCCATAGTTTATGGACCCCTGGTTTAGAACAAAGGATTCTTGACTATTTATGTAGCACTTTTTCTACAAAAACAAAGCTTCTTCCTTAATGACAGATGAATTGTACACCCCTGTTGTTTTCTTAATGTTGAGGAAAAATTGAAGATCAAAGTTGGAAAGTGCATGAGGATTTTATAAAACAAAGCATGGGTAAACAATAAGATAGACATTAGACATGTTAGCCTGGTTGGGGGCAGAGCTCCCAGGATAAGGAATAAAAGGGAATCATAAATAAGTGATTTAAAGAAAGAGCCTTGCCCTGATGATGATATTAATGTGTCATGAACTGAGAAGTGTGACTAACTCAGCCCTCTGCAATCAAGGTCCAAAATAAATTAATATATTTTGGTGTTGTACAACATTATAAAGGTACTAAATGCCACTGAATTATATGCCTTAAAGTGGTCAGTTTTGTATTATATGAATTTCACTTCAAATTTTTTTTTCAAAAATAAATTGGTAATTAAAGTAAACAAAAAATGTGAAAATGAAATGGCATGGTTCTATGTGGTTGGGGCTTCCCTTAGATGGGTGAGGAAATCTTCTGCTATACCATGTGGTGGCATGATATGATTTTTTATTTTCCTGACTTTGTGTCACATAGATCTGTTTTTCTTCCTAGCTTCTTTGGTCTGCTCTTCCTTCACCAGTAAGATGCAGGTCAGCATGTGTACCATCTAGGGGTGATGTGGCCATTACATGAAATTCTGATAAAAACAGTTAAATCTAGCAATTGTTCAATAAATACAGCTTTTAATCTAGCTCTTTCTTTCTTTTTTTAAAACTGGGAGAGTAGGAGTTAACCATTTTAAAAGATAATGGAGAGAATAGTGTCCTATTAAAGGGAACAGCAAATAGAAAGGCATGATGGACTCCAGGAAAAGAGGAAGCTGCTTTGACTCAAATGGAGGGTGATGAAATATGGAAGCTACAGAGAAAAGCACAGACTGGATTGTGAAGGACCTGGTAAATAGGGTTTATTGGCTTGGTTGTTAATCAGGGTCATGAACAAGGTGGCTTATTTTTAAAGGGTCACTGCAGCATTAATATAGAAGCAAAGGGAGGAAAGTCGGTGACAAGTGTATAACCCAGGAAAGAGATCACTAAGATGGAGAACACAAGAGAAAGAGCAGATTTACAGAAGATGATGAGTTCAGATTCAGAACATTACATCTGAAAGATCTTAATGTCTTTATTTTTGAGAAATCTTTGTCTTTCATCTCTTTCTTCTTATATTCATTCATTCATTTATTTGTTTATTAATTTGTTCATCATTTATGGAGCTCTTTGTATGTTACAAGCAGTATAACCTATACTCATTTTTTTATTGCTGTGTAACAAACTACTCTCTAAATTTATAGCTTAAAACAACAAACATTTATTATCTAGTAATTCCTATGGGTCAGGAATTCAAAGAATTATCTGGGTGGTTTTGGCTCAGGATCCCTAAAGAGGTGGCTATAAGACATAGACTAGAGCTACAATCATCTGAAGACTTGACTGGTGCTGGTGGATCTCTTTCCAATATGAAACTGTCACATGGCTATTGGCAAGAGGCTTTGGTTCTTGCCAAGTGGGTCTCTATAAAGTGCTCTCATGAGGCAAACATTGGCTTCCACCAGAGCAAATGATCACAGGGAGAGAGAGAAAGAAATCAGATCTAATTATTCAAATAAAATATTGTCATACTTACCTTATTCTAAGAAACAAATCACTAAGTCAAGACCACACTCAATGAGAAGGTATTACACAAAAGCATGAATACCAGGAGGTAGGATTATTGAGAACCATCTTGCAGGCTACAATAGCCCTGGGATTAAAGTGATGAGCTAAAGAGCCACTAACATATAGTCTAGCAGAAGAGACAGATATATATCAAATTATTATGAACATAAAATATAACAGCCCATTAACAACCTATTAGAATAAGACAATGAAGGAAAAGATACAGTAAGTTATGAGAGATATGTACCTGGAGCACTCAACTCAAGAAGGAATAGAGGGATAAGAAATCATTTGTGAAGAAAATACATTTTTGTTGAGGCTTAAAGAATGTATAGTAGCTAGTTAGATAAAAAAAAAAAGATGATGTTTACCATGAAATGTTAAGCATAGTATTACAGTATACCCAGTAATCCGACTCTTAGGTATATACCCAAGAGATGAAAACATATATCCACATAAAATCTGTGAATGTATGTGTGTGTGTGTGAATGAATGTATGTGTGTGTACTATGAATGTTCATAGTAGCATTATTCATGATAGCCAAAAAGGGGAAACAATTCAAAAGTCCATAAATCAATGAATAGAAAAACAAAACGTGGTATATCCATATAATGAAATATTTGACAATAAGAAAGAACAAAATTCTTTTTTTTTTTTTTTAACAGAGGAGAAAACATTTATTGGATTATATTATGCACCTACTATATTTTAGTTTTTTTTTTTTTAATTAACTTTTATTGGTGTTTAATTTACCAACATACAGAAAAACACCCAGTGCTCATCCCGTCAAGTGTCCACCTCAGTGCCCGTCACCCATTCCCCTCCAACACCCGCCCTCCTCCCCTTCCACCACCCCTAGTTCGTTTCCCCGAGTTAGGAGTCTTTATGTTCTGTCTCCCTTCCTGATATTTCCCAACATTTCTTTTCCCTTCCTTTATATTCCCTTTCACTATTATTCATATTCCCCAAATGAATGAGAACATACACTGTTTGTCCTTCTCCGATTGACTTATTTCACTCAGCATAATACCCTCCAGTTCCATCCACGTTGAAGCAAATGGTGGGTATTTGTCGTTTCTAATTGCTGAGTAATATTCCATTGTATACATAAACCACATCTTCTTTATCCATTCATCTTTCGATGGACACCGAGGCTCCTTCCACAGTTTGGCTATTGTGGCCATTGCTGATAGAAACATCGGGGTGCAGGTGTCCCGACGTTTCATTGCATCTGAATCTTTGGGGTAAATCCCCAACAGTGCAATTGCTGGGTCTTAGGGCAGGTCTATTTTTAACTCTTTGAGGAACCTCCACACAGTTTTCCAGAGTGGCTGCACCAGTTCACATTCCCACCAACAGTGTAAGAGGCTTCCCTTTCTCCACATCCTCTCCAACATTTGTGGTTTCCTGCCTTGTTAATTTTCCCCATTCTCACTGGTGTGAGGTGGTATCTCATTGTGGTTTTGATTTGTATTTCCCTGATGGCAAGTGATGCAGAGCATTTTCTCATGTGCTTGTTGGCCATGTCCATGTCTTCCTCTGTGAGATTTCTCTTCATGTCTTTTGCCCATTTCATGATTGGATTGTTTGTTTCTTTGGTGTTGAGTTTAATAAGTTCTTTATAGATTTTGGAAACTAGCCCTTTATCTGATATGTCATTTGCAAATATCTTCTCCCATTCTGTAGGTTGTCTTTTAGTTTTGTTGACTGTATCCTTTGCTGTGCAAAAGCTTCTTATCTTGATGAAGTCCCAATAGTTCATTTTTGCTTTTGTTTCTTTTGCCTTCGTGGATGTATCTTGCAAGAAGTTACTGTGGCCAAGTTCAAAAAGGGTGTTGCCTGTGTTCTCCTCTAGGATTTTGATGGAATCTTGTCTCACATTTAGATCTCTCATCCATTTTGAGTTTATCTTTGTGTATGGTGAAAGAGAGTGGTCCAGTTTCATTCTTCTGCATGTGGATGTCCAATTTTCCCAGCACCATTTATTGAAGAGACTGTCTTTCTTCCAATGGATAGTCTTTCCTCCTTTATCGAATATTAGATGACCGTACATTTCAGGGTCCACTTCTGGGTTCTCTATTCTGTTCCATTGATCTATGTGTCTGTTTTTGTGCCAGTACCACACTGTCTTGATGACCACAGCTTTGTAATACAACCTGAAATCTGGCATTGTGATGCCCCCAGCTAAGGTTTTCTTTTTTAAAATTCCCCTGGCTATTCGGGGTCTTTTCTGATTCCACACAAATCTTAAAATAATTTGTTCTAACTCTCTGAAGAAAGTCCATGGTATTTTGATAGGGATTGCATTAAACGTATAAATTGCCCTGGGTAACATTGACATTTTTACAATATTAATTCTGCCAATCCATGAGCATGGAATATTTTTCCATCTCTTTGTGTCTTCCTCAATTTCTTTCAGAAGTGAAGAACAAAATTCTGATACATGGTACAATTTGACTGGATCTTAAAAACATCATGGTAAATAAAAAAAACATCATGGTAAATACAAGAAGGTAGAAACAGAAGACCACATATTATATAATTCCATCTGTATGAAATGTCCACAATAGGAGACAGAATGGAGCCACAAAGTAAATCAGTGAGTCCCTAAGGCTGGAAGTAGAGACAGACTGGGGGGATATGGGAAGCAACTCTTAACGGGCAGGGGATTTATTGGCGGGGGGTGATACAAATGTTATAAAATAGGAGTGCCTGGGTGGCTCAGTCGGTTAAGCGTCTGCCTTCGGCTCAGGTCATGATCCCAGGGACCTGGAATCAAGTCCATGTTGGGCTTCCTGTCAGTGGAAAGTCTGCTTCTCCTCCCTCTGCCCCTTCCCCCTTGTGCTCTCTCTTTCTCTTGCTCACTCTATCAAAAAAAAAAAAAAAAATTTTAAATGTTGCAAATACATTGTGGTGATGTTTGCACAACTGACTATATCAGAAACCACTGAACTGTACCCTGTAAATGGGTGAATCTGTGATGTATGAATTATTTCTCAATAAAGATGTTTAAAAAAAAAAAGATGATCAGAAAGGCACTGCAGCAAGAGAATCACCAGTAGTGGAAGAAAACACGGTGCGTGGGAGAAACTCAGTGTGTCTGGAGCACAGAGAGGGAGGAGAGAAGTGGTATCAGATGAGTCAGGGATTAGACCCTACAGGCCTTAGTGACTCAAGAATGGAAATTGGCCTTTATCTAGGGCAGTGGGAAACCCCCGAAAGCTTTTAAGCAGGGAGTTACATGATCATATTGAAGGTTTTCAAATTTTATATAATAAGTGCTTAATAAACTAAAGCTAATATTTACATTGTAGATAGATTAACAGGACAGGCAGAAGTACTGAATACCTTATTTTTCATCATTTTCCCCTGGGGAATATATCTCCCAAAGTCTTGGGGTAGTGCTTGAGCCCTTTGTCATTATGAGTGTCCTGCTTGTTTTCACATGCTTTTCATGCACTCCCTTGCATCCTAAATGGCTCCATATTGCTCAATGTGGGGAGACAGGTAGCTGTGGCCACCCTTGGGTGCTGACCCAATGTTCCCACGTTGCAGAGTCCCTGGGACTCAGGGCTTCACTGAGCTCTTTATCCTCCTCCAGATGGCCAAGTGAAAGAAATATCTGGTAAAATGTTAATTCCACCTCATTTAATGCGGTTTACATAGGTGTGGTGCAGTTGAGGCCTCTACAGGAAAAGCTGATTTCAAGTTCTGGCACAATGATTAGCTGATTCACAAAAGATGTGAGTCTCTGTTTCTTCCCTGCACATCTGTCCTGTCTGCTTTTAATTTGGAAGCACCAGTTTTAATTTAGCGGCAGGACTGTAAACTCCATTTCTGTGAACACAGAATGACATACTTTGTGGAACGGGGGGCCTCTCGCCAAGATCTGACTCTTAAGTAATTGATGGCTAGTGACTCGCTGAGAAACGCTCCAATGCGAACACTTTCCATGGCAAAAACCCTGTCATATCAGCTGGATTGCAACTGAACCTTCTGGGCTACTGCCCATCTAAATACAGGCCATGATTTTTAACCACGGCCTCCGGAGCCCAAAGGGAGCCTCTAGCTTCATTCTAAACATTGAAGCTCTATCCAACCCATAACTTCCCTGTGTCCCTCACACTTTGTTGGAAGCTATGGCCCAATGCAAAGATTTCCTCATCTTTGGAAGTCAACCATATCAGGAAGGAGGCTTCAGTGTTAGGGGTTGTTTTGTTCTGGTGAAAAGGACACTCTTTTCATCACATTTGAAAACCAATTTTTAAAAATCTCACTCATATCCAATATTTTGTGTGTGTGACAGAGAAAAAACAGGCCTGGAGTTACATCACCCCTGTGGTTTAAGAAATCTTTTTCATAATATGTACACTGTTTGAGGGCTGGGATTTTTGGAAAGGGAAGGAAGGGATAGAGCAAGAGGGATGGAGAAATAAGACAGAAACATAAATTGTCCTCCAAGTAAGATGGAATAGATAAGCAAAGGAAATAAAATTGGCAAAACTTCCATGCATTCAGAATCCTCTAAATAGAGAGATAGCTGGTACAAAACTCTACAATACCTGTTTGCTCAATTAAATTTTTTTCTTTGAATCTCTCTTTCTTAGATCACCATTAAATACCTATCACTTATCACGATGTCTGGCATAAAATAGATTTAAATACATATTTCTGAATATGCAAGTAAAGAAATGAGTACTGAGTGCTTACCACGTGCCCAGCACTTGCTGTGGGTCACAAGGCCTGGGGGACCCAGCTAATGGACCTTCTGGCAGCCAGGTGTACAATAATGGTAAGGGACCAGGCCTTGGAGTGAGCTAGTCCTAACTCTGAGTTTAGGTCCTCTGCCACTTACTAGCTGTGTGGACATGGGGAAAACTATTGGAGCTGCCTAATTCTGAGTTTCCTAAAATTGAAATGGGCACAATAATAGGACCATCTGTGGTTGCTGGGAGGAGGTAAAGGGTGGAAGGTACTTACAAAAGTGCCTGGAACATAGGAAATGCTCAGTAATAGTTATATATTACTCAACCATTATATAGTTTGGAAATGGCACATGGCAGACTCACACAATCATTCTTGCCTTGGCTCTCCTCAGAATGTTCTTGAATAGCTACCTTTGTTTCACATCCAGTTGGTTGCCAACTCCTTTCCAAAGCCATAGTGAGACCAGTACTGCACACTCTTGTTGGTTTTACTTAAGTGTGAAGAGTCCCATTGTCCTGAAACAAATGAGGGTTTTGTGAAAATCGTTTCTTCGTGGAGGACAGTGGCACTCAACTCCAGAACAAACGAGAACATCCCAGATGGTTTGCAAAGTATTTTAGATTTTGCCAAGCATGTTTTCCTCTAATTTTAAATTCCCTATGTTTAAGTGAAATGTAATCAACATATTTCTGGTCAAGTACATTTTGGGGAAGGAAGCGCAGAAAGCATATGGGAAAATCCTGCCATCAGCAACGAGAGAGGATGCAGTATCTCAGGGGTCTGGGTGCACCAACAGGGCAGGGTCTGGACGAGGAGGAGGAGAGGAGAACACTCCTGACCCTCCTCCCCCAGTCATCACTCACAGTACTCTCTTACCCACTCCATGTTCATGCGAGGCTTGTTCTATTTGAGTTAGATTGCGGGGTGGAGGGTGGGGTCAATGAACTTCCTTTGTAAAGGCCCAGGTAGTCAATGTTTTTGGCTTTGTGGGATGCATGGTCTGTTGCAATTACTGACCTCTGCTACTGTAGCACAAAACTACTCATAGATAATACACAAACAAAAGGGCAGGGTTGTGTTGTCCTAATGAAACTTTATTAAACAACAACAAAAACCATTAGGGCCAAATTTTCCCAGTTGGCAGTTGTATACTGGTCCCTGGACTGGCTTATGCAAGTGAAGACAAACCACCCTGAGACAGACTCTCCAGGACTAGATAACTCAGGACTAACCAATGAAGAGGCTGGCCCCAACTAAACAGCAATTCAGTGGCAAGATATCAAGGGGCCTACAGGTATACCTTTCAGGAAGGTTCAAATCCTGGTCCCATCAATTATTAGCTGTGTGATTAAGACAAGTTATTGAATCTCTATAAGCCTTGGCTTGCTCATCTGTAAAATGGATACAATAATATTGCTAATGTTATGAAATATTATAGCATTATTAATTAATATTATTTAATCTTCTCATCGAACAAGGTATGCTGTCTAAAGATTCCATGCAATATCTGGCATCTTGTAAAAGCTGCTATCCGGAGTGGATGAAGCACAGATTTTGGAGCCTGTGGTCCTTGAGGCCTGCTGTTGCTTAGTCATCTAGACTAGGGGTCAGCAGTCTTTTTCTGTAAAGTGCTAAGAATAAATACTTAAAGCTTTGCAAGCCAAAGGTAGTTTCTGTCATATACTGTTTTAACTTTATAATTAATTAAAAAATATAAAAATCATTCTATCATTCTCAGCTTATATACGATACAAAACCAGGCTTTGGGTCATTTTGGCCTGAGGGCCATTGTCTGGTGACCTCTGCTCTAGACAACAGCTGTCCATTAGAAATAGAGTGTGAGTCATATTTGTGGGGCACTTATATCATTTTAAATTTTCTAGTAGCCACATTAGAAAAAGTTTTTAAAAAAGTAAATTTTAATAATATATCTTTTTTGGCCATTTAAACTATTACTTCCATAAGTAATTAATTAAAAATTATTAGTGTGAAATTTTACTTTTTTGTCTTTTATCTTTTTGCACTTTGAAGTCTGTGTGTACATTACATTTACAGCACATCTCAACTGCCGAAAAGCCACGTGTGGCTGGTGACTACTGGGTTGTCCAGGGCAGCCCCATATCTCAATAATTCTTTCCAAAATGAGCATATAATAGCATTTGCCTTTTAGGGTCATTGGGAAGATTTAAAGAGATAATGCACGGAAGGCACAGAGCACACTGCCTGGTACAGAGTAATCTTTAAATGCCAGCTCATCGTGGCTAATAAGAATCACTGTGCATTGCAATAATGCTAATGATTATTTTGAGGGACTGCCTGTATCTATTTCTTCCTTCTGGGAAAAGTTTGCCAATCCTGGTGATCAGAGGCTTTTCACAGGACTCTTCTCCCCAAGTTTGCCTTATCATTTCTTCCAGGAGCCCCTAAAGATTCTGGCTCGTTCCTCCAAAAATGGCAGCTTTCCTGAGGCCGAGGACATAGGCAAGAGTCAGGAGTCAAACATGAAGTTTAAGGAATGAGCCGCAGCCCACAACTTCTCTGGGACACTGCGATGGTGAGCACCGCCCAGTCTTTCTGAACACATGCTCTTAGGCCGGTGCTCCAGGAGAGCCCCGGCTCCATCTAATAGCATGTGGTGCGTGTCTGTGTTTCCCCTCTATCCTGTACCATTTCTTATTCTAATTCCTTTTTTTTTTTTTGCCATGTAGATGCTTTGCCAGCATTCCCTACAGGTTAGCAGGAGGAGCAGACCCATAGGTTTTCAGAGAGAGACTTTTTGAGAAGCTCAGGAAGTCTTGCATCTGAGCCAGGCACTCTAGGGCTGTTGCTCTGTGCCCTGAAAAGCTGGGAATTGCTGAACATCCCCATCTGACCTGGTACTTGCCTAGTCAAAAAGCAGGGCACTCCGGTCTGTGCTTCTCATGTTAGGATGCACATCTGACTCTCAGTGGGAAAGAATCATTATATACCAGAGGGTGACCTGGGTTTCTGGGGAAAGCCAAATCAGATGGACGGGGAGAATGTTCCTAGACTTAATACAGCAAAAATTCTTTCTGCTTGAGGTCGTCTAGCATAACTTCCTTGAAGAGGTGGTTTTTATATTGAACAACTCCAGGTCAGGGGTGGAATGACATCACCCACTCATGAAACCCAATCCTCTGCAAAAAGTCCCTCAGTTAGCATTTTAAAGAACAAGATCTTTGGAACCTAATCCTTGCTCTGCCACTTACCAGCTGTGTGACCTTGAGCTAATTACTTAACCTCTCTGAGCCTCAGTTTCCTCATCTTTAAATGTGGATAACCATATTCTGGGTTGGTTTACAACTGAATAATGGATTGTGGGCAGGACTCAATTAGCTGCCATTAGTTATGGGGCAGGTTTAATTAGCTCAGAGCTTGGCATATAATAGGCACAAATAAAGTGGTAATTAATTATTACTCTCTTTTCTCAAGTGAGGTGACTGTCTACTTTGACCAAACTCCTTTCTTCTCTCTCCCATGCTGTGCCCTGGCCTTTCTTTTGCATCCAGCAAGGTTCAAAATGCTGCCTTGTGGATATAAGCTCACTAGCCCTGAGCCTTTACATAAGGTGAGTGATGAATGGAAACAAATAGGCCAAGGGGCTTGACTGGGAAGTTAGTGGAGAAGACCAAATACACTTTCCTTTGTCATATGACTTGTTTTTTGAATAGTAGAGCCCTCTTCCACCTTGCCCTACAGGCTGCAAGTAAACACTCAGGTCTCTGACAGGAACATTCACATGGTTGGGGTACCAAATTTTGCTACTCCTATCAGGAAATGCGGTAGTGCTTAAGCAGGTGTAGTAGTACTGATCTCCAGGAAACAAGAGGATTCTGAATCTCTCTTAGATTCATTGATACTGTTATTCAAAACCGAACCACTTGGAGAAATGAACATACATGGTACACATTGACTTACTTTGTGACATTCATACATGCGGTCTAATCTTGATGCAAAAGATTGCAGCTGATTTGTATAAATGCAAATTTCACCTTACCAATCCTCTTACTCTACGAAAAAGGGCAGCATTTGTTACAATTATCATTACTATTAAAAGTGAGAATAAAAGCAATATTAATGAACTGATAGATTTCCTTCCATGTGATATCATGACTTTTAAAAAGGCAAGCCCAGAGGTGCCTGGGTGACTCCTTGGGTTGTGTCCAACTTGTGATTTTGGCTCAGGTCATGATCTCAGGGGTGATGGGATGGTGTCCTGCGTCAGGCTCCAAGCTCGGTGGGGAGTCTGCTTGGGATTGTCTCTCTCTCCTTTCCCCTTTACCCCTCCCACACTCTTGCAATCTCTCTCTCTAAAAATAAATAAATAAATAAATAAATCTTTTTTTTAAAAAAAGGCAAGCCCATGTATCTTTGAGCCCGTAGAAAGCCAAATTTTGAATTAACAAGCATTTCAGTAGAATTTGAGGAATGTAATACTGTTCTGACTCCTCTCTGCTCCTAAAATATCCTTTACTCTAATCTAAGGGTTGGCAATTTTTTACCATAATATGCCAGATAGTGATTATTTTAGGCATGACAACCTATCTGGTTGTCATTGTGGGGACAGAGCTGTCTTAGATGGTACATAAATTAATGGCCATGGTTGTGTTCCAATAAAACTTTATTTACAAAAATATAGAACAGGCTGATTCTGACATGTGGGTCCATAGTTGGCTGACTTCTGTTCTAGTCAAACAAATAATGAAAAAAAAAATCTCTGAAAAAAAATCTCAACAAATTTATTTCCATTATCTCTGTGTAAGGTAAACTCATGATAATAATAATGTGGGAAGAGCACTGTCCGAGCTGTTAAAATATATTAAATGGCCCTCCTATGCATGAGCCACTGTTGCTTTCTTTTTTTTTTTTCAGGTAACATAAATATGAGTGTTCCAAAATCAGAATGGGACATGTTGGGAAGGCTATTATTGAACTGAATAAAAGACAGAAAGTAGTGTTAGTTTATTTATCCAATTAATTCATTCAATACAAATTTACTGGAAATCTATGGTATGCCAGACATTAAAAAGAAAGCACTTTTAGTCATCAGTGACCAGGCAGTAAGAGAGGCTTTTGGTTTTGTTCATTTTAAGACATTTCCAATACTGCTGAAATCAGACTATGAAAGAAATTCTCTGTCCTGTTTAGGCAAAAAACATAATAGTAATTCTAATCCCGGATTTCCATAATGAGAGCCCTAAAGTATACATGGGGATAATTAAAACCAAAAAAATTAAAAATAATAAAAAAGCTGGTTATACTAGTGTTGTAACTTGGGCACTGACACCATATGACATAATTGGTGCTCGCCTCCAAGCTTCATCTGAATCCAGCATTCTAAAGCCCTTTCGTAACAGCCAAGAACATCTGCTCTAAAGAGGAGCTCTACACCCAGGCAGGCAGGAAGAATAGTACAGAAGGGTGTGTTTTCCTTAAACTGCAATAATATGTTATGAAAGTATCAAATATCTACAGTCGTGACAATAATTATATAAACATAGACTCCAGGACTGGAGGAATAAAGGTATATCAATTAAAAAAAAAAACTCACAGGAGAAGCAGCATTAGATATTGGGATAAGGGTTCAGTTATTTTTCTAGGGTTGGAGTTGAACATATTTGAAAGGAGTGAAGATGATCCTAGTGATGTTTTTATTATTATTTCTTTTCCTTCAAGACTTCCTCACTTCAAGCAAGAATTATTTATTAACAAGTGGAAATCATTACTTTGGGATTTTATTCATCACAACATTATACGGAAAAAAAATAGGCTCCCAAGCTGACTGAATGTCATCATGTGCTTTCCCCACTTTTTCTAAATTGAGCTCATCCATAAATTTTTAGAAATAGCATCTTTAAAACCCACCAACAAATTTTTCATGGCAGAGAATGCCCTTCTTGTTCTGACACAACCATTTGAAGATTTTTCCACTCCGTTCCTAATCAAGAAAGAGAGAGAGAGAAGCAAACAGTGAGAAAACATTCTGAAACAGGAATTAGGTTACCCACGATTTCTTCAAAATTGCAATTGTTTGTGGATTCATATGGTCTCTGGAGGATGGAGCAAGATGTATTTCATCAAAGTGTTGAAGCCCGTTCTGAATGAGGTTGATATACTGCATATGTGTGTCCGAGTGTGCCAGGTCAATCACTGTGTGCCTGGCTCCCTCTCCAAGGTTAATGAGATAAACTGGACTCTTGGGGAGGGGGCTGTCTATTTAGCACAGTCAACACGGCCAATTTTTAATGTTGAGAAGTTCAGAAGATGGAAGCGTGTTTGCAGTGCCTGGATTCTCTCAATGGAAGGGCTTATCAGTGGAAGTTAAAATGGCAGCTGAAAGTTCCAATTTCTTTCCCTTTTTTCCCCAGTTTTTTTTTTTTTTTTTTTTGGTAAGGATTGTTCAAGGGTGGTGGAGGGATGAGCCATAGCAACTTAAAAAGTGTTAACTATCTCAAAGACAAAAACATTAGGTCTTAGCTTATGCATCAAATTTGCTAGTACATACATTCCCAAATTTCAAACGTGTTCATCTCATTTTTATGATTTTTGTCAAATTTGTGTATCACTTGACTATTATTTACTTAATATTTTTCTTTAAAATGCTTCCTTTTCCCTCACTTAGATAAAGTTGCATAGAAATAAAACTTTATATTACTGCTACTAATGGAAAAACATTACCACTTGCCATTAAGGAGTTTACCACAAAAACATACGAGCAAGGAAAACTAAACCACGCTATTAAAATCTAGCTAAATACATTTGCCTGCTCAAAGCTCCATGCCTGAGCTCTCTCTTTAAGGGAGATTAGCAAGTGTTAAAGAAACTCTGAGGCAGGCTAGCACCTAAGACTTGCTTCGTGTAGGAATCAGAAAGAGTGACTGCAAATGGAAAAAGGATGAACTATCTTACTATGTTGTTCAACATCCCTTACTGCCTACTTCCTAAACTGAACCCCTGGACACTAGGCATGCCTCTCATCTCATCAGCTACACACCCCACAATTTGGGAACCTTGTTAGCGGTCTGAATGCTTTTAAACACCTTTTTTAGGGGATCCCTGGGTGGCGCAGTGGTTTAGCGCCTGCCTTTGGCTCAGGGCACAATCCTGGAGACCCGGGATCAAATCCCACGTCGGGCTCCTGGTGCATGGAGCCTGCTTCTCCCTCTGCCTATGTCTCTGCCTTTCTCTCTCTGTCTCTCTGTGACTATCATAAATAAATAAAAATTAAAAAAAAAAAACTTAAACATCTTTCTTAGGCTTCAGAAAGTGCTTCTACATACAATGTTCTATTTGGTTTTAATGACAACTCAGGTGATGTAGAGCCATAATTATGACTTTTATTCTATTGGAAACAAAAGCACAAAACAAGATATTTTCAGATTCACATAGCAAGTCCGTGGCAAAGGCCTCTCTAGAAATTGGTTTGTTTTTTGAAAAATACATTTTGAAGGTTATTGATAAATTCTCCATTATATCTTTTATAATGAATCGTGAGGCTTCTATCAAGTTTTTTTTTAAGTCACCTTTTCCCCTCAAACAAAAGATATTTAAAAACAAACTCACTTATTGACTCAACACTCAACCTTCTGTGTTCACCAATGCAAAAGTTATGACAGCCCTCCAAATTCTTCTCATATCAGCATTTTACACCGAAATGGAAATAGAAAAATGAGCACCTATTAACTATTTGGAGCAGCAGCATTCAGGCCTCTGGACTCTTCCCTGAGTCTAGTGGTTTCCAAAGGCGACTTTCACAAATGGTCGTATTTCTCATCCACGTACCACAGAAAACTAGCTATTGCCACCAAGAGAGACTGAAATGTATGGGTCTTGTGTATACAGTAGGTATTACAGGACAATCATCTGGTTGCAGGGTTGGATTTTATGAAATTCCCTGAGGTCTCCAAGCTTTGATTCACATTATGTCTCTACTGCAATAGCAATTCAACCATTTGGAGCCTGGTTGGTTTTTATTTACTGGAATGAGTGCTGAACAAACCGATCGATCACCAATCCAATTTGGTTATCTTGTATTACTGAAATAATTCTGCCAAGTAAAATAACCAACCCTAGTTATGATGATGGTAGAATTGGAGTGCTTACAGAGCAGAGGAGATGAACCGTTAACTTGATCAGCTGTATAAACAAAGTTTCTGACCAGTGGAAAATGTTAGTCAATATCCAAGGCAAGGGAAGGGCTTTAGATGAAAAATCAGAGAGGCTGCTAATGGAATATAACGTGTCTCTAGACCCGGAGGGGAAAATAGACAGAAGGCTCCTTCTCATAGTTGGTTTAAGGATCAGTAAAAGCCTTTGAGTTTGATGTGGCATCAGGGGGAAACACAATGGAGGGCATGCATCAGGGTGAGGTATTTTCTCATCTGCCTGTCCAGCTCCTGAAATTGTGTTGATTCTGAGTCTGAGTCATTATGTTAGAAAGATGTGTTGTT
The DNA here is from genome assembly GCF_018345385.1 of Vulpes lagopus. Lineage (NCBI taxonomy): Eukaryota > Metazoa > Chordata > Mammalia > Carnivora > Canidae > Vulpes > Vulpes lagopus. The sequence goes on along the minus strand of NC_054826.1, from coordinate 36,460,564 downwards.
CATTGCTGGAGCCATATCAGATTTAGCAAGGAAAGTACAAAATGTAATAAACATGTAATAAACATCTTTCTGAATCCTGTTATTTGAGAGATGTCCAAAAACCGTGAGGACTTGAGTAGTTCTAACAAAGTTACTCACATTATATACAGCAATCTAATTCAGTTGGAAAATTCTACACATCTGAATGATTCTACTACAGAAGGCTACGGACAATTTCGGAGTAAGTTCTGTTGTTATGAAAATACCAGGTTTATTTGACAATACGCATTTAGCATAAGTGTGGGTTGCTATATGTGTTCACAACAAATTATTTATAGACAAGACTGTAAGCTCTTTGAGAGTAGGGGCTCTGTCTCCCTCTTTCTGTGTCACTGAATCTCACACAGTCCCGTCACATGATGTTAGTTCAGTGAATTTGTATTGAATGAATTTGTATATAATGAATGATATTGTGGATTACATATTAACTGACAAATCCTTCCTTAGCCCTCTTGTCCAAAGAACTAAATTAAGAGATAAACTAGACATAAAATAATGGCCTCACAGTAGGTGAAGATTAGTCTAACAGGGAAGTTACTACAATCAATCACTTCCAAGTTGAGCCCATGAATTAGCCCTGAGCCCACACAGCTCAGAGTTGGCATTGTATTATTCAAATTTTTTAAAAACTCAATTTTGTATCAAAAGCTTTAAAGAACCTCTATTATTTACTCCAAAAGGTCTGAATATATGATGAAACCTCTGCCAATACTTTTAAAATTAAAACCTAAATTAAGAAAAAGAAAAAGAAAATTTTTATTTTTTATTTTTTATTTTATTTTTTTTTAAAAGAAAATTTTTAAATAAAAAACATTTTTCAAGTTAAAAATAATTTGACCAGTAATAATAGCGCACATGTATGACAACTATTCCCCCAAGTCCTTCTCTCCCTCTTTTTCTTTTCTAAGCATTCTTTCACATACACAGAAAATGTGGCTTTTCTATCCCCTACTGACTCTTGCTCTTTATGATATAGTTTAAATTAGTTCTTTCTTTAATTTTACTAACTAGATTCTTGACAACAGAAAAAGATTCTGGATGCTAACTTGGCAATAAATAATCCTTTCCTGCTCAGAAAAAGTGGGGAAAAGGCAAAATTGTGTCTCATGCATAAATAATTTTTGTTCTTATAACACAAGTAATATGGCTAATTGCATCCTGGGGGTTTCTTGGACCTGAAATAACATGAAGAGCCAGGCAGCCTGAAACTTCATGAAGTTCTGGTTTCAGCAAGTCATGACGAGCACACATGTGCATACCACTAAGTCACTAAGCCACAACGTTCTGTTTTGACATAGGAACTAGTAGAGACAGGAGGATCAGCAGTAGGAAAAAGGCCTGGAGAATGGACCGTGGAAATGAGGGGCTCTCCCTGGACCACAGAAGCCTTTCCTGAATCTCCCAATAGAGCTTATATGAGGCCAGGGCAGACTTGCTTTTGGCATATGCCTTCTGGTCCTATGTTTATCTCACTCTAGGCTTGGGATTTTCACACATCCACTCTGGCTCATTCCCTAGCACTAAAAAAACAACAGAAATTACTAAAGCTTTTGCTGTAAGAGATTTAAACATTATTACTCTCCGTTTTCATTTTTCAGCTTAAAATCTCCATTTGCTATATGATCTTAAAGACTGATGAATCAAAGCAAGTTGCAACATTATTTTGGCTCTCAGACTCTTGTTTTTTTCTGACAATAAATCTGGGTGCTGTGAGTTCTGCTTCGTGTCCACTCTGGCTGGGTGCAGATGCTGCTGCTCTATCTAGAATCAGTTCCTTTAAGAAAAGTGGTTCTTAATGGGGGCGGGGTGGGGAGCGGATTTGCCCCTTCAGAGAACAAGTATCAATGACTGAAGACACTTGTGTTTGTTACAACTGAGAGGCAATGTTACAAGCATCAAGTGGGTAAAAGCCCAGGAGGCTTCTAAACATCCTAGATGTGCAGGACTGTCCCCCCAATGACAAAGAATGATCCTACCTCGAATGTCAATAGTGATGATAGATGGAGA